>NC_071087.1:95634330-96377663 GCF_027358695.1 Spea bombifrons
CAATCAAGACTAGTGCTAAAATCTTGTCCACCCGACCTACCAAAGTAAGGTACAGTTTTAGTCATAATTACAAGGACTCACTGAGGGGTCAAGATCCAAAGCAAAGATAGCTTGGAAGCTATTTTATTTAAAAGCACAGAATAAAACCACCAGAACCAGTGCAACCATCACCACCCTTCAGGCTACCACCACTACCATCCCTGGTGCTTCCACTACCGTAGGCACTGGCAGCTCTCTCCAGAGCAAAAAGGGGCAGCTTGCAGTGGCACTATCAGAAGATAGCAGCAAATCTATTTTTTGTTCTAGAAGATAGTGAGGAAGAAGAGGAAAGGTCTACTCTTACAGGAGGAGTGGACCTTATTCCATCTTCTGCCCAGGTAGAAAAGGATATGGCCATCTTTAATGACCAATGTTGATGACTACAATGACCTGTATTTAGATTATAAGCAAGACTTGGAAGAGTCAAGCAACACATCTTTCAGTTTCTTGAATTAATATATTCCTCCTTCCACTGTGCAGAAGCAGCAGCGTACCAATGTCTCGGGCTCCATGCACAGACAGCACTATGACCACCATCACAAAGGTCACAAATACAAATATGGAAAAAAAGAACAAAAAAACACTAATACCGATGCTACCTCGTCTGGTGGGCAATGTCGTAGAAAATTATGAGAGCATTTTGAAACTGTGGGAGATGGGTGCAGTGCAAGTTGTGTCATAAGATAGTGATCAGGGGGTAAGGTGAAAAGGCCATCTCACCAATTCCGGGATGAATCAACACCTATGTACATACCACAGCGCAGCTTTGCTTTAAGGGGAAACAGCAGGAAGACAGAACAATAGGAGAGCAAAAAGAGGCAAGACAAGAAGTGGAGGTGCAGAAAAGGAGACAAGGACAGGGAAGCAGTTGGCGGAGAAGGTTGGAAAACATTAAGAGAGCCTGAGAGAGTGTGAAAGAAAGTGGGAGTGTAAAAGAGAATAAGAGTGTAAGACTGAATGAGGGCAAGTAAAATTGAATTTCATTCATTCAGGGGCAAGTAAAACCAAGTCGCTCCATCAGTCCCTGCCCCTCAAAGTATGCTAACTCACACTAACACACATACGGAATTACACCAACACAAATGTATGCTCACACACGTACACATTCATGCTAAAAAACAAACACAACACATTTATGTTCACACAAGCATACATACATTCATAAATACATACTTCCTGCCCTAACCTCTTACCCATTTGCTCCTTCCCTCTTGCACCTCCTTACCTCACTGGCAGCTATCTCCCTGGACACTGTCACCGTGCTTTCAAAAATTTCCAAAATTGTTCAGGTCAGACCAGCCCTTTGTGAACAATTTTGGACCAGTCGGGGGGGTGGCATTACTGGGTGTGCGCTGATGTCTTGCTTGTAATCAGCATTTGCAACTTCATTTTGTATTTTTTGTTGTTGGTAACAGCATGCTCCAACATAATTTTGTATTTTTCCTTCAATCAAATTAGTGGTTAAGTGGTTTGGCAATTCTTATAGCACACCTGATATTGTCTCTTACTGCTTCCTTGCATTTTAGCAGCTTTTAGTCAGGTGCATTCAATTTTCTACATTCATATTGTCTATAGGAAGATTGTTTTATATTTTCTGACTACAACATTTCTTTGAATTAAATTTGATCACTAGTTTACAGAACAAGTTTTACAGTTTGCAAGCAGGGCCCTCTCTACCTGATGTATTGGTTAGTCTTAGTCTTGTCATACCCCTGGAATATATATATATTGTAAGAGATGCTGCATAAATTGTTGGTGGTTGGTAGTAATAATAATAATAATTTAGTTATAACTATTGACATCCAAAATAGATTTACACATTAAGTAAAATGTTCTGCTTTCCACCAGGTAATATATCTATTTCCAGAATTACTATTTCACTTATGCAACCTACAAAAACCAGCATCCCACAAATGCAAACACTAATAATATTTTAAAATACAGCATTTATTTTTATATATTTATAATATTGGGAAGCACTTAAACACACAGCGTAGGAGGAGACACCGGTATCAGGCATGACCACAAGGAATGAAGGATCAAGAACGTTGATTAGCCAAGGTCAGGGCGCCAGCAAACAGGAACAATGTAAAACTAGCCAAGGTCAGGGTACCAGACGTCAGCAACAAGGAATAACAAGCCAGGGTCGACAACAAAAGATAAAAAACTTACTGAGGATAGGGACTATAGGACATAGGCATGATCAGATGGCAAGGAACCAAGGTTTCTGAGGGTTTATAGGCAGTGGAAGGTTTTAGTGCCTAATCTGAATTTGGAGCCTAATTTCCAAAATCTGTTACATCATGTCTGTTAAGTAAGATATTTTTTATCTTTTAATACTTTAATACATTTTTAGGATTTTAATTTTCAATTAACGTATGCACGAACTACGTTTGCAATGGGGTTATGTATTTTTCCAGCTTGCTGAAATATTTTACATACATAAATGTCGTGAAGACATTGTGAAATATTGTTAAGAGGTAATTTTCTTCCTTCTGTGCCCTTGTTCTCTTTTTTAATGACCCTCTCACGTGCCCTTTGAACATGCCATGGTCATTAAATTACAATATTTGATTTAAATTATGTTTTGCAAGGGATTTTACCTCTGGCACAAGTGAAATAATACTTTAGCTCATAATGTTTTAAAATAAAGGTCAACAGATATATTAGAAACATATATCCCAATCATAATGACAAAGCTGTAAAGGAGGGTAATCATTTTCAAGTAAAACCCTGGTGTGCATGCCAGTGGATAAATCATTGAACAGTAAAGGGACCATTGTTTAAAGGTTTTGATAATAAAGCTTTTTCTCATTTGGAAGGTGAGGGCTGAATGGTTGTGACCTGTTTTCTTTGGATCCTATAATCTCAATAAAGGTATGATCCCAGAGTGCTTTTAAAAAGAGTGAAGCCTCAGTTAAATCATCTTTTATTATTTTGAATTGGATCCTTCCCGGTATATTTGTTGCTCGCTTTTCTGTGTGGTCTACTGTCATCAGCTTGACCTCCTACCAAACATCAAAATCTAATATTACTTGTTAAAATGCTGTGGTAACTTACCATGTTGGCTCATTGGTATCATTACTAGATATGCATTGTTGTTTGTTCTAGGAACCCAGATTTGTGATTGGTATGTATAGAATGTAATTCTGAAACTGGAAGACTCTTCATTCATCTAACTGTACATAATTGTGATGTTTCATTCGTTATGTTGCTGAAAGTATCTTTTTCCCCCATTATTTGTTATATGTGAGTAAGGAATAGGAGTCATCTTATTTGGAATACTTAAAACTAGACTTGTGCATTATTTTTCAAGTGAAAACAAACACGAATAGTGCGTTTTCGTTGTTCAAACCGAAAAAACGAAGAAACAACAGTGGGGGCGGCAAGACGAAGACACACAACATGAAGAATCTTCGTGTTAATCTTTGTCTACTATTCTCCCGGGTCCCTTCCCCATCTAGCCTACCTTATCTATGCAGCATCGCTGGGGTTGACAGAAGCGGAAATCCATAGGTTCGCCATTAGGGGTTATGGGGCCGTGCGAGCAACTCTATTGGTTGATGCCAGAGGAGGACCCTTCAGGCGACCACTTGCACAGCCTTTTTAACTCCTGACGGTGAACCTACGGATTTCCGCTCCCCCGGCAGCAAGGGGCTTGTCTGCCATCAACCAATGAAGTACAGGTGTACTTCATTGGTGAATGGCAGAGGAGGCCCCTGCAGGCGTCCAATAGAGTTACTCGTACAGACATTTAAAATCCTGGCGCCAAAGCTGCTGCGTAGTCCGTACCGCATTAACCCCGTATTAACCGCTTGTACAAAAAACAGCAAAAGCAGCGAAAAAAACGAACACTAAGAATGTACACAAATATTCGCCCGAACCGAACACAGGAATGGGCAAGTATTCATGGAATACAAAGATTTTTTCCCCACAAAGACGAACATATTACACTAAATATTTCATTTGATAAATTGACTAGAATTACAAGACTTGTAAATCAATATGGCTCAGTGTGTATAATGCTTAAGTGAGTATTGATGCCTTTGTGGCGCATTTTTTTTTTTAATGATGGATGTTCTTGTTATTTGTACTAAAAAAACGTCAACTTTTTTTTATAAAGAACACTTTAGTGGAAAATTGTTCAGTGGCGATTAGTATCAACATACCACTGGTTTCCATGGTGATTGCTCCATATGTAGAACATAGAAGATTAAATGTGCCTATGGCTCCCTAGTGCTGCCCCCAGATTGATGCCCACAAGGTCAACATTAACTGGAGGGGCCCTGACAGGGTGGCAGAACAGAGCTAGGCCAGAGGGGCAGTTCAAGTGCAAGAGGAAGGGGAAGGAAGGTAAGGCAGAGAGAAGGGAAGTTTCATGCCAGCTTACATAGTGTGGTATGTCCGTGTTAGATAACGTTTTAAAGTTCATCATTCTACAGATAGAAAGATTATTCGAAAGCGGAAAACATTCCAACAAGTCGTCAATCTTCCCAGCAACGGGCTCTCCAGCAATTTCACCCCAAGGTCGGACTGTACAATGTTCAGAGAAATTGCAGAAAAACAAGAGTAACATCTCAGACTCTACAAGCCTCAGCATGTTAAATGTTAAAGTTCATGACAGTAGAATTAGAAAAAGACTGAACAAGTATGGTTTGTTTGGAAGGATTGCCAGGAGAAAGCCTCTTATCTCTAAAAAGAACATGGCAGCACGGCTTGCAAAGTTGCATCCGATCAAACCACAAGACTTTTGGAACAATATGCTTTGGACTGTCAGGCTCATCAGATCTCAGCCCTTAACTGGATGTTGGAGTCCAGTGCACAGGAGTGTAAGAACGCATACAGTGATAGAAACACACTTCACAAATCAGACAGAAGCAGAATGTTTGGTTATAGGTATATTAAACAAAGCAAAGCAGACATCTCACCATAAGCAGCAGAGTAGGAGGCATATCATGTATACAGACTGCTGGGGAGTATGAAGGTAGAAAAGTCCAGGTAAGTATTCAAAAGGGTCTGGGACAGGTAGCAAGCAAAAAGGGGAAAACCAGTAGACAGTCCAGGTCAAACAGGCAACAGGCTGGAAAAAGGGTAAATCCAAAAGGCAGTCCGGGTCAAAATGGTAACATGCAGGCAGGTAAATCCAATAGACAGATCCATAGTCTGGCATGAACTGTAGCTCCAAAAAATTGAATGAACTCACAACTCTGTTACTGGGAGGCAGGGAAATAAAGCCTGTTCATTAGGTCAGGTGTGAGTGGTCTAGGCTTCAAGTGAGAGAGGCAGGGTAATAGCATAACCAAACACAGCTGAACTGAAATACACAACTGAACAGAAATACACAGCACATTAATTATATACATAGCAAACAAAGGGTAAAACTTTAACCATACTGCAGTCAGGATAGAATCCTGACATGGACATACGATACCAAAGTGGAGCTGTTGGGCCATAATGCACAGCACCACTTTTGGCAAAAACCAAACACAGTATGTCAGCACAAACACCCCATACCAACCGTCAGGCACAGTGGTGGAGGGGTTATGATTTGGACTTTTTTCACACATGACTTCTCCATTTTGGCTTGATTTTTGTTGACTAAATCATGACATGGTGTAATATGTCATATGTTGTAGTTCATCTGAGGTTGTATTTACCTAATTTTTAGACCTGCTAAGGAACAAATGATTGTTATTATGTCCTGATATGTAGAATTTGAAGAGGGTGTACTTTCTTCTTCACTTGACTGTACAAGACTCCCATCACCAAGAATATAACACTTATAACACTGTTACTCCAACTCCTAGGTGAGAAGAAGAAGTTGTAGGTGCCATTTGTCACAGTTATTTGGACTATTTAATACAAAATATATGTATATATATATATATATATATATATATAAATCAGTCTCACATTTATCCTTAAAGAAACTCTTCATGAACACGCTGACCCGTTGAATTCTTGTGGCCCGTAAACAATTATCTGATTCACAAACCTGGCATAGATTTTGAGGCTGCATTTTCTGTGTCCACTGAGAGGCTTGTCTTTTATCCAGCTAGTTACTTTGTTTGTCATGTTGTACTTAATTAGGCTGGAAACAAGAAGACAGATATGAGAAAAGGAATGAATAACTAATTTAGTGAATATTTTAATAACAATTACCCTATAACTTATTCCAGTAATGTAGGACACTGTCCAATAAATAAACAATATTATTCAAACTTCTGATTCATTCACATACAGTCCCCTACTTTGCAGTAATATTCCTGGGTGAATTATGTTTTAGTATGTCTTTAGCGACAAAAGAACAGCCCAGAAATATGGTCACAAAGCACAAACTAAGCATTCATTTTGTAACTCGTCAATTCCATGTATAATTTATATTAAATGCATGCATATTTAATTATAGTTAAAGTTTGTGAGAGGCTTTGAAATGTCCTCAGTTATTATCGTCTTAATGTGCAAAACTAAAAAAATATCATGATAACAACCAAAAAAATGTTCCAAAAAATGTTATTTTGGAAAATTATACATTTCTCAAATAAGTTATTATATGTGTACTTATATCAATTTTGATCATATATTCCAAAATCCTTTTCCCATGTATGTTGGGCTCTTTTGCTCATGTATGGAAAATTTCTTATAGACAATTTAATCTCAAGGTTTTCAGTACTGATTTAATTATAAGTCCCACTTTATTAATAAATCCCAATATATTAAATGGAGTTAAATAAGTCAAAGATTGCAGTACCTAGGATTTACTCCTATTTCTATATGGTTCAGCTTCTTTTGCTCTCACAATATATGGAGGATTTTTGTAACGGGTTCACCAAGAGAGCTGTAGTAACTCCCAGAGAACGCCCACATGTATCCTCATGTTGTCCCCGGAATCACTTCCAGCACCAGTCAGCATGCGCACCTTGGAACCCTGCTATGTGTACCCAAAAAGTAGACACAACTACTTTGAATTGAGTACAGCAGGAATGAACAGTTTATTCTTGTAAAACATAGACTCATATAACCACAGAACTTCATTAACATTAATAAACATTGATAAACAGGTACATGTAGACAACCCAACCTTTAATCCCCTTTAGCTACTGAATCTCCCGCCTGGCAGCAATCCTGTTTATGGGATTACTTTACACAATGGAGTTCCTGCCTGTTTGGCAGCCAGGCTGGAGCCATCTTTGCGTACCTTGCGGCCCTGTATGACAGGTCATTCTGTCACAATTTTGTATAGACATTTCCGCCTCAGGGGTTCTAATATTACTTTAATTATATGTCCCAATTTAATAAATAAAATTAAACAAGTCAAAAAACACATTTAATCCTGATAGTTCAAAAGTACTACCCCGCTCCAATTCCAATCCCGTTCTCAGCTTCCACTTTTCTAGGAAGGCACAAAATTATGGACCATACTGTGTACAATGGTCTAGTGGTCCTTTCCACATATTGCAGCTTGACATTCTAGGAGATATATACAGTGCCTTGTAAACATTTTCACCCCCTCCGTGGAAGTTTTCCTATTTTGTTGCATTACAACCTGAAATTAAAATGCATTTTTATTTGGATTTCATGTAAGGGACATACACAAAATAATCAAAATCAGTGAAGTGAAAAACCAGAAAAGTGCATATGTATTCACCTCCTTTACTATGAAGCCCCTAAATAAGATCTGTTGCAACCAATTACCTTCAGAAGTCATATAATTAGTTAAAGTCCATCTGTGTGCAATCTAAGTGTCACATGATCTGTCACTTGATCTCAGTATACGGTATATGTTCTGAAAGGCCCCAGAGTCTGCAACACCACTGAGCAAGCAGCACCACCAAGCAAGCAGCACCATGAAGACCAAAGAGCTCTCCAACCAGGTCAGGGACACAGTTTTGGATAAGTACAGATCAAGGTTGGGTTATAAAAAATATCTGAAACTTTGAACATCCCATAGAGCACCATTAAATCCATTATTAAGAAATGGAAAGAATAGAACACGACAATAAACCTGCCAAGAGAGGACCGCCTACAAAAACTCAGGAAACAGGCAAGGAGGGCAACAAAGATAACTCTGAAGGAGCTGCAAAGCTCTTTGGGGGAGATTGGAGTATCATCCATTAGGCCACTTTAACCCATTCAGTCCCAGGGGTTTTTGGTACCTCAAGTCCCGGAGCAATTTTGCCATTTTTGTGATATCTCTGTTCAGTGATTATTCCCTTTTCCTGTGAATAGTGTACCCATGTAAACTATATATTGTTTTTTTCAAGGAGAGAGAGGGGGCTTTCTTTTGATACCATAGTTAGATAGTTAGCGGAAAATGTAAGATGAGAAATTTAGTAAAAACTAGCAAAAATTAGAAAAAACATTTTTTTTTATTATTTTCCCCATCCTCACACAATTAGGTAAAGTGAAGGTAAATCCTCTCCAAATGTATCAATTCAGGTATCCTGATTTCAGAAATACCTCATTTGTATAGAATTTCCATACTTTCCCGGCACTTATAGGGAACATACTATAAGGTATACATTATTTTTTACAAAGCCATAGAATTTTTACATTAGGTATGATGGGATTGAAACTCTAATATTAAACAAATAAACCAAAAATACCCACAAAAAAAATATATTTCTGTAAAGCAGATAACCCAGAAAATCCTATCAGGGATATTTGGGCACTCTTCATGTAGCTATTTGGCCACCAATCACTGTCAAAGGTGGCCACAGAAATTATTTCCTGTGCTTTTTTCACCAACACTTCTGTGTTGCTTAGATTTTTTTGCACATGTGTTACAACAGAAAACTCCAAAATTGTTTAGCTGCATCTCCTGATTACGGAAATACCCCACATCCTTGTTTTTTTCTTCTAGCGGGCCATATAGCACCCTATAGGGTAGTATTTTTCATACTTATGGCTTAACGGATTTAGGGGTTGTAAACGGGGCAGGGTGTTATACCTTTTAGATGTTGTGCTGTTATTTTTTGTATTTTTTGGGGGGGTTTTTTTTATCAGTGCAGTTTGGTAGAGGTCCTTTTAGGGACCTCTTGAACATGTTACTAATGCCAGTGATGTCACAATGACATCACTTAGCTCACTTTATTGTTAAAAAAACACTAATACTTTTTTTTTCACACTCTCCTCCCTGCGATCCCTCTAAAGCGATCACACTGCGATCTCCATGAAAGTCTCCATAGACTTGCATAGAGATCACAGTGTCTGTGATCAATGCCTCATCGGAGCGATCGGATATCCCAGCAGGGTCTAGACAGACCCTGCAGCGGATATCTTGTCCTCCGATGACCTTCTGGGTGATGTCAGTAGTGAGGCGAAGGGAATGCCCGATCGCGCAATCAGGCATTTTAACTGTAACAGCTTTCTGGTGCTTGGGTTTTTACTGGGATGTGCAGTATTACATCAGAGAAAATAATAACAAGTCTATGAATAATGTGGATCCCAGCAGATACAGGGCAAGTAATAAATGTCATTTTAAGGAATACATTAGAAGGTAGCGTTCTTTGACAATTTTTCTTTTTAAATTTAGCTAAGCTATAACAGCTACAGTTCCCCCTTAAGCATAAATGATAATTTGAAATTTATTGTTTTGAGAAATCAACTTTAATATCACTTACAAATCTAGTAAAAGAAAATCTACTTAGTTATTAAACTACCGTTAAAGTCAATTCACATTTAACAAGTAATTTTAGTTGTTAAAAAGGTACACATTTGTGGAACATTTATAGACACACTTTAGGGGAAACTACACTGAAGCTAACAAGAAATGTCCATATCTGTGATGTGTTCATTTAATTTAAGCAGAAAATACAGTAGTGGCATGGATAACATATGCTTCGTAATTTCCTGTCTTGATATAACTTCACAGAATATATCATTTTTATTGTTCTCAGTATAGTAGCTGATATGTATATTTTGGATCCCCTTATATTTATTTATGTGTATTGCATTGTTTTCTTCTCCATATGTAGAAACTGTTATTGCACCTTCTGGCATATGTCTGAAGTCGTTTTTGCTATATTTGTAGCTTATTCGTAGTGGATTGTTTACAAATGTTACCAAGCAAACAGGTGCGATTTCATTGGTATGCTGCTTTGTTTACAACACTATCCCATCATGAGAAATTCCTATGTTCAATCTGCTGTAGCAAATAATACATTCATTCTGGTGTAGTCTCTTATCCACCTCATTTTGCAGTTTACCAAGACTAATTCTTCAAGAGTTCTCAAGTTTTAGACTCACTATTTGCAGAAACAGAAAGGAAATGTGAAATAGTGGAGAAAGAGAAGTGTTTCTGCAAAATGAAATGGGGCAAAAGCTTAACAAAAAAATAATCTGAATCATTTTTGGTCTAAGTGCACAAGTCTAATATATAGAGTACTCCACTTGTTTAATCATATTGGTATGTGGTAACGCACACACATACCTATACTAAAACACACTTACACATACATGCTAACACACGCTTACACATACAAACCCATGCTAACACACACTTACACATTAGCACTGGCCAGGAGGTGAATACATGCTGCAGTACTAGGAAAGGCGCCCCCAAGCGGTGATGAGAGGCAACGCAAGGCAGACTTCAGATAGATGAAGCGGCAACCACGGATCCCAAATAATGCAGGAACACGGTCACAGATACAAGGGTCAGGCAAACGGATAGTCGGAGTCACAAGCAAAGGTCAGGGCAGGCGGCAAACAACGGGTAGTCAGGAACAAGCAAAGTTCAGATAACCAATAGACAAAATACAATATAGAACTCTAGTGAAGGCAAACTAGGCACTATCACAGGCAAGGGATAGCTGTAAACTGAGGGTATAAATATCCCTCCACTCCTAGATCCTCCTACCCACCTAATTAAGGGGGAGGAGGAAAAAAGATAAAGGTCCCTTTAAGACCCGGCATGAATATTCATGAGATAGCCGTTCGCATGATGTTGAGGCGCGTGTCCCGTCTAGATCTCTCGATCCACACGGGGGCGCGCGTCTAGCGGCAGGACGGACCTCGACGCGTTTCCCGCAAGCGGGACGAGCCGGGGGCTGCCCGCGCGAGCTGCGTATCGGCTCCCCTGCTCGAGGACACAGCGGATCCGCCGGCAAGGTAACAAGCACTCAGGCTAACACATGCACGTGCCCAGACTGGCAATCTGGCTAAAGTTGCAGATCAGGTACTGCAGATCAGGTATATGCCCAGCAGCACACAACATGGCCATAAAAAACTGTAGCATTCGTCTGATGTCTAGATATGAACCTACCCCTGGATTTACAACATACATACTCATGATAACACATACTTACACATTCACCCTCATGCAAACACACACTTACAATAAGCTATGATGCGATCACATACACAGTCTTACCAACACACACTTACACATACAAATTTATATTAACACATAATAAGACATACACACTCATGCTCACACACACTTACATATAAGAAGTCATGCTACCACATACACAATCTCACCAACACACACGCATACACTTACACACTCATCCCATCTACAACCACTCTAACATATAGTGCTGTGAAAAAAGTAATTAAACACTTCCCAATATCTTCTGCTTTAGCTTATTCGTCACATTTAAATGCTTCAGATCATCCAAAAAATTGTCATATAAAACAAAGGCAATGTGCGTAAGCACAAAAAGCACTTGACAGGAACAACTGCAATCAAACGTTAGCGATAACTGGCAATGTATCTTTTATATCGTTGTGGAGTGATTTTGGCCTGCTTGTCTTGGCAGAATTGTTTTAATTCCGCCACATTGGAGAGTTTTCAAGTCACAGTCATGCCAGAGCATCATAATCCGATTAAAAGTCAGGACTTTGACTAGGATACTCCAAAACCTTAATTTTTTTCAGCCATTCAGAGCTGGACCTGCTTGATATCTTATGTATCAAAATTTCTGTTTGAGGGACAATTTAAACAGTAATTGCTTTTGAGTCTAGCCAACTATCGGTTCTATCTTTTTGGCACAAATTCATTTCTTTTTATTTTATTAATGTAACATCACAGGACGCACAATTTCTAATAGATTTCTAACATCGCAACATGCACAAATAACTTATTAGTCTACAAAAACTGATTGTACTCTGTTACTTCTATTGTTTCCATAGTTGTTGCTTAATACGTGAAATACCTTACATCAGCTCTTAAACGCTACCTGGTTTACAAATATTGTTTTTGTTATAATAATCTTCAGCATAAATATGTTCAATACTTATTAATGTCAATTTATTTAACCTAGAACTAGTAGACTTAGCAGATTTATAAAAGACCTGTCATAATGTGAGAGGAATAAATATTAACATCTAGTCCCAATAAGTAATTATCACTTTCTTTCGCATATATACTAATTTTTTATATTTTACTACATCACCAAACTGCAATGTAGGATTAAGAAACATACTAATTTAGCTCTTCTAAATGTAATAATTATTCTACTATCACAGAGAGACATTAGCACATCATGCAAATTCAACAAAGAACGTGCTGAAGAAATGTAATAACCAAGTTACCCTCTTAGATGATATCAACAAGATATATCTATTTACCTCAATTCTATTAAATTAAAAATGTTAACACCAACTTTTGCACTTATCCCTGTATTGCAACCAATTACTACTACTAGATTTACTGTAGCATGGGTCTAACATATTTCATCATCCATTTGCATAAAACTACATATCTTTTTAAATAATTATTATTTAATAACTGAGGACTATACGCCAAGGGAGGCGTATAATGACACTTACCGTATTTGCTCGATTATAAGACGAGGTTTTTTCCAGAGCAAATGCTCTGAAAAATACCCCTCGTCTTATAATCGGGGTCGTCTTCTAATCAGACCCCAAATAAATGCTGGCGCCATGCTGCTTACCGGTCGCGAGCAGCGTCTCTTCTGTTAGAAGCAGGGCAGGAAGCTTGCAGCGTCCTCACAGAACTCTATCTCCCCCCTCCCTCCTCTGAGGGCGGGGCCAGAGAAGTTGCTACAGCCGGTCCCCTGCAGAAGTCTGCGAGTGGGAGATCTGCAGTTCAGGTGAGGGGGTGGGGGAGGGTTTTTGAGTATGTGTGAAGTGTGTGTGATTAAGGGAATGAATGAGTATTTAAATGTTTGTGAATGAGTGTGAGTGTGTGTGTGATAGCATGGATGTGTAAGGGGGGTGGGGGTTGTAGCATGGCATATGGAGGCTGTAATCCCACTGCTATCATCCCCAGGTTCCAGCATGTACTGGCTGCCTTGGCTTGATAGGAGTGTGATTGCTGTTAGCAGTTTGATATATATATATATATCAAACTGCTAACAGCAATCACACTCCTATCAAGCCAAGGCAGCCAGTACATGCTGGGTTAAAAGGCATATCATGGGGCTGAGTGGCATATAGGGGGTTAAAATGCATTTCTGGACCTCCAGAAATGCATTTTAACCCCCTATATGCCACTCAGCCCCATGATATGCCTATATACCTCCAGAAATGCTTTATACCCCCCTATATGCCACTCAGCCCTATGATATGCCTTTTAACCCCCTATATGCCAGAGTGGCATACAGGGGTATAAGGCATATCATGGGGCAGAGTGGCAAATAGGGGGGTATAAAGCATTTCTGGGGGCAGAGTGGCATAACTGGGGGGGGCAGGTTGGTAAATAAAAGGAAATTTAAAAAATATATTTTTCTCAATCATAGCTTTTATTAAACATGAAAATAATTTACATTAATTAATATTTACTGGTAAAACTTTTTCCCTATAGGGTAGTCTTATATTCAGGCTTTTTGTTTTTTTCCTAAATTAATATTTTGATTTTGGGGGGTCGTCTTATAATCGGGGTCGTCTTATAATCGAGCAAATACGGTACATTCATTTCGAGCATGTACTAATTTGCACCTTATACTTCCACAGTAAACTTATACTTTAATCATTTATTAACCTTTTTCTGAGCAACAATAGTACAAGAAAACATTACAAAGAAACTGAGTAATGCAACTATGTTTGCTGCACAAGATTACATTTGAATTTATTCATTTAGAAACACCTGAGTCAGGATGGTATAGTATTCTCACATGCAATATTCTATATACACTAGTAAATCTTTATGGAATTGTAATTCTGGGGGGACTTTAACTACACCCGTTCTATTACATTAGATAAAAACTGAGGTATGGCTGTGACGGAACCCTCTATCACTGGGACCACTGGAGGGGCCTGACTGCCAGCCTCCTCCCTATTGACTATGGGCCCTGGGTTTGAAAAGACTTCTGTGGCTACCCCCAGCAGTATATCATCCCATCATTTGCTGAGGGGATTATCTCCCGCAGACAGCTAGGATCTGCAAGCAGGGAGTGACCGCCAAAACTAAGCATTTTTTGGCAAAATTTTATCTTAAGAGAAACAAAATACTTTTAACTGTTTAAAAACAGGCAACGCACCAGGACCAGAATGTTACATTTCAATCTTTTACCAGCTTTTGAAACCAGTAATTTCTCCCATTTTAGGTAGACTATTTAAGCAAGTAAGCAAAAATAAAACTATCCTGATGAAAATGTTAAAAGCAACTATCTCCCCATTTTTAAAGCGAAGGAAAGACCCCCACCTTGTCTCCAATATAGATCTATTTTCATTGATCAATCTAGATGTCAAGATCTTTTCTAAGATCTTGGCGGATAGACTGAAGTTGGTCATTTCAGACCTAATACATATGAATCAGGAGGGGTTCATAGCTGAAAGATCAGGGGAAGACAACACGAGGAAAGTCTTTGACCTTCTAACCAACATTCAATGCAGGAAAACCTCCCTCAATCATGGTCTTGGATGCAAAGAAGGAGTTTCATAGATTTGATTTATGCTTTCAGTCAGACGCCTTTGACACTTTTGGTATTTCTGGCATATTTAAGAGCAACACACTAGAATTATATTCATCTCCTAGAGCTAAAGTCTCTATCGAAATTCTGAAACTTTTGGCATCACGAACGGTACCAGGCAAGGAGCCCTTTGGTACTGATTACTTCATTTTTATCACAATCACAATGTGACCTCTTCTATAAGATTAGCCAGTCTGATATGTTAAGCATCACGGGAAAGTGAGTAAAACTGGAGTGTCACTGGGTGGTGAAGAGTAGTAGGCGTACCCTGATGGCAAAAATTGACATTTGACTGTTGCCAGCACATCTGGATAGTTTCTGGGCTGTCACTGGGCTCATTTTATGGATTAGGTAGTTAGAGAGGTCACCAGAGATCAATCAGTAGTCCATTATTTAGATGATTTTTTCACGTTAGGGTTCCTACTAAATCCTGGGTATTGAAATTGATATGGACATAATAGTTTGTCGGTTACCTTGTACCAGATGCAATCATTGGTGGGCAAGTTTAATTTTGCATCCCGCATACTACTGATGGCCTTTCTTTTTATGTCGGCGGCTGGCCAGGACCACAAGGAGGTTGATAACTTTCATTTGCTGCAGAGGTTATGCTGGATGTTGCATGTGATGTGCATGTCAAGGTCTGAGGTTATACTGACCCAGTTAGCATTTATTTGGGTCTTTTTCTTGTTGCATTTCCGATCAGCGAGCCCAAATAAGCATTCTGGAGGGGTATTCAATTTTGGGATGTAAGAGTGGATGGGAACAAGGTAGATATAACTGTATGGGATTCCAAAACTGCCAAAATGGGCAAATGTTTAAAATGTATTTAGTTAGCCCTTGACAGTACTTTTTTATGCCTTTTTTGTAAATGCACCTGGAAGTTTCGGGTTCTTTGCTTTATATTTGCTTCCATCTTCCTCATTTTGAGTCTCATTCAATAAATTTGCCACATCTGCAGAGCGCCACAGTGGCTTCTTTTTTCTATTACTAACGCTAACAAGTTTAATGCAATGTTCTGCTGTCTTTAGCACAACATCTCTTAAATAGCTCCATCTCTCCTGGGCCCCTTCTAAAGATGTCAAGACCATTAAAGTCTCACCAACTAGTATGTCCTTTTTTGGGAATCCCACATTTTTAAAATCAAAAGCCTTGGTTTTAGTGTGGTGCAATGTAACCTCTTTCCGTATATAAGACCACACTGACTGATGATCACTGGAGCCCAAACATTGTCCTACAATGACATCGAACATCAAGTCTCTATTTGTAAATACTAAATCCACCACAGCCTTTTCTCCTTGTTGGCTACAACTCTCCCATAATGATAACCTCAGCTTTCATTGACATCTTAGTCATTTCTTTAAGGAGCAGATTGTCAAGCTCCTCTGCTTATCCAGGGGGTCTATACATTGCACCCATGCGAACAACCATTTTGTTACAAAGTTCTAATGTTACCCAAATTGCTCCTTATTACTTTGTATAAGAGTTACCTGTAGCTATTTTTTCTAAATAAAGGGCACCCCCTCCCTTTCTGCCATCTCTATCCTTTCTATATAACATGTATCCTGGTAAGGCAGCATCCCAATAATTTTGCTCATTGTACCAGGTCTCTGTGTGTATTCCTTTCTCAACTTCCCAAAGCTAAGCCCTGCCTTGAAGCTAGTCTAGCTACTCCTTTAACCCCTTAATAAAAGTTTCTTACTCATAGTGCACTTTTAATATTTTTCAGTGTTTCTGTTTAGCTGTAATTTTCTTCTTTCTCATTTTGTGCAACCACACACATGACAAACAGGGCTTTCTTTAGATACCATTATTTTGATCATATCATCTAATTTACTATAAAAATTTACTATAAAAAAGAATTTACTATAAAAAAGATACAATATGGTGGGTTTTTTTGTTCTTTTCTCAATTTTATTTGAAAAATCTTTTACTCATCTGCAAAAACTAATGAAAAAACCTGCTAAATAGATTCTACTATTCTTCCTGAGTTTAGAAATACCCAATGTTTTTATGTTTTTTGCCTTTTTCTGCAAATTACTGAGCAATAATAAGAAGTAGTGTTTTGCTACTTCAGGTACTCCCATTTACTTTATATATGAAATCTTACATATCCACAGTCAAATTATTGATATATTTAAATTGGTCAGTAATAATAATACAATTAAAAGTATTTATATGTGTTATTTTATATATTTCATAAGCACTTTCACTGGCAAACACATTCTCTATGATATATTCAAAGAACACTTTATCTATCAGGTTGCATTTGTCTAACTCCAATTTATCTATAAGAAAAAAAAAACCACTAAAATATATTCTTGGCATATTGTCTTTTAACTTGACTCCTTATTTTCTAATATTCTTCTGAGACGAAGAAGTAGATAAAGAGACAAGCAGGTAGAAAATGCCGGACACAGTTCCAAGATATGAAGAAGATTAAGGGAAAACCAATATATAAACATGCCGTGTGAAGAACGTACAAGACTTTCTATTAGCCGTGGAACATAATATGCTTTTCACCAGCCCCCTGTGGAATGAAAACAAGAGCAAATTAAAGTTTTCAATCTTTTGCTTTTGACAGACACGGTAGATTTGCAAAGGTCTGGAAAGATAGCACAAGCCACTAAAGGCTATCGTCTTTGTTTCCAATATTCACCAGTTTTAATACCTCTGCACAAACCTGAACATTTTTCCTAGGTTTGATATTTCTTGTGTGTATTTTTGTTAATTCACTTCAAGGGTATGATGATAGTGCTGTTCCAAAACAAATGCAGTGTATTGTCGATAATGTCTTTTTTTTTTTAATGACAGTGGTAGGGGAGCCGTGGTTGTGAATTCTAAATATTGTTTTATGATTTAAAATGGCAGATCTGTTTTCCCGTTATTGCTAGCTAAATGCAATATAGCTGCAGCAGACACAGGGCGCCATCTAGTGGAACTGTGTAAAATTCAAGCGTTATTAAGATGGAATGCATCTGACTGACAGTAACGCTGTTTGTCTTGCTGCAGCATTAGTACGATGCTTGATCAATCAGATCCAGTCGACCTTGCCTGTCTTAAAAGCGAACTAACTCAAGTATAAACGCTGGCACGTTAGTAACATTTGAACCTTTATAGCAAAGAAGCTTTATTTAATTTGATCAAACACCACACCAGAGATTTCAAATTGCCCTCAGCAAAGACATGCTGCCATACTTTCATATATTTTTGAAGGCTAATGTTATTTATGGTTTCTGAGCTAACTACATTTTATGTGTTAAAATGAAATGAAACAAAAATCTCATGGGAAAGCAAAGAAGATAAACTACCTTACCCTTGAATTAAGCTATCAAGGATGCCACATTAACATGAGTAATTTAACTTAGAAACAATGTGGTTGGAAATTCAGTGTATTTTTTTTTATTTTTATTTTTTCTATTGTTTAATTACTATAAAAAATATAAGATAATAATGAATGGAGAAAAAAAGTTACGGGATCTTCCAAGTAGAAATTTTTATTTATGAAATTATTAATTTAGCCCTAACAGTGACTACATTGTAAGACCTATTAGAAATGTCAAACAGTGAAATTAAGCGAAGGAATGCAATGCTTGTTTAACGTTTGCATACTGAGAAATGTTCAAAGGCAACTATATCATGTAATATTGAGAAAAAGGTAATACAAATGATTTGCTTTTGCGTGGAACATGCAGAGAGACAATTCTTGAATACAGATCATTTCAGTCCTAGACCAAGTTTCCCCTTTAGAAAAGAAGAATAATGTTAAATTCCGCAGTTTATTAAATGTAACTTAAACCTTGGTCCCCTGTCTGTTCAAAAGCACAAGATTTCTAGCCTATCAATTCTAACAATAAGCACCCATTCACAAAATCTGGACATTGCAATTAATTATTAAAACCTTGCATAGGGGACAATATTTCTAATACAAATGTGCCCGAAAAGTGTTTTGGGATACTTAACATACATCAACGAGTCACATTCCTCTAAGAAATTAAACAACTGCCTTCTTTGACTAAATAATAAAGGTGTTGTAGGGATTAAAACCCCTCACCAACATTAAGCATTAACACAGACAGAAGGGTGACATGAATACCTACGGCTGTGTCTTATTTGTAGTTTTTATTGTTAATCATAAAGTGAGCAAAAGGCCTTTGTCAGAGTGATGCTCATCTATAGCAGACATTAAATTAGACCTGGACTGGTTATCTGGCACAGTGGGCAGCTGGGCACATTAAAAATGGCGAGTTTCAATGGTTGAAAACAGTGTGCAATTCTGGAAAGCTTGGAGGCACTTCCAACAAATGAAACTAACTGAGAACATCAGAACAGATGCAAGGGAAATGACTTTTGCAGCTTGGTTATTAAAGCTAGTTAATGGGGAACTTTTTGATGTTAAAAGTCTCTCAGACGGGACTATTGAAATCCTAGAGAATTTCATTTGCAATGGATGTTTGGCAGAAGAAAACTTCGGCACCTCCTTTATGGCTGAAGATGCACTGCTGTTCTCAGACTGTGAAATACGCTGCCCAAAAATGATATTTTGGGCACAAAGGCAATTTTCAATATGTTTAAGTTTTGCAATGAGTATAAGCAAGGGTCACAAAGTTAGGGTCACAGTTAAGTAAGGTTGAAATATATTTGTCTGAAAATGGAATCAAGGTGAAAATTATTCATACTCTCGCTCAGGGTTACTTGGCACCTTCAAGTAAAACAGTTTATATGTAAGAATTATCACCATGTCCACTGTCTCCATGGTGCCGCTGGATTTATTTTCTAGTAGGACATATTTTCACCTATAGAATATTTTCAGAAGATTTCTGAAATTGTCATTAAAAAAGGAGAGCATGTGTTATAATACTCAATATTCAGTGCTAAACCATGTTTTACTAGCTGTAAAATTGTGTTCAATATTTTGTGAGATAACTAAAATCATTCAAAAACTTTAACTGAAATACATGACAATATAACTACTGCAAAGATCAAGTATTTTCATTTACCCAACTAATTCCTAAGGTGGAATGTTCTAAAGGGGTGATAAGTTTAAATCCAGGGTTTTTAGAAAACAATTAACATGCTCAAACGAAGCATAATATCTTAATATGTATAGCAGTAAAAGTATTGGCCTGAAGGGGACATCCAGAGGGATCGCGGAGGTGCGTTGCAATCCCGCTCTGCTGAGGAGGGGGAGTATGTCTCCCCCTTTGAACACAGACTCCAGCACGCTGACAGGGTGTCAGAATTCTCACGGTCAACGGTTGGCAGACATGGAGGTCACGTAAGGAGTGGCAGGTCATCTGGTAACCAGCGCCACAGCACTGTTCCTGTGGCTGCAGTTCCCAGAGGTGACAGACAGGTCCAGTCAGCACATTCAAGAAGTCCAGAGAACGTGGCACGCTGCAGCAGTCCAGAATTGTTTCCTGACCTGGATGTTGGGATGCCGGTTCCTGCGCCCATGGCTGGCCCTGCAATGTGTCCTCAGTCCAGGGATGAGTCCTTGGGAGTTGGCCATCTGAGGTATGGCAACTTGGGTGGCACTAGCTGGACGGCTACGTGGAGGACTCCCCATGGGATAGCCCTGGAGAGTTCCTATGGGTTTCGCTACCGTGCAGGTAGGACGCCGGTAAGTGCTTTAACCATTGTTTACGCCTGCGCCTGCATTCCCGGGGGATCCCGCCCTAGTAAGCTATGTTAACTATGTTAATTGTTTATGCAGTTTATTATGAGGTTTTTAGCTAGGACTAATTGCGAGATATTAATATATGTTTACATGTTTGAAGTTTACATTTATGTATGTCGCAGGTGTTTTTAATAAAATCTGTGACCGTTTTAAAATCCAGCAGGTCTCTTGTCTTTATTGGGTAATTGATGGTCGGCCATGCCCTTGTCATGTATGTGTTGATTTTAGGTTCAGCCAAGTCAAGGTACATGGCAGGTAGCCAAATTGCTAACAATGTGTTTTCAACCACTGTTAACAAGATTAAGGTTTAGAAAGTTCATTGTATCAAGCCCCTACTAACTGATGCTAGTCTCCCAAGAAAGGTGGCTTAAATGATTCATAAGTCTGCCCAGTTCTACAGTTGTTGTTTTTCTTTTATTTTGCATATAATTGATTTTATGTAAAAGCTTACACTAAGGAATTAGGAAGCACATTCCAATATGGCTGATGGAGCATACATTTCAAGCATTCCCTGCTGCATCCCTATCTATAATACATATAGAAATACAGGAATCAGTGCTTTCATATGTGAGAGAACAATATAATAAGAAAATATAAAGGTATTTCCATTTGTTTACTCCCCTTTTCGTGTATGAAATATCTCACTTTGGTAATAATTCATCTTGCTTTGAAGTTAAAATTGGAACGTATGTGTGTATAAAAACAAAATAGTAGAGCACATTTTACTGCTGCCAAGCAGAGAATAATATCCCTGCCTGTAAAAATATATAGGGCTAACAAACACTGAACACATTGACATAACAAACAACCACTAAAATGAAAACATTATGCACTGAAATGAGTACTGAGTTCCAGATGGCACATTTATCTGTACTGGCTTTATAAATGTATGGAGCTAGCTGGGTTCTGTCTACTGAGCAAAGTGCACTGTTTCCAGACTTCATTTCAACAGTAGTTCTGATGAAAGCATGTTCTAAGAGTGCATATCTTTCAACACCTTTCGACAGCTTTTCTTGGCTCGTGAATAAAAAAAGCTTAACGTATACCAAGCAACATATAATTTTATTAATATCATATCTGTATAATAGTTCTATAGTTTTATATTTTTTGTTTATTTTAGTTTAGCTTTTGCTACAAGAAATCCACAGTGCCCTACTCCTAATTTTATAAAATTACAAGCATGTGCAAGATGAAGAGTAAGAGAGAGAAAGGGTGTCACAAAACATCAACTTAATAGTAATGATTTTTCTAAAATTCCCTTGTATGAGTTCTACAAGTAAACCAATAGGGGTTCTTTTTTTAGAATCTGGGCATGACTGGCCAAGACAGGATTAAGGTATTCAATTTGATGTAATCGTAGAGTATTTTTCAGTGAGATATCTAGATATTATTCTATCTACTATTAGATTTAAGAAAATGTGCAATCTCATTAATCTTCTTATAGTGTGGTGCGAGAAGCATGATAATGGATTAAATTACTTTCATAATATGAAGTGGGTTATAAATCCAGTAATGCATTTTCTGCATTCAGTCTGAATATAATACATTTTTCTGATTAAAATAGCATATATATATATATATATACATATATATGTATATATATATATATATATATACATATATATGTATATATATATATATATATATATATATATATATATATATATATATATATATATATATACAGTGGATATAAAAAGTCTACACCCTCTGTTAAAATGCCAGGTTCTTGTGATTTTAAATAATGAGACAAAGATAAATCATGTCAGAACTTTTTCCACCTTTAATGTGACCTATAACATGAACAATTCAATTGCAAAACAAGCTGAAATTTTTGATGGGGAAAAAAATAATAAAAAAAAACTCACAATAAACGTGTTGCATAAGTGTGCACACCCTTAAACTAATACGTTGTTGAAGTACCTTTTGGCTTTAATACAGCAATCGTTCTTTTTGGGTAGGAGTCTATTAGCATGGCACATCTTGACATGGCAATATATGCCCACTCTTCTTTGCAAAAGCGCTCTAAATCTGACAGATTGCGAGGACATCTCCTGCGCACAGATGTTCAATTGGATTCAGGTCTGGGCTCTGGCTGGGCCATTCCAAAACGTTAATCTTCTTCTGGTGAAGCCATGCTTTTGTGGATTTGGATGTGTGCTTTGGGTCGTTGTCGTGCAGAATGGTGAACTTTATCTTCAGCTTCCTAATGAACGCCTGAAGGTTTTGTGCCAAAAGCTACCATTCGGATTCAGTGACAACTTTCTTTAAAATATTTAAAGACATTTGTATGGATGCAACACTTGGCCATGTGATTTTTTTAATATTATATCATATTGTCTTCCTGTTGAATAAATGCGAAGTAAAGCATGAAGATAATAATTCATTATTAATTTAGCTGTAATGTAAAATTACTCATTGTCAAATACAACTTGTTCTGCCCATTAGATCACTGTGAAATCACAATTGTAGGCTTGGGGAACTTTATTGAGTTAACAATAACTGAAACAGTTTAATCAAACCATCTTCTGGTAACTTACCTGTAAAGTGTTAGATGCAATATTTAAACCATGCAAAATGCCTCAAGGTATTTCACCTTGTCTGAAGAGATTAAAGATTGCTTTATAGTATCAGTACTGTTTATATAACATAATGTAAAAAATAATATTCTATAGATGTATAAATTAGCGAAATATTAACCCCTTCTTGAGGACTGACACACTTGGTATGTTACAAAAAGTTGGTTTTGTGGGATCAGTGACATATCTGTTATTTCATTGGTTAAATTCTGGGGCATCTAGTGAAAGCCTGGTCTCCCCTCAGTTACAAGCTGACATGCATGGTGTGTGATGAGCACTATTACACTGACTGTTTAAACGCCTGAACAACCATGATCAAGGAGGACTATTGCCTACGAGTTACAAATTGAAGTAGAACAGAGGTCTTTAGTTACCATTTTTAGTACTTTTACAATAGGTTTGTAAGTCCCCAGAACGCCCTTTAAGTCACAGCAGTGGGTTCTCAACTCTGTTGTGTTCTCAAAAACATTAATAATCCATACATTGCTGGACTGTCACTGAAATTAAAAATCTTCCACTGTTGTCTAACCCTTAAGCTCCATTAAGCATTGTATTGTAAAATATGGGGGGGGGACTGCATTGTGCATTGTTTAAATTATATGTCCCTTTCAATTTAAAAGTGACTATTAAGAGAGATGTTGTCATAAAATAACTGGAAATCTTTATCTCAAATGTTAACACACAAAAAAACAGTCCAAATTTATCCTTTAGAATATAGTTATGGATATAACAGATACATTTTCAATGTAAAACTATGATAAAATAAAGTCTATTTATATTAAAAGAGAAGAAAAGAAAAAAACTGATGTAATATAATCATCGACACTATATTCCTGAAATTATGCTAATGCAATCAAATCCTACTCTAAACTGATCTTACAGCATCAGAAAATCATTTGCCTAAGCTGTTCATGGGGTTTTAATGTCATAGTAAAATACAATATCTCCGTCAAACAAAAAATATTCTCAACAAACTAAAAGGAGGTACAGGAAACTCAGACTTGTTCATAAAAAATACTGGTTTTACTTGAATGGAAAATATAGCATTTTTAAGGCTCCATTAATGTGTACCATTCCTACCGTTGCAGTGTTTACAGCTTATAGCCCAAAATATACATATATATAAAAAAGTAATACAGTGACTAGCAATATAAAGCTTTAGCTATCAATTTCAAATATTGTTATGACCTCTTAAAATCCTAAGCCCTTGTCTTTGGGGAAATATGTATCACTTATTAACATTTACCGATATTTAGAAATATAACTGTTGAAAAAAAACAATAAAAGTGGCTGAAAATAGTATGTGTGAACTATACAGTATGTTATTTCTTCCAAACAAAGTGAGCCCCAGGAATGGGTTTAGTAAGATTGTAAAGAACTGTTACAGTAAATTTGTGATCATTTTGTACCAAGGACTAGTATTACAATGTCATTACAATTACAATGGACAGGTTAATGTAAAATTCCACCAAAAAAGCACTTGAACAGATTTGCAGGCAAACTATACAAAAAATTCTGTAATAAAATAGGTATTTTTAAGTTCACCACAGTGCACTAGTCTCCATTGTGGCAATAATCATTTTCAAAATAGTGCAGGAGCTAGTTTTGTTAGGATTCTCTACATCTGTTACATTAAGCCTTTTGCACATCTTTCAATATATTAATCAATACCCTCCCTGTTCAATCTCATCCCATGTTTTCTGTTTTTCTTTTGCTAACTGGGACTTAATCCAGTTAGCAGCCATCTAGGATAAAGGTGTGCACACCATGTTTTATTAAAAATGTAATTAACTGAGATCTCAGATGAACTCTAGTGAATGGAAGTCGGAAGGCATGATAATAATTTTTCATTCAAACTGACTGATTTCAAATGTCACATGATTAGAATAGGAAATATCACACAATACAATCAGATCGAGGCAAGATTTTTTTTTAATGTCAACAAAAATCAAGTCCTTTGAAATGCATTAAAAATATTATTGAACAAAAATGCGCAGAGCTTATTTGAAAGGGTAGAAAACAGGCTAAATTAGATAATGTCTAACTTCATGTTCTATCTTATTACAGTGTAGTAAATTTACAGTTGTTTATATGGTTGTGTAAAAAGTGGCAACCTAGCCATCAAGGAGGCCTGGCTACATCTGTCCTTGTTGTCTATGTCGGGGAGCTGGAGATCCCTGCTTTTAGAAGCTGCTCACAGCCACACTATGCACAGAGGAAAATGTTTGTTTCTTAAAATTAGCTTTGTCATGCTTTATAAAGTATACTACTCTGTGCAATTCAGAGTGTTTTAAAGGTATACAAGGGGTCCTCTGTTTTGACAGCATGCAATGATTAAATGTAGGTAAGAATCTATGGCTTAGCAGTTCTCTTTGGTACTTCACATTGTAGGAAACTCCTGAAACCAAGGTAAGTAGTCATGTCAGCAAGCATACTATGTGTTCATGATGTCAGTCTTCCAGACCTTACACACTTTTGAAAACCCTAAATCAGAAGCAAATTCAAAAGATGTATTTCTGAGGCAAAGGAAGTTTATTAAGAGAAAATCAGTGTATCTCGGAAAATTCCAAAATTGCTTTTGCCAAGATTTAGAGCGGATTTGTGACTTAAAAGACCAATGTAATGGTGTTTACGGTATAACAGTGCACCTTATGTGTTTACCAGACCATTAGCAATCTTTGCCATGTGTCCCCGTGGGTGAAAACTAATTAGTTGTGGCATCCCTTTTTGGTAGGGGAATTGAGAGAGTCAGGATTGGGAATTGTTATGCTAGTTATGCCACATTTTGCCACATATCTCCTTTTCCATAAGCATAATAATCCCTTAAATCACATATCTCCAAATATATTACACTGAATAACAAAATATACAAACTATACAAATGTTATTTAAATTATGCTAAAATTAATATAGGTGACCATTCCATTTTACAAAATGCACTAGCAGTTAGCAGTTGTTTTGCCAATCAATGATAGCTGACACAACTCTAAATAAATGGATATATCAATGAATACGATTGGAAGACAAATGTTACATTCTTCATAATGCTATAGGAAGTGTGTATGCAAGGAAAAATGGTTGGAATTCATACAATGACTGGACTCATAAATATTATATTTGAATTGTGGTTGCCATAACGAAATATAAAATTGAATAGGAATGTTTAATTTATTGAAGGCCAGGTTGTCTTATACACATAAACATTACACTAATGTGAAAAGGGCAAAATGGGACATCAAGCAAAGTTGAGCACTGGCTTGACTATAAAATGCATATTTTTTATTAATATATAAAATATGATCCATCTGCACACTTTTGAAGTTCATTAGAAATAAACATAATTAAGAAACAAATCAATATATTCACAACTAGATTAGAAAATTTCACCAGATAAAAAACAGTGTACCAAAATAATATAATTTGGAATAAAGGGACGGCTACAGTAATTACAAGAGACCCTTTAAGGCTTGCTGTTCCTTGTTACAGCTCTCCACTCCATAGACATAATTGACCTTGTAGTTATTCCATCACCGTTGTCCTATTTACATCGAAAATTAACAGTAATGTTTAATAACTTTTTTTTTCATTTTTTTTCGCAACCACATCATTCATACATACTTACCTAGTTGGAAAGGTGGAAGTGCCTTGCCTGCTTGTCACATGGATCTGCCTATACATCTGGATAACCTGACCAGGCCTGAACAGGGATCATACAGGCATGGCTTACAATCATCTTTTATTTCTGTTTTGGGTGCATTCTATTGTGAATTCCTCTGTATACTGAACCCACTCACTTAACACCAGAGCCCCACCATGGGCCATGACTCTCAACTTTAAGTGCACCCCTTATGCTCATCTTGTGTCCAGTGGGATGGCTGTAAAAAAAAAATAGGGGATGGGGGTTAAAAATCATCCCTGATTTTAATTTTCTTAAAGCCCCTTTGGAGATGCACAAACCATAGAACACAAATTGTGTGTGGTAGCATGAATGTGTGTATGTTTCAAGATCTGCAGAGATTCAAACCAGCAACCTTGTGAAGTCTAGGTAAACCACCTATCCACTACCCCACCAGGTGGACCTTGGGTTGCTGTTCTCATCTGTCTCTCCATGGTCATGTAATTTCTGCAGGCTCTTGACACTCCTGGCCCTTGTTCGGGCAAGTAAAGGCCCAATATAAACCGGGCATTAACCTAACCTCAGTGCTAGAGCATTGTGTTCCTGGCCTTTTATATTGAGCTACTGATTTGCTCTATCTGATCCGTCTTTTGTGCTTGGCTTTGGACTCTGACCTCGTTCTAGTGTTTATCCCTTGGTACCCCGCTGGTTATGATTTTCTTAGTAATTCAGTAGGCAGGGTTTAGTGTTAGGACCCACCAATATATTGATGTACGTTGGCGTAGTGGTGGGCTAAGCATGCTATGGTCAAAATATGTGACAGAATCTCAAATCTTATTATCTTAGAAAGGGGTTCTATCCATGTCCTGTTTAGTCCTTTTTTTCTGTATAGTTTTGTCATGTGTAAGCTGGTCAGACTTGTCAGCCCTGTACTCTGTTGTCCTGTCCTGTTCCCCGACAGAGGGGTGCCCTGTCTTGTGCCCCAGCAGAGGGTTGCCCTGCCTTGTGCCCCGGCAGAGGGGTTTGCTGTCCTATTTGTGTCAGATCTTGTGTGTAGCCTGTCCCTGTAACCTGTATTCCTGATTCTGCAACCTGTTTCTACTTCTTTGGCTCTGTCCTGCCTTTTCCGGATTGCCCGGACAGCCTCAATCTGGGACAATGCAATTGATACGCTGACCTTTTTTTTTCTTGACGCAGAGGAGAGAGGCGCCACGCGGTCACTCAGGTATACGCTTTCAGCAACTGATTGCCGCCCCTCACTTTACTCCGCAAGGCCTCTCGGTCGTGGTGCCGGCATTTCATACTGAGCGCCGGAACATGAGGTCATATACCGGCGCTCAGCAGTGAAGCAGCAGGCAGAGGCTTCGCACTCCCACTGCAGGACCTCTACAAGGTAAGTGAACTTTAAAGGGGGGAGAGGGGAGAGGCAGTAGATAGTGAGAAGGGAGGGAGAGGGGGTAGATAGTGAGAAGGGGGAGAGGGCTAGATAGTAAGAAAGGGGATGGTAAGAATATTGAAATAAAGAGTGAAAATGAGTGAGAGAGTAAATGAATTAATGTGTGGATGCATTGTGTGAATGAGTAAGAGAATGAAAAAAATGTATGGATGAATTGTGTGAATGAGTGAGAGAATGAAAAAAATAATGTGTGGATGAATTGTGTGAATGCGTGAGAGAATTAATAAATGATTGTGTGAACGAATTATGTGAATGAAAGTGTGAATTGGTGAGTGACTGTAAAAGTGTTTGTGTGTATAATAGATGTGTAATTGATTTGTGGAAAGGCAGACATGGCACAAGCAGGGTGTTTGAGCCTTGGGGCAAAGATGGCACAGGCCGAGCAAAGATGAGAAGTCCTATGTGTGTTATTTGGGTGCTGGTCAGGTTCTATGTGTGGACACCAGGGCTGGCTTTGGGGTGTGCAACCTGTGATCTATTCCTATAATTTAGGGGATTTCATCTATAACCTTTAATGCTGAGTTTACCTGCAATTTTCAATTGATCTATACCTGCAAAGCTGGGTTTTTGTGTTATTCTGTTGTCCATATCTGGTATGCGTGTTTCCATACATTATTTATGTATACCTGCAAATACAGGGTTTGTATGTCTTATTCTGTTGATCAATACCTGCAATGCTGTTTCCATGTGTTGTTTATTTAAGCTATACCCTCAATGCTGAGTTTACTTGTGATTTCCAGTTGATCTATACCTGCAATGCAGGGGTTGTGTGTTATTCTGTTGATCTATATCTGCAATGCTATGTTCCCACGATTGTTATTGTATACCTGCAAATACAGGATTTGTATGTCTGATTCTAATTCAGTGTTAGGGCGCGTGGACCGGGGCCCAATTTTTTTTTTATATAAAATGTATTGGCAACAGGGTCTAATATTTATATATATATTGTCGGCAGGGTCTAATATTAATATATATTGGCAGCAGCGTCTAATATTTATATATATCGGCAGCAGTGTCTAATATTAAAGAATGAAAACTCTTCAGTTCAGCTGTTATTTTGAAATCATATTTCAATCACGGTCTTTACTTCAAAAAGATAAGTACATATTATGCAGTTAGAAATGCTGTCTAACGCACATATATATATATATATATATATATATATATATATATATATATATATATATATATATATACACCTGTGTGTGTAATCTCATGCTCTTCATAGTGTGTCCCTGAATGGCGGAAATAAAATGTGGTCATCGTATTAAGCTACCAGCCAAACCTATAACTTCTAGGCAACTCAAAACATTTTTCATTATCCTTATATTTTATTATATTAATTACTAAATATTGTTGACAAAATCAGGCATTAGACTGTGCTTGCGATTGTGATTCACAATTAATTCTGTTTCTAAGTAGAGTTTATTGAGAACGTTGCCCATTTACATTACCAGCCAAACCAACAAGACAAAAATGTTCATCTTTGTATCTAATAATATTCATTGATAAATATAGTTGAAAACATCAAGCAGCAATAGAAGGCATGTCTGTACCACCACTGTCTAGGTAAGGATGTAGTTACCTGCTGGAACTCCAACCTGCATATGATAGAGCAGATCCTACAGCATCAGTAGGCGTTTCACTCCATGTCCTCTAAGCAGAACAATAGGTTATCCGACTCTTTGGGTAGAGGGGGATGGTCATTAATGGAGCAGGTGGTGGTGGTAAGGAGGCCATTCAGGTATGGGACTGAGAGCCAGAGCACTGGAACTTTGGGCCAGGTCATCCCCTTACTTACCTTACTTACCTACTTTAACAAAACTGCATGAATTCAACTTTAAACAAGAGGTCTTTCCAGTCGGCAGATAACATATGGAGGTTGAGAAGTTGATCAGTAGGCTGACAGAGTAGCCGACAGGTGGCATGCAAGCATTCATGGACAACCAAAAGTACATGCTGGCCACCCTTTGTGACTCAAGGATTAGTTACAAGTTAGCCCATAAAAATGGTAAAACTTGGAGGGGCATGCTCTTCCGTAGATTGTGTAAGATGCAAGATAGAAAGGGCATGCTAAGCAAAAAATAGCTGCAGGAGCACTAGAGCCAACAAAGCATCAGCCATTTGGGCAGCGGCCACCCAAGCCCCCCAAAGTCAGACTAATGCCTGTAAAAGGCTATCTTAAGGAACTGTCATTACTCCTACTACTGAACTTCTAAATTATTGGTACCAGAAAGCTGTTATCTGTCCAGGCCTCTCCTAAGTAGCCCAGTAGTAGCTTTTGTGCCCACCCACCAGTGTCCAAACCAAGAGGCTTTTATATGTGACAGGCAACATACTCAACCCCCAGAGAACACAGCTATCCTCACACCTCACAATATTCAAAGTAAGTGAGGTTCTAGTGCTGCTGCTCATTCCCTACTCTTGGGTATTGGTTCTTTAATTTACTGTAATTTTGCAAAAATTCTGTCCTACACCAAGGGGCTGCATGTGTCTATCTGTCAGTGCCTGCCCAGGCCCAGTACCCTACTACTACTGCTGCTGCTTCTTCTTCTGCCATTCTTCCACTGTCCTTGCTTGTGTGATCAATTATTTTTATTTGTGTTATATTGGCGAACTTCAGTTCTGTTCCAAAGGGTTGCATGTGCCTATCATCTCTCAGTGCCTGCCTATCCATGCTCAGTGCCCTAAACCTTGAGATGCTTCTGTAAGTGAAAAGTGAGTCCAGAAGGTGTCAGGGACCTCCAACTTTGGGAAGACCCACCAAATGTTGTTTCTGAATCAAAAGGCAAAACAAAAATCATCTTTAAACTTTTAAAATTGATATCAAACCAAATATTTTATGCCAAATATTCATTGGTTATTGTTTTTGCATAGCTCTTTCCACTTAGCTCATATTTAAGTATGTGTGAGACTTCGAGGCAATATATGGTTCTTGAAGAAAAAGTTTTTTTGCTTTTGTAAATATACTCTTAGATTAATCATTAAATCCTGATTTAGGAAATATACTCCCATCTTAGAAAAATCCAGCCATATCACTTTATAGTCTTATTCCAAGACACTTATTTCCTAGATCTTGGCAAATTTTATGTGCAAAAGACAGAAATAAAGGAATTTTGTCTGTGTATATAAATATTGTTGAGTTAATAGTACATATAAAAAATGAACTAAGCCAAAAAAGTCATAATTTAAAGAAAAATATTAGTCAAGGCCTATCTGGGACTAAAATGATTTGACACCAGCACTACAGTATAAAGCAAGATTTATGATATCATATTTATAATGGGAGCAATTTTCACTAAAGTTTTGCAGGACCAGGCAAGGCTAATCCTGTTTTGTTTAGGGACTTGGGAACAGCTATGGCACATACTGAATTTACCACTCTCCTGTTAGAATTCCCTTCGCTTTAATACTTCTTAACATTGTTTTTATGATTTGGTGCACAGTAGAAGAAAAGAAGTTGATGGAAGTTTCCAAACAAAAAGGCACTGGTTATATCTACCTCACTGTCAAAAACAAAAACTTGTCACCCATTTTAATAAATAGTTTTATGATATTCTCAAAGCATAGTTGCCAACATTATGTTTTGCGTTATTGACAGAATGTAGCAGTAACGTGAGTAAGATAGAGCTATGATGTAATATCACAGTCTATATAGTGTAACATTTTATTAGATTATGATGCTTACAATATTTATATTTTATTAGCACATTTTAACATATGTATAAAATGTAGCCTTGATAGATAATTTCAAAGGCTCAGAAATACTGTTGCTGTGTAATGACATGTCTTAAAATTACAACACAATCATTTTCTAACTCATTTTACAATTAACTTGTAATTTAAGAAAGACTCGTAATACTAACGCAATGCAGCTTCTATGACCCCAAGCTAATATTATGATGATGCGTGCCATCAAATTGCAACCAACACATATGCATCACAGGTACATTTTCTTATTTTTACTATTATATTCTATCTCAAGCAGAATATACTTTAAATTAGAAATGTATGTACATATATTTTAGGACCTCCTAGGTAAAGTTTACATTGTTTATAAAATTGTCACATAAATATTCTATAAAATGGTCCTACCTCAAAATGAGGAAGAAATTTGACTACACCCCTGACATGTAAATGGTTAATAATGAATTTTGAGCAAAAGGACTATCCAGCGCATTTTTATTAAGTGTTAATTTGCATTCCATCAGTATTATTTAGGATTCCTTATGATGAACTCTATAAAAGAGGAAATGGCTGCTGTGAATCACTAATCAGTAATTTTCTGGCAGCTGGAAAAGTAATTTTAAATATACAATTCAGTGTCACTTGGGTATTTAGGTAAATTAGGCAATGCTGCCTTTTTTCATTACTAATACATTGGAAATTGCTATTTGCATTACAGTGGTTAAACCTTTTAGAAATACTAGGTGCCTTCTAGATTCCTTTCAGATGATTACCCTTGATTGTGAATTGAATGTATATAGGCATGTCATTTTTATTTGCAAACAGAAAAAAACATGTACACTGACTTTTTTTATTTTTTGGAGGCTGATACAGTAAGGGAATTTGAACATGTATGGGATAGACATAAAGCTATCCTGTGTCAAGACCAAAGAGTGATTAACGTCTGAGTCTCTACATCAGGAAAAACAGTCCGAATGGTGCGGTCAGATTCTATGGATATGTATTGAGTTCTACAAACATGTAGATTGTACGTAAAGTTCAAGATAGCATGGGTCAGATAATATTCCCTGCATGTTAATCAGCTGACCTTGCCATAGGTCAGCTATCAACATGCAGACACATCTCTTTTCAATACTGTATTTATGGTAACAGGTTGTCATGTTACTTCCTACATGCACTGATTGGTATCTGTATTTTTTTTGCCCTGTTTTATTTTTACTCCACCAATTATGGCCTCCCAGTTTACTATAAATTCAAGGCTTTCAAATTACAGGAAATCTTGTGTTTACATATAATAATGCCATCATGACAAAAAGTGTGTACTAATTGTTACAGATGTGAGGCACTCATATTGCTTTTTAATTTTTATTTTACAATCATATATTTACACAATATATATGACGTCATTATGGCTTTGAGCTATTTCCATTAACTATTTATATTATAATTATATATAATGATATGTCATTATGAGCACAAAGGGATTAATTGTGTTAGTAAGCAAGATTTCCTTGTCGCCCCGAGAGCCATTTGATGTAGGACTGTTATCCAAGTAGGACTGTGATAATTTGTAATAAGAAGCTAAAAAAAAACATAGATTGGACACTGGTAAATTGATTTACTCTGTAATGATTACAATCTATGTGAGCAAGCAGTTAGGCCCAATAATAACTGGCACAGGAAGCCCCAAGTGACAAATTTAGGACCATATTTAGTGCACTAAGAAGCGTTCAGCTGATCCAGGATCTACTATACCTACGGGGCATGCCAAAGCTGAGCTTTTCAACTGCTGCTATGCAAAACTAACTCCCATGTACCTATTTCACATAACTGGCTAAGTGATTCCCTCTTTGGTAAGTGCTAAAGTAATAATGCACTTTGTCTGTAATCCACAATGCATGATAAATGACAAATGACAAATGTAAGGTACAGACAGTGCTGGATAGTACAGGCAAGGCTGAATGGTACCAATGGGAGTGGTTAGCACAGAAAAGGACGAAGCACTGTGAAAGGGCTGTGCACCAAGGCTGTGGCTATGACAGACGGGCAGGGCAAAATCTGGATAGTCTTCAAGACAAGGCATGCGGCAGGATAGCCCTTCGACAGTAGAGTGTTCACTACAGGCTGGAAGTGGAAGCAGCACAAGTATTATCCATACAGGTGCCTGACAAGCAAGGAGGAACCGTGACATGCGCAATGTTCTGACATATCCAGTTTATGAAAGGGAAAACCAATATTGTTGAATGGTTTCTGAATGTATTGGAAATGACAGCACCTGTTTTCGAACAATCATTGTGCTTGTCAAGAAAAGGTATTTTAAGAGGCGGTGTTAAGAAAACTGCCCAAATAAAGTATTTCATTGACTAAATGGTATGCAAATGACAGCAGAAGAAGAAGAAACTGGGATAAATGCTAAATAATATATAAAACATATTCAAGACTTCCTGCATATAAATCTAAATGTTACCCACCTTCTACATGTGCACATATACAGTATGAACACTATCAAATGTTTTTGCACAAATTGGTGCTTCTCCTATTGGCTCATCTTATGCCATTTCACAGTTGCTTCATATAAATTAAGTAGCAAATATTGGATTTGTACAAACATGAAATTGCTTTTCATGTCTTATGGCTGTTGAGTGCTAATTCTCTGCAATTCATTCTGCAACAGAAACAATTTTCCTCCCTGTCGTCCCTGTCTTGTTCTATTGTACATATGTGGTATTGAATTGCAGTTCAAGAATCTAAGAATGCAACAGTTGAACATGAAGCATGCCTGATTATTTAAATAGTCCAATAATAAATACATGGTAAAATAAACAAACGATCGTGAGATTCTGAACCAATAAGAAATTTTCAAACTTGTTGAAACAACTGATTCTTATCAGTGGATTGCCTCAACAGCAAATCCAAATGCCCCTTATGTCTCTGTTTTTGTTGCAGTTCTACATGTAGCCACCAAAGGGTCTAGAGTATCAAGTATATTCGGCAGCAGTTTTTTTGATGACATGATCCTGGCATGGTATCCATTTAATATATTGCCTACTAAATATGTACAGGTGCTATTTATTAAGTCAACATTTCCTTCTAAGATTGTAATATTGTTTTATCTTGGAATGAGGCAGAATAATCTTGGACTTTAGTCCTGAACTGTCCAAAACTGTTCATGGAATAATATTAGTCTAAGAATTGTCAGACCCTCTGTCCTGCATGCTGCCACAGTATTTGGCATCCAGTACTTTTGTGTCTTATTTTGTGTTTCGCTGATCTATGTTTAGAGATTTGCATTAGTGTTAGGTCCTGGAGCTTGTCTCTTTGCTTATTTTATACCCTTGTTTTGTTTCGCCCTTGCCTGTATGCCATGTCTGCTTATGGCCTGGATCCGCCTACACAACTGTACCACCAGACCAGGCCTGCACACAGATCCTACAGCTATAGGTTATATTTATCCTTGGTTCTGTACCAGGTGTCTCCTATTATGTATCACCTTTGCATACTGGACTCCCTTTCACAACACCAGAACAACCATGGGTTACTATTACAAGGTCGCACCTAGGCAGGTGCACAGGGTGCACCGGACCTGAGCATTCTCAATTGCAGGGGGGCACTGGGTGGGGAGCATAGGGCGGGGGGGAAGTCTGTGGGAACTGAATCCTCCTACCTTCTCCACCAACCTCTTCCGGGTGCCTGTGTCCTTTCCCACAGCTCCTCTTCTTTTCTGGACTCTTCTTGTTCTTCTGTCTTTTTTCTTCATCTGCTTCTGTAACACCGCCAATATTTGGCTCAGTATATAGTGATAGAAGTCATGGTGTACCACCATCAATTCACGGCTCAGTATATTGAAGTGGGAGTTATGCTGTACCACCATCAATGACTGGCTTACTATATAATGATAGGAGTCATGCAGTATCACCATCTGTGTTTGGATCCCTATATAATGACAGGAGCCATGCTGTATCATTGGTCTGTGTCAGGATGACTATGTAATGATGGGAGTTATGCTGCACCTCCATCTGTGTGTGGCTGTGTGTGGCTTATTATGTAATGATAGATGTGTTGTACCGCTGTAAAGCTCAATATACACTGACTGGCCACTTTATTAGGTACACCTTAAATTGCTTGTTAACACAAATAGCTGATCAACCAATCATATGGCAGCAACTCAATGCAATTAGGCATGTGGTCAAGACAACTTGCTGAAGTTCAAACCAAGCATCATAATGGGGAAGAAAGGGGATTTAAGTGACTTTGAATGTGGCATGGTTGTTGGTGCAAGACGGGCTGGTCTGAGTATTTCAGAAACTGCTGATTCACTGGGATTTTCACGCACAACCACCTCCAGGGTTTATAGAGAATGGTCCGAAAAAGAGGAAGGGGATCATAGCACACAACCTGTAGAGTGCCAAATGTTTCTTTACTGTCCAATTGTCCCTAATGTCCTATTAAGCTCATGCTAAATAATTGTTAAGGTCCCAGCCAGCTCAAAATGTGAATAAATCTAGGTTTGGGGAAATTGCTTTTACTATTATTTTTTAAATTCTCCACAGTTCTAATATCATTACTTTTCTGGTGATTAATTAATGTACTTTTGGGAGCCAAAATGTGCTGTTTGGGTGCAAATATGGCACTAAAAAGCTGTTTGGGGACACAGGCGGCACTGATAGGCTATTTGTGCATAAATATGGCACTGACCGGCTGTTTGGGCACAAAGCTAGCACTGGTAAGTTTTTTGGGGGCCAAAGATGGCACTGGTGAGTTACTAGGGGCAAAATGGTACTAATAAGCTGTTTGAGGGCAAAGCTGGCACTGTGAGAAGTGGGTGACATGTTACTTGTTGAAGTCAGGGTTATAATGAATCTAGAAAATGGGTTTGTTTAGAATTATTATGTTTGTTAGGAGGAAGAGATATAGCCACACCTTCCTGGTGGTGCCAAAAAAATCTTGCACCCAGGCTTCAGCGACCCTATTCTTAGCCCTGTACTATCATTTATAATACTAAAAATACGTATTTTAGGGAAAACATTTATCGGAACAAAAACCTATACTGAGCTCAGATCAGTTATTCAAGTCTATTATAAGTTTTAAAATTGGGGGATATTTCACAAAAACATTGTACCCCATATGATGATTTTCTTCTATTTTGGAAATTGATTTAATGACTGAATTTGCCAGTACATGCAGACTGAAGATTATATAGAAGATCTTATATTGTGTAGAATGCTGGTCTTACACTAATGTATTAATAACAATATATTTCCATTTGCCTTTATGTTGCATTTCATATGTTCATACCAGAGAAAACATATATTATTATCCCATCAAGCTTTACAGTATATTTGGTGGAATATTAAGAGACCATAGTTATCAACAAAAGCAAATGAGTGTTTTATTATGGAGACATACTGCAAAGATCTTCCTCACCTTCTATTTGAAAAACGATGCTAGCTGCTAATAGGCCCTCTGTTGTTCGCTCAGCATGACTCCCTGAAGTCCAAGTATATGAAAGAACAGCTGATTAAGGTCTAGCTTGTTTTAGCCACCAACGGCAAAGAAAGAAAGGCACTTGATATTGATCCTGTGAAGGCGCTAACACCTATTTTGAGAGCAAAAAAAAAAATAATTGGATCGCCAACTAATATACTTTTCATTGATGCCTTTTAGAAAAGAGCCAGTTTTTTCCAATATTTCTTTGCATTTTGTCCTAATGTGGTTCTAGAAATTGAAATGAAGATAGTTCAGTAATGTACTAAATAACAATTTTACTAATCATTTTCCAGGCATTTTTGTTTTTCTTTTTTTCAAATTTTACTTTATGCATCACTACTGACTTTCCTCATGCAAAGCATGTATGTGCATATTATTTTATTTATATATATCTTATTTTCTCATTTTCTGAGAATGTGAAAATGTATATGTACACTTTACAAATTTGTGTTAATATGTCTATTTTGAAATAAACTCAGTTATTCACGTTTTGTACCTTTGTTACAAAAATTCAGTTGTTATACTTTATAATATAAATATAGTTACATAGTTACATAGTTACATATTTATATAGGCTGAAAAAAGACATGCGTCCATCAAGTTCAGCCTTTCCTATATCTGTTCATTTGTTGCTGTTGATCCAAAAGAAGGCAAAAAACCCAGGTTTCACTCTTTCCAATTTTGCACTAACCAGGGAAAAAAAATTCCTTCTTGACCCCAAAATGGCAGTCAGATTTCTCCTTGGATCAATAAGCTGTTTCCCCATAATTAAAGATTATATCCCCGAATATTATGTTTTTCCAGGTATCCATATATGAATACATTACATTTGAAAAGTTAGTTAAATAATGAAATAAAGAAGCTCAGATATTGCAAAACAATTTTATCCTTTTTATTCAAAAGAATTTAATTTGCAAAACCTTTAACTGCATATTTTGTGTAAAATGTGCTTTGAATTTTAAAATACTATACTTAGAAATATGCATTTTCAGTAAAGTACATATGATCATGCTAGATTAATGAAATACTTTTTGCTAGCTAGACCATAGCATTCTCCCCACATTCTAAAATAACATTTTTGAGATAAAAAATATATTGCATGGTTGAGTGAAGGGCAATATGAAAATGAGGACAGTTTAAGACTGCAGAAACATTAAATGTATTCTTTGAAAAAGCTTTGAAAGGATTTGCTAGGCTCTGTCTGGCCCCTTGAAGTGTAATCAATGTTATGCTTCACAATCACCATAAACTCTCTTCAAAGATGTATTTGAATACATCTCAGGAAAAAAGAAATGCGATTCTAACATTGCTTTGGAGATCATAATGTCTTAGTTTCTATAGAGCAGATAAAGGATATTGCAGGAGCACACCCTCAGCTTCAATGTGTTCGGTTTCAAAGTCTGTTCATCTTTCTCTGAATTTTTATTCTGTATATCAAATCCTCAGACTGGCAGCAAAACGTTTGGGTTGTTTGTCACGTAAGGGCACATATTCAGGTTTTTCCTAGCAGTGGCTCATTCTCCTTGCCAAAGAATTAATCCACCAAAGATGGCAGTCACCTTTGTAATGGGGGCTAGGCATATCCTTTCAAATACAAACATAATAATAATAATAATTATTATTATGATTATTATAATTATTCATGCAAAATAATGATATTTTACTTAGTAGTGCAAAAATAGGCTAAACATGTGTAACTGTTTTGGCACCAGTGTTACATCGCCGAGACCCGCTGCTGATAGCCGGCAGAGAGGTCCCAAGCGATGTCAACTCACCTGATCCCAGCCAGCTGCAGGATCACGGTCGTCCATGCGTTCCTGCAGCCACGGTAATACTTTAGGTGCCCCAGTGACACACAGCAGGCTGTTTTTGACCCTTGGCTTGCCTGACTATTCTTCTGCAGTGCCAAGTATTACCTGCCTACGCCTTTGCTTCCGCACTGTTGGGATTGTCTATGTCCGTGTCCTCTTTGCTTGGAGGGCAACTCCTTGCTATGTGATTCAAGGCAGAACATCCGCTGTGAATGCATTCAGTGACGGCGGACATGACAATCTTTTGAACTACAATGGAAATAGGAGAGAATAGATTTCAAATGCATAAAATTAGCAGAGAATTCACATTATTGAAAACAAAAACAAGAATAGTATAGTATAGCTAGTATAACTATTCAAATGTTCAGATAATAACCAGAGACCATGAGCTCTACTACAGTGTAGAAATATTAATGGAATTATTGTATCACTAATAGTGCATAAAATAAGTTCCAAATTATGTTTTTTGACAAATTCTTAAATAAAATGATTTTCATATACAAATTAAAAATAATACACTCAATGTTGAACTACTGACAGCAGTCACAAACTAATTGCCCCAAATAGTAGCCCCACAGATTCACTATATCACTCCATATAATATTTTTGTGTGTGAAAAAGAAAGTACGCCCTCTTTAAGTTGTTTTTGTTTGTTTTTATATATTGTGTATACCTTTGGAAGCAGCCTTCTCCAATTTTCCTGTCATCAGGATCTACATACACGTCACCATTAAAGTTATATCTCACTTATGAAGCACGGGCTGGACTTCAACAACCGTCTTTCCTTATTAATTTTTGCAAGAATTTTTGTAAGAATCTTATTCAAGTACAAAAATTTGATACTGTGTAAAGAGCCCACAGATCTGATGAAATAACTATTTATTGTATATCAGCCAGAAAAATGGCTACCGACTTTATGAGTCTAAATGGCTACCGACTCTATATCAATAGAATACTCTCTTTATTAAAAATTCTCTTTGGGGATGTGAAAACCTTTACAATTTTTCCCAAAACCACTTATATATACACTTAATTATAAGTAAACTGCTAGTGCATGCAATTTGTGAGGGCATGCGAGTTTAATAAAAAAACCTTCTGTGTCCTTGCCTGAAACTTTTAAACTATAGCGTAGCCCCCAACAATATCAATTAAAAGGGCTAACAATTTGATTTTAAAAAGTCCATGGGCCACTCTACTAACCAATACAGGAGGACAACAACCCCCCCCATGTGGTAGGATAGGGGTAATTAAATCAACTTGGGAGGCATAGCCCTCAGGTACACCACAACCCATTCCTGGTCGGTTGGGGTATAAAATAAATGAAAGATATGTAATGGACACCCACATTCCTTTCCACAAGCACTTGATTGGGGGGGGTGAAAAAGTAATTTTAAGAGGTACAGAATCCATCCTGTGATTCTCTATTCCCCTCTATCAACAGCCTATGGAATAGTTGGGCATTTGTCTCTCAATCCCCTGGTTAATAGGAGGGACACCTGGGGAAGCAGTTGTTTCTGCAGGGAATGGGGTGGACTCAAGTGATCTAGTAACAGCCTAGGTATGACAGGTGAAATTTGCAAGTTGAATCTTAATTCTGACCAGAAACCATGTGCTCACACACTGACACACACTCACTTTCCCTGCTTGCTGGAAGGAGGAATAATCCTGTTGTGAACAGGGTGATAAAATAGCTGTCCCCAACCTACATAGTTAAGGTACGTTTTAATACACATATTTCCTCTTTTCAATTTGTAAACACTGTTACATGAGTTTAGTTAGTATGCTGAACTGTAAAATACAGGATTTAGCACAGCGACGTTACCGCCTTAATGTAGTGTTTTCTAAATGAATGGCCTTTTTTTTGTTATCATAAAATAAATTTAGAACTGTACAGATTTGACAAACCTTACCAATATGTAACTTTATTTCATTTGCAGGAATAGCTTGTTCTAGTTCTCTAGAATAACCTGCCAAATATTGCAGATAGGTGAAAATACAAAAGGATGTCACGGTGTAAAAAAAAAAAACCTGAAAGAAAAAAAAAGTAGGATTGATGAGTGACTTAGGGATGATGAAAGCTCAGTGATAAAAAGAAGATTGTAAATGTAACTTATGCAGGAAGGGAGGATTTGAAAGAGGAAATACAGTTGCATGGTAGGTGAAGAGCAATTTGCTACAATACCTGTAATGGTGTTGATTTATTCACAATCAAATTCCTACTATTTTATGGTCCAGGCTACAAATAGCCTTTAAAATTTATATAGTTTTCTAGCCTTGCACACAATACTTTTTTTCCCCCAGAAGCTCTGTGCTTTTTGAAATAACAGAATAGATTATACATGTATATAAAGCCCTAAACAGTCATGTAGGCTTGAGAAAAAATGTAAGCAAAACAATAATGCAGCTGTCAGTGGGTAATTTGTACATACATTGGGAATTCACAGAGAATATCATTAGGTTGCGTGACAATAACGTGCTTCTACTAATGACTGTAGTTAGCCTCAGGTACCTTAGATATGAAATGACACCATGGTAATAACCCAATAGTTCGGATAACTTCATCTGAAAGCATTCAGGGCTATTAGAAAAGAAAAATCATTAGTATTAAGCGATATTTACTTTTGAGTAGATATTTTTTACTAATTTACTTAATACAAATATTTTGTGATATGCAGATGTTATCAGGCAGTATTATGGCACATTATCTGTCTATATGGAATATGGATCTGTATGTGTGGTGAGAACCCCAGTGAATCAGAATATTCAAATGCCAAATGTTAGTGGTGGAACATATTCGTGCAATGGTAAAGAATGTGATAAACAAAAATGCTCCCAAAAAATGGATAGTGATAAATAATAATAAAGTATATGTCCCTTTCCAATTTTACATCTGCCACCCAACAACAACACTCCCCAAATGCTGAACAATATCAGAATACTTCAACTTGGGGGCACTCATATAAGATCAATTGAAAGAAAAAAATAAAAATAATGATAGTGTAGACTGTTGCAATATTTCTCAACAATAGTATAAATAATTCATTGCACTCACAATAAAACCGTGATTTTCAAGCTTATTGTCAATTTCTTTGTGAATCCAGATGGACTAGAGACAAAGGAAAAAAACAAAATAGTGGTACACATCACACCGGTACACATTTTGGTGTGCAACTAACGGGGTGAGTGCATCTATTTGTTTTCTTACCGTACATCACTGGATTATACTACACTATCATTATATTTTTTTTTCTTTCAATTGATCTTATATGAGCGCCCCCAAATGGAAGTATTCTTATATGGAATAGGGGAAATGTATACCATTATGCAGAATCGGTTCTGCTTTTTACTGCGAATAAATGGATAAATAGAGACATCTGTAATTCCAGTGTACGCATCCAGATAGTAAAGCCTGGCTACACAATGTGCAACTGGGCAATGAACAACATGAGGGTAATAACCATGTATATTATTTTTAATTAACCAAAACAATTCTTTTAAATAGATTATTAGATAAAATAGGGATTGTTATTCTACAAGGCTCACATAGAAATTCCTTATTTGCTACTACACTAAATTCAATCACTTGGTCCCTGATACATGATTCAATAAGTGTAGCCACTCACTATAAGCACACTACTCATCAGACCAAACAACCTTATCCCTAATTACCTTCATGTAAGCCCCCACAGAGCTGATTTATGTCACCATCCATCACGACCATAAAGAAGTAACATGTATTAGTTTAACACAGGCGATGAGGAAGCTATAATGTGTCTGGCCTTCATATGATGACATTTTTCTTTTCCATATCATCATATGAAGGCCAGATACATTATAGCTCACGATGGCAATTAGTGCAGCCTCATGCAGGCACGACCTCTTGTAACCAGAGGTTGAGCCCCAAGTATTATGTTGTGCCATGATTAGATATATGAAACTGAATTCAAAATGTAAGATGGAATTTGCTAAAACGAGTTGTCTTTGTAAATCTTTAACATACCAAACTACTGAAAAAAAGAAACATAAAAATACTGTAACACACTGAGGCAGAAACAAAAGGCACATTTATTAATCATACTGCTAATATCACCTATATTTGCTGTTAAAAGGGGGAAATAACAAAATCCCTCATGCTTATAAATAATTGAAGCACTGTAGAAAATCAGTTAAATGAGAAATGACTTTAATTTTCTCTTCTGTGCTGCTAAATACACATCCTTCACCTTGGGATTAGTACCTATTTTAAAATTGCTGATTTGGGCTGTTGAAATTTGTGGATTCTGGTGAGATTCCATACACAGGCATATAATTAAAGCCAGATGAGTGCATCTTCTAGTTTATTGCTTTAATTTTATTTCACAAAAGTTGGCAAGATATCCATATAGTTCTATTATAGCGATCTATAAAACATTCACACATTTTGTGGAAGTCATCATAAAAGCGAGATAATAATGTGCACGTGATTCACATCCTATAAAAATAATACTGTGAACCCAGGAATCCAATTGTTTCCTTAAAAAGCAAGTAACAACTGGAGTAGCTCAAATCTAATACTGCACATTAAGGCAACAGAGTAGTAGAAGATTATGGTGGTATACATTATTTCAATCCATCAAATGGCCATTATAATAGCTAATTTAAATAAATTAGTATTAAAAAGTTGAGGAAAAAAGAATTTATGAAACAAAAACACTTAAGGAACAATTATATACTGTAATAATGCTTACTTTAGCAAAAAATGTATATATTAAGAAATATAAACATCATAAGATTTAATTAACTGTTTCTCTAATCTTACTAAACTTGCTTTACATATTGTGAGTCTAGTGAGTGCTTTTTTAGTACTTATTTTTCCTCTGCCAATCAACAGAAGCAATTTTAAAAGGGAATGAGCATGGAAATTGTGATAATGTAATATGAAATAAAGGATAATGCAGTTAGCAATGGTTTTTCTTTAGGAGCACCTACAAACCTATGCATTTACACCCTTCCTCTCATCTTCCTTTAGCTCACTTTTCCTAGTCTTTCACATGTCTTCAGGCAATACGTATACTCAAGTGGCTGGTCCTTCCAGTGGCACTTTTACCTCTTGTGTAATGTATCCCAACTCCTTCAAGATTGTAAGCTTGTTTTAGCAGGGCCTTCAAGCAGGAAATGTCCAAGATACTTAGCTTTCTGTCGGTACACCAGGACCTGAAGGTCTAGAACAGTGGGCATTGGTGACAGACTTTAAACTGAATATCAGAATGTTCCCACTTCTGTAGATGGACCGAGACCATTCAGCATGATCTGTTCAAGAGCCAGGGCTTCAAGTTCAAGTAAGATGGATTTGGATGCAGAACAGGAACCTAATGGAATAGGTCCAGTCTGGTTTGTAGCCTTATTGGGACTGCCACAGGTAGATAGATCAGCTCTTCGAGATCTGCTTGGGCCAAACTGGGGCGACCAGGATCACCTAATTCCTCTCAATCTTGATCTCAAACTTCCTGCTGTGCATAGATGCCATCAGATCTTTGCTCAGCACCTGCCAGACCTTGACTATTCACAAGAAAGTGGCGAAATTTAGACCCCCCACAGGAACCGATTGGGAAAGCTTCAATCTGGGCAAACTTGGCAAGGCAGACTGGACTTCAGATTTAAAAACCCAAAACTTTGTGGTCCTTTGATGCTTAAATTAGTGATCCAGTATCCTGAAGCTGTGTTTTGACTCCTGGCCTGTTTGACTACTACTACCATAGCTGCATTTCTTAACTACCTGCTCTCACCCTTACTCGCTCTCTCATGAATAAGGTAGCCGTCTTAAAATTCCACTTAGCCAGTAAAATTCCAATTAGCCAGTAAAATTCCACTTAGCCAGAAAAAAAAGGTAAATATGAAGAGTATTAAATAATTAAAGTAATTATAAGAATAAAACTAAAACAACATTTTTATAGGAGATCAAGCTGTGGGCACTGTATATATGGCTGGGGCAGCACACAACTCTTTATCTCTCCTCCCCTTTTTCATTATACCACCTTTTCTCATTATCTCTCCTGCTCTCCTATCTTCTTTCTGTATCTCTGCCCTTATCCATTATCTCTCCTCTTTCTCGTTATTGCTCCCCTTTTTTCCATCTTTCTCATTATAGCTTCCCTTTCTTCTCATGTCTTTTTTTCATTATCGCTGCCTTCTCTTTATTTCTCCCTTTGTCTCTTTCTCCCCTATAGCTTTCTTAAGAACTGTGGTAGGAGAGCGAGGTGTGTTCCTACAGATCTCTGTTTCAGTGCTTCATCCTGGTGCTCACAGATTCATTGTTTAGCACTGAGATATAACATCATATCCCTATGCTCAGAATCAATAGCCAGCATGCATTGTGAAAGAACACTGAAACAGATATCTGTATGAACAGATGAACAGAGAGGTCACTTTATCTTGGGCCAGTTTTGAGGGAGATCCATGATCTTCCCAACCAGGTCCTACTCCTCCAGCAATAGGAAGTCCAGCACACCTCTGGAGAGAACTAGCAGGGTGACAGACGCCAGAAATTGTTGTTGCAGACCCTAAATTGGGCCCCCAGGAATTACTTGACCTGGCCCAGCGCCCTCTTTTACCCCATGTTAATGATGGCCCTCTTCACTGGGCTACGGAGGTTGTTGAGGGGCCAAAGGCACAGTTACCATGGGCCCCAAAGGTAGGCTGATGGGAGCTGCATTAAATATGGCTCTGTATATAAGCAATTGGATTTTTCTTGCATGTTGGAGCTTGCATTTTTAAAATCAGTCAAAATGAGACATAGTGCCTAACAGTGATACTATTTAACTAGAACTAAAACATGAACAGTCTAACAATACAATGCCAATTCCTCCTGTTTCTTGATATTTGAGTTATGTTATTTTGATGTTATTATTATGAGGTTCAATATACACACATTTTTAGGGAAGGATAAAGCCCTTATAAAAATCAAAGCTATCTGAAATAAAACATGTATTGCCATGTCTTTGTCTACATCAACCACTGGGTAATTTGTTCTGCTAGCACTAAATGCATCAGTAAGCCTTTTTAAATGAACAAATTTAACAATAGCAAACTGGCTTTAACAATTAGCAGCAGTTGAGGCTCTATCTGTAGCTGTTATTTATTAACTCACCTTTTGCAGAAATGACTTCTGGTAATTAAAAGCATGAACAGGGGTTCATGCTGTGCTTTCATTTTCCCGTATTACACTTTCCAGAGTATGTTGTTTCTTGGTTAGTTGTCCACAATATACAAACTTAAGAAAAAAAGGACACACTCAAATGTTTTCTTGTATAGCTGCAATTTGATTGCCTGTTCAGTTATTGTGGCCTGCGCAAATAGAATGCCAAAAAAAACATATGCCTGTCCCAACATTCTGACACATGGGATTCATAATTAAAAGATGTTCAGCAAACCAGGCCAAATTTTGATTATATCAACAAATGAGACAGATTAAAATGTCCCAAGTCGCAGACAACCTTCAGCACACACTATCCAGTCCTGTCTAGGACACTCTCACCAAAAGGGACTTCATAGAAAACAAGATAAAATATATTACATATATGTAAATGCTACATAAATTTGGTGTAATGCTAAATATCTCATCAGCTTTAATGGAATTGCAATTAAGACATAGACTATATGGACAAAAGTAATGGGACATACCTCCTAATTATATAATTCAGGTGTGTCAATCAGACCCATTGTCACAGGTATATTTGTGAAAAAATTAGTAGTTTTGAAGAGCTCAGTGAATTCAAGTGTTGTACTGTGATAGGATGCCATCTTTGCAAATAGTTTGTGAAATGTCATTCCTGCTAGATATTCCACGGTCAACTGTAAGTGGTATTATTAGAAAATTGAAGCATTTAGGAACAGCAGCAACTCAACCACTAAACAAAAGTCCATGTTAAGTCACAGAGCAGGGTCACTGAGTGCTGAGGCACATAAAAGTCGCCAAAACACTGTTGATTCCATAGCTGAAGAGTTCCAAACCTCCACTGGCATTTTTATCAGCACCAAAAACGGTGTGGCGGGAGATTTATGGAATGGGTTTCCATGGCCACCATAAAAAACTGTCTCTTTCACCTGCTTCCCACTATGAATATCTGAGGAAACCCAGATGCAGAAGCATTTTTGGAGATGTGCCCTAAAATAACCTAAAGTAGATACAGCAATTACCTAAAACGTTATATTTACCCAGACAATTGAAACAGAATTGTACTTACCAAAAGGAAATAAAAATGAAATACACTCTTTAATCAGAAAACGAATAACATCCTTCTTAATGTGTCGTTAACATACTTTTTGCATGCTTGGTACACATTCATAGGAAAATATCATTTTGCTTTTGTTGCTATTGTTAGCATATATACCTGTATCATAGTATATTTTATTCCAAGGAAAGTCTCATCACACCACCACACCTTCCACACAGCGCAAGCAGCCTCGGTATAACCACAGGGTCATGTACTATAACATAGTGACCCTACTGCACTCCTGCCTCCATGAGTATAAAATAAGCATTAAGAATTTTGCACAGTGCCAGGGCGCAATTTTCCGCCCCTGCGTATGAACATTACTATATGTATGTATGGTCCAAAATAAAGTGGTATCTTATATTGTATTAATAACAGTAAACAGTAACAGTCCATTCTAGAATGATGTTTTTTTTGTTCTTTCACCCATCCAGGTCAGTTCATTACACAGGGGAACTACTGTATGTTCTCTAATTATAGTAGTATATGGTCATCTGACTTTTCACTGGTACTATAAATCATACCTTCTAATAATATCTTTTAAACTTGTGTTATCTAAAACAGCTTTTTTATCAATTTTACCATTTTTTCTTTACTACATTTTACTCCTGGTTGTCTTAGAAAACAGAATTATTGTTTCAATTTTTGTTGTAATTCCTCTAAATGTCATGTGGGCTACAGGTGAAAATTTGTGCTTTTTAATGATAACGTAGCAAATCCCTAATCATATTTCATGAACCCAAATTTCTTTTTGTAGCTTTATAAAGATGTACAATTGATACTGGATTTGGGGTTGGGCCTCTAGCAGCTATGTTTTGATCTACCAAATAGATGGAAGTAAACCATTTATTTCTCGCTTACAACTATTAACTCATTCTGGGTGCATGCTTTGTTATAATAAATTATATGTACCTTCTAGTGGTACATTTAGTCCTTTATGTAACAACAGAAAGTCCTAAATAAACAGCCTATATCCAGAGTATTGTATTTATATATTGATTTTGAGTATACCAAGAAAATAAGATCAGATAAGAAATGGGAGCTTTCAAAGAGACATTCAAGACACTCTAGTAAGACATCTATAACATTGGTTCAAAGCAACTGCAACACAATAGCAAATTGTTATTCATGAGCCATATAGCCATGCAATTACTCCTGAGACTACATTTTAACTCCCTCGATTTGAAATGCCTTATTCTAGACCAGTGTCAGAAAGGAGGGCTAGACTAAGTGGAATTATTTCCACTCGCTCCAAAACCAGTTAATTTAAAAAAAAGCAGAGATCATGTTAGAACCCGTATGTAACATATTGGTGTGCTGGTAAAACAGCATTAACATTTAGCAATGCTATCAATCTTGTCATCCCCATAAGACTAACCAAATCTATCAAACAGTGTGTCTGTTCCCTAAAAATTTGCTTTAAAAAAAAAATAACTTGAAACCTCCCTATTATTGAGAACCAGTGTAAAAACAGAAAATCCTTTAAAAAAATGGGGAATACATATAGTCTCTATATATGTATGGTTTTATAGAGAGGTCTAGAGCCAGTGGCGTAACTAATAACTGCAGGGCCCGGAGACAGAAAATTGCCCCAGGACCCCCAACTTCATCAAGCAACATGTCCCACATTTTTGCTCCCAAACAGCTTCTGAGTGCCAACTTTTCCCCAAGCAGCTTGTCAGTGCCCCCAAACAGCTCAGCTGTGTCATCATTGCCCCTTGTCCCCTCCAACATACACTATGGCACACATATGTAAACACACTTAAACACATTTACATAATGCTAACACACACTTACTCATAATCATAAATACATATGTACACACTCTTATTCTAACACATACACACATACACTTATACATAGACATCTATGTCCACATACACTTATACATAGACATCCATGTCCACATACACTTATACATAGACATCCCTGTCCACATACATGTATAAATAGGTATCCATGCCCACATACACTTATACATAGACATCTATGCTCACATACTGTAAATACAAATAAACATACCCCCTCCCACCGCCCGTACTGCCTTACCTCTCCTGCAGATTTTGGTTGCCTGCTCACATGCTGTTAGAGTAGCCTCGGTTTTACCCCGGGGTCACGTGACGTAACATGACCCCACTGCCTTCCTGTCTCTCTCCGAGCTGGTTCAAAATTGTTTAGAAAGGACCCTTTTGACCTGGACCAGTGTGGCCCTTTTTGAACAATTTTGAAGTAGTATGGAGAGACAGGCATGAGGAGACAGGAACAAGTGGCTGCAGGGGTCACCCAGGCTACCTTGAGAGACAGGTCCTGTTGCAGTTGCCACCGCTACAGCCTCTGTAGTTACGTCACTGTCTAGAGCAGCAACTACATGGACCTCTTCTATCTCTACATTGCCCTACACCACATTTGCTAAATACCGAGCACTGGCTACATAGCATGAGTGACTGCAGAAATCAACAGCCACTGAGAGTCCAAATTCCTCCCTATAACTACTAGTAGCAGGGCCAGATTGGGGATAATGTGGAGGCCCTGACACTTTAAGGCCAGCTGCCTCCTAGTGATGTAAGCCCGACCAACGACTGGATATGACAGGCCGAATATTACATTTTTATTTTTATAGAGCGCAGCTGGGCATTCATAGCCAGTGGGCACATGCTACAGCACCTTCTGAATCTTCACTTTTCCATTCTATTTACAGCTATATATTTTCAATCCCACAATTCTTAATATAGACAACCACACTTTTTAGCATGTAGCAAAAGTGCAGGGATTTTTCTCTATGTCTTTTGTGAAGGTAGTTTCAAAGTCTGAGCTGAAAGAACAACTAATATTCTGAACTTCTGAAGTCCACACTAGACAGAATAAGTGTCTAGAGCACCACGTCTTTAGGGAAAAGGCCAAAGAGCAGGAAACAGGCATAGCCCCTCTTATCCTCATCTCCGTTCTACATGTTTAACCCAATCTCCACCTACTTCCTACCCATTTTGTGCCACAACCACTCATTTATAACTATGCCATTCCTACAAATCGTCTTACAAAGAGGGAACCTAGTCTTTCTTCATAGGGACCAATTTGAATGGGCTCCTTAGTTCATAGGATGCCTGGACTGTAGCTCTGCCACTAAATATGATATTACAAAAAACATAAATGCTAAATGGTTTTCAATGGCTTTATTTCAGATCTGAAATGTCCCCTTTAATTATTCTGTATGACCTGATTTCTGGAAAAGTGGTAATGTAACTCAGTGTGATCAATAACAGGTCAGTGCAAACAATGGATACAAAGGGATGCCTGATAGTTATAAAGTCAACTTTCACATAATATTGGTTTTACTCTAATCTATAACCACGCACTTCTGGCACATACTTAATTGAGCAAATCCCATGACAAACTGTTTGGAATATAAAGAGGAAATAAAGTGTAAATCACATAGTGTATGTAAAGAAACAATATGTTCTAATGAAAGATGACAATATTGTTGTGATAAAAAAAATGAGGTGATAATTCCACACAGAAAGGACTGTGTAATAGGAGTCAGTTGACTGCTCATTGATAATGAAGCATATGTTCTGCTAAGTGGCAATCCAGCTAGATCATTTAGCTTGAAATTGAAAGAACTCCTCAATGATGAGAAGGTGAACAACATAATTAATCACATTGAATATGGGTACACAAATCACTTCCACCCAAACACAGTCAGTATCACATGCAAAACACAAAATAAGCGAACAAAATGACAATATGAAAGCATACCTCACTATAAAGTATGAATGTAACCTACATTTTATATTTTAACTGATATTTTTAAGAGATATCCTTTTAAGAGATAAAGTCTTCAGGCAAAAAAAGATAATTATTTAAGCCATGACTAGAGCATAGTCAAGTATCACACCCTTTAGCAGCTAAACTTTAAATAAGATGCAAGACCCCTACTTGGATTGAGAAGGCCACCGCTCTATTTACCAGAAAATACAGTGTGGATCGTTTTAAACCATTAAAAACCCTTTTTAACATAACCCCTCTTAACCAGCCTGGCTACATTTGAATTTTAACCTTTTGAAGATCCAGTCTGACAACTCACAGGTAAACCAGCCAGTAGTCCCCACTGGTAGAAGCCTTTACCATACCTTGACCTTACTGCGACCTTCTGGCTAATTGTACCATAACGTAACACATCAGCTACTGTCCACATACCATGCACAGGCTAGATCTCAACCCCCTCCCCCTATCCATTTCCTCTGCTACTGTGAGAAATAACATATGCCTACCAGTTACCAGGGCAGGTGGGCAGGAGTTAGGGTGACCACATTTCTTCTGCTATTCAGGGACACACTATGAAGCAGATTATATTAGGTTACCACACTGGTGTATATTATATATACAATGATTCACATATACACACCGTCACATACACATAAAATACATTTTATATTATATACATATCTCACATACACCCTGATTCACGTATACTATTATATATTCATTATTAAGAAGCCTTGGAAACCATGTTGATTTCAGATTTGATAATATACATACACTCATTACAGACATGAGTAGATATAGAATGTTATCCCCTCTTTTACCAAACATTACACACACAGTCACAGTAACAGACAAACACAGTCTGACAGACAAACACAGTCACACACAAACATTGTGACAAACAGACAAACACAGTCACATACACAAACACACACATCTGGTGGCTGGCTGCAACTTATTCTGAGTTGGTGTGAAGGAGGGACTCAGCCTATCAGGAGAGGCCTCTGAACTCTCAAGCAATCGGGAGAGTTGAGAAGTCTCTCCTGATTGGCTGAGACCTCTTCCACTCGGGACTGTCCCCGGCAATCCGGGACATGTGGTCACCCTAACAGGAGTATTCAGTGTTCAAACTTCTAATGGGTGAATGAATGAGTAAGTGAGTGAGTGAGTGAATGTTAGGAGCAGAAATTTGATCAAACTGTTAAGGAGGCAGAGGTGGCACAGGCAGGCTGTTTCAATGGCAAATTTGGTGCAGGCAGGCTGCCTGTTTCAGGGGCAAAGGGGGCATGGACGGGCTGTTCAGATGCAGAGGTGGCACAGGCAGGCTGTTTCAGGGGAAGAGATGGCACAGCCAGGTTGCATCAGAGGAAGAGGTGGCACAGACAGGCTACTTCGGGGCAGACGTGACACTGACAGGCTGCTTCAGGGGCAGAGGTGGCACATGAAGGCTGTTTCAGGGGCAGAGGCCTCCCACGTCAATGCCTGGCTTACTATATAGTGTGTGTCTTTACATTTTAAAGTGGGGGGTACCTAGGGTGCCAGATACTCTAGGTATGCCCTTCTTGTAGGAGACGTTTGCAAGCATTTGCCCTTCATATTGTATAGTGAAGGGAGGTAGTTGACACAACTCTTCTGCAAACTCTCTCCTTTGTAATTAAACCTTAAAGACCAATATCATTCTATACATGTCTGTCCAGCTCAAAATAATATGTAACCTCAACATTGCATTGCTTCTCGCACCCTGCTTTCAATGAATTCTTTGTAACCCTTTTCCTCTTTGTAGATTTAGCCTTCTCCTTAATTAATTGCCTGTGTTTCAATTCCCCTTCCCTTTTATCTTATCATCTGTCTCTTGTACATCTTATTCACGTCTTTTGTCAGAATTAACTATGCTACTCTCTTTATAATCCAACCATTTTCTAAACGTTTGTAACCCTGCACTTTTTTTTACCCTGTCCTTTTCCTTGTTAACTCCATGCCCTGCTTTGTTTTTACCCAATCATCCTTTTCAACAATTAAATATGTGCCTAAAACGCAATCATTAGTTAATCCTCATGATTTTGCATGCAAAAGATGAATACTGTTACAACCATTTTTGTAAAAAAAGCTATTTAAAAATACTACAAAGAATGATTATATGTTCTTCACTTGTTAATGCAAAATGAAAATAAAAATATGAAAAACACTCCTTAATTATGCTACCTTTTTTGGGTTTCCAAGGTATATAGATAAAAACGCAGTAGAGATATGGATCAGGACTGTGCTTGGAAGTGACATTTGGAAATTTATAATGCAATTCTGTAAAGGGCATGTTGGTACAGTAAGGGTTATCATGTTTTCTTACAAAAAAAAAGTAAAAGGATAAAAAGTAAAATGGATTTTTCAAAGACTATTGCCTGCACATTGTTTTATGGGCAAAACTACAAGCTCTAACATTTTAATAATACATTAAAGGATTTTTTTTTCTACAAAGCAAATCCTATTAAAGAGGAATGAAGCAGAAAAATACTAAAATCATCCAGAGTATAGTCAGTGTACAATCCTCAAGAATGTGACTTATTAAAGATTTGGTTATGATTTATCCTGACCATGACTATGAAGCAGGATTTGTTTAATCCTCAGTGGAGATAAACAGAAATGCAAGGTTTAAGCATTGAGCAACCAAGTTAAATACAGAGACTACATTGGCATTTTGAGATTAAGGTCAATCATTTTTTTCTGTATAGCACCTGTGTGTCTTAGATAATTGGTACAGCTGAGTAATGTTGGATGTGATTTTTCTAAATAGATTTTTTAATGTGCTAAATTTATAGTGGTTGCTTGTGCCTCTTTTGGATTAAAAAATGCTTTTTATATGGAGTTTTATAGATATTTTATATATTTGACTACATTTTAGCAAAACAAATGAAACAAATAATGCAATTTGCAATGATCCCTTTATGTGTTTTGCAGGTTTGTATTAAAACCCTTGCTGTCCCGCAAGATGCTTATAAGCGTCTTCTGTTATGGGGGCCATCTTGGCATCTTAAATATTCCTAAGTAAGTGTAACCTGCTTCAAACATTAGGATGTGCTATTCTGAAGTAAAGCAGCAAAGCAACCACCTGAATGCAATTGCACATCCTAAGTGTTTTGCACTAATTATGACAGCCTGGTTGTTGGTTGTCTACCCCTGTTGGTAGAAGCCAACATGATGACGGATTCAGTATAATAGCGCTCAGCATGAGCTTGGTACCTGGAAACAGAGATGACAGTCGTAGCTGTAAGCCTTTATTTAGTACAACAAATGGGGGGTGGGTTAGGGTTCCCAATGACCCTTGAGGTATTTCTTAAGATAAGGATATGTCTACTTATTCTACTTCATCATCACTCATGGCCTGTGTTGTACAGCACCATTGTGTTTTTACGCTGTCATTCACTTCATTATTATTATTATTATTATTATTATTATTATTATTATTATTATTATCATATCTTCTAAATTCTTCTTTTTAACTCTCATGCTCCAATTCTTCTTGGTCAAGAATATGATAATGACGATGATATGCCATACACCCTTGTTTTCATTTTGATGCATTTCCATCTTCTAGTTGTGGGGTTTGGGGGGTGGGTGTACTTGGAACCAATTTGTTGGGCATACAACTTGCAAATAAATTATGAACCATCTTAACGGTTGCTGGATGCTTTTTTTCTCGGCTATGTTCCTTTCATACTTACACACATATACACATGCAAACACACAAGCACACATTAACATACATACATGTACTATATGGACAAAGGTATTGGGTCACACCCCATTAATTATTGAATTCAGTTGTTTAAATCAGACCCGTTGCATCATGTGTATAAAATGAAGCACCTAGCTATGCAGTCTGCATTTACAATTAGGTTAAAAAGTGGGGTCACTTAGTTCTGAGGCGCATGGTGCGTAAAAGTGGACAACATTCTGCTAATTCCATAGCGTTACAAACTTCCACTGGCAATAATATTAGCACAAAAACTGTGCAGCGGGAGCATCATGGAAGGGGTTTTCATGGACGTGCAGCTGCATGCAAGCCTCACATCACCAAGTACAATGCCAAGCGTCAGATCGGGGAATGTAAAGCATGCTGCCACTGGAGTATGTAGACTGAAGGATCACGCTTCTTTGTTTGGTAGTCTCAGGGCGAGTCTGGGTTTGGCAGATGCCAGGAGAACTTTACCTGCCTGACTGCATTGTGCCAACTGTAAAGTTTGGTGGAGGAGGGATAATGGTATGGGGCTGTTTTTGGGGGGTTGGGCTAGGCCCCTTACTTTCCAATAGATTTTGCAGAAACAGTTTGGGGAAGGCCCTTTTCTATTCCACCATGACTGTGCCCCAGTGCACAAAGCAAGGTCCATAAAGACATGGTTGGATAAGTTTGGTGTGGAATAACTTGACTGTCCCACACAGAGCCCTGAACTCAACACCATCCCAAACCCCTCAGTTTGGGATGAACTGTAATGGAGATTGGGAGCCAGGCCGTCTCATCCAACATTAGTGCCTAAACCCCACAGAAAGACTTCACATCTTCTGTAAAGCTTTCCTAAAAGACTGGAATCTGTTATAGCTGCAAAGGGGGGCAACTACATATTAATGTTTATGCATTTAGAATGAGATGTCATAAAAGTTCCTGTGTGGTCAGGTGTCCCAATACATTTGTTCACAAGTACATGGGGTCTACAACAATTCAATTCAATATAGACACACTTCTGTAGAAAACTATGAAATGATGGATCGATTTTGATAAAACCTACAAATATATTGTAATATGCATTAACGAAGATATTTTTATTAAACAAGGAGATGGACAGTGTATCTTCAGTCTTTTTTTTTAGTCCTTCCATGAGCAAGTAAACGTGTTTGGGAAAAAACATCCAAGAATGATTTTACTGTATGCCAATATAGAGGAAAATCTCCATCATTTTATTGTCTTAATCCCATACATAAAGATAGCCTTTACTCTTGATTGGGTCTTTTAACCCCTTCGCGACCTTTGCCGGTTCAGGACCGTCATGACATGAAGGTCGCTAAATGACCTTTGACGGTCCTGAACCGTCATAAAATTAAATAAGCTTAGAAAGTGATCAACGATCACTTTCTTCGCTTAAACGGCGTTACTGTAATGCCTCGATGTCGAGGCATTCAGTAACGCCGAGATCGGCATCGGGGGCCATGTCTGGCCCCTCCCCGTTTTAAAAGCGTTTAGGAGGCGATCGACGATCGCCTCCTAAACTTAAATGGTGTCGCTGGAATGCCTCGATCAGGAGGCATCCAGCGACACCAAACACTTACCTTTGGATGGGCTGTGACCGCTCCGGAGAGCGGTCACAGCCGCAGCTGCCGGTGATCTTCGCCATCAAGAAAGATGGCGGCGGCCCGGGAAAATAAACAATAAAGATGAGAGAGTTAGCTAGACGGTCTCCAGACCCTCTAGAGAACTCTGGCTCCACTTGCAGGTTGAATACAGGTACTGCATTCAACCATGCAAGTCAATGGAGCCCAGCTTTCTAATCACTATGTGATTAGTAAAATATTCAAAAAAAAAATAAAAAATGGAAAAAAAAAAAAAAAAAAAGTGCTAACATTTAAAAATAATTATGCAGTGATGTCACTAGATGAACCATCCAGTACATTGCAAAATGTGTAAAAAAAATATAAAAAAGTATTAAAAAAATAAAATAAAATAAAAAAATAAAGTTTATTATTTTGAGCAAGTGCTAAAATTTCTCAAAAATCTCAACAAAGAGTTAAAATAAAAGCACTTCAAATACCCAAGGGGTGTCTAATATATATAAAAAATGGCTGATGGGGTAAACTGGAGTGGCCAAGCTCAAAGATAGGGCATAGGTACAGACTGACCAAAATGGAGAAAAAAAGCGCACTTCCCAAATGTGGCATTTTAAATCTCAAACAACCCGACAAACCCATGCATGTCGGGTATCACTGCACTCAGGAGATGTTCCTGAACACATATTGGGGGGTTGTTTGACAGTGGCATATACCAGAACCTGTATATCTATAACTAAAGTACAATTTGTGTTAAAAAAAAATAATAAAAAAATACTATTACAAAGTTTGACAAAGTGTAGTTCTATAATTGGTGCATGGAAAGGGTTAAAATAACAGCATTTGGAATACCCTGGGGTGTCTAGTTTTCAAAAATATATGGTTTGAATGGGTTAAATTGAATTAACCCGCTTCAAAGATATTCCAAAGAGGAGATGGAGGCAGAATGACCAAATGACCACCTGGATTATGCATGCCCCAAAAGTAGCCTTTTACCAGCCAAACAATCTGACAAACCCATGCATGTGGGGTATCGCTGTACTCAGGAGATGTTCCTGAACACATATTGGGGGGTTGTTTTACAGTGACATATATCAGGACCTGTATATCTATAACTAAAGTACAATTTGTGTGAAAAAAAAAATAAAAATAACAGCATTTGGAATACCCTGGGGTGTCTAGTTTTCACAAATATATGGTTTGAGGGGGTTAAATTGAGTTAACTGGCTTCAAAGATCTTCCAAAGAGGAGATGGAGGCAGACTGACCAGATTTGTTAAAAAAGATTTGGAAATCATAAAACGCTGCTTGTACTTATTGCCCTATAACTTACAAAAAACAGCAAAAAAACATAAAAACATTGGGTATTTCTAAACTCAGGACAAGTAGTAGAATCTATTTAGCTAGTTTTTTTACTTGCTTTTTTAGGTGAGTAAAAGATTTTTCAAATAAAAGTCATAAAATGTGGTTTTTTTCAATTTTTCACCATGTTTTTTTTATTTTTGTTATAGTAAATAAGATGATACGATCAAAATAATGGTATCCGAAGAAAGCCCATCTTGTCCTGAAAAAAACAATATATAACTTATGTGGGTACACTAAATGGGTGAGGAGAAAATTACAGCTGAACACAAGCACCACAATAGTGTCAAAACAGCTGCGGTCCCACAGGGTACAAAACGAAAAATGAGCCCGGTCCTTAAGGGGTTAATAGTGCATGCTATTATGATCTTTGCACATTTTTAATTGTTGATTCTCTCATGCATAGAAAGTTTACTTCACATCCTACTAAGCACAACCTTAATGTACTTAATGGACTGCAACTTGAGTGTACGCTGGCAAATATTGATTGTTCTTGTTGGGGTATATTCATATATTTCCAAGATTTAGTTATCATGTTCTGCTAGAACAGAATGAAACTCGAGAGTAAATAGGCTATACCCAAGGTAAACTCAAAGCTAAATAAGATATAAACACTTGGCCAATATACTAATTACTGAGGTGTTCACTATGTTGAATCCCCATTGACCCTTTCAAGGAATTGTGCACATTAATCTGCTGCCTAAGAAGACATTGAAGTTTCATACAACACATGTACAGAGTTTTGCAAGTTGCGCTCCCCTGAATAATAAAAGTCTTAAAGCTCAATTCAAAATATCTGCTGAGCTCTGCCAGTTTGTTGGTTTTAATCGCCACCACTTAACAGCTGTTAAAAACTAATATAGTTTGCAAATTTACATCATACATCTTGAAGTATAGTTGTGATTAAACTTCAATGCATCCTCTAATTGAAACCTAAATATGCTTTCATTGTAATTAACTGCCAGGTAAGACAGACATTGGAAAATGATTGTAATATATAAAAATGATCATTCACAATATGTGTATACTTATTTTAAGCTCCAGCATCTGAGACTCTTACCCTATGTCAGTTATATATACGGTATATATATATATATATGTATATATATATATATATATATATATATATATGTGTGTATATTTCTTCTTCTCTTGCACTAAAATTAGATCCCAGTAGTAGTTTCATAAGAACATTCTATATTAATAAATTGAAGTAACCATCCTAATTTTGAGTAACCATCCTATTGTTCATGGAAGGTATGTTGTTTCTTTTGTTGCATAAGGGGTTATAACTCACATGGGCATGCGGTATGGATCATTATGGAATATTCCATAATATTATATTATAATATTATTATTATATAATTTGAAAATAAAATTCTCTCTCTCCCTCTCTCTTTCTCTCTCTCTCTCTCTCTCTCTCTCTCTCTCTCTCTCTCTCTCTATATATATATATATATATATATATATATATATATATATATATATATTCATATATATATATTCTCTCTTATTGTTCAAAATGAGTATTATTCTTCATTAGCTCAATGGTCCATTCTTTACTTAGTAAGCAAATATAGTTTTAATGGCTTGTAACAGATTGCAGAAACCTGTGGGAGGTTATACATTAGGCGAAGCTCCTTTGATTACCAACACAGGGGAATAAGAACTGGAAAGATCCCTCATGCTGTGTAATTTGTTTGTGGGTTTTTTTATTCATTAAAGTAAATATTTAATCAGGCATTGGGTATAAAGTAAGCAATGGTCGTGTGCTGGGTTAGTGAGTTGAATATAATGAAAAACATATTAATATAAAATATTTTAGTTGACACTGTTTTCAAAGACAGATAAAGATCTGATTTTTTTTTTCTCTCCCTGCGGTGTTAAGGGTAAAAGACTGATAAATTTGAGCTAGTGTTTTCGTTTTGCCTATTCTTGGGTCATTCACTCCATTACTTTTTCCTCGTGTGTTAAGGAAGTAGACATTTTTTTTTAACTATACTATGGTTTTCCTTGCATTTTGTCAAGAACATCTAGGTGTCATTATCCTCAATCCATCAGAATACTTACAATTGAGGAACCGTTTAACTCTTTCAGTGCCAACAACATATGATAAATTTACCAAGGCGGTGAAAGCTTTTAAGAAATTGTTTTTGTTTGCAGTACATTTACATTTTGTATTGTTACTGCTATGATTGGATACATAGTTTGCCTTAAAGTAGGTATCTATGAATAACTTAACTTGCCCTGAATATACAGTATAAATATATATATATATTTTTAATTACTTTTATTTTTTTTATTAAGAACCGCTGGTTGATTCGAAACTTTGATTTTATGCTGTAGACCTCAATAAAGAGTTTGTTATTTTTTCTTATTAATACCTTTGAGGATTTGGATTTGTACATGATTGGTTGGATGGTACCCAGGCAAGTTACTTGTTGGTTATATGGTGTCCAGGAGTTTTGGAGATGGGCTTGAGGTCAGGGCTCTGTGCAGGCCAGTCAAGCTCTTCAACACCAAACTCATCCAGCCATGTCTTTATGGACCTCACGTTGTGCACTGGGGCACAGTCATGCTGGAATAGAAAAGGGTCCTCCCCAAACTGTTGCCACAAAGTTGCCTCTTGAATACACCCAATCACCCAGACCTTTTTTTCCTGAAGTAACATATTACCAATTCTACATAGTTTAGGTTGTTTTTGAAAGACTGGTGAAGGGGTCAGGGGGTTGCTGTTGGAGGGGAGATGGTAGCACCTCATGGTAACTGCATATTGCTGTATAAACACGCCTGCCCACTGTCCAGTGTATTGCTGCCCGCCATTGTGGAATCAAAATCTAAAGCTGCAGGCCTAAAAACAAAGCACTAAAACAGGCTTTCTTAGACTTGAGTTAGTGTTCTTATTGCCCTTTCATGGTAGAGTTGGGGGTTAGTTTTTAGTCTTAACCTAGCATTTAGATTGGTATCTTTGTACCTGTAAGGTTAATTACTCTGAGGTAAGATTTGGGGTTTCAGATTCATTAGAAAATGAATCACTGGTGGGAGCCTACATTGTAGCTTGTGTTTTATTTTATGTACCAGCTGTTTAGAAATAAATCTCAGTCAATCCATCTATCATTTCAGATGGTGTGAATATGTATAGAATAAACAGAAATACAGAGCAAAGGAAGAAAGATGTGAGAAATGTGAGAAATAATTATCTGAATGTGTCTCCATAACACTAAGGGATATTTTAAAGTAGACATACAAACCCTTTACAGGCCATTTAGTATATTCATACAAATAAACTTATTAAACGTAAATATACCAGTTCTATTTAGCTGTTTATACAAATGAAAACAATTAGATTTCTACTTATATTTAGCTACAATAACTAACTTACCTTCAATCTGACAACATAACAATATCATTTCTAATAGAAACCTTATTCTGTTTCATAATAGTTTAATTACAATGCCGAAACACCTAGAAATATCATAAACAAAAGGGTAAAACAATAAGAAATATGAAATTCTGTCCATTTAGAATTTAAGCCTGTATTGGTATGGTTGATTATTTAAAGCCTGTCAGGAACTTCCCTGAATGGACCCTGATCACTTATAGAACTGTACTATAATGTGTATTTGTATATATATTTAACTTATACAAATCATACTGTTTTTAATGGCTCGAGATACGATAAAGTGCATTTTAAATTATTTATTTTGAATAACTACCATCTACACAGAGCTGTTAAGGAAAATATTGTTGGAAGGATATTATATTATTATAAATTGTCTTCATATTGTGAAGTGTGGTTTTGGATGTGGATACAACAATCCTTCATGATGGAAATAACATGACTGTTGTTATTACCGAAAACGAAACTCATGCTTATGATAAACTCATATCAATATTCAATAGCACCACTGGTATGCTGGCTACAATAGCCTTCTTCCCCACATTATCAATGTCTTTATTGTTCTCAATAGCAAAATATGGTATTGAGCAACAGCTGTTATTATTGGCCAGTATCAACTCAGAAAAAGCTGTTTTTTCACATTGAATCATCGTAATAAATATTGCACCATGTTTCCACACATTTCTTTCCCAGTGGGTGAATTGTATATGAATCCGTTTCTTTTATTTAGAAATCCTGATTGTTGCAACAATTGTTAAAGATAAAAACTGTGCAATCTTGAAATATCATACAGCGCTAGCTATGAATGCAATGGCAATTCTCAAAGCAATAAATATTGATATAAAGTTGCTAAAGGGACACCAATTGTAAAATATACAAAGCAGTTGTATGTTTTAAAATACCCCCTACATAATTCATATTCCTCTTTGTCGTGTATATATATATATATATATATATATATATATATGTAATACCAGATATTATTTTCTTTATATTTTAGCAATATTTGTATTAATAATAATAATATTCAAACTGCAGTACATAGCTATTACATATTAAGTTAACCATTAAAGCAAATGTAATGACACAATGTAGACACTGACTGACAAGTACATTGTATTTAAATGTAAATTAGCTGGTAGTAAAGACTTAAGAAGAAGCCTTCCCGATATTGGTGCTAATGTTTATTAGCTAGCATTTTGTACTTTGTTTTTAAAGTACTCTATTGAATGCTCCTTGAAGTAAAGATAAAGATCAAGAGGCATATGACATGACTAAAAAACAAGGCTTGAAGAGTACCAGAGCAATTCTACAGACCTTTCAAGGTTTTATATTAACCATACATAGAAGACAACCCTCCCCAAAAGTTAATGACTCAAAGTACTCCAAGGGGTTAAATAATAATAGATGTTACTTCCCCAGTTACTTTGCTCACAAATGTATTGTTTAAAAATGATGACACAAACCTTGCAAATAACATATTAAGGATAAGGGTGACTGTATTTTATGGGTTCCATAGGGTTCCATAGGCAGCTTCAGGGACAGGGAGAAATGTTTCTTTGGTCTCCACATGAGCAAGGAGACCAGCCCCAACACTCCCCTGCTGCCCGATTGCATTAAAAGCGATGGTGCAGCATTAACCCCTTCATTGGTTGATGCCAGACGAGCTCCCTGCCGGCGACCAATACAGTCGCTCTTACAGACCTTTAAAATTTAAATCCTGAAGCCGAAGCCATTGGTCTCACCAGGCCAAGTTGCTCTGAGGTATACCTTGCCCTGCCGTTTTCCAGGGGGACTAAAATCCCCATTCCTCCTAGGTCAAGTTGCTCAGAGTGGTTGTTTCAGACTCAGACAACCGCTCTGATACTGTCCTGACAAGGACTCCAAGTGATTATAGCAGGCCACTGAAATCAGACAGAATCAATGTTGAGGTGAAAACAAAGAACCCCTTATTGTGAACACACGCAGCCTTATATACAAAACTCTATCAGATAATCCCACCACCACAAATAATACCCTGCCCAGACAGCCCGGCACCACAATCAGGCCACCAAGCACAGCAATGCTTGTATAACCGTAAATTGTTGGTTTTGGGGTGATCCCAAGGGAGTTGGGGTGATCCTGGGATATTGATGGATTTCAAACCCTTGACGGTACGTTTGAAAAATTGGATTTGTTATGCCGTATTTATTCACCCTGAGCGGCTTAGCCTGTGTCGCGCTCAAATGACAATTAAACAATTACAAATTAGAAATGTGTCTATATCACAATGATTAAGGTAATGACATACAATACACATTGATAAGTTGGGTCGCTTTATAATTTTGCATTGTGCAATAAAAGGCGAGGAGATGGTGATAATTAATGGGTATCTCCCTCCAAACAAACAATTTGAGACTTTAACCCCTTCGCGACCTTTGCCGGTTCAGGACCGTCATGACAAGAAGGTCACTAAATGACCTTTGACGGTCCTGAACCGTCAAAAAGTTAAATAAGCTTAGAAAGTGATCAAGGATCACTTTCTTCGCTTAAACGGCCTTGCTGCAATGCCTCGATGTCGAGGCATTCAGCAAGGCCGAGATCGGCATCGGGGGCCATGTCTGGCCCCTCCCCGGGGCGTCAACAGCCGCCATACATTGTATGGCGGCGGACGCCCGTTTTAAAAGCGTTTAGGAGGCGATCAACGATCGCCTCCTAAACTTAAATGGTGTCGCTGAAATGCCTCGATCAGGAGGCATCCAGCGACACCAAACACTTACCTTTAGGTGGGCTGTGACCGCTCCGGAGAGCGGTCACAGCCGCCGCTGCCGGTGATCTTCGCCATCAAGTAAGATGGCCGCCGCTCTGTAAAAAATAACAAACAAGAAAAAGTTTGCTAGATGGTCTCCAGACCCTCTAGAGAACTGGCTCCACTTGCTGGTTGAATACAGGTACTGCATTCAACCATGCAAGTCAATGGAGCCCAGCTTTCTAATCACTATGTGATTAGTAAAATATTCAAAAAAAAAAAAAAAATGGAAAATAAAAAAAAAAAAATGTGCTAACATTTAAAAATAATTATGCAGTGATGTCACTAGATGAACCATCCAGTACCAGCAAAATGTGTAAAAAAATATAAAAAAGTATTAAAAAAATAAAAAAAATTAAAAAATAAAGTTTATTATTTTGAGCAAGTGCTAAAATTTCTCAAAAATCTCAAAGAGTTAAAATAAAAGCACTTCAAATACCCAAGGGGTGTCTAATATATAAAAAAAATGGCTGATGGGGTAAATTGGAGTGGCCAAGCTCACAGATAGGGCATAGGTACAGACTGACCAAAATGGAGAAAAAAAGCGCACTTCCCAAATGTGGCATTTTAAATCTCAAACAACCCGACAAACCCATGCATGTCGGGTATCACTGCACTCAGGAGATGTTCCTGAACACATATTGGGGGGTTGTTTGACAGTGAGATATACCAGAACCTGTATATCTATAACTAAAGTACAATTTGTGTGAAAAAAATTACTATTACAAAGTTTGACAAAGTGTAGTTCTATAATTGGTGCATGGAAAGGGTTAAAATAACAGCATTCGGAATACCCTGGGGTGTCTAGTTTTCCAAAATATATGGTTTGAATGGGTTAAATTGAGTTAACCGGCTTCAAAGATATTCCAAAGAGGAGATGGAGGCCGAATGACCAAATGACCACCTGAATTACGCATGCCCCAAAAGTAGCCTTTTACCAGCCAAACAATCTGACAAACCCATGCATGTGGGGTATCGCTGTACTCAGGAGATGCTGCTGAACACACATTGGGGTGTTGTTTGATAGTGACATATACCAGGACCTGTATATTTATAACTAAATTACAATTTGTGTGGAAAAAAAAATAAAAAAAATTACTATTACAAAGTTTGACAAAGTGTAGTTGTATAATTGGTGCATGGAAAGGGTTAAAATAACAGCATTTGGAATACCCTGGGGTGTCTAGTTTTCAAAAATATATGGTTTGAATGGGTTAAATTGAGTTAACCGGCTTCAAAGATGTTCCAAAGAGGAGATGGAGGCAGACTGAGCAGATTTGTTAAAAAAGATTTGGAAATCATAAAACGCTGCTTGTACTTATTGCCCTATAACTTACAAAAAACAGCAAAAAAACATAAAAACATTGGGTATCTCTAAACTCAGGACAAGTAGTAGAATCTATTTAGCTAGTTTTTTTACTTGCTTTTTTAGGTGAGTAAAAGATTTTTCAAATAAAAGTCATAAAATGTGTTTTTTTTCAATTTTTCACCATGTTTTTTTTATTTTTTTTATAGTAAATAAGATGATACGATCAAAATAATGGTATCTGAAGAAAGCCCATCTTGTCCTGAAAAAAACAATATATAACTTATGTGGGTACACTAAATGGGTGAGGAGAAAATTACACCTGAACACAAGCACCACAAAAGTGTCAAAACAGCCTCGGTCCCACAGGGTAGAAAACGAAAAATGAGCCCGGTCCTTAAGGGGTTAAGGAAAATCCAGGCAAGGCTAGAGGAACTCCACAAGGTCCAAAAAATTCAAATATGCGGAGATTTTAATTTAATCTCAGATCACACTTTGGATACGTCCAATAAAAGTTATATATATAGTGAAGCGCTATAAAGAATGCAGGAGATTTTTGAGTTTTCTACATTTTAACAAGCTGTTCGATTTATACAGGGCATTGGATCATATATCCAGGGAAAACTGCAGCAATTGGCAAAATTACTTATTGACAACCCTAATACAACCAATAAGGAGAACCTAAAATTAGTTAAATCAGACATAATGCAGATCCAAAAGGAGAACGAATTTAGGATGAAGCGATTGAAAGAGCAGTATCGTTCATTTGGCAATAAGGCCGGCTCAATGCTTGCTAAAAAACACAAAGAAGCGGCCGCTTCCATCCCTTATTTATATAACTCAGAACGCTGTAAAGTCTCCCACCCCACCAAAATAGTCAATGAAATTTTATGAGGCTTTGTATAATCTAAAAAAAGATCCCAATGTAAAACAACCTAGTGGAGAAGATGTCAATAAATATCTCTCTTCAATGAAATTACCAAAAATAGATAAATTAGATTGTGAAACTCTAACAGCCCCCATAACACCTGATGAGGTCCTGCAAACTATTAAGGAAATGCCGTCGGGTAAGTCTCCGGGCCCAGATGGCTTTACAGTCGAATACATTAAAACCTTTAGTACTGATCATAGACAGATAATGTGTGACATGTTTAATGATATCTATAAATCAGGTAAAGTACCAGGTGAATTAGCGGAAGCATATATTGTAACTCTGCCCAAACCGGGAAAGGAACCCACAAGCTGTGCCAAACTCCGTCCCATCTCGCTACTTAATACTGACTATAAAGTCTACGCAAAGATCTTGGCGAGCAGGTTGGCAAACATTTTACCAAAAATTATAAACCAGGACCAAGTGGGCTTCACAGCGGGCCGACAGGGCTCGGACGCAACATTGTAGAGAGATGCTCAGCCGGGAAAGTCGAGGGCCTTCTCCTGTCCCTGGACGCGGAGAAGGCGTTCGACAGATTACACTGGGAATTCCTGGAGGAGACGATCCGGAAGATGGAGTTTCCGGGAGTTTCATTAGAGCAACCTTGGGCCTATACAATGCCCCAAGAGCCAAGGTGCTTACCCTGGGGTGCCACTCAGTCACCTTCCCTATAAGAAATGGAGCTAGACAGGGGTGCCCAATTTCCCCGTTTTTATATATTCTTTCCTTAGAGCCTCTGGCATGTAGGATCAGAGAATCTGAATCTATTACTGGCATCATTGCAGATGGTATCCATAGCAAATTATCCATGTTTGCAGACGATGTCCTCTTGATGTTGTCAAATCCTTGAACATCACTAGTCAGTTTACATGAAGAATTAAAAGAATACGGTGACATGTCATTTCACAAGGTCAATGTTTAAAAAATCTCAAGCCCTGCCAGTGAATTTTAAAAAAGAAGATATAGAGACACTAAAACAACAGTTTAAATTTGATTAGGGAAAAAAATCAATCAAATATTTGGGGATCAACATTTATAGTAAATTGACAGAGATAGCGATGTGAAACCTAAAAAGAGTATGGAATGGGATAAAAACTAAGTTAAAGGGCTGGAGTACTTGCAATATTTCCTGGTTTGGGAGAATTCCAGCCGTTAAAATGATTGTCCTACCAGAACTATTATATATATATTTCACACCATACCCATTAAGTTTAACATGACTCAAATTGCAGATATTAAGAAACAACTGAATATATTCATGAGAGGTAGTAGGTGTTCTAGAATCACAGAAACAATACAGTATAGACATAAACTAAAGGGTGGCATGGGCTTTCCTAACATCAAGATGTACCACAAAGCTGCCATACTTGCCAGTGCCCTAGCTTATAATAAAACTAATATGGCTCCCCAATGGAGAGAAATGGAAAATAAAGCTATATTCCCACACAGGGTCCAAGATATAATGTGGGCTAAGCAAAAAGTAATTAACAAAAATGCTTATTCCTCTACTAAAGCTTTCCTTGGTTATTGGAACCATATGATAAAGAACTGCAGTACTGGATGACAGATTTTAATCCTAAAAAATGGGAAGACGGAGGAATTGTTCACCTACACCAATTCTTATCATTAGAAACCTTAAGACAAAAATATAAACTAAACCCAAGTCTAGTATTTATTTATCTACAATTAAAACATTTATTTCAAATGCCAGCACAAAACCTCACAGAATTTGCTGTTAAGGTTCTCTTTCAGTGGCACTTCACACCTAAAAAACTGAATATAATAGACAATACAGTGTCAGCTCTATGCTGGAGGGGGTGTGATGATTTGATTTCAGACCACAAGCAAAACTTATGGAAGGAAGTATGTACTTTGTTAACAGATAGAATTGGTATGGAGATAAAGTTGGAGAGCCACACTGCAATATTGGGAAACTTCCCACAACACTTAATCTCACTGGTTAACCTGACATGTTTAATTGTAAAGTATTTATTGGCCACCCGATGGAAAACACCTCAGATATCATCCATACAGGAAATAATCAATAAAATGAATGAAGTAAAGCAAATGGAATTAGTGGCCAACAGGGCCACGGGATCTACAAAATCATATGAAAAAACGTGGGATATATGGGGAGATGAAGGTTAAGTAAACAATACAAAATTACACATGTACCCGAAATTGTGAGACTCCCATGGGGAGAGAGACACCATTGAGGGACTTAAACACATTTAATGAAAATATCAGAAAGTAAACACATCATTCACGTTTTTTCACATATTTATGCTCACCAATAACGAAATGACAACCAATGTTTAAGATAAATCAATAAAATTATTTTTTTTTTTGATTGTCAATCGGTTATAAATGTATATAAAGAAGTGAGAATAACTTTGAATGTGGTATTAACTTTCATAATAAGCCACATGAGCTTAAACTGAAGATTACATTTTCCTGTAATTAAAGTTTGATATTAATGCCTGACTGACAAATTTCTATACTAACCATATTCTTTATCTTTCTGTAAAACACAAAAGCATATTATTCATGTTTGACATCCTAACCATTGACTAATGTTTTTCCTTTCTGTATAATAAAAATGTTTAAAAAAAAACAATAAAAACAGTGTTAAAAATAAAAATAGATGATTAGGTCCAAAAAACGTGGTAGCAGTTTAAAGGTTCCCTGGGACAGACCGCAAAGCAACTGGGTGGAGGCTCCATAGTGGCAGCTGTTAAACCCCGGTAAACAAAAGGTGATTAAAAACATGGGTTCCCAAGGGACTCTCTCTCCCAACCTGACCACATGTGGTATATTTGTGCAAAATAGCGCTTTGGTGGTGCCAGGGGCATCCGATATATTTAGGGTTAAAAAGTCCAGCGGGCACTCCTGCGGATCCTAGCCAACAATCAGTTCCAGAGAATTACGGCTAAGACCCGGTCAGGTACAGGGCAAGGAAAATAAAGATCCCATGGATCCGGGTGACACAAGGGTGTGATTATACTCTTGGGAACAACCAAAACAGGTAAACACAACTGAAGATGGGCTTAAAAGTCCTCTGCAGCCCTAGTTCCATGACAACCACACATATTCCACAGAGAGGATACAACATTTTGGTCTCTTGCCTCTCTTGTCTTAAGAGTTTTGAAGAGCAGTCCACCTAATTGGTGCATAGACGGTGTAGAGATTCTGATAGAAATATAGAATTTAACAGCAGATAAGATCCATTTAGCGTATCTAGTCTGTCTTTTTTTCCTAATGTAAGGGGTTCAACCCCCTATCAGTTCTTGGTTTAGCCGCATAGCTTTGGTTCTCTGCCTTGCCTGTTTACATTTATTCACCACATTAGCCTCCATCACTGCTGGGAGACAATTCAGTTTATCTACCCTAAAGTACATCTAAGCCTGTGACCCTCTGATTTCCTTACATATAAGCTCTCCTCCTGTACTTATAACGCTTATATGAATTTTCATTTATATGCACGTTTGCAAGCCTAATTTATATTCTTCACTTCTGTAATCCAATTAACATATATCATACTTATTTTGTCAGAATTTGTGATATGCCAGGTAATGCGTCTTTCCATATATTTCTTTTCTTAATAATTAGTTGGAAGTTTGTTTCCAAAAGCATGCAACCAAAATTGTTGCCACCTTCCTACAATAGATGGTAAAGTGTCATTTCTTTAATGGTATCTGATGCCAGTTTAAGTGTAAAAATGCCACCTCTGGTCTATTGTTCAATGTAACTTTTGGTATCCATTCTACTAAAGTAAACACCAATTTCCATAGTGGTCTGACTCACAAAGGAAGGAAGAACTCATCATTTGAGTAACTCCAACATATTGATGAGCAATGTGAGTACAATTTAGGCAATTTAGATGGCACCAAATGCCATGCATTCATAATCTTTAAGTAATTTTCAATCAGATTTGGACAATGGATAGGTTTGTGAACCTTTCTATATGAATTAACCCCTTCATGACCGGCGTTGGCAAACTGCGTCTTCCCTTGAAGATTTAAATTCCGTGCTCGTGATTCGCTGCAAAGCGATCACGTGCACAGAATTGAGAGGGAGTGGCTGCTACGGATCACTGGGGACACCATCATCGATGACGTACCTGGTACGTCCTGGTCTGCCGGTGACCTTTTACCCGGAAGTACCAGGTACGTCCCAGTTTTGAAGGGGTTAATCCAATCCTGCATTCAGATATTCATCTTAAATTTGTTTTCCCATTGATTTATTGCAGGGAAAGGGGATTTTGAATCCTAAGCATCTAGTTATATAAATATTCTATTTACTTTTTTATGTCAAAAAATAACCTGATCCTCTTGCCCCCCCAACCCAACTTACCGGTGCTTCTGAGTCCCTGGTGTGTAGCCGGGGCAGCGTGTAGACGTCTACGTGATTCGCCTAAACAACTTCCGCTGCAGCCGGAAAGTGGTGCTGCTAGCAGGGGGGGTTCTCTGCAGCGGATCGCGTAGACATCTACCTGCTGCCCGGACAACACACCGGGAGTCAGAAGCACCGGTAAGTTTTTTGTTTTTTTGGGGGGGGGTGTTAAATGGGGGGCATAAGGCATTTCTGTAGGCAGAGTGCTCTGTGAAATGCCTTTTAACCCCCTTAATGTCACTCTGCCTCCAGAAATGCCTTTTAACCCTCTATACGCCACTCTGCCTCCTGAAATGCCTTATACCTCCCTATATGCCACTCTGCCCCATAATATGCTTTTTAGCCCCCTAAATGCCAGAGTGGTATATAGGGGTATAAGGCATTTCTGGAGGCAGAGTGGCACATAGGTGGTCAAAAGGCGTATCATGGGGCACAGTGGCATATAGAGGGTTAAAAGGCATATCATGGGGCACAGTGACATATAGGGGGTATAAGACATTTCTGGGGCAGAGCGGCAAGCCTGGGGGCAGATGTGCATAACTGGGGGGCAGGTTGGAAAATAAAAGGAAATAAAAACAAAATATTTTTCTCAAGCATAGCTTTTATTAAAAAAAAAAAGTTTACATAGTTTACATGAATTAACATTTACTGGTAAAACTTTTTTCCTATGGGGTCGTCTTATATCCAGGCTTTTTCTTTTTTCCTAAATTAATATTCAGATTTTGTGGGGTCCTCTTATAATCAGGGTCGTCTTATAATAGAGCAAATACAGTAATAAGGGGACAGGGGGCATTCCTGTCTAGTGTCATCTAATAGTCAAACTACCTAACAATTGAGTCGCCTACCACCACAACCTATTTAGCCTTCCTATCTTTTTCTTCCCTATATTTACAAGAGAGGCTACTCACCTGGCTGCTTGGTGAATCAGCCTACCCTGGTAATGTCTGATCTAAACTGTTCTCCACAGCATGCACGCACAAATTGACAAAAATGTTGGGTTGAGCAAGTCCAGAGCTAGCCGCCCTTAACCATACTTCCCCTGAATTTACCCTGTTCTGTGTTTTAGATACCTCACCAGCACCAGCACCAACCCCAGCCAATGCTTGCTCAGTATGGACTGCTCTCCATATTATCAATGTCTCTCAGTGTTGCCAGTTGCTCTCATAGATGTTGGATTCCAAGTAGGTAACTTGCTCACACTTCTCCCAACAATACAGTACTGGTAAAAGTTCCCCCCTCCTTCCTGGCAGTTAACTCCTCACTTACCAGTTTTGTACTTGGAAGTTTTGAACTTCATCAAAGTGCAGCTCTGTTTAAATAGAAAAGAAGAACTCCTACATTAACACATTATACATACTCATATGTAATGTATTACTTTGTGCTCTTTATCTTAAAAACCAACACCGGTGTCTTGTTTAATTGTGTACTTTATTTCAAACAGCATCACAAGGGTAAATAATCAAATTAACCATCAAAATTCAATTGACCATCAAATTTGTTTTCCAGCATATGGAGCAGTTGTCAATATTTAAAAGAGTTCCCTTTAGCAAATGTGTCAGGTGAATTTTTTTTAAAATTTACATTAGTTTGTGTTTACTAATTATATTGCCTTTTACCTGATTTTGTATTGGCACAATCTATTGAAATGTAAATATCACTCTGTATTTCATAGGACAGATGCAAAAACACTATTTAGCTGTATAAACCTGTGTTTTTTTCTGAATTCCTTTTCAAATGATATAATTTTTTTATAACTGCATATTTATGAAATATTGCTTTTTCTCTATGTGTTCTCTTTTACGCAGCATTTACTGAAACAAGCAAGTCTTACTACCGTAATTGTTCACCTTAAGGAAACTTCTCTTTAACAGCTCATATAACTTATCTGTGCATCATTCTGTGCCATGGACATTGCTAATCATTTTCTCAGTCTAAAGATCAGATCATGCAAAAAATATATATTAACCCAGGGGTGTCAAATGTGCAGCCCATGCCCTAGGTTTGCCCCTCCAAACCTCCTCCAGATCATGCACATACATTTGTAAAAACCATGTGGGTGGGCACCTTGTAGTGCTATCTCTGTGAGTTGCATGAGTGTCAGTGTGCTGAAAGTCTTTGTGTGAAAATTTGAAATGCTCGCAGAAAGGTCATTACATATATGTGTGCACCACACGTCTAGAAAGTGGGTCATGTACATAACAGTGAACAGCGAAACGCATGGAGACTCCAGGTGGGTCAAAAAGGGAAAAGTCTAGTTTGCAGGAGCCGCGTTGCAGCACACCCCACTCCTGCCCACTTCCCAATAAAACATAGCGTGTTTTCTGCGATGTCGGGGGGGGGCTCCTTCCAGCATCCTGCAAGGGGGATTTCAGGTAGCGGGAACCACAAAGTTCCCAGGAATGGTAATGTAAAAACGTGTAAATATTTTGCACCTCGCCCTGCATACCCTGATCAGTTTTGTGTCTGTGAGTTGTGTGATTGTCTTTGAGTGTTCCATGTGTGAGTGCCTGAATGCTGAGAGTTTCTGCCTGAGAGATGTGTGAATGTCTGTGATTGTGAGCACCTGTTTCTGATTGTGGTAAGTTCTGCTAATTCATATCTGTGAGTGCTAAGTGAAGTTGTAGAAGTGATGTGATTGCGTGTGAGTGTTTTGAGTGCCTGTCAGGCTGAAAATGTAGTTATGTATGCATCACATAACTAATCAAGGCTATGATTCGATGAGATTATTTTATAATGTACCAATTGAATTGATAATCAAATGCTGCATTCAAATTACCTTCTCAGTGTAGAGGATTGTTGTCCCTGATTACAAATGCACCACCCACATTGCATGTGACACTTCGTAGAGTAAAGGTTTCTTGGGAGAAAAAAGCCAAAACATGTTCTGACAAGTATCCAAAAAAGGCATTGATAAATATATTAGATTTTTTCAACATTATTGCCAGCATTATCGCCAGCATTATTTCTCCTGTAGTTAAGAGACATAATAGTAGTACCAATCATTGTGGACAATGTAACGAATACTTGGGAAAGTGTATACCTGGACTCCGGGTATTGGAATAGATTGCTCTGTCCCAATATTAGGCACCGCAACCTCTGGCAACCCACCATGTGCCCCCCTTTCCCCCTTTGTAATGAACGGATTGCCATGATCTAATATTGGATTTTTGGCAAACCACATACCATTACCCCGGAGAGACACTTTGTTGAATTCAAGCAGAGAGCCAGATGAGAGGTTGTTTTTGTTTGTTTACCGTGATGTTAATGCTCCATGTAGACTATCTTCGATATGTACTCCTGATAACTACAGTATGTTCCTGGATGGAACAATGGAGAATTTAAAAGCATATGGATTTGTTTCTTACGCAAAGTTTTTTACACATATAGACAGACACTGATGATTCAATTGAATTTTTGACTTGGTTTGACATTCTTAGGAAATAGGAGATTTGACTTTTCTCTTTGCAAAATAAGACTTTTCCACAATCATGGGTTACTAACTGTGATTTATTTATTTATTTCAATGGGTGAAAGGAAGCTCAAAATATCATATTTTTGAATACTCTAATCATGTACCGTGATTAATAACAATTTATAAGAAAATTTTTTGACATTTGCGGAATTTTTGCATGAAGCCAAATTCGCTACAGCATTAAGATAAAGTGACAGTTTCTCTTTTGGTCATAAAAGCTATTTTGTATAAAAATACAGGAGCTATTTTGCCATTTGTGTCATATATTGGTTCAACCATTATTCTGTGAATAGTGTATTCATCTCAACTATATATATACTTTTTTTTCAAAAGCTTTCTTTTGATACCATAGTTACATGATTAGCAGAACACTTAGTATGAGTAATTTAGTAAAAGCTAGAAAAAAAAGAAGAAAACCAAATTTTTCATATGTCCCTCTCCGATTCCTCAAAAAAAATACTTAAATTGACAGAAAATACCCTCCAAATGTAACAATTCGGGTTTCCTGATCTTGAAAATACCTCAATTATATAGAATTTTCATATTTTCCCAACATATTAAAGGGGACATATTATAAGATGTACATTACAGTTTAAAAACTGTTTTATTTATACATGTAGTATGATGGGTTTGCAACTCTAATTTTGAACAAAAAAAAATACCCACAGAAGTATATATTTTTGCAAAGCAGGAGCACTGGGACAGTTTTTATGCAGCTAATTTGGTCACCGTAGAAATCATTTCCTGCGCTTTTTTCACCAACACATCTGTGTTGTTTAGGAGTTTTTGCACAGGTTATGTGTTCAGCTGCATCTCCTGATAACGTAAGTACTCCACATACATTGTTTTGTTTTCTGGATTACAGTGTACAGGTTGGAGCATGCTCGTAACTGTTCCCAAACATGATATTTTCATGTTTTCCTTTACTGGCCCTATGTCTCATATGGGACTGTTTAAGTAAAATACCCCATTAAAGTATGTATTTATGTAAAACAGACAAACCAAGGTATGCCGTTAGGAGCTTCTGGGCTCTTGTCATGCAGCTGTTAGTAGATTGGTAGATTAAGAACATGAAGTCACCAAAACCGCTGCCATACTGCCTTGAGTTCAAGTTAGGTCAAAATGAAGGCACTATAGTTGACATCCTCTCCCCCTCTATAACATATGCATATCTACCAGATAGAAGCAAAAAAATTACCACGCAGGATAGCCTGCCTTCACCCTTTGTGAACAATTTTGGACTGGTGCAGGGAGGCAAGAGTGCATTGGGTTTAAATAGTGTTTGAGTAGCCAAAGAGAAAGCTGCCAATGAGATAAGGAGGGTCTGGTAGGGAAGGAGCCAGTGAGAGGGTAAGTGAGTGAGTATGTATGAATGTATGTTGGAATGGGAATGTATGCATAAGTGTGCAAGTATATGGCTGTATGGGTTACTATGAGGAAACTCCAGGTCGCAGGACCGGCATTGCAGCACGCCCCATACCACACAACTTCCCCATTAAGAATAATATAAGTCTTGCGACATCAGCGGGACCACCCACCGACATCAATGGGACCACCCACTGACAGCAGCGGGACATCTTACCTGCACCCTGCAATGAGGCTCCGGTTAGCCGGACCCAGAAAGTTCCCAGGTATGAGAACCAATGGCAAAGCACAAACAGATTTTAAATGGTGTTTTTAGCCAGAGAGGTCGGGCCCCCCCTACTTGTCTTGGCCCAGTAAACCAGGTTGTACCCCCTGATGGTTGCCCTGCAAGAAATATTGTTAATTTCATTTTAGCTTCATTAGGGTTAAACCATAGGCGGTTCAACTGGTTTCTTTAAGCCAGACCAAACCAGCATGGAGTGCCATTTCACACAGATGTTTGCTGGTTAAGGCAAGGATCATTGTGTAAAAGCTTTGTTTGAATTGACTCGTGAAATACATCTGCTCATGAAATAAAAAGGGAATACTGTCCCTGAATTACAAGATGATGAATGGATGCAGGATCTCTTTCACAGTTGTCATTAACAGACATCTCATCAGCCTAAACACTAAAATGCAGGGATGACAGATATTTATAATGTTTGTGCTTTTGAGCTTACAAGTCAGCTGTGGAAAACACAGCTGTGACTTAATGCACATCTTTCAGTATTAAAACTGCGGCAAAAGAGACAAATAGCACGATGTAGTGGGTAGTTATGTATATAGTTTTATTCACCAGTTATTAATATTAAATAATATTTTTTTATGAACTCATAGCAATATATAGGAATGTATTAATCATTTCTGTGATAATACACAATCTGACAATGAACAGGTTAACACAAAATCAATATTCATCTAAAACCATTATTATTTATTATTTGTGCAATATGTAAACTTAAGATATTTTTGTTAAAATCTTAAATCATTAATGGAAGTATTGTATTCATTCTTTATTGTAATTAAATTATAGTCTTTATTAGAGTTTATTCTACATGATCTAGTAAAGGGTTGCCTCAGAAACAATGATGTTCTTTCAAAAAACATCACTGTGGTTTCCAAAAAGTTCACAACTGCGTCAAACCTTAGAGAGCCCCATTAAACATAATGAATAAAACATTTTACTGATGCAATTGTTTTTGAGGGTTTTGTTTGTAACAGTTCCTGCCACTCATTCCTTGCTGATGAATTGCTGCAGATAGTTGACAGTGTCATTTTGTTCATGATAAATTAGAACATTTTTTTCTGATATGAGTCACATTGAGTTCCAACAATCATACATATGTTGTAAGGTAGTTTCTGTAACACAGGGACCAGTTCCTGCTGCTGATTCAAAATGTAAATAGGACAAAAAGCACAGGGGAAGGGATACACTGTATCAGGGAGGTTGCAGCAGAATATCTAAGCATAGGTAACAGGGAAACACATGTGTGTCATTTTGTGTGATGACAATAACACTGCCCCTTAACCACTCCCAAACAGAGGACACATAGGGGGCTTTAAGACTTGGCTACACCCTGTCATTTGGCACCAAGACAAGTCCTCTGGCTTGCCTACTAGCAACATGCTTCTCTGCACCCGTGAGGATGAATTATGCGAGGAGTGTCCAGCCGACTGCCGTAAACAGAAGTGGCAACCCGCAGGGCTTCGTGTCCCCCACCAGAACTTGGTACTTCCTTTGAATATGAGATTATCTGGCTATTGACCCTGGATTTTGTTTATGCCTGTGTCTAATCCTTTTGTACCATGTTGTGGCCTCATTTTGCAATGACATTGACCAGCCTGATCTTGAGTATGTCTGCCAGTTCCTGGCTTAATGTACTACAATCTGCCTGTTCCTGTGTCAGTTATGTGCATGTAGAGGGCACCCACAAAAGGACATGCAGCAGACAGCTGTCTGAAATAAGGCACTCCTGAATGTACCTACTAAATGAAAAGCCCTGATTCCACACCTTCAGTTGTGACACATACACTATCCACACCTAACCTCTCCTCACTATAATAGATTATGTGATTAAACCGCAACTACTTTCTAAGCCCCCTTGATACAAAGAGAGAGCTCAGAGCATAGGTGGCAGAAACGGCCGATTAAAGCAAAGGGGTTTAGAGGATCAGACAGAGAGAGTAAGGGGGCAGGAAAGAGTAAAGGGTGGATCAGAGCAGAACAGAGCTGGAAAGGGTAGGTAAGAGCAGATGAGGCAGGTCATAGCCATACGTAAGAATTTTATTGCTTTGGCTACCTGAAGCCCCCCTCTTGTGGGATAAGTCACAGGAGTTCCCACTAACATCAGTGGGCAGTCCAGCAGATGTTGCGGGACACGGCACTGTTTAAGTGGGAAATGGGGTGGTGGAGCATGTCAGAATGTCGCTCACACAACCAGGGGTCTCTAGGCATAACCTGTTAAGTTCCCAAGAATGCTCATAGGATAGGCTTGAAGAGGCGGGTCAAAACACTTTTCCCTATGGGAATTAAAAAGCTGAGTAGGACAGGAACCTTGATTTAATCTCCGTCCAGCGTGTTTAACAACTCCCATGGTCACGAAGCTATGGCCATATTTATATAGCTTGATATGTTTATCTATTTCAAGACCTTTCAAATAATATATTCTTATCACAACTGTCAGAAGGGCCGACAACCAATTCCCCACAATAAACATAAAAAATGAATTCCAATGTGGCAAGACTAGTCCAATCAAAGTTTGAAGTAGTTGGAGATTGAAGGCATACTGATAAACCCTTGTTCCCTACAAACAGTCCCCTGGAGGGACATAAATGACAGATCTCCCAAATGGGGTGATCATTGCATACTCAGAAAAGCTTTCATAGCCTGGGAATATTTACAGTAACTCAGAGGTCACTAATAACCCCATTGGGCCAGGATGTCCCATTAATGATAAAATGGACCGATAATTTATACAATAGAACCTAATCCTTTCACAGCCGACTTCACATGCCCTTGTTTGCCCTCAAGATTTCTGCCCTGTTTCATATTCTATGGTTCCTTTGGGTATAGTGGACATCAAAATTGTCACGGACACTACTTACCAAGAGAATTCAGCATCAGAAGCCAAGCAGCATGCAGCCACTTTATCTTCCTCTCCTTCCATCACCTGGTGGTGCAGGCCGACTAGCCATTCAAGCACGCAAGCGTAGACTAAAGCATACCCTCTCCACCTAATGTATCGGTTTGTCTTAGTCTGGCAGTTCTCATCTTGTCATACCCCTTAAATGTATGTATTGTATTAAGCACTGTGTAAATTGTTGGCGCTATATACATGAAATCTAATAATAATAAGGTTAGATCTCAGGGGAACATCCAGTGGGTTGTCCCAGTCTGATTGTGTGAAATGTTTAAGTTGTTGCCGTGTGATGCTTTGGACCTGGAGACATGCAAACCAGGGTAAATGGACCCCTGGGAATTTATGCCTGCACTCCTCCAGGGTGAGTGTCTGTTGTTGCAGAACATTTATAAAAGATATGAGATGTTTTATACCTAACCATGCCCATAAAGTGTAAGGATATGAAACTTTTCCATCATCTAAGGAAGGGTTACCACAGATTGGGGGAAACAAAGAGTACTGCCACTCTGCCCCAGCTCGTAGTCATACCAATTTCCAAAGATTAAAGGATTCTCAAAGGAGCCACACTGAATTTGGGAGTCATGTGCTCTAGCTATTTAGCACATTCCCTCATTTCCCTGTCCTACTCATTTCTGGTGTCTCCAATATCTGACAAATCCTGGTTTGACCCATTGCTTATCTTGATTATGCTCCTGTCTCTACTGATACTTGGTGTATCAGTCCTATCTGTCTGCTGTTGGTTTCTTGTTTGATGTCTAAGAGCACCTTTACAGTTCTTTTTGTTTGCCTTGTGCCTTGCTTCATTCCTGAAGTGTTTTGTTTCAAGCTGTACACCTGTAATGCTCCTTCCTTGCTCTGGCTCACTAAGTCTGGTGTTCTCACTTTCACAAGATGTATGTGTGCAAGTGCATGATCAAGATTATTCCCTGCCAGATGCACCCAACCTGCCTTTGCACTCCAGGAACAGACCTGGAAGCCAGGGAAAGGTAAAAGGCTAAGGGGAGGCCTGTCGGAGAGCTTCCAGCAAGAGCATTTGGTAAAAGAAAGAAGCGGACATTTATTTATTTTAATGTTGTCATCCTTCATGATATAAAGGATGTTTAGTCAACTTCCTTATTTTACTTATAACTGTCATGTTAACATCCATTTTCACTGATGGGAGACAGTTGACATGTAATATGTCCCTGCCCACTGTAAAAGGGGAAGTATCTTAACATAACCCAGCCCAAGATCTCTCCACAGTCTCCCAGATTTGGGATTTAGCTGCTTTATAAGATCTGGTAGCATAAAAAATATTGTTACGCAAAGATGGTTATACAATCAGGCAATACGAACATACAATTACATTGCTAATACAAATACATTGTAATTAATTATTCAGATTACATATGAGACTTGAGTGTGGAAAAATTGCTTAGACACTCAGCAAATATAGGCTGAATTCAAGGGAGAGAGAAAAGGAAGGATCAGACATGAATGTCTGTATAGTAAGCTTTGTTGGTTTTTTTATTTTTCTTCCCAAAAAAGCATGAATGACACAAACAAGTAGACTTAAAAAGAGTAAAGTAAGGATATTGTCTGCAAAAACAATACTCATGAAACATAAGAAGGGTATAGCACCTTATTATTTGACATAATTATTTCAGTGTGACCATGAGGGATAAAGAAAATGCCTATGTGTTCAATGGAAGGAGATGTCAGAATATGTAAGTCGGAATCGATTCAGTTAATGCTTTTATTGCATTATAATTATTTTATGTGACAGTTTCCATTCAAACAAGATTTCATTTTGTGTAAACACTGCCATCTTCCCCAGAATATATACACCATTTACTGCCATGCACTCTTGGGTTAAATTCAGAAATTCACCTACTTTTTACTTCTATTTATTCAAATAATGTATCCTTCTGTCAGTTTCAGGAGCTGCCATTGAAAGCACATTTGTAAAAACAAAACAAGACCAAGAGTTCAATGCTCTGCTATTACGATGTTGCTTTCTCCAGATTTAGCTGAGTGCTCTGTTAGTTTGCTATGTATCCTTTCTTTTCAGATCATTTTGTGCTAAACCGCTAACAAGAATTGAGTAGAAGCAGATATTTAAATGCTGGAGCGCTCAAGGAGAAACCAAGGAGACGTCAGCTAACTAAGCTTTTTCTCTGTGTGATCTGCTCTCCTTTGTGCTTTAAATGAAAAGGTGTGTTCTTTCTATAAAATGCTTGGGAAAACAGCTACATGGTTATATCTGTCAGTGCCAAATAACAAAGCACGTAATGCCATTTGTCCAAGTCCAAGTCCAAGTGCTGTACTGAGCTTTTATTGTCGATCTGCTTGAATACCCTGCCTCTTGTTTGGTGTCAGTAGGTGGGTTAATATGGGATTAATGGACAGATCAATGATTTTAAGTCTCTCAGGTTGCTTTCTAAAACTATCTCTATCAAAGGCCCTGCTGCTGACTATATGGCGTGCCTGTTTTGTTTTTCAACACTCTTAATATTTAGGACATCACACAGAGCATATTATTTGAACAAAGTGAAGCAAAATAGATTTGATGCTTACTCTCAGCTTCACCCTGTCTGTAACATCAAAGTAAACGATAGTGGTGCAACTAGAATGCACGCAGGGTCATTCCTTGCAGATTGAAACTCATATGTATGGCTTTCAAGAATTCAAAATATATGTATGAAATCAGCGGTCTTATTGATGCTCACTCTATAGAATAGGGGGGGTAAAACAAGAACACAAGCTGAATCGGAGGAGATGTTATTTGAAACAGCCATGGGTGGTCTTTAATTCTGAGAAATTTTAATTTGGTGGACATAATAATAATGGGCAGAAACCATTTTATTGTAAATCACAGCAATTCTTGCATTTTTAGACCAGCCTAAAAAGACAACATATATAAATATAGACTTTTTTCATAGTGTGGTAATCACAGACATTATTTGGACTCTAGTGTAAATGTACAGATCAATATCATGCAGGGGCTAAGTTTTTATTCTTGTAATTTTGTACATTGTGTCCTACCTAAATTACATTAAATACATGATGGACAGTTGTTCTTGTTTTACTATTTACAACAGATGAAGATTTATTTTGTAAATTTAGATATCATACTTGTACTTTTTACTTCTATTTAGATCAAAATATTTAACACAGCTTACGCAGACAAGAAAATGAAAGATTAACAATGTGAATATCCTTATATTTAACAAGTAAGTCATACTGTGAAATAGAATCCATAGAGATTGTAGGCAAGTGCTGTTCTACTTACTCTCCTAAATTTCACACTATTGCAACTAAATGTAGCATGAGAAATATTACTCCTAGTATTACTCCCAATACCTAAACTCTTCACAATTTTCCCTAGTTCTTACTATTTGCTGGGAACACAAAAACGATAGGATGTTGGTCTTCTTTGGCTTTCGTAATATTCACTTAACACGAGAAAAATGTTTAAAATATATATAACCCAATTTTTAAAATTTATTAAAATTACATTTATTCATATAGCGCCAGCCGATTTCATAACGCTTTACAATTTGAGTAGGTATAATAAATAATTACAAACTGGTGCAAAAGGTCAAGAGGGCCGTGCTCTTTTGAGCTTACAATCCAGTGGGTTGAGAAGGAAGTGAAGCAGTAAGAAAGAACTGCTTGGATGGGGATGAGTTGGTCAAGTCAGGATGGCCTAGACAGGATGCTGGCTGAGAGTGTTACAAGGAAAGGTTGTATGCCTTGCAAAAGAGGTGGATTATTAGAAAACTTTTGGAATTTGCATACGTGGGAGAAAATCTGACAAAATGGGGAAGGGAATTCCAGAGAAGGGTGTACAGCACAGGTGAAATCCTGGATGCTAGAGTGGGAAAAGTTAATGATAGTTTAACAATAACTTTAGAAAATGGGTCTTTGTACTATATGTAAAAGGGATTTTAATAGAGCAATCATCATGAGTCATGAACACAAGTATTATACATAATAAGTCCCCACACTTGGAGCCCTGACTCCCTTAAAAATCATCTCCCACGCTAGATGCATGGAGAACACAGGATGCTCTTGTATGTAATGTAAAGTCCCTTATGTATGTAATGGAAAGCCCATGGCACTCACACCAAGAATGTTTATAGAGCATACATTTGTTTATATATATCCAAGAACCTTGTATATTTCATACATTTATTTTAATTACTTACTTTGAATAATATTATATTAAACAGTATCCTCATTAAAATAGTTTGTTTTGTTTTGTTTTAGTCATGCTGACGTAACAAGTGGAAAATAATCTGAAGAAACAACAATCATTTTCGCACAGCATAATCTGGTTGAAAGTGAATGACCAGCGAAGGAGACAATTTAAGATATTAAACACATGTACATTGTACCTTTAGAATCTTTATAAATCTACTACATGTGCAAATGTTTAAAAAATGATTTGGACAAAATTTTTAGTTTTTGACCCATTCTTATTGGACAACAAATTCCCTTTCTTGCCTGTCCTTTTCAGATGAAAATCAGGGCACATTTTAATTTCTGTAACAAAATTCATTGTTGACTCCATATTTGCTCTCGCTCTCTCAGACTCTCATTTCCATTCACTCTCTCATGCTCTCCCTACCTTCTCTGCTGACAACTTCTGCTTCTGTGTCTCTCCCTACCTTCTCTGCTGACAACTTCCACTTCTATGGTGGCGCTACCAATGACATGCTTTCACCAATCCTCCAATCAGGGGAGGGGACGTCATCAGAAACTGACATTTTGGTGGAAGTTCACATAAGGTTATCATAGCTCAAAATGGTGGAGCTTTCGGTGACATCCTCTCTCCAATTCTACAATCATGGAAGAGGATGAAAGGATAAAGAAGCTCTAAAATTGGGGCAGAAGTTCACACAAGTTTATCATAGCGCAAAATGGCCTAGCTTCTGGTGGCATCCTCTCCCCAATTTTCCAATCCTATGAGAAGGCATCACCAGAAGCTCTGCCATGTTGGTGGAAATTTACACAAGGTTATCGTACCACAAAATGGTGGAGCTTCCTGTGGAGCACTCTCCCCGATTCTCCACTGTCAATGCTAATCTACTTTACAATATAAAGCACTATATTTTAGGCTCAAGGAGAATTTATTTTTCAATTGGACTCCCTTTTCATGAAACCTGACATCCTAAATTTAGTACAATCAACAATATCTCATCTATTTCATGTTCCTCCCTCATCACGCAGACACTCTTGTGAATAATGTTACACTGTTGCATTTAGTGAACTGCAAAAAAGAAGGGAGGATTTTGTAAAAGTGTCAGATCCATTGAAATTGACATGTGACAATCTTTCATGCAACAACAATGTAATCTAACATATCAACCAAGCTGGATATGCAATGTTCTATTTTATGGCAATATTGGATAGTTTTTCCTTTCCAGGTCAAAACATTTTGACAAACCTGGAAGATGCTGTACACATTTTATAGCAAGGTTTCATTTCATGCATATAGGTTATAAATACACACTGAAACCTTTTGTGGTGACAAAATATGGATGTTTGGTTAGAAAGCCAACATTTGGAGAGTAAGCTACCAAGAGCGTGGATTAAACATCCTGTTGTTAAAAACAATTCTCAATGATAAGTGGTAACCTTAAATTGCTCAAGTTGAGTGTCTTAGAGGGACTGTATGGGTGGACAAACCTAAAACTGGTTTATTTTACTGTTCAGCAATTGTTCCACTTTGCATTTCAGCTATTTATGCAATTCATTGAAAGTAGCATCATATGTTCAAACTAGTTTCCACTTTTTTCTCCTAATTGGAAATGTCAGCTTCATTTGCTCTACTACATTATGAGAAAATATACACAAGAATATAAATTATAGAGCTGAAAATCCAAAAATCCATTTACTCCATAGGGTCGAACATTTCTCTCTCTCCAAGAATGTTGATTGTATTGAATTTTTAAAGAAATTTCTGGACCCTCTTTTGTAACATAGCATTGTGTATGCTTTATGATGATCCTTTTCACTTTCATTTTGTCTTATCAATTCTACCAAAGTATTCTATTTTGTGCTGCCTCTGTGATCTGCAGTACATAAATGAAACCACATTGCCATCTAGTGGCTGAGACAACAACTGATGCTTGTGACATTTCTCGAGATTGTAAGTAAATAACTGTGTTAATATTTCCATTTTAATCAATAAACAACAGCAATCAAACACAATACTGAACTTGACCGACCAAGGAAAAATAAGCAGAACAAAGACAGCACTGGACCAAACAATTACAGTATACTTAAAATTATTTTGCTTTTTTTAGTTTGTAAAATGAACTGTTTAATATTTCTCTTTAGCAATATTTAGCAACTTATTAACATCAGGTTAAGCCTAGCATTTAGACAAAAAATATGCATTTCATGCCACACTTTATAAAATATTTTTGTCAATATATTTAGCTTGTTATGGGCAGCATAAAACAATTTCCCTCTTCTTCCAGGCACACTATGCACACAATCACATAACACTAACACCATATGCTCAAGTATGCAGTCTTTCTTCATCACTGCTTCCTTTTTCCTTCTATACCAGTATGTAACCTAAGTCCATCAAGTTCAACCCTTCTACCTAACCTTCCTATTCTCGATCCAAAAGAAGGCAAAAAAACCCTAATTAAGCTACTTCGAAATCTGCCATCAGGGGGAAAAATTCCTTCTTGAGTCCAAGAGGCAATCAGATTTCTCCTTGGATCAAGAAGCTCTTAAATATTAATGTTATTCTATTTATATCCCTGTATGTCATGCCTTTCTAAGAAAATATCGAGGCCCCTTTTGAAGGTATCTAATGTATTGGATAACACCACCTCCCTTGGAAGTGAATTCCATACCTTTATTGTCCTCACTGTAAAGAATCCCTTCCTTTGTCGTCTATGAAATCCGCGCTTTTCCAGTCTCAGAGGGTGACCTCTTGTTCTTTGTATATTTCTGTTAATGAACAGGTCACCGAAGAGCTCTTTATATTGGCCCTGCATATATTTATATAATGTTATCATATCCCCTCTGAGACGCCGTTTTTCTAGCGTATATAATTTTAACATTTTTAGTCTCTCTTGATAACTAGTATCACCCAAACCCCTTATTAATTTCGTAGCCCTCCTTTGCACTTTTTCTAATCCATAATGTCCTTTTTGAGGACCGGTGCCCAGAATTGTACCGCATATTCAAGGTGAGGTCTTACCAATGATCTGTAAAGAGGCAAGATGATATCCTCCTCCCTTGAATCAATACCTCTTTTTATGCATGCCAAAACCTTATTGGCCCTCGCAGCTGCTTGCTGGCATCGCGCACTGTTGTCAAGTCTGTTGTCAACCGTTATTCCTAAATCCTTCTCACTGGTAGTTTCCCCCAAGGATATTCCATTTAAAGAATAGGTCGCATTTTTATTATTTTTACCATAATGCATAGCTTTGCATTTCTCTATGTTGAACCTCTTCTGTCACTTGCACGCCCAGTCCCCAACTCTGTCTAAATCTTCCTGCAAAGAAGAAACATCAAGATTAGTCTGAATTACCCGGCCTAGTTTTGTGTCATCAGCAAAAAACTGTAACATGGCTCTTAATGCAGCTTGGGAGATCATTTATAAATAAATTAAAAAGAAGAGGACCGAGGACAGACCCCTGAGGCACTCCACTTAATACCTGCGTACAGGCTGAGAAACATCCATTCACAACAACCCTCTGCATTCTATCTTTTAGCCAATTTCTGATCCACATACAGACATTTGCCCCTAAGCCTATTTCTGTTAATTTATAGAGTAGCCTTTTATGCGGGACCGTATCAAATGCCTTAGCAAAGTCCAGATAAATCACATCTACAGCCACCCCCAGGTCTATATTTTTACTAACTTCTTCATAGAATACTAATAGGTTGGTTTGACAAGACCGGTCTTTCACAAATCCACGTTGACTTTTACTGATTGGATTATGTTAATACATGCTCTTAATTGTGTATATTGTTAATTGTAACATTTGTAGTCTCCCGTTTAATATGCATCACCATATTCTTGCATTTGGCACAGATTGAATTTAGAAAAAGGTCACTTTATAGTGATCAATTCATGAGTACTGAAATAAAATTTGCACTTAAATTTTCAGGCCTGTCTTAACTCTTTAATTTCTAAAATGGATCTTCACTGAGAGCATCATTTCAGACTCTTTACCACAAACCTTTTATTCTTTGTGAGATCTATGGTGTTTTATTCCAAAGCTAAGCAACGATGTTCTCAAGATAAATAGTTTCTAATTTCCATTATACCGACCTACCAGTGACCTTGTTTGAGTGTTCTTTTCATTCAAAGTCATATTATTCCCACTGTCACATGTGCCCCTCGGGTCCTGGGGACCCGCAGGCATACATCCCTTACCATTGCCCAGCATGGAAAGGATCCCTCTACTGAGACCAGGCTGCCAGGTAGGGGCTCTCTGCGCAGCTCTGGCTTCAGGCAGCAGACACTTTCTTTAAGGATTGCCAGGGGGCGCATTCCCATTACGTGATTGGCGGGGGAGGGGTGTCTCCATTAGGCGCTGGATTTAAAAACCCGGAAGTCCTTTCCACTGATACCCTGGTGTGTTCTAGGTTATTGTGTATCCTGTTTGGAGCTACTTTGCTGTATATTGATTTTGGCTAGTTGTTGACCTTCCTTTTGTCTGACGATTCTGTACCTTGTATCCTGTACCGTGTAAGAACCCGGCTTGTCTGCCTCCCAGCTCCGTGTATGAACCCAGCTTGTCTGCCTCCCAGCTCCCCATATGAACCCGGCTTGTCTGCCTCCCAGCTCCGCGTATAAACTCGGCTTGTCTGCCTCCAAGCTCCGCGTATAAACCCGGCTTGTCTGCCTGTCTGCTCCACGTATGAACCCGGCTTGTCTGCCTCCCAGCTCCACGTATGAACCCAGCTTGTCTGCCTCCCAGCTCCACGTATGAACCCGGCTTGTCTGCCTCCCAGCTCCGCGTATGAACCCGGCTTGTCTGCCTCCCAGCCCCGGGTATGAACCCGGCTTGTCTGCCTCCCAGCTCCGTGTATGAACCCAGCTTGTCTGCTCACAAGCATCGTCTATGAACGCCGGATTGTCTACTTACCTGCTCGTCTATATCCTCTACCCAGAAGTCCTTTCCACTGATACCCTGGTGTGTTCTAGGTTATTGTGTATCCTGTTTGGAGCTACTTTGCTGTATATTGATTTTGGCTAGTTGTTGACCTTCCTTTTGTCTGACGATTCTGTACCTTGTATCCTGTACCGTGTACGAACCCGGCTTGTCTGCCTCCCGGCTCCGCGTACGAACTCGGCTTGTCTGCCTCCCGGCTCCGCGTACGAACCCGGCTTGTCTGCCTCCCGGCTCCGCGTACGAACCCGGCTTTTCTGCCTCCCGGCTCCGCGTACGAACCCGGCTTTTCTGCCTCCCGGCTCCGCGTACGAACCCGGCTTTTCTGCCTCCCGGCTCCGCGTACGAACCCGGCTTTTCTGCCTCCCGGCTCCGCGTACGAACCCGGCTTGTCTGCCTCCCGGCTCCGTGTATGAACCCGGCTTGTCTGCTCACAAGCATCGTCTATGAACGCCGGATTGTCTACTTACCTGCTCGTCTATATCCTCTACATTTCAGGTGATCGGTTTGGTATTTTTTGCGGTTTGTGGAAAACCCCTTATTTAGCGAATCGTGCCCTAAACCAAAGTTATCTACTAAAGTGTATTTCCTGATCTGCCTTCCTCCTTTAGGAGTACTATCTATAGTAACCTTCCCCAGGGCCTCCTCACTGTTTACCAAACCCCCGTATCTACCTCTTGCTGCAGCTTTACTGGGTGAGTGCTCCGGTGTCAGTAGCGTAACACCCACAATATTTAATATTCTATATTGTCATGGGTCCAGTAGTTTTCTATTTCCATTCCAGTAAACCTACCATGGAAAGCTTTTCACTGAAGAGCATTTCAAAACCATTCCTTACTGCATGCTTTTGTAATCTTTTTTTCAAGGTATTAAAAAGTTTGTCTTTAAATAAGAAATATTGTCTCTTTTGCTTTAATCTTTTTCTGACTCCTAGACATACAAAGACAGTTCTTGTTTGATCATTAAAAGGAAGGAACTTTCCCACTATTCTAACATACATAACTTATATTAATTTTTCTTTTTCCCATTAAAATGTTAATATATTAATATACTATTAAAGGGAGTCACCATTTTTGCATACAAAATAAAGAGCCAACCACAGTGAGTCTAAGGAAGCTCCTGAGGAAAGGAGAAATGAACTGGATGAAGGTGGAAAAGCAATCTACTTCTTCATCTCAGATGACTGTACCAGCTCCATCCTCTTGTGCCACATACCAGGAGCACAAGCTTTATCCTGAGGAGCTCTCTTTGGCATCGGAGAAAGGTCTCTTGTAATATCAAGGAAGAAGGGGAAGTTGTGGACGAGTCTTTTTTTCCCTGTGGAAGTAGTAGGCAGATTAGCCCTTAAAATGTCTAGGTCCAAGTCAGAAGACATGTGGAGGCATGGACTTGCACCAAGACATTAGCAGCAGATCCTATAAATCCTGTAAGTTGCAAGGTGGGGCCCCCATAGATCAGACTTGTTTGTCCAGCACATCCCACAGATGTCAATACCTTGAAGTCATTGTTGTGTTCCTCAAACCATTCCTAAACCATCTTTGCTTTGAAGCAGGGCACATTATACTGGTGAAAGAGGCCAATGCTATCTGGGAATACGGTGTCCATGAAAGGGTATACATAGTCTACAACAATGTTTAGGTAGCTGGTACGTGTCAAAGTAACATCCACATGAATGTCAGGACCCAAGGTTTCTCAGCAGAACATTACCCAATGCATCACACTGCTTCCACCGGCTTGCCATCTACCAAGAGCGCATCCATGTGTTCTCCAGGTAAGTGATGCACATGCACCGGGCCATCCACGCGATGTAAGTGTGATTCATCATACCAACCCACCTTCTTCCATTCCTCCTTGGTCCAGATTTTTATGTTTGTGTGCCCATTGTAGGCGCTTTCAGCAGTGGACAGGGTCATCATGGGCACCCTGGCGGGTCTGCAGCTTTCTATCAGAACCAGCATTCACCTTTTTAGCAATTTGAGCTACATTAGCTTGTCTATTGGATTTGACCACACAGGCCAGCCTTCACCCCCAAGTGTATCAATGAGCCTTAGCCTCCTATGACCCTGTAACGGGTTCGCAGCATTTCCTTTCTTGGACGACTTTTGATAGGTACAGATTGGCAACACCCCACCAGAGCTGCAGTTTTGGAGATACTCTGACCCAGTCGTCTTGCCATCATAATTTGGCCTTTTTCAAAGTTGCTCAGATCCTTGTGCTTTTTTCCTGCTTGTAACACATCAACTTTAAGGACGAAAAGTTCACGTGCTGTCTAATATATCCCACCTGCCATGATAACAAGAGTATCACTGTTGTCCATCTGTCAGTGATATAATGTTATGGCTGATTGGTGTATATTCATTATATATTTTAATATTATATTTATGTGGGGGGGTAGGAACTTTAAATGGAGGGGGCTGCTGGGGTGAGAGAATTATATATTGTAATGTATTTATGCAGACGTGGAGGTGTGGGGACTAGTGCATTAATATAGTAATAGTAATAGAGGGGTATTTAAGTAACTTTGAACGTGGCATGAAACTGGCATTGAACTGCTAATCTACTGGGATTTTTACGCACATCTCTAGAGTTTACAGAGAATGGTCCGAAAAGGGGAGAAAATATCCAGTGAGCGGCAATTGATGTCAGAGGAGAATGGCAGACTGGTTCGAGATGACAGAAAGGCAACAGTAACTCAAATAACCACTTGTTACAACCAAGTTATGCAGAATACCATATCTGAATGCATAACATGTCAAACCTTGACGCAAATAAATAGGGGAGAGTGAGAAGGGTGAGAGAGAGAGCAAGGGTCAGCATGCAAACCTGACAACCAACAATCAAGGAAAGCTCCATTTTTGCAGCATTTTTGGCTTCAAATGTCTTCTTCTGATTTTGGTCTGATGAGTCTCGATTCCAGCTGCAACATTCAAATGGCAGGGTCAGACTTTGGCATAAACAACATAAAAGCATGGCTCCATCCTGCCTTGAATCAATGGTTCATGCTGGTGGTGGTATGTTGCTGACCATGCCCATCCCTTTATGACCATAGTGTACTTCCAGCAGGATAATTCACCATGTCACAAAGCTCACATCATCTCAAACTGGTTTCTTGAACATGACAATGAGTTCACTGTACTCTAATGGCCTCCACAGTCACCAAATCTCAATCCAATAGAGCACTTTTGGGGTGTGGTGGAACGGGAGATATGTATCATGGATCTGCAGCAACTGCCTCATGTCATCATGTCCATGTGGACCAAAATCTGAGGAATGTTTCCAGCACCTTGCACAAATGATGCCACGAAGAATGAAGGCAGTTCTGAAGGCAAAAGGGGTCCAACCCTATATTAGCAAGGTGTACCTAATAAAGTGGCCAGCAAGTGTATATTGTAATATTATATATTTACGTTGGTGGGTTATGGTTGAGGAGAATGATTGTCACAAGGAGCTGATGATTGTTTGAATATGAATCGTTACCGGGTGCGGGCCATCATACTGTAATGCCCAGCTATTATCATGGGAGCATGCTGGCTAAGCATCATGGGAGCTGTAGTCTCCACCTGGCATTTTTGATACCCTGTAAACATAACCTGGATATAACTTGCATTTGCCACACCTGTGGCTGGCAGACTGTGTGTTGATAATTGGACTTTGCCATGCCAGTGGCTAGCAGGCTGCAGATGCTGGCTTGCATGTGTTATTCAGATGATCTATAATTCCAATCTTGTTTGCCTCTTGACTCTCTTCACTGAGCTGGAGAGACTCAGTAAAGATTGGCAGACCGCTGCAGAAGAGATGGGCTGGGGCGGTGGTCCTCCAAGAGTCTTTGAGGCACAGTGAAGATGTACCTGAAATGTGCATGCGCCTCTTCTTTCTCCTAACCAGGAGTGTTTACTCCGCACAAACACCCTCTTTTGCCCTTTTGAGGAAGTGCTCTGTAAGGACAGAAGAAAGAAGACAGAAGATGAAAAAGGCAAGAGAAGTAGTGGAGCTCCAGGAAAAGAGACAGGGACGTGGAAACAACCAGCGAGAAGGAAGAAGATATTGAGAGTGTGTTAGTGACAGCATGAGTGAGAATGATTGACTGAGAGTCCGAGTGATTTGGGTGAGAATGTAGAGAGCATAAAAGCGCGTGTAAGAGTACAACAGAATGAGAGAGTTAAGAGAATATAAGAGTGAGAATAATAATGAAGTTGAGTGAGAAAGAGTGAGCGAATAAGAGCATGAGTGAAAATGTAAGTGAATAAGAGTGAGTAAAATGAAAAAAAAGTGTTTAGGAACAGTAGCAACTCAGCCACAAAGCAGAAGACTACATAAAGTCACAGAGCGGGGTCACTGAGTGCTGAGGCGCATGTGCGTAAAAGTCTCCAACACTGTGCTGATGCCATAGCTGAAGAGTTCCAAACCTCCACTGGCATTCATAGAATCTGTTCGCATGGCCGAGCAGCTGCACGCAAGCCTCACATCACCAAATACATTGCCAGCATCAGAGCAGTGGAATCTGTGGAGTGACAAACCACGCTTCACTGTTTGGCAATCTAGTGATCTGATGGATGAGCCTGGGTTTGACTCAAGCCCAGTTTAAATGCAGGAGGGATAATGGTATACTGCTTTTTTCAGGGGTTGGGCTAGGCCCCTAAATTCCAGAATGGGAAATCTTAATGCTTCAGCACACAAAGACATTTGTGACAATGCTATGTTTCCAACTTCGTGGGAACAGTTTGAGGAAGGCCCTTTTTTTATTCCAGCATGATTGTGCCCCTGTGCACAAAGCAAGGTCCATAACGACATAATTGGATACATTTGGTGTGGAAACAGGAAGTTCTACTTACCGAGAGCTTCTTTTCCCTGTCAATCCCTGGTGACACTAAGGATAGACTCCTCCTCCGTACCTGATAGGGCAGGACTCAAACTTTAAAAGGGCCCTCCCCTCCTACTAACACCAGTAAATACCAAAGACCACACAGGCAAAGCAATCTGATGCAACAAAACTTATTGAAAGGAAGGGAGGGAACAAAAACGTGTCACCAGGGATTGACAGGGAAAAGAAGCTCTCGGTAAGTAGAACTTCCTGCTTCCCTGCCATCCCAGGTGACACTAAGGATAGATTTACCAAAGCAGAAGGGTGGGCAAACTAAGGAGACAAAACAGCCTCAAGGACCTTCCGACCGAAAAGAGAGTCCTCCTGAGCCATCTGGTCGAGACGGTAATGCTGCACAAAAGCATGGAGAGTCCGCCAAGTAGCCGCCTTGCAGATCTGGTCGGGCGAAAGACAACATCTTTCGGCCCAGGAAGTGGAGACTGCCCTAGTAGAGTGGGCACAGATCCCCACAGGAGCAGGTTGGCCGGCTGCAGAATATGCCAAGTTGATGGCCGCAACAATCCACTTAGCGATGGAAGACTTGGAGATGCTGACACCCCCGTTGGGCCCTGAAGAGGCCACGAACAAACGAGAGGACTTACGCAGGGGTAGAGTCCGTTCCAAATAGATGGTGAGGCATCTCTTCAGATCCAGAGTGTGAAGAACTTCTTCTTCAGCTGAGCCAGGAGCAGGAAAAAAGGTAGGCAACACAATCTCCTGGTTCTTGTGGAAAGCCGACTGAACCTTGGGTGTAGAGAGAGAATAACCTTATCCGGGAAAAAAACTGAGAAACGGTTCCTTCATAGACAAAGCCTGGAGTTCACAAATCCGACGAGCGGAAGTAATGGCTACTAAGAAGGCTGTCTTCAGCGATAAGAAATACAGAGAAACCGACTGAAGAGGCTCAAAAGGAGGTAATGTGAGTCTACGAAGGACGAGATTCAGGTCCCACGGAACCATCCTGGTGACAGAACGAGGACGCATTCTGACGATGGCCTTGGCAAAACGTCTAATCACAGGCAGAGATGTAAGCTCGAACCCGAGGAGAGCACTGATGGCAGAAATATGCACCCGGATCGTAGAAGGCTGAAGTCCACAGTCGAATCCTTCCTGGAAGAAGTCCAGAATAGAGGCAGAGGAACAGGAAGTCAGCAAAATCCCCCTGGAACAACACCAACTGTGAAATCTCCTCCAGATCTTAATGTATCGTAGAGAGGTAACCTTCTTTCTACTCTGCAGAAGAGCCTCAGCCACAGGGAAAGAAAAACCTTGCGCTCTCAGCAGTTCGCGTTCAATCTCCAGGCCGTCAGGTGGAACACGGAAGGGTTTGGGTGTAGGAACGGACCCTGATGCAGAAGGTCTTTCCAAGCTGGGAGCCTCAGAGGGGGAGAGAGACCTAGAGCGATCAAGTCGGAATACCAGACTCGCTTCGGCTAGTCTGGTGCTATCAGGATCACGGAGGCGTGGTCCTTCTTGATCTTCTGTAGGACCCTGGAGATTAGAGCAAACGGAGGGAAAACGTATGCGAGACGGAAATTCCATTCCTCTGAGAAAGCATCTATTGCCAAGGGATGATCCTGAGGCCTGAGGGAAAAGAAGACAGGAATCTGAGTATTGTCTCTGGATGCCATCAGGTCGATCTTGGGCAAACCCCACCGTTGGACGATTAGATCGAAGGCTACCGGATGCAGAGCCCACTCGCCGCTCAGCACAGGAGTTCTGCTCAGGAAATCTGCTTGAGAATTCCAAGTTCCTCTGAGGTGGACGGCGGACAGAGTCATGTGATGGGACTCTGCCCAAAAGGAAATCCTGAGCGATATATGGAGAAGTCGAGGACTTCTTGTGCCCCCGTCTGTTTACATAGGCTACAACTGCCTGATTGTCGGAACGAAGCAAAATGTCCTTGCCGGCGAGCAGATGTTCCCAGTGATGCAGAGCTTTTTCTACTGCAAGTAACTCCAGACAGTTCGAGGGAAGAAGTTTCGTAGCTGGGGACCAGAGACCTTGCACAAACAGGTCTTGATACGTAGCTCCCCATCCCTTGATGCTGGCGTCGGTGGTGAGAAGTACCTTGGAGACAAGAGACCCAGGTGACACTAAGGATAGATTTACCAAAGCAGAAGGGTGGGCAAACTAAGGAGACAAAACAGCCTCAAGGACCTTCCGACCGAAAAGAGAGTCCTCCTGAGCCATCTGGTCGAGACGGTAATGCTGCACAAAAGCATGGAGAGTCCGCCAAGTAGCCGCCTTGCAGATCTGGTCGGGCGAAAGACAACATCTTTCGGCCCAGGAAGTGGAGACTGCCCTAGTAGAGTGGGCACAGATCCCCACAGGAGCAGGTTGGCCGGCTGCAGAATATGCCAAGTTGATGGCCGCAACAATCCACTTAGCGATGGAAGACTTGGAGATGCTGACACCCCCGTTGGGCCCTGAAGAGGCCACGAACAAACGAGAGGACTTACGCAGGGGTAGAGTCCGTTTCAAATAGATGGTGAGGCATCTCTTCAGATCCAGAGTGTGAAGAACTTCTTCTTCAGCTGAGCCAGGAGCAGGAAAAAAGGTAGGCAACACAATCTCCTGGTTCTTGTGGAAAGCCGACTGAACCTTGGGTGTAGAGAGAGAATAACCTTATCCGGGAAAAAAACTGAGAAACGGTTCCTTCATAGACAAAGCCTGGAGTTCACAAATCCGACGAGCGGAAGTAATGGCTACTAAGAAGGCTGTCTTCAGCGATAAGAAATACAGAGAAACCGACTGAAGAGGCTCAAAAGGAGGTAATGTGAGTCTACGAAGGACGAGATTCAGGTCCCACGGAACCATCCTGGTGACAGAACGAGGACGCATTCTGACGATGGCCTTGGCAAAACGTCTAATCACAGGCAGAGATGTAAGCTCGAACCCGAGGAGAGCACTGATGGCAGAAATATGCACCCGGATCGTAGAAGGCTGAAGTCCACAGTCGAATCCTTCCTGGAAGAAGTCCAGAATAGAGGCAGAGGAACAGGAAGTCAGCAAAATCCCCCTGGAACAACACCAACTGTGAAATCTCCTCCAGATCTTAATGTATCGTAGAGAGGTAACCTTCTTTCTACTCTGCAGAAGAGCCTCAGCCACAGGGAAAGAAAAACCTTGCGCTCTCAGCAGTTCGCGTTCAATCTCCAGGCCGTCAGGTGGAACACGGAAGGGTTTGGGTGTAGGAACGGACCCTGATGCAGAAGGTCTTTCCAAGCTGGGAGCCTCAGAGGGGGAGAGAGACCTAGAGCGATCAAGTCGGAATACCAGACTCGCTTCGGCTAGTCTGGTGCTATCAGGATCACGGAGGCGTGGTCCTTCTTGATCTTCTGTAGGACCCTGGAGATTAGAGCAAACGGAGGGAAAACGTATGCGAGACGGAAATTCCATTCCTCTGAGAAAGCATCTATTGCCAAGGGATGATCCTGAGGCCTGAGGGAAAAGAAGACAGGAATCTGAGTATTGTCTCTGGATGCCATCAGGTCGATCTTGGGCAAACCCCACCGTTGGACGATTAGATCGAAGGCTACCGGATGCAGAGCCCACTCGCCGCTCAGCACAGGAGTTCTGCTCAGGAAATCTGCTTGAGAATTCCAAGTTCCTCTGAGGTGGACGGCGGACAGAGTCATGTGATGGGACTCTGCCCAAAAGGAAATCCTGAGCGATATATGGAGAAGTCGAGGACTTCTTGTGCCCCCGTCTGTTTACATAGGCTACAACTGCCTGATTGTCGGAACGAAGCAAAATGTCCTTGCCGGCGAGCAGATGTTCCCAGTGATGCAGAGCTTTTTCTACTGCAAGTAACTCCAGACAGTTCGAGGGAAGAAGTTTCGTAGCTGGGGACCAGAGACCTTGCACAAACAGGTCTTGATACGTAGCTCCCCATCCCTTGATGCTGGCGTCGGTGGTGAGAAGTACCTTGGAGACAAGAGACCATTTTCTCCCTGCGGGAAGGACGTTCTGTTGGAGCCACCAGGAGAGGGAAGCTCTGACCTGCGGAGGAAGACAGACACGCCTGTCCAGAGCCAATGGGTTGTCTTCCAGATGGTTGAGGACAAATCCTTGAAGTACTCTCATGTGGGCCAGAGCCCAGGACACTGCATACTTTGCGGAGACCATCTTGCCCAGCAGGGACATACATAACCGTAATGAGCTGCGGTGCGCAGAGCGAATCCTGCGTATTAGGAATCGAATCCCCTCGATCCTGGCAGTCGGAAGGAAAGCTTTCCCGGAACAGGAATCCAGGCGAAGACCCAGGAACACTAGTTGTTGAGAGGGAACGGTGCAGGATTTGTCCCAGTTCAGAATCCAGCCAAGATCTTGTAATGTGTCGACCACCGTGGAAAGGTGAACCCGAAGAATCTGTGCCGACTGGGCATGGATAAGCCAATCGTCCAAATAAGGAATCCCTGAGATTCCCTGAACTCGGAGATGGGCCGCCACGACTGCCAAAAGTTTTGTGAAGACTCTTGGGGCCACCGACAATCCGAATGGAAGGGCTTGAAGCTAAAAATGCTGGACAGTTGAACCCCGAAGAATCGCCACTCTCAGGAAACTTTGATGAGATGGATGGGAACGTGGAAATAAGCATCCTTTAGATCTAATGACGCCATGAAGTCGTTGAGGCATAAGGTGTCGAGGGTGGATCTTACGGTTTCCATCTTAAACCTGGTGAACTGGAGGTGACTGTTCAAAAAAAGCAAGTCTATGATTAGGCGAAGACCACCCAAGGGACAGGAACCAGGACTCTGAGGTCTGACAAGTGTTGAATGGTGGATAACAGGACCGACCGCCTTGCCTGGTCTGGAGGAAGGTGGGAGATCAAAAAACGGTCTGAAGGTCTGGTCCGGAATTGAAGTCGATAGCCGTGCGATACAACGGCTCTCACCCAAGGGTCTCGGGTGAGTGAGAACCAACTGTCGGTGAAAAAACGGAGCCTTCCTCCCACCGGAACGGAGGAGGCGTCATGCAGGGTTCTTGGGGTCTTGAAACGCTTTGGGGAAGGCGAGCCTGTCAAATCTCCCCCTTCCACGAGGGAATCTGCCTCGGAAGTTTTGTTCTCTGGACGAGGGGTTGAATCTAGAACTATGGCCTCTAGATTGTCCCGGGAAGAAAGGCCGAAAGGACTGCCGTCTTTTCGAAGGAGGCTTTCGCTGAGGCATCCAATGCTTGTCCCCTGTGGTTTTCTCCAAAAGGGACTCCAGCTCTTCCCCAAATAAAGTCTTACCCTTAAAAGGGATATTAAGAAGCCTGTTCTTAGAGGCATTATCCGCCGCCCAGGCCTTAAGCCACAAGGCTCTTCTAGCTGCAACTGAAAGCACCGAAGCTCTGGCCGTCATTCTGATGTTTTCAATGGAGGCATCACAAAGAAAATCCACGGCCAATTGCACAGCAGCAACATTCTTGAGGATAGTCTCCCTGGAGGTTTTGGCAGCAATATCCTCTTCAATCTGGGAGAGCCAAATCTTGACAGCTCTGGAAACTGAGGCAGAAGCAATTCCAGGTTTAAAGACAGCAGCTGAAGCCTCGAAAGATTTCTTAACTGCAGCTTCGGCTTTCTTTTCCATCTGGTCAGAAAAATGAGAGCCATCCTCAAGCGGCAGAGTAGTCTTCCTAGAGACCCTCATAACAGCAGTATCCACCAGCAGGGTAGCACAAAACTCAGCAAAGTTCTCATCAAAGGGAAACATGTGTTTAACCCGTCTGGACAGGTTAACCCTCCTTTCAGGGTGGTTCCATTCCTGCTTGATAATGTCAGAAAGCGCAGGATGAACAGGAAACGAGGCAGACTGCTTGGAGAAGTAGGCACCAAAGAAAGAGTCATTTTTCTGGGTAGAGGCCTCCTCCAAATGCATAGCTGACCTCACAGCAGAAATTAAAGTCTCAATTTCTTCCACCGGGAACAAAAATGAACTTTCCTCCCGGATCTCTCCTTCCTCTGAGGAACCTTCCTCTACCTCAGGATAGTCAAACTCAGAGTCTGAGAACAAAGGCTGACGCCCCAGGAGAGCGGGGTCTTGTACCACTGGAAGGTGATGATAGGCAGGAACAGGAACAGTCTTACGGAAGGCAGAGAAGGTAGACTGCATCTCCTCCAGGTCAAAAACTCCCTACTCCCAGGCGACTTAGAATCCGCTACAGATCTCAGGGAAGCGGAGCAGAGCTTCTTCCTTGAATCCTGCAAAGCCTTGTGACACCCGGAGCATTGGGCATGTTTAGACTTCATAACAGCTTTCATAGGCTTGTCCTCAACAGAGGGCGGCTCAGAATTATCAGGGGCCGACATAATGAAAGATGCAACAGCACCTGACCCAAAGAAAACAGCAGGAACACACATAGCAGCCAAACCACTTACCTTCTATATATACAGTGAAAAGGAGCTGAAATTAGGCTGTAATCTGCAACAGCAGAGAGTTTGGCGCCAAAAATTAGAATTCTGACCAAAACGAGGCTTGGAACGCACAACCGGAAGTGCAGAAGCCCGAACCGGAAGTCTGCAGACGCCATTATGGCCGATGCCAGTAAGCCGCAACAGTGGCGTCCTGCCGCTGAATTCTCAGACCGGCAGGCGTCCCCGGCCATAGGAGGTGCCGGCATACAAGCTGGCAACTCCGTAAACACAGCCGACGGAAACGCTGTGCTAACCGCCAGGACGGCGGCCGCGATCACCGCCGGGGCGACGGCACCTCAGCAGCGTCCAGGACCAGGACAAGCACTGGGCAACGCAGCACCAGCCATCCGGCTAAGGTGCAAGGTATCCCCCAGGAATGGGGGCTTAGCCCGGGGAAAAGGTAGACGAGTCCCCCTATCTGGTAGGGCAGGAAAAAAAACTGGTGTTAGTAGGAGGGGAGGGCCCTTTTAAAGTTTGAGTCCTGCCCTATCAGGTGATTAGAAAGCCAGAGTTCTCTAGAGTGTCTGGAGACCATCTAGCAAACTTTTTCATCTTTATTTTTTTTTTTTAAGCGGACGGCCGCCATCTTGCGGATGGCGGAGATCACTTGCAGCGGCGGCTGTGACCACTCTACCTGGGGTAAGTGTTTGGTCTCGCTGAATGCCTCCTGATCGAGGCATTCCAGCAACACCATTTAAGTTTAGGAGGTGATCGTTGATCGCATCCTAAACGCTTTTAAAACGGACGTCCGCCGCCATACAATGTACGGTGGATGTTGAAGCCCCGGGGAGGGGCCAGACCTAGCCCCTAGTGCCGATCGTGGCATTGCTGAATGCCTCGAGGTCGAGGCATTACAGCAACACCGTTTGGGTGCAAAAAGCGGACGGAGATCGCTTTCTGCACCCCTTTAAAGTCATGACGGTCCTGGCACGTCAATGGTCGTTAACCCTTCGTTTTTGGGTGATGTGCCCGGACCGTCAATTGTCATTAAGGGGTTAAGAAAGACAAGATTCTAGGTCTTGTGGAGCTTCATGAAAAACAATAGTATCCTTTATTTCATTACTCCTCCAGAAGACTGCTGTGTGGGCCTCAGTTATTCTCATTCTTTATTAAATGCCAAAATCTGAATATTAATTTACGAAAAAAAGAAAAAGCCTGAATATAAGACGACCCTATCGGAAAAAAGTTTTACCAGTGAATGTTAATTCATGTAAACTATGTGAACAATTATTTTTTAATAAAAGCTATGATTGAGAAAACTATTTTGTTTTTATTTCCTTTTTTTCCAACCTGCCCCCCCCAGTTATGCACATCTGGTCCTGCAGATTTTAATAGCGTGCTACAGCCCATATGAACATGACTGCACTAAATTGATTAATTTAGGGGGGGCTGAATATAAGACTCTGCCCCCCCCCTGATATTCCTTATACACCTATATGCCACTGTGCCTCCAGAAAACCATTAAACCCCTGACTTACCAGTGCATCCCTAGACTTGTCCCCGTGCTTCAGATTCCCTGGTGTCTAGTGGGGGCAGTCGGTGGAGTTCTGTGCGATGTTCCCAGACAACCTCTGCTGCTGCTGGCCAGTACTTCTGCCGGGGCTTCTATGACTGAGCACCGGAAGGTCATGTCACGCCTCCACTGGCTGCCAGAGAGGAGGATCCAGGTCACCTGCAGCGCTGCGGGGATCTGGATCTTAGTCTTGTAGTCAGACCTCTATGTGAGGTCTGACTAGAAGATGACCTTGAATATAAGACAAGGGATATCTTTGCTAACTCCAAAAGCAAAATAATGCATACAAAGATTAGAAAAAAATTGAAATCGTGTCTAAGCAAATTGTTAAAAAATAAAATAAAAGACCCTTTAATGCAGCAGCAGTGAACCAGCCAAGCTGCCTGCTTTTCAGGAAGAAAAAAAATGGGCTGCACCACTTTTAGCACAAGAGGGGGACATTGTGTGTATGGATAGATAGGATATGCTTTTTACCGATATTGATTTACAACCTAAGGTCCTTAAATTTGTTGACCTGATACAGGTCTCGTACTGGCGGTGAGTTCTCCTAATGTCCTATAAATGAAGCAGCAGCATATCGGCAGGAGAAATGGTTGACAAATCCTCCCCTATACTGTGTTATAGTGTAATCTGAATTAGACCAGGTTGCAGGCTGGAGAGGGAGTTGTACACTGTGCATGTCCATGAGATGCAATGCTGCAGGCAGCTGAAAAATCTGTGCACCAGGTAAGACTTTTATATCCACTATATAATTCCCACAAGGTGCATGCAAACCATCAACGCTGTAGTTTTACTAAAGGTTCCTATTCTTACACCCAACACACTCTTAACCACTAGAATACATTAGGCTATCCAGGATATGTTTTTTCCCCTATTATTTGTACAAAGACAAGCATACCTACTAAATATAATTGAGTTTAATAGAGACAGGGTTTCTGCTGCATCCAGCAGCGTGGAAACTGCATGCAGCGCATTTTACTGTACTAATCTTTGTTCATGCCAAATAATGATTCTAGCACCGATATTTAACAGCTTATTAAAATGTAAAAATGAGCTTGTTTCCTATGCTAGTATTTTGCTGCTCATCCTGCGTCCTAAAACCTTGTTTTTTTTCTCATTGCAATTGGGGAGAGAGGCATTTAAACATGGCAGCCCCCTACTGTGTACACAGGAGTACTGCTAAACACATTGTTATTCATGTACTTCTCACTGCTGTATTGTATGTAATACAGTTATCACAAGTCTGCAGGTATATTCCTTGTCAGTGAATAAAATGCGAGATTGTTAACTTTGTGGATGAATGCCAGCTGTCCTATTTTTTTACCCTTCCAGTTTTGATTGCCGAGTTATACATCTTCTAACCTTCAGTGAGGACCTGCAGCTACATACATGTTTAATGCTCTATAGATCCTGAATGCTTGCTCTCTCTAATACATTCGTACGTGTAAACATCAATGGGAAGGCAGGATCTGAGCTGCTGGAGGGGGTGTGTCAGCGCAGTCTGGGAACATCTGCTTTCATTGTATTTTACTATATGCATTTTCACAGGCATCATTGACAAAAATATACAATAATAAACTGCATGTTTTATGAATAATTTAAGATAAAATAATTTTTACATATAGAAGTATTATGTAGGCTATGACAATCATGGCAAAAATGCTGTTGCTCAAATACTAAAATGCTCCAAATTCACATTGCACATTTGTCTACAAATTTTGTATTTGTTTTTTTAACTTTTAAAGTTAAAAGTTTTTATGGAAATATTTCTAGATTTTTTTGTTATGCTAAACAGTAATAAAATAAGTCCATTTATAGCAGGCATCATTTCCTTTGCCCTGGCATCTCCAATTGGTAGCATGTGAGCACAAAGCTCTACATGACATCCTGGGTTGTAGACTCCCAAGGCCTAGGTACTCCTTTCCGTCAAGTAAGATTCTTAACTCCTTCCGGACCAGGATACACTGGTCATGTTGAAAGGTTTAGGACAAAGGCTTCTTCTTGAGCTACTCCTTTGTTGCCTTGGCCGTTTTGGGTCATTGTCATGCTGGAATACGCATCCACGACCCATTTTTAATGCCATGGCTGAGGAAAGGAGGTTCTCACCCAAGATTTGACAGTACATGGCCCCATCCATCATCCCCTTTGATGCGGTGAAGTTGTCCTGTCCCCTTAGCAGAAAAACACCCCCAAAGCATAATGTTTCCACCTCCATGTTCGATGGTGGGGATGGTGTTCTTGGGGTCAAAGGCAGCATTTCTCCTCCAAACACGGCAAATTGGCTTAATACCAAATAGCTTGATTTTGGTCTCATCTGACCACAACACTTTGATTCAGAGGAGGACTGGATGGATTCAGATGTTCATTGGCAAACTTCTGACGGGCCTGTACATGTGCTTTCTTGAGCAGAGGGGCACTGCAGGATTTCAGTCCTTCACGTAGTAGTGTGTCACCAATTGATTTCTTGGTGACTATGGATCATGATCCTTGAGATCATTGACAAGATCTTCCCGTGTAGTTTTGGGCTGATTCCTCACCGTTCTCATGATCACGAGGTGAGATGTTGCATGGAGTGTTTCTTCCATTTGCAAATAATCACACCAACTGTTGTCACCTTCTAACCAAGCTTCCTGGCAATGGTCTTGTAGCCCATTCCAGCCTTGTGTAGGTCTACAATCTTGTCCCTGACATCCTTAGCCAGCTCTTTGGTCTTGGCTATGGTGAAGAGCTTGTAGACAGGTGTATTTTATAGAAGTAACAAGCACTCCCTAATCTCAGTTTGCTACCTGTATAAAAGACACCTGAGAGCCAGACATCTTGCTGATTTGAGGGGATCAAATACTTATTTCACTGAATAAAATGCAAATCAATTTATAAATTATTTGAAAAGCGTTATTCTAGAGTTTTTTGTTATTCTGTCTCACTGTTCAAATAAACCTACCATTAAAATTCTAGACTGATTATATCTGTCAGTGTGCAAACATACAAAATCAGCAGGGAATCCAAGGGTTAATACACTGTGTATTACACCAGTGATACAGTAGCACTACACAGTCAGAGAGAATATTTTTCTCTTCTTACAAAGAAGAGCAAGTTAGAGAAGGGCAGGGCTTGGAGACAAAGCTAGTGTTTCCAAAACATTGGCTTTTTCATGTAAGCTGAGTGATCACTGGCCATAACAGCGACCATGTGGGCAGAAATGCAGCAATTGGCTTTTGTTGGACTGCCACAGCATTAACCCCTTAAGGACCAGACTTTTTGTTTTTACTTTTTGTAATCTTTGGGACCAAAGCTATTTTAACACTTTTGCGGGGCTCGTGTTTAGATGTAATTTTCTCCTCACTCATTTAGTGTACCCAAGCAAGTTATACATTGATTTTTTAAGGACAAGAAGGGTTTTCTTTAGATACCATTTGAAAAAAATAATATGATAAAACATTGAAAAAATAAAAATGTTCTGACTTTTACCCGAAAACTCTTTTACTCATCCAAAAAAAGCTAATGGGAAAAAAAACTGCTAAATAGATTCTACCTTCAGTCCTGAGTTTAGAAATACCCAATGTTATGTTCTTTTCAGCAAGTTATTGGGCAAAAAAGGCATTTTTTCCCAAAGCTGGTCATTCTGCCCCATGTGCTATTTTGCGTATCATTGAAGCTGACTAATTCAATTTACCCCATCAAACCATATATTTTTGAAAACCAGACACCCCAAGGTATTTCAAATGCTAATACTTTAACCCTTTCCATGCATGCCTAAGTTTGTGGTAGTAATTTTTTTTTGTGTTTGAGGGCTAAAAGGCCACATGTGGGAAGTGCACCCCCCCCCCCCATTTTGATCAGCTTGTGCCTATGCCTTATCTTTGAGCCTGACCACTCCAATTTACCCCATTCATTTTTTAAAAAAAATTAGACACCCCTTCGCTATTTAAAATGCTTTCACATTAACTCTTTCCATGTCAAGACTTTTGGGAAGATAATGCTTATTTTAGCACTTGCTCATAATAAGCTATTCTTTTTACTGGATGGTTCCTCTGATGCATAATTATTTTTAAATGTTACCATTTTTTATATATATATATATATATATATATATATTTTACTAATCACATAGTGATCACAGCGCATCCTGGGGTGAGTGTTCGGTGCCGCTGAATGCCTCGTTATCAGGGCATTTTAGCAATTTAGTCAATTGTTGATCGCCTCCTAAACTTTTAAAATGGGCGCCCGCCGCTTACAGTGTATGGCGGATGTTGACGCCCACAGGAAGGGGCCAGACATGATGCAGATCTCGGTGTTGCTGTAATGCCTCAATGTCGAAGCACAGTTTAAGCAAAGAGAATGACCACTTTCTAAGCTTGTTTAATGAAATGACGTGTCACGTCACAAAAAATGGTCACTTAACCTTTGACGTGCCTGACCCATCAATGGACATTAAGGGGTTAAAGAACCCAGCAACAGCAATAACGATGGCATAATGACCAGATGCTGATCATGTTCAAGACCTTTACTTAGAATGTTCCATTCTGTCGATCTCAAGGAATAAGATCTCGTGACATGGAACATCCTCACACCCTCAATGAGTTAAACACTGCCTCAATAACAGGGTCCAAACAACTATATCAAAAGCAAGAGAGCTGCAACCAAACTTTATTTTGTATCTGAACGAGCGTGAGGTAAACTCCCTTTAACGTATGATGAAACATGAAAATACATAATATATAAATATATACGAATATAAGCAACAGGCAAATACTGAATAAAAAAGTAACAGCCTGAAGTACCGACATGGCAATACTTTGTAACCTCCCATAATCGCAATAAACATCCGCAGATTTCCCCCATGCATTTGGGGAGACCAAATGTTAAAAATTAATAGGATCATACAGATATCATTAATTCTAGAGGATGCATTAAATATAGGAACTGAAACAGTAAGTAAAATCCACCTTTCTCAGATATCTGCGGATCAAAGTGTTTGTGTGGAACACGATAAAACTAAAGGGAGCTGGTTGATGAATACATAGTGGTCGTTTTTTCAGGGCAAACATTTCACATTTCCTTACAACTCAAGGAATAGTCCCTGGCACCTTAAGGCCGACAGCCACCTGTTGGGTAGCATCTGGCTGGTATTGGGATGTGACTTAAATCAATATGCATTATAAATCCTAGGCCTTATGCAGGCATTTTATTCTGTTCGCAAGGCAGTGTGATAACGAATCCCGCTGTTCTAAAGATTATAGTTATGAAAAGTACAAAGCTGTCTAAAACATAACTTGCCTTAAACAGAAGCCTATATCTAGACCCTACTTTAATGGAATGCTAATAACACACAATGTGCATTCCTCCTATAGCATCGCCTCAAATAAGATACTGGGGTTTCCTATTTGACCCTAATTACTACATGACTGCCTACAATGGCGACGTTACAGGTATTCGGATAAAAGAACAGAATTTATGAAACCGACGATAAACTGAATCACTGTATGCAGCAACGTATTTAATACGTAAAGCAAAATACATTCCTGTGAGAATTACCTTTGTACTTCGACTATTTGCACAACTGCCCTGCTTTTTTTTATGCAGTGGAGGGGGAAAAAAATCCCCCCCTCCCGTGTAGCATTCCAGCCCGCTGGATAAAACTATACACTTCATATCACCCCCGACTATGACACTTTTTCCTCAACCAGCGACTCGCGTCTCCAACCTCCTACCTAAAACGCGGGAAGCTGGGTCTGTGGGATGGTCTGGCGGGCGAGCTTACGTAATGACATCAACGCCCCGCCGTGGCGTAGTTGGAAGTTCAAGAACGCACGCGTAGGAGGCGTAAGAAAAAAAAAAAGAAAAAAAATATAAGGTTTGAGAACTGCTGCACCAACCCCGTGCATGTACTGTGCTGCTGGCCCGGCAAAGTAAGGGTGTGTGTGGGTATTTGTGGGCTAGTGAAGGGAAATGCAGGCTACCTAGCGTCAGTGCATTTACCCTTCGTATATGCCCGTCCTAATCGCAGATAGCGCATGGAGCATTAGTCAAAATCGATGTTTCGTGTCATATTGTTTTGTACCTAACTGCTGTCTGTTTCTGTTATAGTTGTGAATATCCAAACACCTTTGCAGCGTTCACACACACCACCTACTCTTCATCCACTACTGCAGCCAAAGGGGGCAATCGTCATGACCCGTGATTACAAGCCTGGAGACCTGATTTTTGCCAAGATGAAAGGCTACCCTCACTGGCCGGCTAGGGTGAGTGCATGTTCTAATGATGGCTTTTAGTGCCAGTGAAATTAGAGACTTTAAGCCTACTAATTACTAGCTAGTAGTGAGCATGACACATTGTAACACACTTGACATTGATACTTTATAGTCTTGTGGCGCAGATGTGTCCAAGATGTCTCATTTCTGTTGTATGCTATTCATCTATGCGCATCGCCGTACTGTATCTGAACGTTGCCTTGGATGCATAGTGAAATGGAGCGCCAGGTTTTTGGAAAATGCAAACCTTGGATCATCCATTGCCTTCTGGCTAGGCATTCTTGGACTTGAGCTCTCCAAAGATTAAGGGAGATGCCACAGAACATCTAGCTGTTGGTCTCAGAGGGCGGCATAGTGTATGCATTTTTAGAAAACGAAACCCTTATCGTTCTTATTGTAAGTTAGTTCTTAGGGAATGGGTTGGAAATGTGGAGCGGCTGCTTTTGAGACAGGTGGAACATTCTTTCTTACGGTGTTTGTTCTTCTTGGTGCTGGAAGGAAGGTGCTGCGCTCCATTATCAGTAAGGATAATGACACGGTGGATGCTAATCCCTCTGGCTGCATTATTCTCTGGGGTAAAATATTATTATTCTTTTATGTAGTGCTGTCATTCCACAGCATAGTACACTGGGCAAACAGAACATAAGTTACGTTGTGCACTACTTTTTAATATGGATTTGGAGAAATTCAATGGGCTAGAGTTTGACAGAGTGGACATGGAAGCTCTTTATCCTGTCCTCCTCAAAGCCTTCCTTTAAAAGGACAATTTAATGTCCCATGCAGCCCTTACCAGTAAATAATGTTAAAGTACTTTATAAGCACTTTAATATACATTCTGTCCTTGTTAAGGGAGGGGGGGAGGATAAAAGCCACTTCTGTCCAGTCTTCCCAGTCTTTGGAACAGCAGTCACTAGCGGAAGAGTGCTCTGATTTTAAATCGGTGGATGCACCTTCCACACATGTGTACGGGCAAGCAGGTGTGTTTGGCCAAATAGTGTAAATACATGGATGGATGCTTCCATGCATTTGCAAAGGGGAAAGAACAAATAATTTTATATGATGACAGGAGTGTCCTTCTATTAATAGGTGGATCCACAACTCTCCATGAATTGAGGGTTATGTATAAAATCCCTTCTGGTGCAAAACTTGAATAGTAGCCTTATCATTGTAGCAGCCAATGAAACAGTCTTCTTGCTAGTATCCTTTATATTAAATCATCCTTTCCTCTGTGCTATGCTTGGCTCTGCTGCCTTTGGTGTGATGGTCAAGGCCAGATTAAGGAGTTTAGGAGTTATGGGTCCTGGAGCAATTACATTGGAATTCTCCCCTTAGCAAGCATATTTTGCTCCTTTTACTCTGCTTTGTGCTGCTTGTGGACTTTTTTGTCCCTGCTGATGGCACATTAGCCTTTTTAGCATGGAGCCCCGTCATTTTCCCAATTGAATTAGTATGATTAGTACCCAGCAGGTAGCAGCTGCTTTTCAACTTTTTGAGGGAAAAAAAACAGTTGTTTACTTGAATTAAAGGCAAAATTGAAGCAAAAAACTATTTGCATCACTAGTGCCTGGGAAAAAAACAGTGTTAATTATATTTCAATCCAGTTGGTGAAATGAAGCAGTAAGTAAAAATAAATAAATAAAATATTCCCCTTCTGACACATCTGTCTTATGCGTTGATGGTCCAGGAAGTTCTGCATAGTTCTTGTGGCAAAGAATTTGGTTAGTGATCGTTAACTGTATTTATTGTCTCATAAAATAAAAAAAAAAAAATCTTCATTCAATGTTTGCTGGATGCTGCCATCCAAACCATTAGGTGCTGTTAGGTCCTTGTTAATTAAGTGGGGGTATGGCCTTTTTAATGATATATTGATCTTTATTTTGACAAAAGCTTTTTGTTTTATATAAAACAATTGTCAGTCTGTGCATTACTTCCAAGTCACCTTATACAACTACTGTGAGCCATATGCGTATGTATGTGTGATTGGGAAGCACTTGATTAGCAACAGAACATTTTAACCTAACTTGTTGTTATAGTCCATTTTTTGTTTGTGTGTGTATATGCATGAGATTGCAAGAAGTACTGGAGAGTCACTCGTCCAAACGGTCCTTGATATTGAAAAGTTAATGGAGAGAGAGATGGGTTCATCTCTGAGTAACTTCTCCTTTATGAATTTGTTTCTAGCTTTTGTTGATGCCCTGCATCTTTTGTACGTGGGCTGGTTTATTAACGTGAATTTTTTAAATGCCTGTGTATTAACTCATCAGAGAGTGATGATGCCTGCCTAAAATGCAGCACGAAGCAGCAGAACCTTGTGTGACACCCAACATTTTGGTGTTTTTTGTTTTTTTTACACGTTTAGCAAGAGTGAGACTCGGTTAACAATGGTTGTAGAATGTTTGAAGGGCACAAATCTCCACAACAACTCAGACATAGTGGAAAATATCCAAACAAGTTTTGTCACATTGCAACTTTAAATTGATCATCATTAAAAATTAGCTCCACTCAACAACATCCATCTTGTCAAACTTAGTATCCATTGTACTCTGCTGAGATTTTTTTTTTGCAAACCAGTAGAATATTGCTCTTTATTCTGCTCTCCTTAATGCATAATTATAATAATCGGAAATGTTCTTTATACAGATTTTTACATCCTTTTGAATGGCAATATTTAGTTGCTTACAACTGCAAATGACCAGCTTTTGGCTACAGTAGTCACGATATGTGATACATATGAGAGAAAAAAGAAATCTCTCTAACTTGTCAATTTGCACTTACAGGTGGATGAACTTCCTGATGGGGCTGTAAAGCCTCCTACCAATAAAATGCCTATTTTCTTTTTCGGCACTCATGAAACGTAAGTGTCTTAGTCAACTGTTTAGTTTTCATTTTGTAATTATGATGTGATACAGTTTTAAGTGTATCCTTCTCTTTCTTGTATGGAAAATGGAATGTAGTTGTGTCCACCCTCTGAATAGAGTGGAACAAGGAAATACAAATATTAGGTCAGTGGAGACTATGGATCTTATTTTCCATACACATTTTGATTATATGGTTCAAATAAGATCATTAAGTATATTTAGTACTATCAGAGTATGAAATGTCTCCGATGCATTAATGCAAACTCCTTGTTTTTGATGGGAAAAGATAATCTTTTAAGCGACCTTTGGGAATTTTTGCATCTTGCCAGGAGTCGTGGCGCATTCAGGCATAGGATGGTACCATCTTAGTGTCCATGTAGGGCAGCCCTCAAGTAGGGAGAAATATGTGCTCTTAAGTACATTAAGAAACTTGGCTTGCCGCTATGAACAGTGCCAAGAGCTGGCAATTGTTATTACATTGTGGAGCTCCAGGGGGCAACTCATAGAGACACGGAGCTCAGCTAGTTCTCCAACAAGAGGGTGCATCTGTCAAGTAATTATGGTTTTCAGAGAGATTATGAGATGCTTTCCTTCGTCAGCACCCAGGTACATTCATCACAGCTTGAGTGCTACAATTTATTTTTTTATTGTTTCTCAACAAAAAAACAAAAAACTGTTGAACCGTATCTGCCATGTAACACTGAGCCAAAATTGAACATCCAACCCCCTTATCCAAATCTAAGCATTCAAAAAATATACGTTTCCAAAATGTTACAGTCCATTTTCCAACAGATGCTCTTTGCTAAGCCTCATTTTGATCTCTAATTTATCTTGGAGTAACAGAGGTGCTTGTATTTACATTCTGATATTTGTAAGGCAGTCTCTGTTATTGTACTGAGGTGGGAGGCAAAGCATGGACATCTTCGTGTGGGCTTGCTTCTAAAAACAAAAACATTGTAATTATTTTATTTCCAGTATAATCTTGCTGTGTTGTACGGTAAAACAAAACCAAAGAAATAGCTCTGTAAATAATGCATGGAGATGATTTCACACATTGAATCTAGATTTGCTGTATTTAGTACATTTTGCAAGTTGAGTTAAACATCCAGGTGTCTCTTCAGATGAGTGGGTAAACTCAAGTGCGCTGCTTGTGGTTAAGTAACTGATACATCCCATAAAAACAAATACACAAAAATAGCCTGCTAATGCATGACAAGTTTGATTTTGAGTGTATTTTCAGTACAGGAGGGTCTCCTTAAATAGTATTTTAAACCTCTTGTTCATTTTGCGTATAGAGATTCATTTACTTTAGAAGGAGCTTCTTTGTGTGCTATCACTAGCTGATTTATGTACAAGAAAGGTTGAGCTGGCCCCATATAATGCATAGTTCAATCAGTGCAACTCTCTTCCCTGCTCCCTCTTTAGGAAATGAACCCCATAGACTAACTCAAAGCTTGTTTAACTTTATAAGGTAATAATATATTTATAACGTTTAGCATGAATCATGTATCGGATCCAAAGCACTTAGAAATCGTTGAGAAGCACCTCACTAAACCAAATAAGATAATGGCAGTTATGATTTTTATTTTATAGGAACAATGTTTTTTGGGGGGTGTTCTTCAATGCTTTCATTTTTTCTTTCTTGTGTTGCATTTGCCTCATTACATTTTAGATCTTTTTAGGCAAATCGTTCTGAAGTGTCTGATAGCTCTCTAGGCCTTTGCTAGTAACTTAGCGGTTTATTCCAATACAATACATTCTTTAGTGAACACACTTCTCTGTATTATGTGCACTGATGTAATTTCCAGGCTGGACCATAGTCAGGGATGTCTTATTTATGAATGATGAGACTTCTTCTTTGTTTCATCTTACATTTTAAAGAAAGCAGAATACATGAAGGTACAACACGCCTAGAAATACTGCCATGTTGCATATTTGTACGCATATCATGCTGGGGTTTTTAAATCTACATAAGCATAGGTTCATCTCTTTAGACTCTTAATGTTCCGTTGGCTACAATAACAAAGATGTATATGTGTTTCTCTTGCAAAATATGCAAATAGTTAACTTCTAATTATTGTGATTGTTTAATATGCACTATAGAGGTTTTGAGTAGATCAGCGTTTGAGCACATATTTTATAGATTGATTCGATAATGTGATTATTTGTAACCTTTACAAGCGTTCGCTTGATCCACTGTTGTGGGTTGTTGTATGTGTAGCAGTAAATTAGTATTATGGAGGATAACTGGGAATTGGTCTGTGCGGCCCAAAGAATTGGTATATTTCTCATGGGTGTAAATTGGAAAAAAAAAAATTTCTACACAAAGCAAGATCACCCCACCCTTCCAAAAAAGGTGAAACTTTTGTTATTTATTTTTTTTGTTTTTTAATTTTTGTTTTTTAAGGGCATTCTTGGGACCAAAGGACATATTCCCTTATGAGGAAAATAAGGAGAAGTATGGCAAACCAAATAAGCGGAAGGGATTTAATGAAGGATTATGGGAAATTGATAACACCCCTAAAGTAAAATTCTCGAGTCCACAGGTAATTAACTTGCTTAGGCACTTTCGTGCTCACAATTATTTGAAATACAGTCTCCCGTTTATGGGATGTTTTACTGTTTATAAGAGCATATTTTTACTTTGGCCATAACAGTGCTTCATATTTCTCAGCTTAAAAGCAATGGTGGCTAGAGTGCATGGCTTTAGTACATCATGGCCATCTGACGTATGGTATGGAATAAAAGCTTATACACTTAACATAATACGTTTCTAGTTAACGATCTGCCGTGCTTTTATTGTTTAACATAGGTTTAATCATGTGGTTGCTCTCTATGATTTCAATGATATATGAACAAACGTATGTGGACACCCTCCTAATTATTGAGTTGATTGTGTCTGATTGTGCCCCTGTCTGCAACACAAGGCCCAATAAGACATGGTTTGGCGTGGAGGAACTCTAGTTGCCTGCACAGAAAGCTGACCTCAAACCATTGAACACTTTTGGGATGAATGACAGGAGGACTGTTGTGTGATCTTCATAGAGAACACTATTTGCAAGCCAGACCCCATAAATGCTCTTGGCTGACTGAGCACAAAATCCCACAGAAACACCCAAAAATCTTGTGAAAAGCCTTCCCAGAAGAGTGGAGGCTGTTATAGCCGTAAAGTGGAACCAACTTCAAATTAAAGCCCATGGTCTTGGAATGGCATGTCCAACAATCTCATGTAGGTGTGATGGTCAGGTGGCCACATACTATTGGTCATCTAGTGCACTTAGTTGTATTGGTTTTCTTTACATATACCGCCTCTTCTTTCGAAACACAATAAAATCACCTTAGTTGATGCTTTGCTGCCTTTGCCTTCCTGGTTAAAAAAGTAAGATTACATAACAAGCTTTGTATGTCTGTAACTACTAGATTTGAAGAAGGCGCCACTATGCAAGTTCTTGCTTGCAATGTGATATAAATTAAATCCCACATTCTTATAGGATGTATGTTTGATAAATGTGGTTACGATTCATAGTGGACCCTTGACAAGAATGCATTACAGATTTTGTGAGTACTCTGTTTAGTAGCTGGAGGTGATTGATTATTCAGTTCCTCCTGCTTCCAAAGTCAGTTGTGCTCAGCACTTTGTGGCATGATCAAACACTTTATCCCAGGACTTTAGAAACTACTCTACTCTAGGTTGGAGGAACCAGTCCTGGAGCAGTGTTAAAGACCTTAAGCTATCAGATGACATGTAGGTTAATGAGTGCTGAGAGTGCTGAGTTTTGCATGCAGTCAGTTGTACTCTTCTGTGAGGGCTCAGAGTTGTATGATTGTGTGTGTCTGGGAGTGCTGTGAATTTTTGTTCTTTTATGACGTGATGTGAGTTGTGACAAGAATCGGCCATGTGATTGTCTGATGGGTTGAAAATGCATCATATCATGAAGCATGATTGTGTTTGATTGGGATTATTCTACATTGTGCCAATTGCATTTAGAAATGTGCAGACCTTGATAATTGTCTGTAGACCCAAATCAGCCTTCTTTCCAAGTGTTTGAAACCCCTGCTCTATACTCTATTTTTTTTACCCAGTTACCCAGTCAATTTGCATAGCCCTTTTTTCACAACTTGTGATATAGCCACTGTTGTGTTTTTGGTGTAGAATATTTTGGCAATTACGAATGCTGCACTGAAAGAGGCAGAAGAAGCGCAGGAGGAAAGCGTTGAGGAAAGTGAGGAGAAAGGTGCAAAGAAAAGGAAATCTAGTGCATCAAAGGTATGAATACAGTAAATTCAGTAACTGTTACATTTGTATATATACACCACACATAAAAGTAAGGAATCTCATAGAATTTCTTATGTTTAAAAGTGAAAGGTACCTTTTTTGTAGGCATAGAAAATGTTGACAGTTCAAAATTGCAGTTGCATAGAATATATACCTGAATGGGGCTACTATACATATACAACATTGTTTACCTGGTCCCTTACATATACGTTATAGACTGCAAATGAGTGTACTAGCCTCTCTGTGCATTACCGGTTAATTGTTGGTGTGTGCAAGGTTGCCCGATAGTGGGCAAAAGAGCCAGTTGCCCTAGTTTATCTTATTGGCGCCCAGCAGATGTCACTTGGGCCCCTGGTGTTGTGCACATGTTCATCCACAGCACATCATGTGAAGGTGGCTAGGAAGGCCTACTGGGGGGGGGGTGCTTGTCCAGGGGCCAGTTATCATTAAAGACAGCCTTGTGTGTAAGTGTATAATTTTGTTACAATAAGAGACAATATGTTGGCAAGCTGCTCAATAAACATTGGAACTGTTTCAACCTTGTCTTTTCTGAAACTTTTAAGCAGATTTTTTCCACTTAACTACTAATATAAAAAAGAAAATACTGATTCCATATGTGGGAACTAGAGGCTTATACGCTGTCCTGTAAAAACAAACAAAAATTGCTGTCCCTGGAAGTGTGATACAACTTCCTACTTGTGCTGACAGGAGGATTGTTGTGTGATCTTCATGGAGAAACCGTGGGTAATGGAGGACAATTTGATGAAATGTTTTGTATTTTTGATTGTTGACAAAAGACGAATACAATATTAGAAAGTGAAATCATACAGTTATATTATGTCGGATAAAGTAATTTTTATGCCGCTGTTGGCAAACGCAAAGGTCATTCCATGTCCTGATTGTATGTTATTCCTCTGACATCTTGTGTATGCCAGGTTCCTGTAATTTAAACTGGTAGTTTGATCATCACAGAGTTTATGAAGCTGATGCATCTTAATGGCACTATCTTTTCTGCCTCATGATTTTTCTATATAAGATACTGAGGGTGAAAATACATCAATGACACCTCTTGACTACACTGTTCTGCTGCTTTGCTAGTAGGGATAAGTTTATTTTAAAATATTGTATGACCTGAACAGAGAATATGCATGTGTTCGAACAATATTGTGTATGATGTCCTGTCTAGGCACTCAGCACAGGGAATGCACAGCATGGGGAAGAGACGCTCCTTGAGGTTGGTCCTGGTGGGTGGCTGAAGGTGTCCAAAATATAAATGTATACAGCCATCCAACATTTGGATGATGGATGATCTTAGTGCATTGAACTGACACAGATTAAAAATGTAATATGGTTAACAGTGTGGATCTGTAGACAAAGGTTTTTTAAGGGTTTTTTTGTTTGTTTCTTTTGTTTAGCATCAAATTCTAGCAATACTGTATAGCTGAGTGTAAAAAAAAAAAATCTACTGTTTTTTAATGCTTGATCATTGTTTAAATTGTGTTTAAAACTAGACTGCTTATGGTTGTATTTCAGATTTCTAGCAAACAATCTGACACATCATCCAGTGGACTTGGATCTCCAGAAAAAGATTTGAGCACATCAAAAGAGGACACCAGCTTCTCTGAGCAAACTGCAAACGAAGTGAGCCATTCCTACCTTATCAGGGTTGCTGCCTTAATGAAAATAATTTGGCCTTTACCTTGTGCAAGATATATTGCTAAGTTTAATTATTTTTGTTTAAGCGCCAGTGACACTGATGTAACTAAACACTTCAAGTAGCAGTGAGTACCTGAGGTGCATTGTGGCATGACAATGGCAGATTGCAGATACAATCCATGCACAGGAGAAATAATTAAATAGAAAAAAGGACATGATCTATAAATCGGCTATCAGCGCAGTGTACAGCTCATTATTTTAATAGTGTACCTGTAGCAGTTCAGGCATTTTCCAATCAGCAGATGACAGTTCCAATTTAGCTACAGAACACCATGAGTATGTGCTGTAGGCAATTAAAAATGTATGAGCTTTTGATACAGCTTCCTATATCTGTTCTTCATAAACACTTGTTTTGAACATCATTTTAATATTATTTAATGTAATATTGATTTGTACAGCGCCATCATATTCCATGGGTATCTGGTTATTAAATAACATTTGCCTTTTTTCTTGTGTTGTCCTCTGTCAGCAGTCTGGTTTGGGAAAAGAGTCCCCTGTTAAAGGAAAAAGAGGGAGAAAAAGAAAGGTAACACACTGCTCTGTGTTATTCAGTTACATATGTTATGAGAGAGGACCAAGCATAATAGATGGTACAAATATATATGTATGTGACATATAAAGGGGTCTTGCAAATAATGGTTTTTTTTGTCTCGAAGGCGGATAAATTGGTAGAGCCGGACCAGGATTCCGCCTCTGTACCTGTGAGCCCACCAAAACAAAGTCCCAAAAGAGGCAGACCAGGTAATTGCTGAAATGGGAGTGTAAGGGGTGCTAAATACCCAAACTTTTGGAAACTGTTGTAGTTTGGAAGAGTGGCGATTATTACTTCTATAGTTCTCTCCAGTTTCACATATGTAGATTCTGACAAAAGAGGCAATCAATGCTTTCCTATCCCAATTCTTATATAGGACATGTTGTGTAGAAAGGCCTATCTTGTGTGTTTGGGACTGCTCCCTAAAACACAAGGCTGCTTTTTGGACATCCTGTCTCCATTGCAGTAATGTATGCCAGTGTTTGGTCATTATTTCAAAGCAGATCAAATTTGTTTTACTTCTGCAAAATGAACGCCATGTGAAATGTGTGCATACAGCTATGTAAGCAGAGGACCTGAACAATTTTAAATTGTTGGGGGGGCGAGTGCTTCCACAAACAAGTCTCTCAAGTTTGGTGTGCTTTTACAAACAAGTTTTTTTCCATGATCAGTTGTAGTTGTTGTGGGTTAGTAATGTGAGTATATACTTCTTGGCGGCAGTAGTGCAAGTCACCAACCCCCCCCATTTTCACATAATTGATCTGTGGAGTTCTTGTGTGCTGCTGATTTTTATTCTTTATACTCTTAGTAAAGGAAACCGTGATGACTTGTTTCAGAAATGACTATGCAGAATGCAAAACTAAATTTAGCTTGTGCACCTTCCTGCATATGGGCTCAAACTGTGAAAAAAAAGCAGGGTGAGAACTGTAGACTTAGATTTTAGACAGACATTTTCTACTTTTCTTCCCATACCAGCTTCAGCTGAAGTCAAGGTTCCTAAACCAAGAGGAAGACCAAGATTAATCAAGCCACCTCCTTCTCCAGGGCATGGCGTGTAAGTGTTCATGTCTACATAACGAATGATTTGAATCACCTAGGTTACATTAAACAAAGGCTCGCAGTACCCATGCCACAATGAAAAACAACTAATTCTGTAAAAACTGTAAACTCAGTGGCAAGACATCTATAAGTAATCCTTCAAGTAATAACTTGAATAATGTCTGTGTATTAAAAAACGGAACAGATTTAATGCATTCCTGGAGCAGGAACTCTGACTTTCTTGGGGGATTTGTTAGTTGATACTTTAACTAGGGATGCACCGAAATAAAAATTCTGGACTGAAACCAAAAGTTCAGGATTCACTTGGCCGAAACCAAAAATGACCCCCCCCCCTGTGAATGCAAATCACTGGTCTGTTAAACATGCCCCTGAGACAGATGCAAATCTGGTGAGGGGCAAGCCTGCGATGCCCCAGAGGGGGGTTAAACGCCAGACCAGTGATTACAGGCTCCCTATGCCATGCTATCCCCCCCACATTTACACATCCATGCTATCACACACTCATTCACTCATTCATATACTCATTCATTCCCTTAATCACGCATACTTGCTCATACTCTCCCCACCCCCTTACCTGAAATGCAGATCTCTCACTCGCAGACTTCTGCAGGGGGCCTGCTGCTTCCCTCTATGTTGCTGTGTGAGCAACTTCTCTTGCCCTTCCAGGGGAAGGAGGAATTGAGCAGGCATGTGATGTGCATTCATGTGACTCTGCTGAGTTCCTGTATCTCCTGGCCGGTACAAGAGACACTGCTCGCACACTGTGTGCCACCAACGCACAGGTAAGCAGCCTGGCCCCTGCGGACAATTATTTTGGGCCTTTTTTTTTTTTTTTAATTATTATTTCGGCATTTTACGGACAATGCCCTTTTCGACCAATATATTTCTGCCACTGATATATCGGTGCATCCCTAATTTTGACCTATTTTACAGCACAAGTGAAGAAGATCAGGCCAATAAAAAAGCACTAGAAAACAAAGCGCAAAAGCAGCTTTTACAAAAAAAGGATGATGAGGGTGCAAAACAGGAAGTTGATAAACAAAGGAAGGAGCCTGATAAAAAAGAGACTGAATCTAAAAAGAAGATTACAGGCAAGATTGATTCCCCTTCTCACTCTGATTCAGACTCGGAGGATCAAGAAGAAGGAAAGGTGAGAGTATGATTTGAAAAATTGTGAATTGTTTTTAAAAATAGTGAGCTCACTGCAGTTGTGTTGTATAGTAACATCACGAGTACAGCAGGGACCTAATAACTACCCCTACCTGTCCCCCAGCAATCTGCTATTCTAGTTTGTCTTAAACATCATGTATGCTGTATAACCATGAAATGAGAATTGTTTCTTAGCATGCTAAATACATCCTGGTAAATTCTTTCAATACAAATGACCATAGTCTGAAATGACAATGAGGTATGTTAAGAAAAGCTTCATGTTTCCTTTTGCTGATTTTACTATACATCATAAGGGGCCAGCCCCAGAGTTTCTCCCACTAGAAGGGCTGTGGAAGATCTTACAAATTGAATTGTGCATTATACAGAGCTGGCACAAGCCTTCTTACAGGAGAAGCTCAGAGTTCACTAAACCTTAGTGTTTTCTGTAACTGTGAACTTCTGGTTATCATCCCCTATATTTAGATCTGTGTGTTGTCAAGTTTTGTTGCACACCAGCAGCACTGATGATAAAGCATAAGAACACGAGGTGAAGGCCACAGTTTTGCTGTATCTAAGCAATCATATTACACCCAACACCCTGCATGTTGTTATTTCACACATCAGGAAGTCATTAAGCTGCTTCTCTAGTCTGTGACCTGGTTAGGGAAAATAGAAATAAAGCATATTGTCAAGGTGGCACATGAAGCATAATTGAGGGGCGTTTCTTCTGTTTGGTTTTCCTGACTGAGCCAATTCTTTTTTGTCACTTAGAAGGGCAAAGGACGCAAACAAGTGACCCAGAAGCGCAGCTTAAAGCCCGAAAAAGAAGCAGCTGTTAAAAAGCATAAAGTGGATGATGCCACTAAGACAGAAAGGTTGACAACAATGTCATTGTTTCCTTTTTTCTTCGCTGTCTCGATCTTTTTGTCTGTGTCCACCCTGCTAATATTCATGTATTGTATAAGTTACAATATTATTTTTTGTCACCTATAGCCACAGCAAAGAGGAAGTGAGGAAACTTGAAGTTAAAAATCTGGACAAGAAAAAAGGTTGGTCTGTTATACCATATACACCCAAAGTTGGAAAGCTTATGCACTTTGGCATTTTTACACTTTTGCTGACTTTCCTTCCCACAGAACCATCTACAGATGCCAGACTTCAACGGATACACGCAGAGATTAAAAGCTCCTTAAAGATTGACCACCTGGTATGTTGTTATACCTGGTATTATTATAGAAATTCTTGCATTGGCCAGCATCTGTATCTTATATCGCAAATTAGACTTATATTTGTCATAACAAAAGTCTGGGGAGGATTTTCTCTCATCTGGTTGTCGGGCTGTCAAGTGTTACATGTTTATACTGCTTGTCAACCTTTGGGTCATCTTGTAGCCTTGGTTATCACAACAAAACTAATATTATAAAAACTAAAGACTAAAGCACAAATACTATGAAGACTATTATTGAATGTATGATCTAAAACACGGTACTCTTATGTAAACTACAGTTTTGCTGCTTGTCCTTTTAAAACGCAGGATGTGAATAGATGCATTAATGCCTTGGATGAACTGGCTTCACTCCAAGTAACGATGCAGCAAGCTCAGAAGCACACAGAAATGATTACTACACTAAAAAAGGTAGGAGCCAGACTTGTCATGCCTTGTTACAAAAAAAAATGCAGGAGTCGAAGCGTACTTTGAAATAAAATGGTCCCTTGAATGTAAACACACATTTTAAACTTGATACACTTAAAAGGGCAATTTAATGTCTCAGGGAGCTATGCCAAAGAAATGCATATTAAAATACTTTATTTGAAAAATATTATTTATAAATACTTTCCTTAGGGATAAAGTGGAGCTGCCTACATCCTCCATGGTCCCAACGACCTATGCCAAACCAGTGGTGTAGCTGAGTAGCCGTGAGTTTACCATGTCAGGAGATGTTTGGCCGAACGCATCTTCTGCATGGAAAAGAGTGGCAAAAGGGGGAAATTGCTTATGAGTGAATACTCCACAATCCCCCTGTGAATTTGTATGTTTTTTTTTAATAAACTGTTAATATGTAAATTGGGTGTGTTGTAGACCATTGTTTTCCATTATTGGACAAAATTCAAAATAGTATCAAAGAGATTTTTAAGACCGGCCAATGCTTACAACCTTGTGTGGTCCAAGCAATAAGAATGCTTATTTATGGGGATGGAACCGATGGCACTCTCAGAACTTCTGCAAGCCAAGGATCTGGGGCAGTGAAATAGTGCCAATGCATGGGGGGTTCTGCACAAGCACTTTGTGTCCAATGGAACCAGAAACAATAATTCAAAGGGGACACTCCAGTCTTAAAATGCATATGATGAAAAGGAGTCATTTGTCAGTGTGGTTAATTATGTACTAAAGCGAGAGAATGTGATTTCCACATACAATTAAAGTTTTGCTCTTGACAGATTCGACGGTTCAAAGCCAGCCAAGTGGTTATGGAAAAAGCTACAATGTTGTACAACAAGTTCAAAAACATGTTCCTGGTTGGTGAAGGTGACACTGTTATAACTCAAGTTTTGAACAAGTCTCTAGCAGAACAGAAGCAGCATGAGGAGGCAAACAAAGCCAAGGAATCCGGGAAGAGAGGGCCTCATAAGAAGATAGAAAAGGACCAAAGTTCAGGTAAGCCAGATAGGATTGTTTGCAATGAATGCTGGCCAATCCATACAGATATACATCTTGTATTCAAACTAGGTGCGTTTAAAGTCTGAGTTAATGGCATTCGTCACCTCCAGTCCTCTGGAGTAGAGAACTGCACTGGGACGCAGGTCCTGAGTTTTACATTTTTTTTTTTTTTTTTTTTTGCAAAACTTCATATTAGTCATTTATAGGTTTTCTGTTATATTTGTCCAATTTACTATAAAACACCCAGACTCCTTTTATAATACTGACTATGGTATATAAAATACAATAGCTTGATCTCAATCACCCAGTTTGACTTTCTGACTAATCCTAGGAAGGAAAGGATTTCATTGTACAAGCAAAACGTAACTACCGTTGCCATATGTAATCAGCTCAGTGTGGTATTGGAGCAGGCAAATTCACCCAAAGTATAATATAACGGATAACATTAGCAGCCTCATGTCTGCAGATAAAAGATGTTTGTTGGAGCAACATGAAATAGATTTTTAAATGCTAACCTGCATTGCTGAATATACCACTGTATTTTAAGTTCAAGGAGGAAAAATGTTTTTCCGTCGTACTAGCACAAACTGTCCTTTTCTGCAGCTTGTGAACAACAGTACCCAGATTATACTCTTTAAAATGATATTTTCAAAGAAGAGGTAGGGAAATGTATAAAGAAATGCATGCAGCCATAGCCTCTATAAGTTTGCGATAATTGTACTAAATAGCCATTATGGTAAACAAAAACCAGTAAAATAAGAAATGGTAAACAAAATCTGCCTCCACCCCTCAAAAATAAGCAGCTTGTCACTACATAATGATGATGTAGGTAGAAGCTGCTTCAGAACCAGATTGTATGTGACGGGAAGACTAGAGCGCCCATTTTTCTGGTGCACATCAGAAAAGAAATGTGCTTGGCTTATGAGAGCTTCTATTCTGACTACGTATGAATATTTATTCATTGGTGATTAAGCTGGAAAGATGCCAGTATTTATTTTTTTGTGTGTATGAATGCCATCAGGAATTTTTAATTGCAGTCTTGTGCTGAGAATTAATTTAGTCTGTATCTTGGTCATGGTGCTTCTGGTAGATGGAGATCAAAACAGGGCATGTTCCTTCCTGAAGACAGAATTCAAGGGATTTAAGTATAAAGTCTTTAAATTAATCTAGCATATGTGCCGAGATTTACTGTAAGTGTCACCATTAACATCATTTCTTTGATATGCGAGCAGAGACAAAAGCTGTTAATGGCAGCAAAGAATCCCAAGACCAAGCACAACAAAACGGGGACAGTGGTGAAGAGAGTGAGGGCAAAGACAAGACAGAAAAACGGTGAGGAATCCTGCTGTTTTCAACTATATTTCTTTGTTGAGTTGGCATTTTGTATATTGAATATATATATTGAATATTCTGTATCTATTTAGAGAGATTGGTAATTTAGAACTAGGGTAGATATGTACCTGGAGAGGAGAAGCACATCCTAGCTAGATCTCATGCTCCCGTCCATCTTTGTGTCATGTATTGTGGAAAGAGCCTTGCAATGATCTGCGTGTCCTTAAGGCTCAGGATATGTCACCCCTTGCTTAGTGACTTAATTCAGCAAGCAACTTCAACATTCAATTGATTCCAATGGAGACTCAGTTCATGAGACTCAGTGCAATGGGTAATTGGGAACAAGCACGTATAATCATGTGAGTTAAAATATGCCCTCCAAGCCTCAGGCATTGCTCCTAGTTCCCTTTTCCTTTGCTAACATCAGTCTCTCATGTCCCTTTTAATTAATTTATGCCTTAGTACATCGTACAGGTGCGCTAGAAACCGATTGTGTGAGTCTAGCTTTAGAGACGCTCTCCAGCATGGTATATAATATCAGGTCACAGTAGTAATAATCTAATTCAGAGCTCTGCTTTGTAGTAGAGGAGCAGCTTGTGCTTGCATGGACCTTCGCAGTATGGTATTGTCTTACTTCTATTTGTGTAGGAGAGTATATCCGACAAGCGTAAATACTTATACAGACAAGTTTTAGTGTCGAACTGTTTTCTAACCACCCCAGTCGTACACTTTCTACTTCAAAACTGTGGCAATTATTAGGGATTGTTATTGCTTTAAATATGTAATTTGTGTTTGCCATTCTAATATACATCTATTGTCCGTCATATAAATAGATTTTATTTACACATTGTTGTGATTGCTAGACTTCATTAATGCAACTTACCAGAAGCAGTCAGGTCAAATTATTATTAACAAATATTTGTTCCTTTTAATAGAAATTCATATGAATTCCCCCAATCTCTCCTTGTGAGAGCAAAGCTGCATAGTCCTGCCCATTTCAGAGTGCTTTCAGCAGGCTAATGTGCAAGGTTAACCCTCCTAGAGGAAAATGGATTTGGTACAGGTCTCAAGGTTTTTTTGTTTTTTTTGTTTAATGGCACAGCCTAATGTCCCTGACACCCTTTCTAAAAAAGAATATATATTAAGGTACTCTGAGTAATATGCATTCTTCCAAAAGAAAAAACAGCCCTCCTCTTATGTGGGCCAACATTTGCCACGACTGCTTGCCTGTTTCAAGCTGCCAATCATCGGCAGGAAAGTACTCCCTTTGAAATCAGACCCCCACCTCCACCAGCCACGTTGCCAAGCCTGTACTGGAGCTGATGTGCAACTGCATATGGGGGATTCTGCAGGTTGGAGAGCCCCTTTAACCCCTTAAGGACAATGGGTGCATAAAGAAGCACGTACATGTACAGGCTTTGTCATTAAGGGGTTAAAGCAGTGACACCATTCAGTCCATGTTGTTGAGGTTGTCATTTTGTATCAAATGTGTATATTGTGAGCAATTAAAAAATGTAGCAGCGTTTTCCCGTTAACATTTTTTTTCTCATACACAGTGTTCTTAGCGGATCAAAAGGGACTGAGCCCAACAAACACACAGGTGATGATTCTGCCTCGGACAACTGATGGATGAAAGACCTAACTTTGGAAAGGGCTGATGTGGCGGTTTGCCAGCGGGTTCGTTTTAGACTGATGATACTTTTAAATCATTTTATAATAGTGTTTTGCTGTCCAAAATGTAAACAAGAAATACTTTCAAAATGCCTATTTGTTAAATTGCTCGGCAATGTTGGAGGAACTTTGGAAATATTAGCACCTATTTCAGTTTTTATTCTGTGCTGGGTTTACATCTGAACACTTTTTATTTTTAGATCTGGGACAAAGGGCCTCCTAACCAATCATCATTTTGTATTATATTGTTATTGCCTTCGGGCAATTGCTCTTCAGTATTTTACTCCCTCTAGGCTTACAAAGTCCACAATACTAGTCCGTTTTATTGTTGTCTCAGACACAGCTGCTACAGAGCACTTTCAACTTGATGTCCATCGTGAACCTGTCATGAGGCTGTAGACGACAACAATAGCAAAGCTTAGTGTGCCTGTTATTGTCTCCAAGAACACTGATCCGAGACGCACAATGCAAATTCATAATGTATGTTCCTGGATCTCAGACCCATTGCAATATCCCTTTTCTAGTCAAAGAATCTAATGAGCTTTATGGCTACTATGTTGTCGAGTTGTGTGCTCAAAAGTTTGCCAATTAGCCACTAGGTGGAGTCCCTCTATTTGCAAGAATTTTGCATCCTTACAAATGTGCCATTCCAGTTTTTCCCACTGTTTGGGGTTCCCCCCCTCCCCTCTTTTGGCTACATCTTTCCTCTATGGAAGGAGTAGCAAATGTAATTTTAGGGTAGGTTATTGTATACTCTGGCGTAATAATCTTACAAAACCTATGGAGGTAAGTTTTTGTGTGTGAAAAGAAAAGTGGCATTGGTGGGGAAAAAACTGTTTTTTTTCATTACGGCTTCAAGAAGGCTATTTCTCTGCAACTACAGGGGGACTGTTTTGGAGCAAAAGTGTGGGATTTCATGTGTTCTAACAGTGCTACTAATATTTTACCCATTTACTGGTTTATTCTATGTTGTGTTTATGGAGATAATTTAGAGGCAGTATATTTTTTATATAGCAGTGAAAGGTGTTATGTGGATTTAAATGTTTTGGCTTGTTTTTTTTGTATTTGCAGTGGAACGTAAGCTTGCTATGTAAATAGAATTCTGTGTCAAACTTATTTTCTTGTGCTTTTGTATTGAAGGCTCAAATAAAACTGTTTAAAATGATTATAGAATATGGTTGCTGCAACAATTTTATATTTCTTTATCAAACTGTGTGATGGTTTCAACCTCCCAGTAGACAGTGATATGTTTATTAACAATGACATGAAGCTTACAAAGAAAAGAACACTTTACCTACGGTTAAATATGGTACTGGAGACCTTGAATGGATCAAGTAAATTAATGAAATCAGAGCATTACCAGCAAAAAGTGCTCCCCAGCATGAAAAAAAGATATGGGTTGAAGATCATGGGTCCTACGGCATGGCAATTAAAAGAAGAATTGAAAAGTAAAGAAAAACAATTAACTGTTTTTAGACTGGCCATTAACGAGTCCTGATCTCAATCCCATTGAAAAACCTTGGAAAGCGTGGAAATCTGCCATTGGGGGAAAAGGGATCCTGCAAACATTCAAGAACCTGAACACATTGCATTTGAAGAGTGGGAGAAACTGCCAGAAGACAGGTGTGGGAAGCTTAAAGGAGGCTGTTGCCAAATATTACGGTGTTCAGGTTGTATTTTAGGTTTCTTCTGTGAAATCACTAAGTCAGTTGAAAAGGCTTGCTTTTGTTTTATACCTTTTCAACATACTAATAAAATATCATGATTGGAAATGTTCCTACTTTGTATTTAATATTTTAGATGTTGACCATAACTGTATCTTATAAGAATGCTGAAAAGATTTAGTATAATGACTGATGGCAACATCAGGGTCAACATAGAAATACAAGAATGTATTAAACCCAACTAAAGAAGAATGCGCAATGTCGACAGTTAGAAATATTAACAAAATAAAGTGGTTCAGATGAAACCCTTTTTAGGATAATCTGCTCTGTTCACAGTACAATACTGTGATCAGTGTAGTTTGCGCATGGATCTTTGCTGAGGAGTGTTTAAGGCATATCTTCAAGTACACTAATTAATTAATATATATTAGAAATATTTCCCTCTCCTTGATCACCTTTTCATATGTATTAATGGTTCTCTATACATCAGATTTGACCCATTTTCACCCGGGGGGAAAAACACACCTAATAGGTATGGGTGCTTTACATGCACAATGATTCATTATCAAACACATTACATATCATAAACCTATGATTAGCCAAGCAGTAAACCGTAAAGACCCAACCCGTGCCACCTCTTTGGTGCCTGTAGGTAAGATGTGTATGGCATTTTTAGCACTGATTTATTAGTTTTACAGAAGTGCATATAAGAAGTATCGGCCTGTAACGTATTTCGCTCACTTCAAATTCATTGGTCTTTTCTGAACTGCATCATTGTTAATTAACCCATTGACATGTAGAAGTGGTAGGGTTTCACAGATTCATGTAAATACAAATACCTAGCTATCCACCTCATGGTTTCTAGCCAACCTCTGCTTAGATTGGCTATCCACCTACTGCTAGAATATATTCCAGGGGCGTCTTGATCCAGTAACACTGTTATAACGAATGGGCTCATGGCCAGCTTGGGTCCCCTACCCCATCTCATTCATATCCGCCCACCAGAGCCGGCCTTAAGTGTTCTGGCGCCCTGTGCGGACTACTCCTCTGGCGCCCCCCCATCCCCCCCAAAAAAGGAAAAAAATCTCACTATCTACCGCCTCTGCCCCTTATCACTGCCCCCCCCTGCCCCTTATCACTGCATCTACCCCCTATCCTTACTTACCTTGCTGCCGGAGTCCTGTGGTGGGAGCGGGAGTAATTGTGGCGCTCAGCACGAAACGCTGGCACCGCAACCGAGTCACGGAGAGTGAGGGGGGCCGAGCGGTTGCTGAAAACTTCACGACCAACCGCTCGGCGCCCCTGCCCGGGACTTAAATGAAAACAGTTTGTTTGTTTTTAACTTTATTTCACATCCTCCATGTTAAATAAAGTAAAAAAAAAAAAAAAAAAAAACTATTTAACATGGAGGATGTTAAATAAAGTTACAAAAAAAAACAAACTATGTTTTAACTTAAGTCCCGGACGGCGCCCCTGTTGCCATGGCGCCCTGTGCGCCTGCACAGGTTGCACACCCCTAAGGCCGGCCCTGCCACCCACATTATGTGACTGCCTAGTCCTACAATCATTAGCATTATACCTGCAGTTTATTTGGTAAAGTGTGATGTAAAACCGCAAAGATCACACAAGCTGCTTTTCCAAACAAGCCAGTACTTTACAGCAACATGTGCACTAAAAAAAAAAGGGTTTATTATGATCCATTCCTGACATAGGTAATATGTTGAACAGCTCCACTTAGCAATGGCTATCACATAGCATGGTCCACACAACATTGTAATGGACAAGCTGTGCATCATGGTCCACGTGACTGTACTACAGTGTCCGCAGTAAATTGTAGCGAACATGAGAATCTGGATGCGTGAGTGGAGTAGTCCGAAAGTAGCCGTTGCTACTATATAGTCTCTGCTGTGCGTGGTGCAGTCCAGACCGCAAAGATATTTACATGACCAGGAACATTTGCTAAATGTATACATTTTACAAGAGTTTGAAATCACATCACTAACTTACAAAACCGTCTTTAAAAAAAATAGATCTATATATCGTTTTCATCGTATTCTCCCACTAAGAATAGTGACACAAGGTGCAAGTTGAAGTACACCTCCCGCGATTCTTCAGATGCAGGTAAATCCAAAGTGGATACCTCTACTTGACGCCAGCAGAGAATCTTGACTCTATACAGGTTGCTTTTTTAGTTCATGCTTCATAAAACATAGTTGGCTGCATGCAAGTGTTCAGTCTTCAGTTAAAGGTCCCTGGATCAACATAAGGGTATGCCAAAAATTCTCCTAGTTTATTGCCCTCTGTGTCATAATGCATCATCCTGAAGCAGACATCACAGAAAAAACAAGGGTCATCTGGAGCAAGACTGTCATCATTGGTCACCCACCTGAAAAGTTGCAAAACATTTATTTAGAGAATTCAGTGTAAATATAAGAATATACTTGTAGAGAGAGTATATAAAAACAGCAGCACTAAAGTATACCCTTTGGTACACAGCTGTACACTAAAGTACGCAGAGCATTGTATAAAGAAGTATTGTCACCAAAAACATGCATACTTCAAGACAGAGTAGGGCAAATACTAAGATACAAAAGTTAACCATAAGGGGGGGGCATGTTAAATTATATTGTATTCGCTAGATTATATTAATATTCTAGGCATTGATATGTAAGATGTCACCTACGTTTGTGGCTCAAAATAGATTATATAGCGTTCTACAAAGCTTCATAGGGTTATGGCAGTTTGTGGCGTTTTAAGTGACTAAACCTTCAGGAGAAAAGATATAAAATGGTAGATGCGCAAGGGGTTTGTTTACTTACTATGAGATAGTTAAATGCTTTGACTAAATGCAACAGCATCTTTAAAGATAAATAGATAAAAATAACCTACACCAATAAAATTATTGACTACGAGTACATAGACCATACTATGAAAACCAAATGATCTTGGGACACCCTTCTGTATACAAATGGTGGGCTAACTAGTTAAAAAGAAAATTTAACAAAAAAAACAACAAAAAACTTTAGCCTCATCAAGTATGTTCAGTAATCATGCATATTTTGAGATTCTATACATCATCACGTATATCAGACCTGGTGATAGCACAGGGTTCCAAGATCCGTCTGCAGGTATGCATTTGTAAAATGGATGATAAAAGTTGCAGAGCTGTTTCATGAAGCATAATTCCAGACAAGCACAATAAATACATACAATGATACGTACTTGGCAGTATACAATTTACAAACGTAGCACTTTCTAGTCCGGAACCAACGTTTCCTGGTTTGCACTGGGTAGAGGGTCCTATCCAAACAGTCTCCATGATGTATCAACCTTTCAACAACAACAACAAAAAAAATATAATAATAATAATAGTAGATGGAGTCTGGTTGAGCACCAGTCTCTTTAACAGGCCCATCTGCTGCTGTTGAGTTTATTGTACACCAGGCTAAGGGCAGGAATAATGGTGGGTCACACTTAGCAATTACTTTAGGGGAGGGTGTTTTTAAGGGGCCTTGCAGAAATTGCTCCAATGTCCCGGCGTAAAAAACGGTCCATCCCTCTCGCCTATCCCACAAATAAAAGAAACAGACTGGGGCAGATCCAGCAGAGCAGAAATTTCATGAGCTGACTTGTGCATCCTACAACAGTGGGCTCCTCAGTACAACTCATTCTACGGTCAGTGCACGTCTATGGAGATGGGATGAGTATGTGCTTGACTTAATACACCTGTTAGCAATGGCTGTAGCTCAAACACCTAAATAATTAGGGGGTATGTCCACATACTTTTGGTCATATGGTGTAGGTTTCCCTGACGTATGCTCTTCACATCTTACCAGAAAATGTCAGCTCCAAGCTTGGAAATTATTTTAGAAGAGGCATTATTTCCAGACATCTTTTGTAGCAGCAAAATGGACCGCTAGGCACAAACTGATTCTCAGCTTGGGCATGGGAAGACTATACTAAGTCCGTGTCAGGGACTGGCAACAACAGGCTTTTGCATGGATGTTTGATGAAATATACCAAAAGCAAACACACTACTCCCTACTACAGTCTGCTGTACTTTATACATTATATTTTTATATAAATACCTTACTAATAAGTTGGATGACATACCAGAAAATTATTACATTAGTTAACAAGATAAATGGTGAAGTAAGCACCAAAACAAATGGATAATGAATATTCATTTCTTTGTACACGCAATACTCAATTTCAGGAGCTGTGAAATGGTGCTTATCCAATGTTTGCATCGTTAGGATTGCTTTAACTGAAACTTTCTGTTCCAAAATGTTATGGAAGAAACAATATTAATGAACCAACACATCTGAGTTACTGCTATTGTCAATAGCACTGAATTGAATGGCTAATCACATCCTACCTTATATCGGTTACGGTAACGATGTGTTCACAGTCTCCTTGATGGCAGTACAGGTACGGGTAGCCAATTTTAATCTGCAAGTCATTAAATGTATAGTCTTCCATTTTAGCACTCTGAAATTTTCCATAACCTCTGTCACGGGATTCTGCCCATTCAATAGTATTTCTAGAAACACATTAAACATTAAAATAGGGGTTAGATTACTTCCAGGGTTTTCCAACAGCAGTATTTTATTTATTTAGAAAACATCACAAAGAATAGTTGGTTTTCAAGTATGTTGAAATAGAATTTAGAAGATTACATATATAAAACAATACCAAATACCGTATTTGCTTGGTTATAAGACAAGGTTTTTTTCAGAGCAAATGCTCTGAAAAATACCCCTCATCTTATCTTCAAGGCCCTCTTATAATCAGACCTCAAATAGAGGTCTGACTACAAGACTAAGATCCAGAGCCCCCGCAGCGCTGCAGGGCACCTGGATCCTCCTCTCTGGTAGCCAGTGGACGTCTGCACAATGTGCACAGACAACCTCCGCTGCAGCCGGTACTTCTTCTATGACAGAGCGCCAGTGCAACATGAACTTCCGGTGCTCCACCATTGATGCCCCGGGGGAAGTATAGGCCAGCAGCAGCGGAGGTTGTATACGTATATCGCGCAGACGTTCATCTGGCTGCCAGAGAGGAGGATCCCCCGCAGCGCTGCAGGGGACCTGGGTCACCGTTGTGATGGGCCTTCCGGTGCGCAGTCATAGAAGCCCCGGCAGAAGCGTTGGATAGCATCAGAGGTTGAGCGCAGACATCCACCGGCTGCCCCACTTGACACCAGGGAGTCTGGAGCAGGGACAAGTCTAGGCATGCATCGGTAAGTTGGAGGGGACATATAGGGGCATATCAGGGGGGCAGATTGGCAAATAGGGGGTATAAGGCATATCAAGGGGCAGAGTAGCAAGCAGTGGTACAGATGTGCATAACTAGGGGGCAGGTTCGCAAATAAAAGGAAATAAAAACAAAAAAATGCATTTTTCTCAATCATGGTTTTCATTATATATGAAAAAATAGATAACGTGAATTAATATTTACTAATAAAATGTTTTTCTTATAGGGTAGTCTTATATTCAGGCTTTCTTTTTTTCTAAATTTATATTCAAATTGTGGGGGGGTCATCTAATATCGGTAATTTGATTTTATACAGATAACAGCAGTGGCATTTTGATGCATAATATAAAAATGTTCAGTGATTTTAAAAAGGGGAGAGATTCTGGATTTTCTTGAAGAATATTCCACATTTGGGGACATCTGTAGGAGAAGGAAGCTGCAGCCAAGTAATGCTTACAATATTTGAGGTTTAGGCACAGAAGCGGCAATACGCCCATATATACATATATAGATACGTACACTCGTTAACTGAAATTTTATCTCAATGCAGCGACTAAATGAATGAGAATATCTTAGTTATAACGCAATGATTATGCGTTAAGAAGGTTTCTCCTGTAAGAACAGCTCATTGGTAAATGGAACAAGAATTCTCGCAAAGGAGTTAATTTGCTAAACATAGATTGATATGCCTTGGCTGGTAGAATTCATCATCGATCACTTGTTACATGGGCATTAAGGCATGACAGCAGTTTAAAGACATACATTTTTGTGATATTTTTTCACATATAAAATACAGTAGATATTACTGTATGTGCAGATTTTTCCCCAAGCTTTATTTATGCTTGCCACAAATAAGTGGCACCCCCTGTCAGACATAGGGATGTAACAAGGACTTATGCCCAAGACACAACATATAAACATTAAACATGCAATACACTTTCTACAGAATATTCTTCTAACGATCTGCAAATCAGCTTTCAAAATTTCCATATTTGCTACCGGCCGAGAACACAGTTATTTAGATTGGTACATGCACTACAGAGTGAGAATTTCAGCCACTCTTACATGACTGTAGTTTAGATTAAAGCAAGAATACCGCACCTGCTGAGGTCTCTGCATTCTGGATATCTCATGTCATTGTAAAACACACCTTCAAAATAGAAGAAAGCCGATTTGAAGAGGTCCTTAAAAGAGGAAAAACACAGAATGTTAGCACAATTAAATATGCAGGTTGTCTTCATAATAAATGGTTGATTCAGCGGGATATATTCACTAAGCAATACACTTTAGGTGAAATTAAATTTAATTTCATTGGTGTTTACACAATAACCTACGCATTGCTTCAAACTATGTATTATGCAGGGGCAACCATGGAGTGTTTCTCCTGGAGGAATGGCTCTGCATAATTCAATATGATGAAATACACAGATGTAACTGTGCACTACACAGATCAACCATGATCCTCAACTAGTACAGCTAGTCCGCTGTTTTGGGGAAAACGCAACTTTATAATCAAATAATGGTTTTGTGATAATTATGGCTTGTGTGTTGTAAAAACCTGAGATGCGGGGAGCACTGTCTCCAATAAGGTCCTCATAAACAGTCCTTAAAAGGTTAATAGGCGTGTGTTTACATGTATAATTGAAGGTGAATGGTTGCTGGAAAACATTTTTCAACTTAGATTTATGAAAGTATGTTACTTTTCCGCATTGTGGAATTCCCCAAATCACCATTAGACACTTGGGTTTGTTGACCAAGTGAGTTGAAATATTTTCATCGCGTTGACCCAACTATGAATAATGAAAGAATAAAAAAGGACAAAAGTTGACCTGTGTAATGCTCAGTTAAATCTGTGTATTTCACTATATTGAATTATGTAGAGCCATTAGTGAGCGATAAGAAGCTTGCTTTGGTAGTGTTGTACTTGTTTTGAATAATTTCACCCCTGATAACAAGACCCTACAAGAACCCAAGCAAATGAAAATGAAGTATATGGCATTTCAGGGTCATTTTGCCAACCACACGAGACGGCCCTAGTTGGAACTCTAAGACTTGTAGAGAACGCTGCCCAGTCTGGTACCTTGCAGATGCTTTCAGGGGCCATGTCGGGATTACTGCTGAATTCTCCTCCGATCTGCAGGTCACTGACACACTTCAAGCCATCCCTTAGCTCTGTGAGCTTCTGGCTCCCCAGCACCAATAATGTTTGATAAGGCTTATACTCCCTGCTCTGCAAGAATGGACAAACAATAAGCAATGGGAACACAAACATATTTTTAACTTCTTCTAACCTGAATGCTACAAAAAATATTTAATATTTATTTCTTGAAATAATACCGAGTAGAAACTCACAAATTGTATCTAAACAATCCCGAGATCTGTCATAAAACATGTTCTTCCCAACAAGGCATAGGCATGTGCCTTGTTGCCTGATCTTTTTTAGGTTTGGTGGGACACCAATACCATTTAGAACATTTGATGTTTCTCTACATTAGAACTCATCCTTTTCCATTTCTCCTGACTGAAGTTATCATAAAAGCCTTCAGCATCATTTTATTAACTTACTTATAGATGCCGTGCGCCCCCCCCAATATATGCAAGGACCAATCAGCTTGCAGTAAAATGTAGGAATATATCAAAGGGGTAGATTACTGCCCCCAATAATAATGCAATTACTATATCATCCCAATATAATACAGGTTGCCAAGAACCAGATATTGATTGTTTGCTTTGGTAAACATCACATAAGTTTAATATGCAAAACCTTAATGACTGAACACATTATACCCACTAATAATTATAATGAAATATCCATAATTACTGATTACTGACCGCTTCTCATGAGCAAATGGCAGAACCTTTAGAATGGACAAGAACAATTCCGAAACTGGCTCAGCATAAGATATTACAAACATATAAAGCTTTTATATTTGTGCCCCTTTCATTAATCTTGTAATCGGAACATTTTATTAGCAATATAAAAAGTCAGTTTTCCACCGTAAAAATCAAACCTTGAACAATATGAGAGGGTATAGGATATTGAGCGTGAGTAACAATTCTCCTTCTTCTACGAAATCTGTGGGACTCTGTGGCCTTTTTCCTACAGAATGATGTTCCTAATCAACAAAAGGAGATTGTTAAAATCTTAATGTGCTAAAATGTTCATAGTACCCTGATACAAAGTTAAAAACAAACTATTAATCACCCATGATGGATCCACCACAGTAACAACAAAGTTATAAAAATAATGACGTTATATCAATGATGGTGATAGCGCTAATAGTGAGTAGGACTAAAAACACAGGGTATGTCCAATAATATAGACATGAAACTTAATATAAATAGTACATATAAAACATATTCCAATGGAATAAAAGTGGCAAAACATTAAACAAGATCCATTGCTTGTTTGTAGACAGTGTAAAGAGAAAAGCTGAGAAATGAATACAGTATCCACCCAATTTATCGGCTGTAGAAAACGCAGAGGAGAATAAACGATTTGTCACCCCCTTTAGGGGTTTCAGGAAAATACAGTTGCCGATAATCACCATCTCATAACGTAACATCTCTTGTCGGCACACGCGGTTGAAAACCAGAGTTTCTTTACGCCTCTCCACAACTTTTTTGCGGATCCTGAATGAGAGACACAAAGCAGAAGAGTCCCTTATCACATGCAGCAGTCTTAAAGGGGGATAGATAACCTTCGGAGATCTTGTGGTTTTAGGTTATAGAGCACAGGTAGTCAACAAGTAGCTTTCTATGTGTTGTTGCTGAACTGTTTATCAGTTTTTCTGGTATAGCTATAATCAAAATAATAAATGTATATATCGGTAGGGTCATTTTACCATTCATGCCAATCATCTCAAAATGTTTATGATAAAATGTAAAAACAAAACAAAAAAAAAAAAGCAGACAACTTGTCAGAAAAAATATATTAAAGGAGTGTAATGCACAATTTATTACACTGTATAACACGCATATAAAATTGTACCTTTATCAGTTAACTGAATTGTAACTGAATTCAGTCTGTTTTTTTTCCCCTCTTTCTTTTGTTTTCTTTTTTTAATGGCAAAGCAATAATTTTACAAAACAGAAACATACTTTACAGTAAACATGAAAAACGATGCAGCCCACAATCCTAGGATCAATCTTTTAATGAGTATTTAATGCTTACACTGCTCTGCACGTACATCATGGAAACCTATTTCATCTTTCACCAGTTAATGGCCAACTTCATTTCAGATGCATTTGGAGCAGCGGAGAGAGAAGCAGCACACACTAGGTTTACTTATTCCCCTTAGTGCACGGCGAGTGTAGTCATTCAAAGGCATTCAGTGCTTCTATTTTTACAATTACAATTTATGATAAAGCAATGATTACCATTAGTATTTTAATGTATATCGGATTAAATACTGCTATTAAAACCCTTCTGGCAACATTTTCGACTGAATCATATATCCTAAGTATAGAAACATTGCTTAGGTGACTTCTCACCTTCTTATTTATTATTGTTTTATATAGCGCCATCAAATTCCGTAGCGCTGATAGATATATAGAGACATATATATATATATATATATGTCTCAATTGTGTTTTCCTGCGCAAATGACAAAAGTACCATTTTATGTTTTTATTTACTATTTTCATAGAATATACATTTGCATACAGTATGTATACATCATGTGTTAGCACATACCCCAAAGTTACTAGGTCAGTGTCTTCTGGCACAAAGTCTGGATCTGCGCCCTCTTCAACAGTTCCACATTTCAATTCTTCCACACTGAAAGGGAGAAAGCCCAAGAAAAGAATTCTAATAATTCAAAACGTGACAGCTGTCAAATGGGAAAGCATTTTCAGAAGGTCAGCTTTGAAACAGCTACAGCTGAGGCAGATGTAGAGATTACAGAAGCGTATGAGATAGATAAAGCCCCTCCTTAACCAGGTTGGAATGAGTTCTTTAGGTGACTGAGTTCCAAGCAGTAACCGGTTACTATATTAAAATACAAGCTGGCCTATATTCACTAAACTGAGAAGTTGCTGGAGAACTGAACATCTCACCATCTTCTCTGTGCCTTATGAAAAGCCAAAGTCAAGTCCAACCTTGTCTCACTACATTTTGTGGTTTCTTTTTTTGTTAAGTTTCCTATGATCTCTTGGTTCTTTGGTTTGTGACACACACACTGAAGAGTACATGCCATCTAACCCGATTCCCCTCCTACAGAACATGCTGCACACCAGAAGCCAAACAAGACTGCAAAGAGAAGGTCAGCATTATGCGAGCAGCCCCTAGCGAGATGTCTCTTCGTTTAATATATAACGTGATAACTCGTTGCATACTTCTATAGAACCTCTGGCTATTGTATAATATATACTGTTTTCCCAATTCTGTACATCCACAATTTCCTATTCAAAATCAATACAGTGTATGCAACGGATATGTTGAAATCGGTTCTACTCACACACTGTTACTTTAAGACACACAATCGACTCGGCGCTGAAGCGCTGGTATTTTTAGCACAACATGTGAATGAAGAGCCACTCATGTTTACTTTGCTGCCCAAGTGTTTATAGAACATTTACCCCAAAAATAGACAACGGCAGACTGGGGAATTAAGATTTCTAAAAATAGCCACTTTACTATTAAAGGAGTACTCCAACTTTTCCCCCCCATGTAAAATACATAATGGATTCCATCCTGTATGCTGGCAGAGGCATTGTTTTTTTGGACATAGAATACAAGACTAGTACATCTGTAAAAATGTAACAGTTATTTGTTGACAAACCTCCTGTTTGGTGATGGTTAACTTGTTCACCTAACAGTTTTTTTCTTCCCTTCATCCTTATAAAACAGCTTAAAGGGAAACGCATGCATTTTTTCCTTGCAAATATGCATGGAAGGATTCATCGGGATCCCTAATGCATGAATTCCCCATCTCCAGCTCCTTACTGTGTAGGAGATGTGTTCGGGCAACTGTATTGGAGTGTCCCTTTAACACGTACAATTGACTAGAAGATAAACCTAGTGGCCGGAGAGCAAAGAGGTCCAAAGCATCAAGGAAACATTACTATAAGCGTATCATCTTCTGGTGGCATATGATCCAACACATGGCATGGTTTGTTTGAATCAAATAATGTTTCCACTGTCAGGATGCAATCCGTTAGTTCAGCATAACTAGCGTTGCTTTGCAAATTTACTGCCATCTAAACCGTTAAGCTGTGGCTTTGATATTTAAAGAACCGTGATTAATGTTTATTAACACGAAGGCACACTAGGCTAAAAAGCCCCAATAAAATGTCAATATCAAATCAGAAGTACATTATATGAGCTCACACAAATTCACCTGGTACGGTTTGTCAACTGAACTTCAATCCAACCCTTTTAACCCACAGAATTCTAAACCTTAACAAAATGGATCACGCCAACACGCAATATGAGTGCGTCATCAACAAAATCAATTCAACTGGCCTTCGGCGTACACCAAACAAGGAAACCGCACAACGCCCTGTAGCCTCAACCTCCCCACAGACGCTTTTCCATTTGCACCTATTGATTTATTATTGAGTAACTGTTTGGCTAGTGGCTAAATTGTTTTGAAATGTTTGACTGTCCATATAAATACAAAGCCATGGAAAAAAAAGAAAGAAACCTCAAATGACCTCAGCAGAGGTCATTAGAACATGACAAGATCACAACTACTGAAACACGAGTAATGCTCGCAACTAGCTGGCAGTATGGCCAGAGGGACTTCAGTCAAGGAAGAGTTTGCAAGAGGGTTGTGATTTAAACCTTCACTGTTCATTATGAAGGGTCAACAATGGGAAGTTTCTGTAGCATAATTCATAATTCAATGGGTGAGGAGACTTTGGAGAAATATAACTGTATTATACAGGGCTGGAGAAGCTCTTCTTGCACAAAAAAAGGTGTAAAATAGCGTGAAGTTAAGGAGCAGAAACACAATTCTCCAAGTCTATTTAATGAATAACCCCCGAAGATGTGTCCAGCCAACAAAGGACTATGGGGATGTTCACAAGCCAGATGACCTTCTTGTAGACCACTGGACCCCAGCTTCTGTATGACTTTTTACAGTTTCACCAGCACAGTTTAACACCTTTAGAATCACACTTTTTACCTTCCACACTCTCCAACTCTTCTCTCCATCCTATATATGTTCCACCATAGACCAGCACATCCTCTGCGCCCCATGAGAAGCAGGTAGCTCACTGCTCCATCTCGACTAAAGGCTTTCTGCGTATCTCAGGAACTTCCTAGCTCCGGACACTCACAAAACTTCACAACTTCAAACTAAAGGTGCACCTTTTTTATTCTAGCATTACAGTAACACACAAGCCTTATGTAAATTTCCCTACACACACACACATACACCTGATTGTATCTGTAGACACTAATTATCTTTGCTACTTAAAATCACATGCAAATTAACTCTTCTTCAAAGTATGCATCCCTGATATGTATAAAAAAAAAGCAGTACTGATGCTCAACTTAGAAACACATTATTCATTGTTTTATATAGCACCATCATATTCTGCAGCCCTGTACAACGGGTAGAACAGCCATAACAATCTGATGCAGATAAGAATCATTCAGCCCCATCTGGTCTGCCTGTTGTTCCTGATATAGAGACTCTTGATCAGTCCTTGGTCTTGTCTTAGATCCAGGATAGCTTTATGCCCATCCCATAAATTCCCTCACTGTATTAACACTTTTGATGGGAGGCTTTTGCAGCCCTCCCCTGCTGACTGATAGATCCAATATCGCTCCTATGGACCACCAGCATTAAAAGAGTAAAAAAATAAATAAATTAAAAAAAAAAAGGCTTGAGCAGCAATGAGGTGCTTCCAGGTCCAGATCATTTTGACAGCCACTTGATGCCCCCCTCCCATAAGTGACAGCTTATCATCCAAGGAAAGGAAAAATAAATCACACACAAATTATGAGAAAAAAAAAAAAAACCATTTGATTTATTTTAATACATAATTATTGCATGCTTATCAACTATTATTAGTCACTGCTTATTGATCGGTCCTACTAATCAATGTCAGAGGCCTAAACCAGTCACTGTACAAGCGATTACATTTTTAATTTTACACCCCTGGAACAGGTGAAGTTTCTTACCCTACAAAGGAATGCAGTGTCACTCTAAGCATTCAATACCTATAAAGGGTCTTATTGATATGTTAATAACGATGATCACGGGTCATAATAAATTACACATGGGTACTGGTTAAAAAAAAAAAATAGCAAAAATATGTGATTAACATTACTAATTACTAAAAGGTTTAAAGAAATATATGTATATAACAAACTGCTGGGGCATGAGACCTATGACATGTAACATGTCCTCATGGCTTCATAGTATTAAAACTTAACCTTAAGTGTGATTACCCAAAAGCTGTAGTGTTTTTTTAAGATTTGTTAATAGTTCATCTATTTAATTTTTATTTTTTTTGTTACTGAAAGGGTACTAGAGATCAGCCTCCCAGCAGAGGAGATAGAGGCTAATACAGTGTCACTCGTGCTTTAGAGTGATAAATCTTGGTGCTGATACCTGCAAAGCATCTCCAGCTCAGCAACTGTCTCCAGTGTACAGTTCAGCTCTTTGGCCACATCGACCTCCTTAAGCAGCTGATCGTGGCCGGCATCATCAGTGAGACTTATATCACAGCTGCTCAGCCTCTCCCTCCACAAGTTCCCGAAAGAACCCACATGGATTACCCGGGTGTTGGCATCAGTGACCTCATACACTGGCACATTCGCATCTACAACGGCAGCCATTCCCGGAACACTAACAGAGCTCCCAACAGGCTTCACACGCCGCGCGGCATTCTGGGACTTGTAGTTTTCGTTTCCTTCGCCGGGTTATAATGCGGGGGCGGGGCCAACTTTACAAGTCTTAACCCCTTCAGGACCAGGTGGTGCTTTCTTTTGAAAGCACATTAAAATGTGTAATACATTGTTTTGTATGAATAATATTGTAAAAAGTGGAAAAAAAGGAAAAACATATTTTTTTCACAGTTTTGTATATACCGGTATATGAATTGTACACAATTGGAACCAATGGGAAAAAATATATATTCATTAATTTGTCCTTATTTGGAAACCACTTATGCCCATTTTGATGTGTTTCAGGCAGCCATTTGTTCACCAATTGCTTAAAAAATGTGTGGCATTTTTCTTTTTTTGTGTTTTTTTGCAAATATTGTATTGGATGTCTTATTGGATTTTTTCTATAATATGCGCAACTGAGTTAGTGCTCACCAACATCTATGCCTCATATGCATAGGTCAGACATGTTTTGGGGGCCAAAACTGGAATAGAGTAAAATAAAGTCCCGGGCTGCCACAGCAGCTGAAAAGTAAAAGACCATCTCCTAGGAAGCATCAAATTCAATTTACCACCATGAAACTATATGTTTATGAACATAAGACAACTCAAGGTGTTAAACTATTGACACTTTCAGGCAGCCATTTCTTCACTGATGTCTGTCAAAGTTTGCAGCAACGTTTTGTTGTGTGTGTACTTGAACAGCATATGTGCAACCGCAGAATCAAAACACCAAATTGTGTTGACCTGCATCCCCCCAAATATGACGATGCCTCACATGTATAGTTCAGGCATGTTTTGCGGAAGCTATGGGGCCAACACCGACACCCAAACACACACACCAGGACAGGCTCTGCCACACCAACACCAAAACACACACCAGGACAGGCTCTGCTACACCAACGTCCATACACACACACACCAGGACTTGTTCTACCACGCCGACGCCAAAACACACACACCAGGACAGGCGCTGCCACACTAACACCCAAATACACACACCAGGACAGGTTCTGCCACACCGACACCCACACCAGGACAGGCTCTGCCACACTGACCCCATCCGGACAGGCTAGGCTACAACAATAAAAAGTATTTTCCACACTGTCGTTGTCCCCCCATTCGTTTTTTTTGCCTCTTGTGTATCGCCCACAGCCAGCACTATGTGTATGTATGCCCCCAGCAATATGTAAAAGTTATATGCGTCCTGGAAAACATGGTCAATGTGGTCACCCTAATGGCCCACACCTTTGTGAATTGCCCCGAGCCAGCCCTACATTGTATATTTATCCCACCACCCAGCCCCCCCTTTAGTACTGATTTATGTGATGCCCCAGCAAGCACCTCCTTGTGAATTAATGCCCTAAAACCCTTGTATATTGCTCCCCCTTTAGTATCATGTCAGCCCAACACCCAGACTTGCCATGTTTGCCCCCAAACAGCCTGCACATCCATGCTATCACACACATATTCATTTATTTACTCATTCAAAAACATTAATTCACTCATTTATATACTCATTCACAGATAATCATTCATTAAGTCATTTACAGATATTCACTCATTCAGATACTCATTCATTCTGTCAATCACGCATACTTATTGATACACCCTCCCCCACCCCCACCCCCTTACCTGAACTGCAGAGCTCTTGATGCCGCTTGCAGACTTCTGCAGGGGCCACTGCTTCCCTCTGTGTTGCTCGCAGTTGCTGCGGGCTTTAGCCTTACATTAAAGACTGCCCTGGCAGTGCAACCGCATTGGCCACTTCAGTGCATGGCCGGCCCACTGGGAAATTTCCCGGTGGGCCAGCCCGGCCCTGGCTGGGCCTATTTCGTACTCATGACCTTGTCCATGGAAATCAGGCAACTTAACCATTACACCACAGCTCAAGTTGATGCTGGGCCTATTTCCAGGTAGGGGCCTGGAGCTCCATCAGCCCCAATGTTAATCCGGCCCTGGCTGCATGTCATCTAAAATAATTTTGCTCAGAATGGAATCTCAATAGTTAACGTCACTAAAAGTTCCTTGCAAGGCCTCAAATTGTTTAAACTAAAATAATAAATATAGGTTTTATTTAAACATAGTCTATACATATCTAATGTTTGTAGTTTCCGTGGTGGTATGTGTCATAGTGCTTCAGCTGGAACAAGTACATTTCATAGAGGGGAACCTCTGCAGCTGGTCCTTTTTGTGTGTGTGAAGACACTAACATAAGCATATTCTTCATGCGTTCACATTATGTATTTTTTTTAAAGTAGTTTGTGGTAGATCCAGAGGATGTAATTTCCTCTAGAACAAATATTAATCAATAACTTTTACTTTTTCCAGGTAGAGCTTGCACTAATGTACAGCATTGTGCACAATGCAAATTTCCTTGTTTTATGTATCCCCCAACAAACATGTTTAGTTAAAACAAAAAACTATACATATATTTATACCCAACACCTGCTATGGCTACATAGAATGCTAAGTAGACTTGTGCATTCGTATTCAGGAGAATATGAATAAACTGCTATGGCGGCGGGTAAACGTGCACGGAACAAAGAAGCACAAAATGAAGGATCTTCGTGTTCGTCTTCATTAAGCTCCCTGGTCTCTTCCCACAACCTCTAGCCTACCTTGCCTATGTAGCATCCGTAGGATCGTGCCAGGCCCGTAAGAGCGACTGTATAGGTTGCCGGCAGGGAGCTCCTCTGGGAAAACAAGCCCAAATCATCAGCCCTCCACCATCGTGCTTGACAGTTGCTGGTTTTTGCCCAGTATGGCACTGGGTATTATGACCAAACATATCCATTTTGGTCTCATCTGTCCAAAGGACATTGTTCCAGAAGTCTTGTGGTTTGTTCTGATGAAATCTAAGCAGTGCTGCAATGTTCTTTTTTGAGAGAAAATGCTTTCTCCTGGCAACCCTTCTAAAAAAAACATACTTGTTCAGTCTTTTTATAATTGTGCTTTTATGAGCATTAACATTTAACATGCTAACTGAGGCCTGTAGAGTCTGAGATGTAACTCTTGGGTTTGACCATGGGGTGAATTCGCTGGGACATCCACTCCTGGCAAGATTGGCAACTGTCTTTAATGTTTTCCGCTTTTAAATAATCTTCCTGTAGAATGATGGACTTTAAATTGTTTAGAAATAGCCTTATAACCCATCCCAGATTGATGGGCTACAACAATGTTATTCTCTAAGCTCATCGGTGAGGTCCTTGTGTTAGCACACACCTGAATGCCCCAGATGAGCAAACAGCTAAAACTTCGGTTTTTATAAAGATGGTCACACTTGCTGATGTTAATTAACCAAGGGCATTTGATCAGCAGCACCTGTCTGCTACTTAGCATCTTAATTCCTATGGAAGTAGTAAGGGTGTACTTAGTTTTTCACACAAGGCTTCTCCATTTTGGCTTTATTTTTGTTGAATAAATCATGACATGGTGTAATATGTCATGTGCTGTTCATCTGAGATTATATTTACCTAATTTTAGACCTGCTAAGGAACAGGTGATTGTGATTATGTCCTGATATGTAAAACTATCAAAGAGGGTTTACTTTCTTTTTCACATGACTGTAGATATTCTTCCATCTTGACATTCACTTTACATGAAAATACTTCTGAGGAGCATATTGTTTCTGTAGCGTATAAAATGTGTTATATTATCACACTGTTCTTAATGTCTGCTGTTGTTTTCCAGTAGAATTGAATATTTTGCCAGCTGTTTCTAGTTTTCCAACTGCCAAATCACAGCACTAAGAAAAGCACAGTCATTAAACCCACGCAATGATTATTTATATTGTGGAGAAAATCATCCCTTTGATCTACAAGCGATTGTAAATCAATGTAATTTTAGTTAGTCTTTACTTTTAACTCTTTGTAATGGAAGAAGTTCAGGGCTTTTTACTTCTATAACAAATCATTTCAAATCCTCTGTCTCTCCAATTGTTAAAATCATCAACATTCTATTTAAATATACAGTAATTACAGCATAAGGACAGCATTGTTGCATTATTATACCATAAATAAAATCTTGCGTCAACAAAATCCTCGAAACAATTTCTTTTTTTTTTTACTTAACCCTTATCACAAAGAATGGTGTCAACCACGGTCTGAAATCAATTGTGTTTTTTTTTCTATGTCAGTAATTGGAATTACCTAGCACATATGAGCAGTGTACGTGACTACTTAAACTACTTATATTTGTTAGGTAATTTCATTTAGCCATGGTGCATGGCTAGCCCAACTTCCTTGACTTGCTCCCCTCTCCCTTTGTGCTTGGTCAATATATAAATTTTGTCACATATATTAATTTACATTTACAAATGCTATTTATTAGGGTACATGATATTCAGCTTGAACACACTATTGCAGTATAAATAAGTAACATCACCGTGTTACATACAATCTCTGGTATAGATTTAGTGTCTATCTATACTTTCTAGTTGTCTTATTCTATAGCCAGAAGGGTTATAGGGAAGGGGAGCTTCCCTATAACAAGAGTGGTACCCAGTGGCAGAGAACCAGATAAATAAAATAGTCCAGAACGTAGTAACAGACAAGAGGCGTAAGAGATATTGTGCTCAGTCCAATCTGTGGTCAAGGCTGGCAATGGAGATGTAGGGTCAAAACAGGAAGCCAAGGGTCAAAACCGAGAGAATCCAATGATATGGGAAGGTAACAAGAGCGAGGATGAAGGTTATAGCGCTTCATCTCTGTGTACAAGGGAGCAGAATAAATCGTAGAAGCAAGCAACAGGCTGGGCTTTAAAGCCCGCAGGAGCAAGGAACGCCCCCGTTGTCCAGGCAACACAGGAATGGCTGATTACTGGGGACCTATGGAATCTGTAGTAGGCGGGTGTCCGCCATTACTGGAATTATCACATTTCAAATGTTGTGTGAGACTTCCTGCACCTCCTGTTTTTTGACTGAGCTCTGCAGGCGAAGCTATAGTGCATCCACTTGGGAGTGGAGAAGAACATCAGATGGAATTTGGGTTTTTAATTATTAATTCATTTTGTTACATGTTTTCATAGTGTTATGTTTAAAACAAACTAATTGCAGTGTCAGCAGTGCATCCTGGTATGCTCCATTTACTTTGAAGATAATTCATAAAACATCTAATCTGAATAATCGCCCAGCAATCCAGAAAATATTGAGTCTTCCATGTATAATTAAAAAATTAAACACAAATCCCAGATTAGCTGGCTTTCAGAAATCCAATGATTCTGTCTCAGGAACTCGTTAGTTTTAAACATAAATATCATTTCTAGAATACTGATTGTCCAATTCTATTTTCTAACATAATCTACATTGTAATTATTATATTGAGCCTAGACCATTATCTGCACGGGTTGATAGAATTAATATATTGTAATATAATTTTTTGACGGATCTTGTTCCAGATTATCTGTTTATTAATATGGGTTGCTTGGCAACTAAGCTTGAAATTTGATGCACCTCGCCCACACTCAATGCATTGTTCTCAATGCAGCGCTGAAATGTCTTCGTCAATATTGCAATACCATATGTGATGATTTTAAAAGCAGGTGGTGAGACACCATGAATTAATGTGTTTATTTATAGAATTCTTACTTTAAGAAGATACCATCAGAATAGTGTTTTGACTTTTCTTATTCAATATATAAGGCTATGTGCTATCAGCCACTGGACAGCACCCCTTTCATGGCATGTTGCAACCCCAGGTATCAGACAATGGCAAAATCAACCAACAAGAGAGATTGTAGAGAGGCACATCAAAATAAATATAACAGGAAAGGAAATTGTGGTCCAGCACCCCAGGGTTTATCCCTTTATAAAGAACAAAAACAAACTTGGGAGTAGCTCCAGACTCTCTCCCAATGGGTGCTGAAGCATATGGGGTCCGGTGCAAAGATCCACTAAGTACAAAAGGTCACAGGTCGCCAGCTGACACCAAGGAATAGAGAGGAAGCACCCATTGTAAAATGTATCAAAATTTATTCAAGTCCATAGACCATAAAATCAAAACAAGGGGTACATAGACAGGCATAGAATGGAAACACAGGCTAGACGCTTAACTCGTTTCGCACAAGGAAGTGCTTAATCATTCACGTAAAATCATCCACCAGGACATTAGAATGGTTGCAGGATTGATATGGACAGGATTAGCTATAACATAAAGAAATGTTACTTTATTGAGAGGATAGTAGATAAGCGGAATAGCCTCCCAGCAAAAGTGGTAAGGTTAACACAGTAAGGAAATGGAAACATGCATGGGATAAGCATATGGCTATCCTCTGGTTAAGATGAGACCAAGGACTGATTAAGGTTTGACTCTTTAAAACAAGAATAAAAAAGCAGCAAATGCTTCTTCGATCGATGTTTCGATCAACAGTGCCGTGAATCATAACCATACCTGGGAACTCTCCAGGTTTGACCGGAGATTGCCCGGTGAAGCACCGCTTGACATGTGTCGCTCCCCGCACATTTTCCCTTTAAATGGGAGTGTTTCCCGCTGACGTCAGCGGGCAGTCCTGGCCGCGTCCCGCAAGGGAGGGCTCCGGGTAGCCAGAGTCCAGAATTTCCCAGGTATGGTAATAACAGCACAGAAACTGCTTTATCCAATGCCAAAGTGTTTACATTATTTAGTGGTACAGTAGATTGTGATTCTTTTTATTTGTTATTGCCCTTTCAAGAATTATCATAGAAGCTACAAATGAAAATTTAAAATTATTAAAAGAGGGTTTTTTCATAAAATAATTTATGAGTAGAAACCATGCTACATAACAAATTATAAAACTTAAAATTGCCCTTTCAAGAATTATCATAGAAGCTAAAACTACTACAAATTCAAATGTAAATTTTTATAAAATAATTTAAGATAAGTAGAAACCATGCTAAATAACAAATTATAGAAAATGTTAAAATTAGGCAAATGCCCCCCAGGGAGGGATTATGTAATATGTATGTTCTGAATGCATATATATATATATATAAATATATATATATATATATATATATATATATATTTTTTTTTATTTTTTTTATGAATCTGTAAGTGGATGTGAGCATGTATTTGTAAGTGCTTTATACAATGCCTAAGTGTTAACATCTTACTCAGCGGGAGAGTGGATTGTGTAGCCATGTGATTCTTTTTAGTTGTTATTGCCCTTTCAAGGATTATCATAGAAGTCAAAACCTACAAACGTTCTGCAAAACATCTAAATTTCACAGGTATTGGAAGTTCATGGCTATGGAAATTTCAGATAACCCATAAGAAAAGAAGTAGAATATTATGTGGATTATTTTCTGCCTTTGTAGCCATCACACACACACACACACACACACACACACACACACGCTTCATAGTTAATGGCACAGATTAATGGTGCAGCTGAGAGCTATTCAAATGGATTCTCTTGCTTTATAATGCTCCTCATATTGTGCTTGTAGCTCTTACTTCTTCTTTTAGTAATGCTGTTATTTCTGTGGATAGAAATAACAAATTGTAAAATGCCCAAATGAAATTTTTGCATGAAGAAATAGCTTGGCCATGGACATTTTTCCTATTTACAGCCCTACATTAGTGCTCGGTGACTAATTTACTTTACAGAGGCTAATCGGCAATCCTATACATTTTTAAGTTAGACATTTTTGCAAAAGGTTAACTTTAAAAAAAAAAAATATTCCTGCCTTCTCCACCTAATATAGCATATGTCTCTTCCATTTTCCTCCCACCCAAATGTCCTGATTTTCTGGCACTGCCCCACTCCTGGTGCTTTTTCCCTCTTCCAAGTCCTATTCCTGGTGCTTTTGTTCTGATGATTGTACTAACCTTGGGGTTCAGGTATATTTCATTTGCGGTAAGAACTTTTCAGTTCAAGAAAAGCTTGTGTATATTTGTTAAAAACAAACAGAATGCTATGCATAATAAAATGTTAGTTATGATAGTAAATAGACGGATATAGAAAGCCAAAGCAAAATAGATTTGGCGATGTATGGCTGTGTGAACCTGGGTGGTACCCACAACAGAATGCTAAACAAATGCTTATCAAAGTTATAGCAATTATGGGTTGTGATCAGTAGCGCATATCAAGGTGGTGCAGTAGACATTGCGTATCTGGATTTCAGTAAGGCTTTTGACACTGTCCCACATAGAAGACTTATAAATAAACTGCAATCTCTGGGTTTAGATCCCAATGTTGTTGAATGGATTAGGGAGTGGCTGAGTGACAGACAACAGAGGGTTGTAGTGAATGGCGTATATTCAGAACAAGGTCTTGTTACCAGTGGGATACCTCAGGGATCTGTACTTGGACCCATTCTCTTTAATATTTTCATTAGTGATATTGCAGATGGTGTTGATGGAAAGGTATGTTTATTTGCTGACGACACAAAAATTTGCAACAGGGTTGATGTTCCTGGAGGAAGAAGCCAAATGGCAAACGATCTAGGTAAACTGGAAAAACGGTTAGAGCTGTGGCAACTGGCACTTAATGTGTATAAATGCAAACTAATGCACCTGGGGCATAAAAACCCAAGGGCAGAGTATAGACTATTTGGTACTGTCCTAATCTTAACGTGTGAGGAAAGGGATTTAGGGGTAATTATTTCTGAGGATTTAAAGGTAAGTAGACAATGCAGTAGAGCAGCGGGTAATGCTAGCAGAATGCTTGGTTGTATAGCGAGAGGTATTAGCAGTAGAAAGAGGGAAGTGCTCATGCCGCTGTACAGATCACTGGTGAGACCTCACTTGGAGTATCGTGTCCAGTACTGGAGACCGTATCTCCAGAAGGATATAGAAATGTTGGAGAAAGTGCAGAGAAGGGCTACTAAAATGGTTTATGGATTATAAAATAAACCTTACCAGGACAGGTTAAAGGATCTTAACCTATATAGCCTGGAAAAAAGACGGGACAGGGGGGATATGATAGAAACATTTAAATACTTAAAGGGAATCAACAAGGTAAAGGAAGATAGTTTATTTAAAAGGAGAAATACTACCACAACAAGAGGACACAAGCATAAACTAGAGGGGCAAAGGTTTAATGGTAACATCAGAAATTATTACTTTACAGAAAGGGTAGTGGACGCATGGAATAGCCTCCCAGCAGAAGTGGTAGATGTTAATAAGTCATTTAAGCAAGCATGGGATAGGCATAAGGCCAAGCTAGATATAGGATAAGGGCAAGTACTAAAGGAAAGTACTCAGAGGTTGGGCAGACAGGATGGGCCTACTGGTTCTTATCTGCCATCACTTTCTATGTTTCTATGTTTCTATCACTGCTAAAAGGCAAAGGGTGACTCTGATAACCACTGCTAAGAATAACAGCAGTAGTAAATCCAGTATACAAGTGGAAAAAAACAAGCAATATCCAGTAACAAAAGTTTAGTATGGAAACAGCAGTCTTCTCACATGAATAGCAGCTACATCAGTTTTGATAAGCCACACTTTATCTGTAGGGAAAATACATTGAACTCATTTGAATTCATGTAAACTTGTAATTGACGAGGCAGCATGTGAACAAAGGTCTCCAATGTTTCAGGTAAATTCATTTCTATTATGTGCCCTCAGCATCTTTGTTCCATGCTTTTCAGTAAACCAACTGTAGATTTCCTGGAGCTTGATGTGTTGTGGAATTTTATGAGACCATATACTTCTACTGGGTTGACTTGAATCAGTGAATCGATGCACTGTCCCATCAAATAGAAGAGCACCCAGGGTAAAAGTTGGATGGAGATGTACCGTAATAGTCGTCTGTTTATTCAGAAATTGTTATCAATGAAGTGTAGTCGGGCAGCCAACAATATAAGGAAAGTTAGGGCCAAGTAAGTCATTCAAGTAACAGATGACGCAAAGGAATGGCCGCATACAGCCAAGAAGCTTGTGTTCTGAATGGGCCACATTTATATAATAATTTGTGTCTACCATGATCAAAAATGACATTTATCCCTTGCAAATACCGTAGCATTTTTAATACTGTAGCGGTTTTAAAAATAACTAAAAATGATTTTCTGTATAACTCGTCTGATGATTCTAGAAATCTGATGTTATCGTAATTGATTTTCTTTTATGTAAGGACATGGAGAATTGATTATATTTGCAAAATCTGAGAAAAAAAAGACATTGACAATTATTAGAAATTATTAAAAGAGGCTTTTTATAAAATAATTTGTGAGGACTTGGTTGTATATTAGGCATGCAGGAATCCGGGAAACCATGCACATAACAAATTATACAATTTATCACTTTTATAACCTTTTTCCTAGAAGGTTAAAAAAACTCTTTAGCTTCAATAAATGAAATGATCATTAAAAAGCTGCATTTTTGTGTTTACCCACATTTTTCTTTGTCTTATATCAAAATCAGTTTCGATGATCTGAAACATCTAAATATGACAAATAATCAGAAAATAGAAGAAATTGAGAAGGTGCAAATACTTTTTCATAGCGCTGTACATTGAGGCAATACGAGTTCTTTAGCATGAAGATATTTTTTATTATTGCCTATATAATACTAGGTTATGATTTTTTGGCTGACTGCAAATTGCTACTGGTTAGGTTAAATTCTGGAAAACGCCATCATTTAACCATAAAAAGTTCTTCGGAAACTTTGGTAAACCAGGTTAAATTCCAACGAATTGCAATGAACACTTCATCCTAACGGAATGTATTAGAACTCTACGCATCACAGTATAATTCATTACACGGTACAATGGGAGTTATGTACAAAAGCGATCTTATCCTCATAACAACCATCACTTGCAACATTCTTTTAGTTGCTATGGGGATAAGACCACTTTTGATTATATACATAATCCAAAAGGGGCTATGGTAGAGTGAACGACGCACTATATCATATAGTGTCTATATTCAATTATGCAAGAAAATAAACCTCCAAGGAGTGAAGGACTCGGGTCAGTGAGCTGCTTCTGTAGTAACACCGGTAGGAGAGGGTAGTTCGAGGCTGGAAGTGAAAGTGAAGCTAATTCTCAGCCCGCGGCTTGCTCTTATGCGGGAAGCCAGCATTTTAATATTTTATTAGTAGGTGTGTCTGAGGGAGGGGGAGATAGATCGGGTGCACCCTAGAAAGAGGAGGAGATTGAGGAAACCGGAGCCTTAGTGCCCCGATCGTGTGTGCGAGCTCCGAGCAGCCTAACCCTGCTGTGAACTGCCTGCCGTACACGTACAGAGAGATCGCTCTTCATACATCGCTCATCATCTCAAAGGAAGGAAACATGGCGTACGTGGGCAACGGCACTGGAAACGAAGCTGCCGATGAGGTACATGTTGCATGTACATATATTATATATATATGTATATATATATATATATATATATACACATGGGGGGGTCATGCTCATATCGTAGCAGGGAGCTGTCAAACCAAGCCATGCACCGTGCAGGGAGCTGGGGGCGGTGTGATACACAGAGGATGCATATGCTGTCAGTGTCTTATGGGGGCGAAGACGCTGAACACCGTTTCGATTTTTTTTTTTTTTTGGTGGATTCATGGCGGCTAAGGGGTTACGGTGGGGACTTGACGGTGTTGGGTTTCAGTGGATAGTGGATAGGGGAGCGGGGAAGACGGCTGGTTAAGGCTCCTCCATAAGAGCACCTGACCTTTCCTTCCACACCTCTGTGCCTTAGGCAGAGGCAGTAGTAAAGCAGTGCACTCGCCGCTCCTATACATAGGAAGTTGTCTGGGTAACAGGTGGGGAAATAGAAACAAAAGTTCATGGTGTGGGTTATTCAAGTGCATGGAAAATAATGTGTCCTCCCACCACTGATTAGTCACCCTGGGGCATTGTACAGCGCTACGGAATATGGTGGCGCTCTATCAAACAATACATTTAAAAAAAATCATTTACTAGAAGCCCTCTCAGGTCTTACAAGGAAGGTGTGTACTGATGTCCTGGTATTACAATAAGCTTATGATGTCATGCGTTATATATTCACAGAGTAGTGACGGGCACATGATTGTAAACCTCCCTTGGGGTTAATGTGTAATCTTGCAAGTGACAAGTTGGATCTATAATAAAAAGTGTCTTTATCTCACACACTGATACATTTTATTTTACAAACATAGGAAAACTCAACTCATCTTGCAAAAGCAATCACAGTACCTTTACTAACACAAGGGACAACTTTGTAGGTATTAGTAATTATATATGGTTATAATTATAATATATAATTATTATATAATTATTATAATATATAATAATTATATAATTTATATATATATATATATATATATATATATAATTATAATGAATTTCAGGGATAGACGGAATGGATAGGCGACACGTTTTGCTCATGTGAGCGATCGGACTGATATATCAACAGTATAATTGATCCTAAATTGCATAAGACCATTAAAGAACTCGGATCTGGTCAGGGGTCTTGGGGCAATTGTAGAAGCCAAATCCACCCATACGACAGCAGTATAAATAGACTTGTATGCAAAATACCCTTGTAAATATGTTTGGGGTTAGGTGACTGGTTAAAAAAAAAAAAAAAAAAAGGAGGTGAATCACTTTGTTTATTTAACTTAAATTCAAATGTTCGCCTTCGCTATGTATAGTACATGGCACTAACATGGCTCAGGTGTTCTGTCACTTGGGAAGCTGACAAAAGCTCTTGAGAACGTTCCAGAAATGTTATTTCAAGCGGCATTAAAAAAAACAACGTAAGAGACAATTTCTGAATCCGGTAATATGGTCGTGATCGCGCTGTGGTCAGAACCTGTACTACAGAATCTTGTTGTCAGGGTGACAGGAGGCTCATTACGAGAACAGCAGGACCTGCTGGAAGCCATCAATGATGCCAATCTGCTGCTGCTCGTTGTCCTGATCTGCGACCACTTCCTCAAGCTTTAACGTTTTATACAAAAAAAAACCAAGGCGGACACCACCCCTTAATTCTTACACACCGAAAATATATATTTTTTAATGTTATGCGTGTAGGTAAAGGTGACATGCCCTTATAAAGCAGGGGAAAAAAAGGTAAATCAGACATGTTCTGCTGCATTTCCGTTTTATGGCAATCCAAGTGATAATGGCCTTGCTTTTACTATCTTTATTGATGTGTGAAGCTGTCTGTGCTTGAACTAGCAGAAAACATAAAATACGTTCATTAGTGTAATACAAATGTATTTAAGTATATTAATATCAGCATATACCATTTAACATGTTCCATAGTACAGTTTTTTTTTTTTTTTTAACTCTTCAAGAGTGCAAACGTTTAACACTCTGATGTAAGCATATAGTGAAATGCGTCGGCATGCTCTTGGAGGGTCTCGATCATGGAAGGACCCTAATATTACAATGCTGCAAGGATTGAGGTCTGGAAGCTGGGTCACAGGAACATTTAAACAAGGAGAACGCTCCAAAACAGTACCAGATCCCAAAAATCCAGTGCCCTACATATGCCTATTTTAGAGAGTGATGTTTATTCTCCTACAATAGAGACCTAAATGTTATAAATTAAACAAATAAGAAGAGGAGACTATCATAAATTATGAAAACATAGCCTTTTCTTGGTTCTGCGCTGCACTTTTCTTGTTTTGACACATTTTCAGTTTATGAATTGAAACAGTGCTTAAGCAGAATGGTTCTGGAAAGCATTTAATGTTGAAATGGTTTACGCTCTGTCCTTTTAACCATGCTTTTGCCTGTTGGACTGTGTTTTTCAAACACGTAAGTTTACGAGGTTTATAGAGACAATATATATATGTGCTTGTATGTATGTATGTATGTGTGTGACATATACGGTAATTATTATTATATCCCAGCTCTGCCGAGTGTTTCTTTGTGAGATAGATCGCAGAGCTGCATTTGATGTTAGTCTTCATCATGAGTGATGCCTCTAGAGGAGAATTCGGAGCATGCTGTAGACCTGGTGTTTTTGCCTGCATTAAATGTAATATTTGGACATTTCCATTTAGGGGTGTACTCCATTTAGGGGTGTACTCTCTTTTGTTGCCAAGGTTTAGACATTAATGGCTGTGTGTTGAGTTATTTTGAGGGGAAAACCAAATGTACACTGTTATTCAGGTTGTACACTCACTACTTTACATTATAGCAGAGTTTCATTTCTTCAGTGCTGTCGGTGTACTCACTTTTGTGTGTGTGTGTATATATGTATGTGTATGTGTGTCTATGGTTGCATGTACATAAAGTGACTTGCACTTGAGTCACTTTATGTACATGCAACCATAGTTCCTCCATATGCTCTGATTAGTTTCCTAAAGACCTCTGTTGTCTAAATTATGAAATATTGGATGTGTTTTTATATATTTCTTTGTACAATAAAATTATATACTTTTTAGAATATAAGGGCTTGTGCAGAACTCTTTTCTTATATGGTATAATATATATATATATATATATATATATATATATATATATATATATATATGTGTATGTGTATTTTAGTATTTAAAATGCATCACTGACCTTGTTTTCTGATAAGTGCCTTCTTTACATTATTTGGAGCAGAAGGATTGACCTCCCCATCGGTGCCCTGTATTGCCTCCCCTAGTGGCTGGGTTCTGGATTAATTTGCTAGTTTGGATTGCCGTGGTGGGTCAAAGGGAAGCGGCCGAGCAGCTCTGCAAATACATGACACAGGAAATAAGAGCGTTAATGTAAACATAATGCGAGTATACAGAAATATTTAAATTACATGTTGCGAGGAGCAGATGAGTGTGTAACCATTTTAATAATTGGCACCACATAAGGTTATTCTGATAGCTGGATATAGTGCACAGTTTAAAGTGATTAGGTATAAATAGTATGAACGCGTTTCCTTTTTAATTTATAGGGTAAACGTGTCTCCATAACCGTTAAATACAAAATGTTCAGTATTGTAACGCTTGAGTGTTACATTGAGAAGTCCTGTTAATCCTCATCCTGCAGTGCATCAAAAAAGTCTGGCATTTTTAGGATCTCTCTTACTAACTAATCAAACTGTGTCATTTGGTTGAATAATGGCACCGCTTTCACGGCTTTGCACCAGATTGCAAGCTTCACCCTTTACCTCTAATATATATATCCATGAGCACTGCAAACCTCATTACGTTTATTCCTATGTCAATGCTGCTCTCTTGGACTCAGCAGCACACCTACATTTTAACCCTTTGAGTGCTATGGGATCCTGAACCAATTTTTATAAATAGCTGTCCATGAGTGGTGATCTGGCTACTGCACCTCTTACCCGGGTTTTGTCTAAAGGCTGTCTTGTACAGCGGGCAATTTCTTTCAAGGGATCCATGTATAAAGTGGATATAGAGGCAAAAAGTGATCATTGTTGACCTTATTTGCTTTCACCTACCCAGAATTCATTGTGGCTGTGGCAGCACCATTGGATTTGTGGTGACAAAACAAGCCTTCTGGCTTGTCTGGTAGATGTGGATGAGCATTTAATAATGCTTCTACTCCTATATCTATCTAATTTTTTTTTTAATTATTTATTTCAGCATTTATGATATAATTTGGTAAAAGGTTATTCATATTATTTTGCTTGCTGCTGATTTACAGTTTCAGTGTTTGTGAACATGCTGACCTTGCATTTGTAAATGATTCTTGTATGTTCTTCTCATTTAAAACAAATATTGCCCCTGGCTAAAAGTACTTGAGATTGAGAACTTTAATAGGAACATTCACAGTTTCTTCAAACCCTATTATTTCAACTAGATGCTTGTTAAATACGTGCTAACATGTATTTGCTTGAAGTGATTTATAGTGGATTCACCTGCGTTTAGCATCATGACATTTATTGTATTAAAACTACCTATTGCTTGTGCTTCCGGTCCTGGGCAGACTTAACTTTGTGTAACTTGTAAAGCTAATCAACAACTACATGGAGTAGTTAATTTCAAGTTAGCATGATGGTTCTCACTGGTAAATACAAGGGAATTGTATTTTTGGGATGTTAAATGCATACCTCTCAACAGCCCCACATAGCTGCCCCCTGATTGGGTCAAAACAATCAACCTGATCTACCATGATGTAGCTCCTCAGGTACTGTGGGCCACGCTTCTGAGCATGTCCTCCTTGCCACACACCCCAACACAGATGTTTTGGACATCTGAAATGTTGGAGGGTCTTTGGCTCCATCTCTCTGTAGACAAGACTTGACAAATCCAAGGAGCCAGGTAGCCATGGCATCTTGAATTTTAGATCTGGCTCCTAACATTTTGTGATGATTTCTATGGGTACCCCTCTTTCAGGTTCCTCAAACACCATAAATCTGTCTGTTTCCATGTTCTAACCTTCTACACAAACATGTCCAGCAATGTCTATATAAATAAGATGAGCTAATGTTTTCACTGCACCACTATATATCCATAAATATAATGTAATCTGCACGTTCAAAGAGTGTCTTGCTATGGCAGCTTCTTATACACTTTTTTTTCTTTTAATATTAAAAAGGGCCAGGACAGAAGAAACATACAATAGGTCTCTGATATTAACTAACAAAGTATAACCTGGGGGTATTCCATCAAAATTAAAATTAGAAAAATGAACTGTGAATGCAACAAGTAACGGCTTGCTTGCCTGTGAGATGCACAGCGATTCCTCATGGCCACAAAGGAATTAGTCATTTCCAGCTATGATGAGGGTTAACTTTAACAGTTTTTAATGTGTGTAAAGATGTATCAATAGCATCGGTAGATTTTCAGGTAAAAAGTAGGATTTCTACTTACAAACATTTTCTATTTTTATTTTATTGCATTTATTTCACAATAAAGTCATGTGCCATTTTCCAAGTCTGTTTTTATTGGTAAATCGTATGGCGCTATTTTAAATATATAATATTTGCAGGAAGTTATGGTTTCATAAGTGGTCATGTGTGGTGTGTTTTTTTTTTTTTTTTTTTTTTTTTTTAGTGTGAATTCATTATAATTATGTAGGCATAGCTGAAATACACAGAGGGGTTTTAAGTTTACCCCATTGCCAAAAAGCTGCATTTAATTTCATGATCTACTAATTTGATGGTCATTCTTCTGTTTAACATCAATGCAAGTGTTACGCCATGCTCTTTCATATAGGATCAACTACAGTACAACCCGCAGATAAAATCCATTGTGAATTGTTTGAAATGCCCTGCCTCAGTACAGCTTAAAGTCCTAATATTAATCAGGGCTTAAGAAGCACATGACCATAATCATAGATAATGTGCTGCTAGCCTAAAGCCTCAAATTCCTTCATAAAGTTATGCTGTTGACATGCTTAAAATCATGTGCTGAATGTATGCTGATCAATATTATTGATAAGCATATCACCAATGTATACAAGCATCAAATCAATCAATTAGATAGTGGGGGAAGAAAAGAACAAGATCCTGATTTAAAAAAAAAACAAAAAAAAACTAATGGCTTCAATTTAAAGGTAGCTTAGCAGAAGAAAGCCAAGTATTGTCTCAATTTTATGTACAAATATTAAATATTTTCACTTATTTTTGTTTTTCTTCCTAAATCAAAAAAATATACACTTCTCCTATTACTGAAAAGCAAATGCTGCACATGTGAACCCGACTAGGTTAGTTATTGAGGGGGGGAAAAAAAAGCAATGTTTTCTAATGCAAGAGCACTGTTCTCTGCGAGAAGGTGACTGGTCATAATTACTTTTGTCATTCTGTACCACTGACTGATCAGCTAGGAGTCTCTGTAAAAGGTTACATTTTATTCCAGAACACCTCTGTGGAATTTCCTGTCTGGAAATACTAGTCAATTTTCTCAAGGGTGGCCGTTCTGCCAAAATCTGGTTTTATATGTTTTAATGGAAAAAGGGAAAAATTTGCGTTTAAAAGTGTTAAGTAGCCTCGTTTCATAGTAGAAAGTTTCTAGTTGAGATCTCTTGATCTGGTTTCAAAGAAAGCAATTCATTGCAGGCCTAGTAATTAAATATTGCTGTTGTCACACATTAATGATGGGTCAGAGAAAGGGGCTTGTGACCTCAAACATTAAAAGCAATTTTTTTTTAGCCCCGCCCCCTCTCCCCGGCTTTCAGATTTGCCGGAGGCATGCGTATCCTTTTGGCATCTATAGGACTTTTAATCCAATTTGTTGGCTATTAAACATTGCTAATACATCGTGACAGCAAAATCATATTATTTAGTTTCACATACATGAACACAGTTATTCAATGGATGGCATTCATCTACCATTATGGCCCTTCTTTGTTGAAACACTAAACGGTTGTAAGGAGAATATCTAAACTGTAAATTCTGCTCATTCAATAAACAAATAAAAATGTAGTAACTTTTACCTCGTTGCATTCGGATATTAATCTATTAATAAAATGTTCAAATATTCATTCCATATATGGCATTTAACAGATCAGGTTTTATTATTTCTAGCGTTTTTATATACATTTCTAGCAGGGAGACCTGGATAGGCACATGGCATATTGCCATGATTGAATCATAACAATAAGCACGACTGATTGCATTTGTTGAAATTTTTTTAACTAGAGTGGGGTCCTTTTTTAAATTAGATTTTGTCCATGTTTCATAATTTTTTTTTCCCGAGACTTTGAATTGCACTGACGTGTTCCCTGCCCTTGGGACAACCCTGACATACTTTGTACTCTTTGGTTGAATTATTTTATTATTTTATCTGTAAGCAACTCTGCAAATTTCCTCCTTCCATAAAGATATGTTTCATTAATGTTTAATTGTTAAAAAGTTTCTTTTAACTAAAAATTTCCTCATGGCATTTGATAAACAATATTTTATAGAACTGGTTAAATAATTTAAAACTGTTCCTAAACTGATATGTATGTTCCTGGAATTACTTTAGTAAGTTGCAGTTCATATCTCCATAACTCGGGACAATAACTCTTATCGGTCTCACCCTACTGAGTTATAAACCAATCAAAGCATCTGATAAAAAGTGAGCTAATTATGTTGCTAAAGACATCCTACAGTGATCGCTGCACGCAAATATTTGACTTTACACCCTCAACTTCGAGATTGAAAGGCATATCTTTATGCCGAAAATAAAAATAATAAACCAATTACTGATAGAGATTGGGTAAATGGTCACCTTGACATGTAACAGATCAGTGCCCTAATGTCCTCCATAAGGCGGATGCAGGGCTGCCTGCCTCCTCCTCCTCCTATGGTGGAAATCATCTAATTGAGTGCTGAGAAACCAATTGGAGCAACTGTTGTTGCTTCTTATTGGCAGGTCCTCATTCTCTAGCCAAGCAGGGCAGATTCCCTCGCACCTGATTGGCGGCTTTACCCCTCGTGCCCTATTCCATTCCTGTGTCATATGATGATACAGAAATACTTTAAATTTCCCTTTTTAGGCACCCAAACAAGGAGACACTTTTGCTGTAACTCTGGGTGCACCTTGTATATGACCCTTGTTACGTTTACAGACTACCCTTTTCTCCACTGCTACTATGATTTTGACCCAGGCTATCTTTGACTTCGAGTTGTCTTGAACCCGCACAGGCAGTGAAGTTTTGGTGCTAGCGGAGTACTCAGAGGTTCAACTGAATGGGAAAGGGGACTCTCATAGGTGAATACCTTACCATTAGCAACAGATTGGAGACCTTGACTGTGTACACCTTGAGGCTTAACCTACAAACTTTACATCAATGCATTAGTGAATGATTTCCTATTGAAATCCTCTTGGTAAAGTCAGATTTTTATATTTTCTGTGGAGCCCAAATTTAACCTGCATAACACTGTAACCTATGCCGATTGGGGCAAGGTAACTAAGCTTCCTAATAGTTTTAGGAAATCACCACTGGTTTCAACAATGCCTCCGCTGTTGTGAGGGACCAGGGCACTTGTGGGCACCTTGGGGAACTTTGAAGTCTATGTGGGTTGACTGAACAAACACCATATTAACATTCATTTGCTTGGCTATTTGATTACAATCTAAAACAATTACTTAATGTGAAAGTTTCCAGTTTGAAATCAAACATTAAAACCTTCCTAAGGAATGCTCCATGCATGTAGCAGCTAATGTACAATCCTGATAGGTAGTGATTGATGTTTCCACCTGATGATGAACATGCTGTAACACAAGATCCCTTGTTGTTCCATTCTAAAACGTGTTAGGGTAGAACTTTGAAAGTAGTCTTATTACCATTACAACTGGTGGAAAGTTCCTGGTGACTGGACCATACCACTGGCTGCATTGAAAATAAGACCTCTTTTCAAACCAAATGAATGTTAATATGGTGTTTGTTCAGTCAACCCACATAGACTTCAAAGTTCCCCAAGGTGCCCTGGTCCCTCACAACAGCGGAGGCATTGCTGAAACCATTGGTGATTTCCTGAAACTATTAGAATTGCTTTTTATAACAACCCCATTTACATAACATAGCATTTTATAACATAACACAATATATTCCTTAACTTGCCATAAGTTAATGGAACCTAAACTTGTTTCTACTGTATATGGCAGCATAAGCGCTAGGAGCCTGTGAAAGGCTGCTCATTATGGAAAAAAAAAGACATACTAGGTTGCAAGTAGTCTGTCAATCTTAAATGTTGAAATATACGGTACATTTGAAAACGGTGCTGTATACATTTTTGCATCTTGACTGGATTTTACTAGTTCCCTAAAGTAACCAGCATGGAAAGAAGTTTAGATTTCAATCTAGTCCCTAGAACAATATAGTAGTTGTAACTAAAGATCTACATCCTCTTAATCATCTTGTATTAGCAAGCAATGGGTTTCTGTGTTCTGCGTTTTATGGGAATAGGACACAGGATGTTGCGTCAGATGCTTAGTTTAGATTAACATTCTTTTGCATATTCTGAGGATTTGTGCAGAATGAGGATATATATGAAAAAAAGAATAATATGAAATGCTATAATGAAATATTTCTTACAATTCGAGGTTGTGAGGTAGGGTTAATCATGATTTTGTGAGAGACTACATCAGAACGTTATTTCAGAATGCCTTTTCGGAGTGGAAATTCCCATGGAGGGACACGTTATTTCCATTCGAGGATGGGCTGTGTGTTGTTGCATATAGGTATCCAAGTCTTGTTTCCTCTTGTAAGACGCCAAGATGTGACTGATTGCCAAACTTATTTGTATGCCAGCTGCATTAAAATTTATGGGAGCCAAATTATTTGCAATAATATCTATTGAGGAAGACATTGTGCCCAGCCCAGAACAAGAACAATAATGGAATTATAAGAAAAAAAACTATAAATGTCCTTTTTATCTGCAGACCTGCATTCAGTTGTTTCTGTCAGTCGGGGTATTTTGGGTGACTTTCGTTGCTCAAACACCACACTAGACTGAGTGACTTTTCATAACGCATTTGGGATTATCTAAAGTTTTCCAGCTTTTGAGGAAAAGTTAACCTGTTCCATTTATCTTCCTTTTTACTTCTCAATATTCGGAAAAGTGATAAAAAATTTCTCAGGTCTAAGGGTACGGTCTAAGGGTACTTTGCAGTTCATACCGACTCATTGGGTAGAAAAGTATATTGATTTTTGTTTTTTGCTTTGTAGCACAGGTAGCCCGAAGGAAATAATTCAGTATCCAAACAGTGTTTCTACATCACTACGCAATAACATGATTTCCATTCTCCACTGATCATGGCCAAGTCTCGGAGGAATGTTCTGGGCTGTGTTGAACATGCTGTGTTAGGTTAGAATGCTAGGGCAAACACAAATGTTTCAGTGCTGGAAATGTGCCTACAGCTCTTAAATACCGATCCAAAATAAACTGAACTGCACCACTGAGGAGTTATGCGGTAATGAAACACCAGTCACTATGGTTAAAATATATAATTACCATATGATGTTTTTAACTAAGGCACTGCATAGAGCATCTTTTCAAATGTGGTCTCATTAAATTTTGTCTAAAAATAGTTAGGGGTTTGATCATCCCAATCTTGCATATGGGTTCTTGACTTTCAGTGCAGATGTAAATGACATCTGGGAATATTTCTTTTGATTATTCTCGCCATATTACAGGATGTGTGTATATAACAGTTTTAGAGTAATATTTTAGGCTTGTGTCTAACTAGATGCCGTGCTGTATGCTCATTTGTGGACTCCTTTGTGTACATTGTATACTGTCATGGCATAAAGTGACTACACCATCACAGGTTGGAGTGGTCCATTATCTGCCTGGTTATAGTACCTGGCTTTGGACCTCACCTGTCTGAGAGGATGATTGAGGCCTAGTTGTAATGAGCTGTAGATCTGTTATGGTGACACTAAGCCTTCCATGGGGCATGCATGGATGTGATCCAGGTTTTTTACATTACATGTGTTATTGGGGGGGCCTGGCCCTCCTCCAAAGCTGCATCGACCGTGGTCCCCATGATGGAGGCCCAGGCCCTGTTGAGTAATTATTCAGTCGTGCTTCTGTAAATGTTAAGAGTATGCCATATGATTGATGAAAGTGTTAGGCAAAACAGAAGAAATTATTTTGTAGAATGTGTAATTTTTCTGCTGTTTCTTCAAATCCATATGTAAAATTGCAGACTAGCTTTAATATGACTTGAGTGTTTGTCCCATTCAAATTATGCTGTTATGATTTACTAATGAAAGCATCAGTCATATCATATTTTCCGTTCAGATCTTTGAAAGTATGTTCTTTGGTAATAAACTAAGACGTATAGACTAAAGAGAATATAGAATGATTACCCTTTGACAATCTGGTTTGCTCTTTGTAACGTTTTCTACCGCTCAGACACTTGTAAATATGAATATTGTGTTTTTTATTTATTACAGGAAAATTTTGAAGATGCTTTTGAAAATATCCCAGTGTGAGTATAACTTGACATCCTTACGCTTTATATTGTGTAAACGTGTTTTTATTTTTTTCAGCTTTTTAATCTGTTTCAAATATCTTTTAGTTATTTTTTTTTTACTTAACCTTAGTTGGTTTTCACATGCAGAAGGATAATTCAGTTTATAATCTAATGGATCACAGTTGCTGCAGTAAATCCATGCAGGTGCCATGTGTCCTAGCAGCATATCTATTCTTATTGTTTGAGACACAGAAGAGTGTATTCACCAATACCAGACTTCAACATGAGCCAAGCTAGTAAAACCTCACTTTAAACTCACGGGAAGGGAGGAATGTTTGGCAAGTATGGATATCAACTCGGCTGTAAAATGCTTGGAGTACAGTTATGGTTAACGTTACTGTCACCCTTCAATATTTTGTATGTCATGTAAAAAATCTTCAGAAGTAATTGGAAATACACATACTTTGTATTACGAGAAGCTAAACTGGGGGAAAACTCACTTTAAACTCCTGGAAAGGGATGTATGCTTGGCAAGTATTGATATAAGCTCAGTTGTGCTATTAAACTGTTGCCTCTGGCCTGCACTGCTAAACAGCTCTACTCGTATTTCAATTGTCCATAAAATATTTCCCAGAACCTTTGTCTTTCCACTAGGTAAGTTTTATCAAAGATCAGTTATGCCTTCTTATGGAGTGGGTCCTCCTTGGCTTTCGACCATAAAGCTCTTGTTGGTTTAGCGTGTAACATATGGCATGTGTTGTTGCAGGTCAGCCTGTGTGTGGATGTCTTCCGTTTTGTTTCTTCCATAGAGCACCAAGCTTAGACTTCACTGATCAATTTTCTTTTGCTGTTATGCTCCAAGAGGTTCTTTAGAGTTTAATAAGCAAACTTTTTTTTTCTTCCCAAATTAATTTTAATTCTTCAAGAGTGTGCCAATAATCATGCCATGACAATGTTTACATTTTTATACTTTTTTTTTTTAATTTTTATTTTCCTTTCATTTCCCTTTAGTTGGTTTATACTGTGCTGTTTTATATCAATTGTATGAATGCATATAGAACAAAGCTGTTTCATTACACACTTTTTTTTGTAAAATACAAAATATGAGGGTCCAATAATGCCTTGAGTTTGCCTTAAGGATAGATTATACAATGGTAACACAGCACAATAAAACCTTTTTTAGCTACAGAAACATATTCTATATATGAACTGTAGGCCTCCAGTTTCCAAGCACTGGGATTAACCAAAATTTGTAGATTTTTATTTACTGTATTGGCCTGATTATAGGCTGTACTCCCCCCCCCCACACACTTTAAAAACTGAGGGCCTATTATCGGGGTTTAGCGCAGGGATTTTTTATTTTTTTTCTGTATCATTTAGCCCTGCTGCAAGCTCCTCTCTGGCAGCTAGTGGATGTCCGCACGATACAGACATATCCCTGCTGCTGCCGACACTTCCGCCGGGGCTTCTATGAAGGAGCACCGGCGTTGCATGACCTTCCGGTGCTCCACCATTGAAGCCCCGCGGAAGTATCGGACAGCAGTAGCGGAGGCTGTCTGAGTGCATCGCGCAGACGTTCACCGCCTGCCAGAGAGGAGGATTCCCTGCAGCGCTGCAGGAAACCTGTATCCTCCTCTGGTAGCCGGTGAACGTCTGTGCGATGCATGCAGAAAACTTCCGCTGCTTCCGGCACTTCTGCCCGTGGCAGAGAGAGGTTGTCTACGCGTATCGCGGGGGGCATATGTGTAAGTAAGGTGCATTATGAGCAGGTGCTCTGCAAGTAAAATGGATTGAATTGTATTACGTAAAAATTCAAAGCATGTCATTTTTTTCACTCCTTACCGACTGTTACATTGTTTCCCTCATCTGCTGCTTTGTATAAAGCTGGGAGCATAGCGTATGGTAGGACATGCATGAGCCACATACAGCTATTTTCTTATCCAGGGATAGACAAAATGACCGTGTAAAGACACCAGTGTCTGTGGCAAGGTTTGTGATGGTCCATTCAACATCATTAAACCTACTTCCACAGACCCCATTAAATGTCGACCATGACCAATGTTCACAACATCCATAATAGGTACTGGTGAAATAGTTGTAATTTAAGGGTGTTGTTCCATGTAGATATTTCCTTGACATCACAGAAGGGGCTCTTGTAAGAACGCTCATCCCTATCACACAGAACACCCCACGTAATCACCCTCACTGGCTATCACTGTACAAATGTTAATATATAAAGCTTTGTTTAACATGCAGGTAAATTAACTGGCAGGTGGGAGTTGCTGTAGTCAGTCAGACTGCTGTGATATAATACATATGGGAGGGCTTTGGGGGAATGACAGGGCTCTGTTTCTAGGCAACTGTAGTATTTGAATAAACTTTTAAACAATTTTTAATTAGAAAAACAAAATACCACCTATCTTACGTAACTATCATATGTAAACATACACCCACAGTCAAAAATGAGACGGCTATGTGGCAGAAATGCAGGTAATGGTTATTCAAATGGAGAAATGTATGGATGTATCCAAATGAATGGGAGCATACAGGGAGTTTAAAATGCCAATCCACACATACAGAATCTACGTTTCAGACATCTAAGGGTCATGTGTATATAAAATCTATATATATATCATACTGAGAAAAACAAAGGCATGATAATAAATATTCTTTTTAGGTCTTTCATATTCATGCCTTTGCTTTTCTCAGCATTGTATGTATATATATATATATATATATATATATATATATATATATTATATGATATTTCTGTCCTATAGCCTTCACCTTTTTGGCTGTGGGTGTATATTTATGTGAGTTTTCAACTAGTTAACAGCCTGTTTGCAGAACTTATCTGGGGATGTTTTAAGACCCCCCCCCATGTGGACCAGCTCCTTTAAGTCAGTATGTAATTTAAAAAGAAATGAACTTTGTACATTGCTAATTCCTCTACAGAGACCACCACTTATTTTAGCTCTTGCTAATCTCAGTCCTGTGAATACTCTAGTGGCTGTAAATTTGGGCATTGATCTGTATTAATTCACCTAACTATTTATAACCACGTGATTCACTGTACAACTGGCATTTACGTCAAAAAGAAAATCTTAAAATAGAAATTCTCAAAATTACATTTATACTTTTCAGAGAATTATTTCCAAATACTTCCGGTTTACCTTGAAAATGACATGTACATCTTAGTTTAAGATTACGCTGCATTTAATTTCTCATTTTTCTTGTCACATTGTGTGGCCAATTGTGTTCTGCTCTCTAGTGGCAAAATGTTGAAAGTACAATTGAGGAAAGGTTACCACATTGCAGTCCAGCTTTGACGAAATTCAGTTGAGGTTCATATCTTAATCTATTTTATAGTCCTCGGAAATTGTTGCAGACTAAATTGTAAAGATAAAATTATGAAATAATGTGTTTTGGCAACAATGAGGTATTCACCGATAACCACATTGGCACGTCGACGGTGTTTCAACATTGACCAGAATAGGCAAAGTTTGAATGTCACGATACAAGAACTGTATATTGAGAGGGATTTCACGATGTTAACCTATTTCATTACAATCAATAAGCTCTCAGATCTCCAGTTAACACATAATCTTATTAACACACTTGTATCGGCTTCGTTACGTTTTGAAAATGGAGCCTATTTAATGAATTTTCTGTACTTTTTATATTTTATCTTGTAAAATATTTCCGCCTTTTGTTAAAGTAGCTGGTCCACCCATGGTATCATCGGTATGATGCTGAAATTGGGGACATCTCTAAAATTGTGTAACTATAGCTGCAGTGGTCTTTCATGTAAACACAGTAAGTGTTGCGCATCTGAACCATTTTTAGTGGGCATGTACTGTACTGTGTAGCAGTATTAACATTATTGTATATAGTGCCATCATATTCCATAGTGATCTATAATCGGTAGACGGGACATAAGTAGTATATAGCATAACAATTTGACTTACAAAAACAGGTGAGGAGGGCCCTGCTCAAATGAGCTTACAATCTATACGGAGTTAGGGTGTGTTACACAAGAGGTAAAAGTGCCAGTTGGGGATGGACCAGCCACACATTCAAGAGGATAGGGGTAGCCCTTGAGAAACCTTGCAAGAGTACGTGAGAGCCAGAAATCTGAGGAGAGGACAGAAGGGGATGATTGCATGAGTGGAGGGACTGATTAGGAGGGTATTTAGAGATGAGTAGTGAGATGTAAGTAGGAGAACTGCCATGAAGGGCTTTTACAACGGATCCTGAAGTGCATAGGCAGCCGGTGGAGAGACTGACAGAGGGGAGAGGTGTTAGTAAATCGATGGGAGAGGAAGCTAAGTCGGGCAGCAGGATTCATGGTGGATTGTAGAGGGGCAAGATGGGCAGGAGGGAGGGAAGCTAAGTCGGGGTTACAGATAATGAGGGCATGGACAAGAGCCCTGCCGGCATCTTGTGTTAGGAAGGGACAGATGCAGTCAATGTTTTTAAGATGGAGATAGCAGGGGAGAGAAGGTAGAGCTGTGTGTCATCAGCATACAGGTGCATAATCTAGTGTCCGGATTGCTTGGCTTCTAATATTCACTGTAGTCTCTAATATTAAGAAACACACATAGAGGGCAATATTATGGATGGAGAGAAAAGGTGGGGAAGTGCAGTAGGGTTAGTTTTAGGGCTAGGAGTAAGTGGGTCTCTGGCCTGGAGAGTGAGAGAGGTTTGGACCTATGAATAACTTTTTATATAGTGTATAGAAATATAAAATATAGGGTATGGGACACATGGTAGATCTGCTTTAAATCTTCATGTTTTGCGAGGAAATCTGGTTAGAAGTTAGAATACTGACGAATATAGGTAACAAATCCATTGAATAATTAGAAGATACTTTTATTTAGGGAAAAGGAGCATCAGTGTTTTTCTTATTAGTATATGACAGCATTGCCTACTCTAGTACATGTGACTGACATTCTGATGAATAATGGTTAAAATAAAAAATTATTAAAACCATTTCGTACCACAATTAGCCAATTGCTATAATAGTCTTTGAGATCGACTATTCAGTGTGTTATATGCAAAGAAGCTAAGAATGAGGCTTGCAGAAAAATTCTCTGGTATGATTATGACTATGTACTATATTGCATAATTGCCTCCATAATACTGCTCACGTTGTACCAAACAGAAAGTCTGGTGGCAATAAAGATAAAATGTATTAACCACCAATTAAGAAATGTACTGTCTGCACAGGAGGGGGGTTTCATGCGTGGCTCACTAAAAAAAGAGCATAGGACAGGGTGCTAGGGCAAAGAGCCACGACTTGGAAATGTGGGACATTTGGCGGGGATGATTAGATGAATGAGCCTTGCGTTACAGACTAGTATTCAAAGGGTTAATGAGTGCGTTGCTGCAAGGAGAAGAATGGCAGCGCTCGAACTGTAACCCAAGCCGTCTGCTCTAATATTGGAATCATTATGATGCTCATTAATGCGTACCTCGGGAAGGGATTCCATTTTAATGGCACCCTCAGTCTTTTCATTGTGTGATTGTTAATACGCAGGACCGTTCTTTCCATAATAGCCATTGGTCAGCATCTCTGCATGTGTTCCAAAGTGAAACCTTCTCTCCACTGCATTGCTGTGTTTTCATTGTGTTGAGATGCAATACAGTGTGTGTGTCAGCTTGCAGTGTAATTGATGGGATTTTCACTGCATCCCAGATTAGTTACAAATCTCCCAGCATCCTCCTGAAGCAGAGACTAGAAACCCATCTAGAGGACCAGCATCGACCTGCTGCTAATGTAGTTGACATTTCCTTTAAATGGGGAGCCCCTGCCAAGCCAGCTGTCACCCTGCGAACTTTGCGTCTTGCTCTTCTTTCTTGATGATTAATTAATAGCAGCCTGATGGGTCACCAGACAAAACGGTACCCTGATGCAATATACCGTCTGTAAATATACAAATCCCGTTGTCTCTGACTCCCTGTTAGCCTTTCGCAAAGTGAGAAGGTGAGCAGACAGGATTCGTCTGCGTTGTGGAAAAACATTTCTCGTCTAAAGAAGTCATCTGCCTTTCCATCCTGTGAGTATACCGCATCATCCTCGATTCCTTACCTAGCCTGCTGCTAAAAGTCAGCACTGTATACATTGATAGAAGCCAAGATCTGCAACCTCTCCATTTACCTTTCAAGCCCCTGACATAGCTCAATGCAGGGTTAAAATTCTTGTTTCAGCGTTTCTCTGCATTATTATGTAAGTTTAGCTTATTTTATCTATTTTTAAGAATTTTTTTTTGTAAATTTGTATTTTTTTTTTTTTTTTAGCTAATACCTGTTCTACATTTCTCTCCCATGTCGCATATATATTCTGGTTTATTGTGAGCACTGGGGTCTGCATTATAAAAGAAGCCCTGTCCGATATTGACTTGCGTACTGTGTCGTACTTCTAATACAGAGATGCAGGAAGCTTTATCCTTTTCCTTGCTGCAGGCACTTTTATAAAGAATAGGTAATCCGAATGAGCTGCAGTGCCACAGTATCCATCACATCTGCTAGCAATCGCTCACCAGGGACCTTGATTATCCTACAAGCATCAACGTGCATAGGCTTGCTTGCTGGGGGAAGGGTTGATGAATTTGCCTTCAATGTCGGGCGCTAAAAATATAAACCGAAGAGATGCAGCATTTAACGGTGTGAGCCACCTGCTTAGTTTTAGATGATGTGGGAGTAAAAATTTCATGTCGATCAACATCGGACTATATGGGATTTTCTGTACATTTTAACATGCTTTCCTTTCTGTATGTGGAAAAAGATTCTAAATGTGAATGTCCTTGTAATGTCTGCAACATAGCTTGTGACGCAGTGCTTGTAAGAGAAAAACGTAGTGTACATCCGTGTCCAGAACAAGCATCTGCCTCTTAAGCATGAGCTGCCCTTAGCACAATAGGAGATGCCGCATGAATATTCAATGCAGATTGCATAGATATTATTATTTCCACTCTCCCTCGTACATTTACTAAATAGGTGACTTTATAGGTAATGGTATAATGAGGATATTTGATGCACTTTTTCCATTGTGGATGGCCTCTTATACACAAAGAGATTAGATCTGTTATGTCATTGAATGTAAGGGATGCTTTTCTCCCTTTTGTTATCTGCTGTTTGCATCAGGGAGTTTGACATTAATCTGCTTTACTTTGAGTGCTGCATATGTTTTGCATCTGTGTTTTCATTACATCAAGAAAAACAAGACGGGGTTCACGTCTTCCCTGGCGTTTCACTTATGCATTGAGGTGTTATAGAGGAAAAAATAGTATTCTTGCCAAAAATCTTAAATTCTTTACACAAATGTGTGTGGTCGTTTGTTCCATTATTCCATGGTATTAAAATTGATGTAAAGGAAAGGAGTAGGCTGTCTTCTGTGTTGGGTCTGCTCTCCATGCTTTTATTTTGTGTGTGTGTTTGTGTGTTTTTGGTGGAAAACTGAATTTGTACACTTGCTCCACTTCAGGTTTCCCAAACATGTTCTCTCCTAATCAGTACTCTTATATAATGCCATCAAAACCTCCATATCTGTTCCTTCTTTTTCACATACCTTTCAATTTAATCTTCTAGTCCTCTATATTGAATATTATCTGCCACTGATATCTTCCACCCTACTCCATTTTTCCTCTTTATCTCAATTTCTTCTCAGTTCTCCCCTACCCCTTCACATTTGCTGTTCTTCCCCTGCCTCCTCTTCTTACGTATGGGTTACACAGGAGGTGGTGGTCAAGAACACAACTGGTCAAGGGCAGTGGGGGTTAGGCTGGGCAACACTGTCAGTACTAACTGTAGTTGAGTTATAAAATCTCTTCTCCATTTCGGGCAGAGGTTATGACAGACTCCTGAGAAACTGGGGTTCAAATAATTTGTATACACCGCTGCTGATTAAGCCTTTGTATGTGTTCTCCTAGGCCAGTTTACTATATAAGTAAACCAAACAATGGCTCAGTTTTAAATCACCCAGCCGGGCACTCTGACTAATGAAAGTCTATCGAGGAATGAGCTTCATCAACATTGCTGTAAAGCTTCGGTTCAGTGTGGTGTTTTTGAGCAGGAAAAGTTACTCAAAATACAACTGACTGTGAACAATGAAAGTCTCTGATAAAGGAAGTTTATTGGAGAAAAATGAAATAAAAACAAGTTTTTATTGTTAACCCTCATTACCGTATGCAGCACTTTTCATCCGAAAAATGCAGAAATGGTTAACTGATATTACCAAGAAGAAAACTTCCAATGTAATTTTATAATAACATGTGTATTTACATAAAACTAAGTCTAACCTTAATATTCGTTGGCTGATTAAACTTGTGTCTATTTTAGCTCTGCCTGTGTAGCCTTGTATTGAAAGGGACCCTTATTAACTTTAGATGAACATGTTTATGTAAATCTAGAAAAACCCTTAATTCTCATTCCAGATTTACATAGTGTATGTGTGTATATAACATTGAAATTGCTCTACATAACACATCTGACTTTACTGTTCATTATTTCTGTTTGAAACAGATGCTGGATTAATTGCTGGTAACTGGAGTGTCCTGTATTTGCCCAAGCAGCTAATGCACTTTTCACTCTTAAACCGCAAATCATGAAGTGCTAATCTGCTGAAACTTTCATTAATAAAGGAGAATTTACTCTGTCCAGCAGTTCAAATTAGAGACTTAGTTCATTAACCTTCATATGAGTTCAATTGCTATTTTTGTTTTAAAGAACACCCCAGTGCTTCAGGCAGTCCCTTATACAAAGAATGCACAATTAAGTACTTTCTACAAAAAAATCTATTACTTACGTGGCAGATCCCCAACCTTCTGTTGGGCAGCTTGCTTCGCTGATTGGTTGTTTGAATATATATGGAGTATTCTTCGGAATAAACCTGATGCATTCACAAGGGGGCACTGGTTAATGATGGCTGGAGAATCCCTTTAAATATGTTCCCCTTAGTTGGAAGCCTTAAACCCTCTTTAAAAAAGGAATATTCTCTGGTTATTGATATTGTATTGTATTGTATAATCTCAGAAATATCAGGTGATATGGTTGGAGGTGTGCAATTTGCATCATTCATAACTTTAGCTGGGAAAACTGAATTGACTCAAGTTGTTCTTTGATGCAACTAAACCTTTATCACAAATAATAAAATGACTGATGTGCTACAGTTTTTATTTGCTTAACAGATGAGATGATTTTATGGAAGAACCATGGTAGTGTAGGATGCCCTAGTGCTGGACCAAAGCCCATACGTGAATCTTACAGATAGGAGTGTAGTGGAATAGCAAAACTATAGCTTTTCATTTCTGGATACCATTTCTATGGTCCTTTTTAATTGCATGCTTATACTCCATGTAGTCTTTTAAACGCTTATTGACATCATCATAGAATATATATATATTTTTTTTTAAATGTATTTTAGGGCGTCCAAAATGAATCTCAGGAATTCTTTGGAGGAATGTACCATGGCCCTAAATCTATTCCTAAACAACAAGTTTTCTGAAGCACTGGAGTTACTCCGTCCATGGTAAGGATTTCACACACCACTTGTGCCTTTTATTAAATAATGTAATATATATATATATATATATATATATATATATATATATAATCTATCTATATATATATCGGCACCACTTTCAAAATGTGACTGTATTTGGGGGGACCGGTGATCTGAAGAACATAAGAAGATGTGGTGTGAGGAGAGGAAACGAAGGAAATTGAGTTTCCTTTCTTCATTTTAAAGTATGCAGTTTATCCAGATGATTCCTTACTTGCATACTATGTTGTGGGGGTAATTATTTGTACTGTTTGATTTTTGTTTTTCTTCAATGTTAAATTGGCTAATGTAATTCCGTCTTTATCTAGGGCTAAGGACAGTATGTATCATGCACTCGGATACAGTACCATCTTAGTTATGCAGGCAGCAATGACATTTGAGCCACAGGATATCCAAATGGGAATTGGCACAATGAAGGAGGCATTACAGACATGTCAAAGGTGAGTGCCAATTATGATCTATTTTGGCTCATACTGTTTAGTTAATTTAGCTGATACATCCAACCAACTACAAAGGGAGTAGATGTGAACAAAAACAATGTGCAATTGCGATGTGGTTTGAGTCTACACCATTGGATAAAATGATTAGTTGGGAAAAAGTACCTACTTACTATTTACTAATATACTTCTGTCTGCAGATCAAATCTAAAAGTAGTTTTCTGTCCAATGGGATGACATTATGTTTACTTCCTATGAGATTTGTCTTAACCTAATAAAACATTTTAAATGCCATTTTCAGTCAATGTGCATGTTTGTTTTCAAGTTAGATGAAGATTTAATTAATTTTGTTTTGCAGATTTAGGAAAAGAAACACGGTCGTTGAATCTCTATCCAATCTTGTGTCCAAGCAGTCAGGAGAGCACCTTTCGGAAGGTAATGAGATTAATTGTGAAGGCATGATTCACAGGCGAAATAGAAGGTTATCTATTTCCATTGTAACCCTCTATTAGGGGGTTTTGTCCCAAAATTACTCATTACCATACCTGTGAACTCCTCTCGGTTTGACCCGGAGATTGCTGGGTGAGCGCTGCTGTCTTTAACAAACATGCAGAAATGCCTCAATACACCAGTTTGTTATACGTTTTTAGACATTTGAAGAGTGTTGCTTGTATTGGAACATGAAAATATTAACTAGGTATCCCACAGGCTAAAAGTTTTTGAAATATCCAGTATTATAATCGTGCAGATTAGTATAAAATCAAATCACAAAACTTCTAGGAAACTTCTTGATAATCTGAAAGTCAAATCTGGTTTAATTTCCCAGGTATATATTTTAATCAGAACAGTAATCCATTTAATCCTCAATTTAAATTCTTCACTTGATCCGCGGCCTCCAGCATGCTGTAGAGAATCAAGATATATATTGTAGCAGATGTTTTGTCCTGCTTGGATTTTATGTCTTCTTGGATTTGCACCTAACCATGTCCTTTTTTTTTTTCTCTCTTCTTTGTGTCCTTTTAGAGGAGATGCATGCTGAAATCTGTTATGCCGAGTGTCTATTACAGAAGGCTGCCCTGACATTTGTACAGGTAACAAACCTTTTAAAATACGCTCTTTGTGAACAAACCGTTCGGAGGCGCGGTTCTACTGAGATGATTGAAATGTGCGTCTGTCTACTCAATTAATACTGACCTAGAATCCTCTTTGCCCCCTTCCATCATTAAACAGCAGCACCTCTTGAGTCCAGAACATCAGAAGTTCAAATAATACAAAATAACAGCAATACGCCCTTTGTAGATATTATTTAGTCATTAAATTGCCACTGCAATACTGCATGCTTTTTTAATAATTATTTATTTTTTTAGTGGGTGCTAGCGCGCACCATTTTTGTTACTGTATTAGCGTTTTTGCTTTTGATATGCAGATATCATTGTAATTACACAAAGTGCAGCACAAAATCTTAAAAGAAACCTGGTGGTCCTATATATCAGCTGTCTACTTAACATAGAAGAGGAGCAGTGGAACTTTATTGCCATAATCCTATCACTGTCAGTACTGTAGTATAGAATGCAGGAATGATATCATTCACTTAGTGTTATGCCGTATACAGTGCTGTAAAAAAGTATTTGCCCCTTCCTGAATTTTTTTGTGTTTTTGCATATTTGTCCCACTTAAATGTTTCAGATCATCCAACAAATTTGAAAATTAGACAAAGATAACCTGTGTAAAAAATAAAAATAAATAAATAAATAAATGCAATTTGTAAATGATTTCACATATAGAAGAAAAAAGCTATCTTACCCTACCTGGCCATATGTGAGAAAGTAATTATGATTAATACTACCCCTTAGCTACTAAATCAACCAGTTAACAAAATGAATTAATAATTGCATTCAATTTCAATAGACAAACCCAGGCATGATTACTGCCAGCCCTGTTGAATCCAAACATCAATTTGAATAGAAATTGTCTTGCAAGGTGACGTAGGCTAAACAGTCTCAAAAAGCAGCAAGTGATTCTGCAATCGAAAGAAATTCAAGGACGATGAGAGAGACATTGACATCTATCAGTCAGGAGAGGGTTACAAAGTAGTTTCTAAGGCTCTGAGACTCCAGCGAACCACAAAGAGGCGTTCTCTACAAATAGAAAACAGTACAGTAGTGGACCTTCCCAGAAGTGGCTGCGCCACCAAGATTCCTCCAAGAGCACATTGCCGACTTATTAAGGAGGTCACAAAAGAACCCTGACTAACATGTAAGAACTGCAGGCCTCACTTGTTGCAAGGCAAAAAACACTCCTGACCAAAAAGAACACATTCTGATCTATAAGGTCACACCAACAGTCAGACATGGTGGGGTAGTGTAATGGTCTGGGGCTGCTTCGCTGCATCAGAACCGGGAAGACTTGCCGTAATTGATGGAACCATGAATTCTACCAGAGAGCTCAAGTGCAGTTGGGTTATGCAGCAGGGCAATAATCCGAAACACACAAGCAAGTCTACCTCTGGGGGGGTTTTCATACCCTAACTACTGGAGCTATTTTAGTATTGGTTTAAACCTTTTTCCCATTTTTTGTGAATAGTATACCCATGTAAGTGATATATTGTGTTTTTAAAGAGAGAGAGCTTTATTTTGATACTATATTTACATGTTTAGTCAAACATTTAGTAAGTAATTTTGTAAAAACTAGAGAAAAATAGAAGAAAAAATCTAATCACATGTCAATCCTCTGTAAGTTATTTTGAACAAGGAAACCAAACAAATACCCCAATAAAACTATATTTTCTGTAAATCGGACAACCCAAGGTGTGTCGCAAGGAGTTTGTGGAGACTCGTCATGCAGCTGTCATGTCATGTGGCCGCGGTCACTGCCACATTAGTCGTAGCAATAGTTTCCTGGGATTTTTTCTCCACCAAACCATCTACGTTGTAAAGGGTTTTTAGAGAAAACCAGCCAAAATTGCTCGACTGTTTCTCTGGATTACGGAAATATCCCACGTGCATAGTTTTTGGAGGTTTTGTTTTCTGGACTTTTGTTATGCAGCTGTTTGGCTACCAATCACTGCAAAACCCTACCTGTAGCATTAATTTCATTCACTTTGTTTCACCAACATTTCTTTGTTGCTTATGATTTTTTGCACGGGTTAAATGTTATGGCAGAGCAATTCAGGCAAATTTTTTCAGATGCATCTACAGATTAAGGAATTACCCCATATGCTTTTTTTTTCTTTTAAATTTGCACGGAAAAAACCCTCCTAATACCTTTTTGTAACAGACTGCATCATTTTCTGAGCCTTTTGTTTGGCAACAGTGGGTGGGATTTAGCAAGGAAAATGCCTACCAGTTAGATATGGGACATTTTCATCTTGCAGATTTGGAGTGGACTCAAATTTTGAGTCACCTTCAGGGGGGATGTTGGGGATTATCGTTGAAATGCAGGACTCTTAGCAAGTCCAAATATCTGGTACTGGTCATATGTGAAAAAGGAAGGTTGATAAAACCGGGTCTGTGCTCCAACAGTAGTGTATGGTGTTCTTACAATACTCATCACTAGGGTCAAGGCCCCAAACTTTCCAATTTCAAACATCTGTTCCCTTGGTCAGCGGTCAGACACGGCTAAAAAAAAAAAAAAAAAAAAAAAGAATGGGGGGAAAAACATTTAAAAATTGGCTTACTAGAATCAATATCACGTGATTTCAGGGGTCGCAATAAAAAGTGGGATTTCAGGCTCCAACATATTGGGGGGTTCACAACAATGATTTCACAACATAATTTTGTTGGAACCTGGGCATCACCCTCATCTGATATAATACTAGACAAGTCTTCTTAGAAGCGTTCCATTTAAACACCACCAAATACCGGGGAGACGGTTTACACAGAGATCCGTGGGGATTTTAAAGCAAGACACTTAGTGCTGCAAGTTGCTCTAGATGTCAATTGCTTTTTTTTTTATTTGCTACTTTTCAAAGATAGCGTTATTACAGAGTTCATAATCTCCAATATGTCAGTATTATCCAAAGCTTAACGGACACACAGGCTCAAATTGGTGTATGGCTTTCAGTGAAAGGCCTACAGAATGAGGTCAGGGAACAGTCCTTAGGCTCCCTGGGAATCTGAGCGAATATGGTCTATGACAGTATTCAGGCTGGCATAATGTTATGAAACTGCCTACTTTCACAACTTAAAAAATATATTATACAAAATCTCTCATGCAATATAATTTGTGTGAATAAAAATTATATTAATAAATGCTATATGCTGTCTCTCATGATGGAGTATATCTGAGTTTTCTCATTCCAAAACGTAGCAGCAATGTACTGGGACACTACCTGTATATATGGTATATTTTTTTATGAATATAAAAAAAACAACCATATGCACTTACCTGCTTTACAGTTTAGCGTACAATATATGACCAAAAGCATGTGGATACCCCTCCTAATTATTGAGTTTGGGTATTCCAACCACATCAATGACTAACAGGAGAGGGTGCGCTAAGAAAGCACTTTGAGTCCCACTGGGAGAAAGGTGCTATATTAATACTAGTTCTGTTATTTTAAAACCTTGTGGAAAGACTTCAAGGAAGAGTGGACGCTGTTATAGCCGCAAAGGGTGGTGGGCAACCTCGGTTTTGGAATAGGATGTCCACAAGCTCATATAGGTGTGATGGTCAGCTGTCAATATTTATGGTCATATAGTGTATAATGAGTTAAGTAATTATACAGCCATATATAGGGGTACATTAAATATATATACATCAGGATAGATGCTTCATACAGTTTACCATCTGGTTAATGTAAATGCATAAATGATTTCCTTCTCCAACAAAATGGGTTCTGTCAGCATCCGTACTCGCTGTCGGATCCTTTCTTCCGGCAGAACCTCAGACGCTGTCAAAGCCCGTACTGTCGGAAGAAGAAAGCGGACAGCATTAAGCAATTTTCAGTTTGGAAAATCTAGTTTTTACTGAAATGCTCAAGATATCAATTGAGCATACGTTTACTTTTCATATAAGTATGGCTTGCTTAACTGTTTTCTTAAATTTAAAAATGGTTTGCTGTTTAATTGAAAAATAACCCCATCTGTCTATTTTACTTCATTGTTTCTAGTTTCCAAATTTGTTGATTACACACAGCTGATCTTTCATGCCAGGAGGACACCAAATGACGTCACACAGAGCATTAGTGATATATATATGTAAGATGGAGCTATGGCAGGCAGGCTTAATGCAACATAGGGGAGGGCAGTTTCTCAGATGTTGTATGTAAAATGAATTAAAGACATGGAAGCCAAGGATGGAGGGTCATTTGTTTCTGAGCTAGTTTTGGATGACTGAACAATTTTTGGTTACATTTCAAACCTGAAGCATCTCGCTGAGCTCATTTTGTGTTAATGAATTCTTTACACAAGTCAGATTTGTTTACATCAAAGCAATATGATGACAAACTTAAGATGTCTGTGCTCTAGCTGGGATATTTAAAAGTCATGGCCACAAGGACTAGAGCAGCACTGTAGTTTGGGCAAACAGGTATTGTATTTTCTTGTTGGTGAAACAGAACAGTTTACGGAGTTGATTTAAGGGGTTAAATTAGTATTAAAAATAAAAAGTATAACACAGGCTCAAATTGGCCCTTCTAGGAGAATAAACATGCTAGGATGGTTAAGGGATTTCAGTTTCTGGTCTAGATAAAAAAAAAAAATATCATGCAGGCAGTGGTACTTTCACCTGAGAGATCATAATGCACAGCCCTTTAGTCATTCAGTGTGGAACCATTGCCCTCCACTAGCATCATTCTGCTTTTCCCAATAGATTGCCTTTATAGTAACATTTCAGGATTGTTTTGGAGTAGGGGGGATTTTCTTCAAAATGTAGGCACCCCCCCCTCATTTCTCTTTTATTCACGTGAAAACAAAATCTGGGCAACTTTTACAGATAACCCTGAGAATTGCAACACACTCTTAGTTAGACATATACAGTATGTTCAGAATTCACTTTTCCCACATTGAATTTTAATTAGATTTCGTCACAACTTATTATAGAAAGGTGCGTTTTTAAGTAGGTCTATTGAATGAACTGTACTAAAATCAGCAGACCAAGTACAGGTACCCTGCGTTTCTTATAGAGAAGGAGACACGTCATTTAGATTTGTTGGCAAAATCAAGATGAAATTAAAATTTACTTTTTTTGGTTTAACCCCAATGAACAAAATGGATTGGGTTTCTTCCAGGATGAAAACATGATCAACTTTATCAAAGGTGGGCTCAAAATCAGGACAAGTTACCAAATATACAAGTATGTTTGTTTTTGTTTTTGTGGTTTTTTTTTGTTTTTTTTTAGTAATTTTTTTTGTTTGTTTCAGTTAAATGTTTTGATATTGTGTAATTTTTAAATAGTCAAGTGTTCTTACTTGGTACATAAAAAATATGAATTGTATTTCATTTGTATTTGTTCTTAAAGAGAATGCCATCAGCTCTTGCTGTCAGGATTGACCGCGGACAAAAACTCTAGTGAAACTCACCATCAGTTTGAAGGAGGTGTAAAGCTTGGTATTGGAGCCTTTAACTTGGTGAGATTTTTTTTTTCTTTTATATGCTGACAGAGGACCGTATAAGGAAATTAAGTGTCATTCTTCACATTGGGACTCCTAACTAGTGCAGGCTAAACATTATGAGTGGATGTGTGTGTGTGCGGTTTAGCAGTTCATATGGTAATAAATACAATACAAATCATAGTACAGATAATATAAAAAACATTACATTACATTTATTTATATAGCACCAGTAGAATGTGTAGAGCTGTTACAACAGTAAAATAAATTAAAATCACAAACAATAATAAACTGGTACAAAAGGAAAAGAGCGCCCTGCTCTTGGTGGTTGAGGGGGGGGGGTGTAACAGTAGAAGAGGAATGCTGGCATGGGTTGATAGTCTGGATGATCTGTAGAGGTTGTTGGTCTTTCAGATGGCTTGATTAGTATGTTGGCAGAGAGTGTTAGTAAGAAATGTTGTACACTTCTTGGAAAAAAAAGTGGGTTTTCAGGGAGATATAAACCTAATAACAATCACCTTCATTATTTTTGAGCATATTAACAACTTTTGCATTTACTATTACAATAACGAAGAATGATAAAGCTGGCATGTTAAATCATGGAAGCGATCGGATAAATACCACAGCATTAACATTGCAAGAATCCTAAATATTGAATTTGATGGTAGATAACAACCCAGCTAGTCTAACAATGTTTCCAGCTGTCAAATCCTCAAACTTGGTGTGTCTCATAGCCGTATGTCTATCCCAAGAAGGTTTAGATCCCATCGCCGTAATGTCCTCTACAAGGGAAATGGGCTAGGCATAAGGACACAATGGCTTGTGAGGAACATAGTGAAGACACATGTGAACTCGTACAGTTGCATATTTAAAATATGTTTTTATAAAGAAAAGAAGAGTTTATTTTTTTATTGTTTTTATCCTCCTTTTTCTTTGTGGTAAGTTAACAGCTTTGCTTTGTGTTTTGTCCATAGATGCTTTCTCTTTTGCCTTCAAGGATTCTGAGACTCTTGGAATTCATTGGCTTTTCCGGCAACAGGGTGACTTGCCTTCTTTTAAAGTTATTCTCTATAGAAGTGACTTAGCATATTTCATTGTACTCATTTATATTATTAGTTTTATTTGTAGCCCATAAGTTTGACCCCTTAACTATTAAACATGCTTACTGATGTGAGATCTAAGCTAATGGTTTTTATAAACTATACTCTCGAATTGGAATTTTTCTAATTTCAGTGGATATGTAGTGTTATCTTAAATAGCGATGTGTTCCTTACTAGCTAAAAGCTACTAAGAAAGGTAGTCCAATGACACTATGAAGCATATGAAAATGAGTGTTGACTTCAAGTGCCAAATATCATTATAGCACTAGCTAAAGCTGTCTTTTGAAGCTGTGTGCATAAAATAACCCTGTGTTCATCCTCTAGATAAAACAGATAGACATGTAAAAACAAAATGTATTCACATATATTTCGATCATATGTATGTCAAACTGGAAAATGAATAAAAGGCTAACGTCCCAGCTTCAGATCTTCCAATTTATAGTTATCTTGGTATTTTGCAAGTCACTGTCTAGATTTACATAGTTTTTTATTATGTGGCTAAACTTTAGTTAAAAAAAATCCCATCCATACATACAAAAAAAAAACCTAAATATTTGAACTAGAAATCAGCACCGGGATATTTTAAATGTCTACAGTTTCTACATAAACTATGATGATCTGTATTTGGAATTAAAGGAAACTTACTGGGTACTGGATGTTTTTATAAGATGGTTTTAATTTTCTTGGGTTTTTCAGGATCTGGGACTTCTCCAGCTGCGAGAGGGAGCCTCAGGAACCAGTTTGAGAGCAATTTTATGTGTCCTCACTCTTCTGTTCTACCATACCTATGTTTCTCTAATTCTTGGTAAGATGCCTCTTTGCAACATGGGTTGTTCACCAAATTTTATTTGTTTTAAGTAACAGAATTAAGACAAATGCAACAAACTCTATTTCAGGAACCGGGGAAGGTAATCTAGAAGAAGCAGATGCCCTCCTGGAGCCATATCTTGATAAATTCCCAAATGTATGTATGTTTTTTTTCTGTGTACAAAAAAATATTTTCTTAAAAAGCAATAGCTGATATTTTTTTTTTTTCGGTATGTAATTTTTAAGATTTAAATTTTTATTATTCTTTATCCACATCCAGGGCTCAATCATTCTATTTTATGCTGCTAGGATTGATATCCTTAAAGGAAACTTTGAACAGGTAATACTTTTAGAACGGTTTGCTTTCACCATAGCTGTGGAATGTATGTTTTAGTTATGTATGAGTTGTTTACGTTCATTGAACCAGATATTTGTATTATGTGTATGTTGTTAAACTTGAGAAAGTATTTCTATAAACACCAAAACCTAATGCAACCTAATGCGATCACGCCCCCTGACGAAGCTCATTGCAGCGAAACGTATGTTGGGGTTGGTACGTTTGGACTTGGCACCATTCATCACCAGGTTTTTTTGCTGGTTTCAGCCTTGTTTCTTGCAGTATGTTATTTCATTTGTTCCTTTTTACTTTATTGCTGTGGTCATCCTTGTGTTTCTTATTTGTGCCTTTATATATATACGTATTTCCATCCTAGTTCCTGTAGTCCTGTGCCCTTGTTCATATGTACCTTCCTATATGTGTCTTGGTGCCGAGATGCTTTTATATTATATATATTTTTTTATATATATTTAAATCATATTGTCTAATGAAGATTTACTTTGTATATACCTTTTTTCCTTACGTGCTCTCCTTGCATTAGGTTTTGGTGTTTATATATGTACAGTATCTCTGCCATTATTGGTAGTTTGTTTGTTTTTGGTGATTAAAGTATTTCTATGCAGATTTCTAATATAAGTTTTGAACAAGTCTGCTTTTGATTTACAAAATGAAATTCTCACAGCAGATTAGGAAGCTCATTATCTAATCATTGTTTTCAGATATTTTTAGTCATTACCTCACAATTGAGTCTTAATCCATCTTTTAACGGTTTATGTATCCAAGTATTTTTTTTTTTTTTCTTTCATATAATGTGCACCTGTCCAATCATGGCCCCGTGTCTCCATTTGTACATTTTTCAGGCACAAATGACCTTCCAGAAATGTATAGTCTCACAGCAAGAATGGAAACAGATCCACCATCTCTGCTATTGGGAGCTGATGTGGTGCTTTTCTTTCCAGCAAGACTGGCTCCAAGCATATCGCTATGCTGACTTACTGTGCAAGGAAAGCAAGTGGTCAAAGGTAGCTTTTGGATAACTGCTTGAAAATACATGAACCTTATTGCAAGATCCCTACATATTTTACAGAATCTGAATTCGATCCATATTTAGCAGATGCATGCTTTTAATGTTGAGCATGGGTTACTGCAGCCTAACCCATAATAAACTAGGTTTAAATGGTCATTTGGTCAGTTTGAATTACAAACACACTTGAAGTGTACATATACTTGTGTGATGTCATATAGATGACACAGCTAGATGTCATGATAGATGATCATAGTCCCATACTGGGGCCACGGTAATCCTGTTTTAAAAGCTAGCAGTTTTTTAAAGGAAAAATAAATGTTAAAAAAAATATATATATTGATAGCGACTGTGCAAAATGTAAATATATATCATGGTTTTTCTTTACTTTCCGTGCACGTCCTGAGCTTTAAGAAAAGTCTAAGCCAGGTCTCTTCTCAATCATATGCAATGGTAACAAATAAAGGAGTGCTTGTGAAGCTGAGAAGAATTTTCAGAACTTTATTTTACAATATAGGGGGTTTATGTGATTTATCATGGCTCTATAAAGCCAGCTATCCTACTTGTTACTCATATAATGGTAAATATTTAACCCGATAAAGCTGACATTTTTAGCTTCTCCAGTGGAGTTGAATTGCACTAACCACCTTGAAGCTATTGCACATAGTTCACTAGGTGAACAAGAGTAAAATGGTATCTGGGGCCAGTGCTACCATATAGCTCATCCTTATTGTGCTGGGTTGGTGGCAGGATCTCTTCTATGTTATAAAATAGAGGGTGCCAGAGACCTAGTTTTCCTAGGGTGCTGGAAACCATAGGGCCAGTATTGAAGGTGTGGACATATTGTTTTAGAAAAGTCTGTGAAATGTCACATCCAGTTATGGAAGAAATAGCTTGAGGAAGAGTATTCCACAATCAAAAAGGAGTGTGCAAAGGAGAATTCATTGTAATTCCCTAAAACAGAAATTATGCAATCTTACACTTTTTTTTTTTTAATAAGAACGCTGAAATGTAAACCTTTATATACAAATGGCCGATTTCTGAAATAAGCTAGGTTTCCTTTCCAAAGAGTAGAATCCCTGCAGCTTAATGGATGTTTTACACAATAACTTGCAATGACCAAGGGCATTTTAGTTATCCTTTGGCATTTAATGTTCTCCAACAGAGCTCTCTGTCTTTTGCTGACTTAATGGCCTTTTAAGCTAGCCAGTTTGTATCCTTTTCCTGTTAGGTCATTGTATGCTTAATCTGTTCATTGGCGCTCTGTCTATGCTCTTTTTCTTTTTGCTGCACTCCCCAATAAATGAATTCTACGTATTTAGGCAATATATGTCTTTCAAAAAGCCGCCATCCTGAGCATGCTTCCTGAAGATGTTGCAAAGTCGACAGGAGAAGATATAGTTGCCTTGTTCAGGTATGAACTTAACCGTTAACTTACAACACAGTCCCCTGTAACCCATAATCCATGCGGTGTCTTCCACAAAGTCTGTTCTTCTAGTTCTGTACCACTGGGCATGCAGCCAATCTGAAGTGCTCAATTACATCTGATATATGTAGCAAAGCACAATTAAAATGTTTATTCCTAGTATAGGACAAGCGCTAAAGAAATATCCATTGCATGCTTGAACCTCCTTTAATGAGATGTGATCTAAACACATCAGAAGTAAACAAAAATTAAGACGCTATGTGTCTGCCTTGAACATTGAGAGGTGAGAGCAATTATATATGACTTTTGGATGTAATAAGATATACAAAGCTGATGAAACTAATTCTATGTTGGCCAATTGTGTTCTCGCTGTCACAAGTATCTAGCTGCAATAGCGCAAATTGGCTTACCTAGATCACAATGCAGCAACGCTCTTTGGTATTGTGATGTGTGTATATAATATCAGTTTTATTCAATGTGGACTTTATTATGTCTGTTGCAGGCAAGTGGAGAGTTTAAAGCAAAGAATTGCCGGAAAGTCCATCCCCACGGAAAAGTTTGCCGTCAGAAAATCCCGCCGTTATGCCTCGTCTAACCCGGTCAAACTGATTTTGCCAGCTCTGGTAAATTAACTTGTCTAGGAATTGAGGTGATATTATTTATGTTGTACGCCAGTGAAATTAATACTCTTTTGGCTAGGCTTGCTGTTTATGACTGCGACAGCGCAAGTATTATAAAACCCAGCATGGACACCGCTAGGTAGACTTTGTGAATCAATCTACATACATTAAAATGTACCATGCTTTAAAAACAAAAATCTCTGACTTTATATTATTACATTTGGGGGGAACACTACAGATGGTTTGCATTTTTTGCAAACAGTTTTTCCTGGAATCAGTGTTGCTTGAACAAATATTAAAATAATAGAGGCCTTTTGGAAAAGCCATTATTGCTAATAAACCAACATGGCTGCTGTTTGTGGTCTTATCTTGGAAGTCTTAGTAGCATGTGAATTATGGGAATGTATGCACGGTGCGAGTTTAAAGTGACATTTTAAGATTAGCTTTCATTGAGCCTTAACTTACTCTGTCCCTTTGCAGGAAATGATGTACGTATGGAATGGTTTTACAATTGTGGGTAAAAGATCTGATCTCACAGAAAGTTTGCTCGTTACCGTTGAAAATGCAGAAACTGCTTTGCAGAACGAAAAAGGTAAGTACACCCCGTTCGGAACCAAAGCGTCACTAAATGTCACAAAGTAATAGGCAGACTTTATTTTCATTAAAAGTCAACTATTTACACCCATGGTAGTTATACATTTCTAACTCTTCAAATGTAATGTGAGCTTAACAGTTGGACTCCATTAAATCGTTGCCGTGGTAACTTTGCTGGGGTCGACAAGTTGGACAGCGGTGTTCTAGATTAGCACTGTCCGGCCCTTTCTTGTGTATTAGGATACATTTTCAAACATTTTAAACATTATGCTACATACCCCACACAGACAGGGGCCAGAAAACAAAGTAAGGCTTGCCCTGACTTTGGAATTAATCTCGGAACCTAATAGTTCATGGGTTTAAATATTAGGGAACACCGATCTAGATCCCTCAGAATACTAAGGGCGATACATCATGAAATGTGTGAGATGCAAATGACTGTCTGAAGATGCACAAACCATAATCTTTACATCCTGAGCTAAATGCACTGAAAGGAAGGCATGTGTTCCTGATAGATGTGTTTTTAATCTTCCAGACCAGACAGAGTACTTTACTGACGACCAGTGCCTAGTTCAGCTGCTCAAAGGCCTTTGTTTGAAACACCTGGGTCGATTACTGCAGGCAGAACTTTGCTTCAATCAGGTCATACAAAGGTACAAACACGAAATAAAGATTAAACCGGGAATCTATTGCTTGAACGTTCTTTTGAACGCAATGTGAATATGTGTAACCATATACATATATGTACAAATCGTAGGCATGATCCCAAACGCCACACATCACGGATCAATATTGCTTTGTTTTGCAGTGAAAAGAGGGTGAAATATGACCACTATTTACTTCCATTTACCTATTACGAGTTGGGACTACTATACAAACAGCAAGGAGACAAAGATAAAGCTATTAAGTTTATTGAAACTGCTAAGTAAGTTACCTCATTTCTTTCATTTCATTTCCTTTTGTTCGCTATTTCTTTTTGTTTTCCTCTTGTATTGCATGTTTAGAAAGAGGATACATGTACTGATTTAACCGTTTTGCAGGATGCCGCATATTTTATTCTGCAGTTTTTATTGTACAGACACCAACCTTTGATCAGTCCTTGGTTTTGTCATAGATTCAGGATAGCTTTATGCCTATCCCACGCACACTTAAATTCCCTCACTGCCTTAGCCCCTACCATTTCTGCTGGGAGGCTGTTCCATTCATCTATCACCCTCTCTAAAGTAAAAAATGCAGTCATGCCAAGAAATGCAATTTTGTGAATGAAAGTGCACATAATTGTATTATGTGATCTGATGCATCAGATGTATACATATTAGTATGCTTTTGCACCAATAATTCAAGTGGTGGAATTGCATCACCAACAGTGTTGGTATGTATAAAGTCTTTGTATACATACCGTGATGCCTCAAATGCCTGTTTGTGCTTGTGAGCCCTTTTTTATGTGTTTTCTTCCTCTATACTTACTTTATAAAGTGACTTGAGAAGTTGCAATGTTAGTACTTTTTCACCTTTCATGTGTAAACCTCTGAAAACTTTACTGTTTTGTGTTCTTGTTCAGTGTACGTTCAGGGTGAATTTGCATCTTACAATGCTAGGTGTGCTGGTGTCATCTCCATTATATGAGACCAGGGTTTGGTTCTTTGAAAACATTACACAGTGTTTTACGCTACAGGAAGTGTCGTCGTGGGAACTACCGAAGAATATTTTCCCCAACGGACATTGTGTTTGGAGACACGAGCAGCAATAAACTGCTGGGACAGAAATGCTAGAAAGGTCTTTTGCGTGTGTTGGCGCGTGATCATGCTTAAGAGCGCATGATAAGCAGTCATCATCTGTCTTCTTAAGGGTTTGAATGCGTTCTTGTGAGTTCTTGTCTGCAGTCTATTATCTTGTAGTTTTCATTAGTGCTACGTTCCATTTGTCATTGGATTCCTGAAATCTTGTGCCCTCCTTGGGATGGTCTGTAATGAAATTAATCTTATGAAATGGCAGTTAAGGCTACAATGAATGGTTTGAGCGTGATTTCCTCTGCTCAAGAATGTTAATGGTAATGTGACAGCCATTTAGAGGGGATTACAATAACAGTTTGGCAATTCAATGGAAATGGGTTTTTTTGTAAATGAAACTCAGAGAAGGTATGCCAACCAACCTAACAAATAGGAGAAGCCAAATAATGTGGCTAGTTGGATTTTCCAGTTTTTAGCCAACAACGCCTCTTCTCTCAAGCTTCGGATCACCTTGTTTCTTCTCGTTGGATTCTTAACTCCCGTATTATAATGAATGAGAGAATGTTTATCTTATATGCGCTACACGGTTTCCTTTTTTTTTAACCAGAAGATTAATTTCAATCAGTAAATGTTCATGGGTAGCAATTACCTAAATATCAAAACTTCACTATAATTTATAAGGATGGAGAAAAAAGGCTCACACCGTGCAAGCTGTGTTTAGCCATCAGCCATTCTAAATAGGATAAGCCCGCATCTACAACTGGCTTTGAACTTGGATACGTGTACCTTCTTGAACTTATCATGCGAACAATTTGCTTGTTTTAATACTATTTTTAATCGCCTTTTTTGGTGAATTGGAAACAAATATGTGCACTGATTCAATTTTTTTTTTACGATTCTGCTTTTAACTCTTTTTCACCTTGATTTCTTTGTAATTTCGTAAACCATGGACTAAATGGAATAGGAAGATATGAAATATTTTCTTCACGATCCTGATAGGCTGTGGATGCTATTGTTAGCTGGGCAAGTACACAACAGCTGACTATGCAACACTTCCATTAGCGCCATCCGCTAACTCTTGTGTTTACACACTCCTTATAAATGGCTAACTGAGAATTAGGATAATTGTACTTGTGGCAAGATGGAAAATATACCTCCTCTGTGGAATAGATATTCTACATTAGAACATAATCAAATTTGTGTTCATTGTATGTGTGTGTCTTTCATTTTTGTAAGTGCTTACTTTTCTAGTGGCACCCACTTTGGGCATGTCTTCTTTTTTTTGTCTTGTCTGACTCTTCTGTCTCACAAGCACCTGTATTTATTTGTTTCTTACAACGCACTTACAGAACCACTGAATTACCTACAAAAATGTGGGTCAGAAGGTTGTCAAACATCTGATTATATACTCTTTACTCCACAAACTCTCTGGAACTTTTGTTTTTCTCCCGGAATCCCGGCTCTTTGAATCTTCCTCTCTGTCCTTGCTATCCTGTGGTTTAACAGCCAACGGCACAATATTCTGGCAGAAGGATATGAGGCTAATAAGTTACTATGTCATTACAGAAAAAACTACAAAGACTACTCTTTGGAGTCCAGACTGCACTTCAGGATCCATGCAGCACTGATCAATCTAAAAGGTTCCACAGCCTCAACATCTCCTTGGTAATTTAGAAGTGCCCACTAAAAAAGGGCTTTGCACTTGCTCACTGCTAGTCAAACGATTTACACAACTTTTGGAAGTTACTGCACTCAAGTTGCTAGTTTCATTTGGTTTAAGATGAATTGCAATCTGATCACTGTATATACCCTACTAGTATTATATCCAGCCAGCCATATTGTTTCTTTTAGAATGTGATGTGAACCCTATCGTGAGTCCCCCCCCCCAAGTCTATCATCCTTAAGGGAGTTTCAACAAAAGAAAAAACAGTCGAAGGAAGGAAGGAAACCAAGGGATGTAGACTAATACAAGAAGAATGAAATCTGTTGAGCAAGTAACTTGGTGACCACTTTAAGCAGACTTGTTTATGCATTTTCACAGTATTTGTAAAGAGTGATTTTGATGCAAAGTGCTGGCCTGTTCCAAAGTATATTTCCTTTCACTAAACCTCAAATTTTACTACCAACACCTTTTAGTAAAATCTACCAGGGATGTAAACTGCATCATATTTGTTAATCCTCAAGGTTAATAGCTGGTTATTGACTTTATCATTAGTAGTTTTTGATTACAGGGTACATTTCAGGACTGGACCTTTGAAACCTCTCATGATTTGCTCTTGTGTTGAGTATTTCACATAAAAAAAATTGCGTTCTCTTTTATCTGATTCTTGGAATCTTTTGGGAAACGTCTATATATTTATCCGAATACCATATGTTTGTTATTATTACAGATACAATTACAAAGACTATTCAATGGAGTCCAGATTGCATTTCAGGATACATGCAGCACTCAGCAGCCTGAAGGATTCACCAGTATCAACACCTCAATGACCTGTTGAGTGAAGGCTACTGGATATATGGACATTTCAACTACTGGAACCTAGAGTGACCTGCCGAAAAGATGAAATAACATACATTTTAATTATGACTGTTAACCTTTGTGACCTGACCTGATCTGTTGTCCCATGTAGCAATTATTTTCTATGGTAATTGTACTATATCTATATATAGAGAGAACTATATACATATTATATGTTCTATACTTTGAAAGAAAACACACCACAAGGAAAAAAAAGTTGATATATATTTTGTTGAGAGATAATTTATGTCTGCCTTGACTTGAAAGAGAATGTTGGGGGGAAAATACTGCTGATACAGTAAATTACATTACAAAGGACCTTATTCTGTGTGATGGTTGTCTTAATTATAAGAAACATCGCTTATGTATTCAAAAACATTACTGAACATTAGAAGACGGGAACAATAATAAATAATTTAGTATTTGTACGGTTTTTTGAAATATTGTTAAGTGAATAGTTTTTGGTGTAGTGCAGGTGTGCTATGCTCCAATTCAGATCATAGGACTTAAATGCAGTTAACGTGTGAAACATTCAGTTACCTTATAAAAATGCTACAGTCTTTACCATCTTCAGTGACGTGAATGTACTATCTGATACTTTCTATCAGCTGGCAGGATTCAATTATGTGTACACTATCAAACCATAAGGTGTAAAGCTTGCATTGCTTTTTGATGTACAAAGACAAAACATAGGTACTTGCCAATGTAGGTTGCATGAGTTTGGACTGTTAACCCTAAGACCCTACCACGTAAAGAGAGCCAAGTGTTCAGTTAGTTGCCGTGCCTCCATCTTTAGACAAAGAAGGACAAACTGCAGGATAAAGACTGTAAAAAAAAAATAAGATAATAATAATAATAAAAATTAAAAAAAAATATGGAATACATCGCTTATGCAGGTGAGGAAGTATTGTGGAGGCGTTTAGGGATACACTGGCTAGTGTCTCCTGGAAGAAGGGCTAAGTTGACCCAGAATATTAGGTAGACAGAACTTCCATGAAAGACAAAATTAAATTGACAGAATTAAATTGGGTATTTAGAGTACATTAGCATGTACATTAGGAGCAATGTATCGTATCTCGGTTAAGCATGTACAATAATTGTTTAGGTGTCTGTAGACAAACTAATGCCCTGGACACTTAAGCCACTACAAGATTATATCTGTATTTATCTGTTAAAGTAAAAGAGCAACACCAAAAGGTAAAAGATAAACACCAGGTAGTGAATCAAAAATTTAAGTGAAGAAATGAGTTAAAAATACTTCCCACAATAGTGCAGCGGCCCAAACAACACTCCTCTCAGTGTTCAACAGACAATAACACGAATATAGGGGCGCATGTACATGTGGGAAAAAAATAAAGAATAATAGTGCAATAATGTTAGATAAAAAATATATAGTGTGACTGTGTAGTGGGTGCACTCACAAAGATACAGATGGTATACAGGCTCTTCGGAATAAAATGTTCTTTATTTCTTCTTTTTCTAAAAATCAATATAAAAGAGAAAAGGCCAATAGTGCAGTATTTTCCTGTGATATTATAGGAAAGTCAGAATGCACTTACAAGATAGTAGATTTTGCCAGGCACTTCAACTCAAAAAGTCCGGAGATAAAAGTAGAAAATCCAAAAAACGAACTGCTAAAATTAGTAGTCCTCAGGTAAGTCTCAACACGTTTCGCCAAAACCTTCACTGCGGATAAAAAGCTGAACTTATTTTCTCCTGAGGAAGCCGAGAGGCGAAACGCGTTGAGAATTACCTGAGGACTACTTATTTTAGCAGTTAGTTTTTTGGATTTTCTACTTTTATCTCCGGACTTTTTGAGTTGAAGTCCGGAGATAAAAGTAGTTACCATCTTGTAAGTGCATTCTGACTTTCCTATAATATCACAGGAAAATACTGCACCATTGGCCTTTTCTCTTTTATATTGATTTTTAGAAATAGAAGAAATAAAGAACATTTTATTCCGAAGAGCCTGTATACCATCTGTATCTTTGTGAGTGCACCCACTACACATTCACACTATATTTTTTATCTAACATTATTGCACTATTATTCTTTATTTTTTTCCCACATGTACATGCGCCCCTATATTCGTGTTAAAGTAAAAGAGCATCCTAGCAAAAGCCCACATAGTTACAAAATTAAGCATTCCATGCATTGTATAATATTTTAGCAATGACAGGATTTTTTTAAATCGCATTCTATCACACACTCGATAGTAACTTTCTCATGCGTTTTATCTACTCTGGCACTGTCAGGGTGAACACTTTAGCAATAGGACTTGATAGGTTAAATGTGAAGCAAACACCTCAAACAGCTTATCTGTGCCATCGATTGCCCCCCCCCACTGTAATATACACTCACATGTAAACACACACAAATTTACACATGCTTACACACATACTTATACATTCATGCTCTCACACACTTATACATTCATGCTCTCACACACTTATACATTCATGCTCACATGATTTAAAGCTCAGCGGTGCAACAGCAACAAAGGTGCTTCTGTGACAAGACCCGGAGTCACCATGAGGTCCAGCAGATCTACATACCATGTAAACTCTGGATGAGGTGTTTTATCTATGCGCTCTAGTTGTCTTAAGTATATTCTGTATTGTATTTTGATATATTTCATCCATTTGGTCACCATTACCTTCCTTACCAAATCATTTGTTTGATGGAAATACGCAATCGGGTGTTTAACAGCTGTTAACATGATGCATACTATGTTTCGGCCTCAAGATGGCAGATGTGTTATTTTAACGGTAAATGGTATAACAAGAAAATCCAGCTTTGAAATGAGCAGCGAAAACAAAAAAAAGATATAGTTGAAAAGATATTAAAGTTAGAAAACATCCCTAAAACGTTTGACCAGTTAATATTTAAAATAAAATGAAAAACTCTATGTTCAAAACTATTAAAACAAGCATTTTATCCTCTGCTTTATAAGTGGTTGGTGGGAATATGATTGCATGAAAGTGGTAGAGCGTAGGTAATCTCCAATTCAGGAACATACACTCGTCTAGGGCAGTTTTGGAATCTGTGAGAGATGCAACCCCAACATACCAAATTTTAAAATATTATAGTTTATAAAAAGTGATGCACCTTTCAATACCAGTGAATACATATAAAGAATCGCTTAAAACCACGGGAGTATGAGGTGATTCCAAACTCAATGTACGGGCTCAAAATGCATAGTTTTCAATGGGTTTAGGGACCGCCCATTGTCCTTAAGGGGTTAAAAAATATATTTGCTTTAGCTGTGATTAAACAATGTCTAAATATGTCTGTTTCACCTCCAGTTTTACATTTTAACCCCTTAAGGACAATGGGTGGTCCCTAAACCCATTGATTAGGGCTTTGTCATTAAGGGGTTAATTTACTGTGTATAGAAAATTAGTAGATGTCTTACTGTCCGTGACACAGTGGACAAATACGGTATATAGTGTCCTTATGGGGTTAAGTCAAGTGGTATCCAGAAAGTAAACCCGCCACAAATCAGTGATTGGAACCACCTGCCCTGGAACTTTGGCATCAAAAATCAACAACTTGGTTACTGTGAGTTACTACAGGATTTGAGAGCTGGAAAATGTATGCATTTCTATTTTAGTATGTCACTGTGTCACATAGTCACGTATTTTTGCCAATAAATCTATGTTTCAAGGAGTATTTTCACAGAAATGCATCTGTTGAATTAATAGGACTTTATATTACATTTGTTTCTCTTATACTCATTATCTATTTTGTCTAGGCTTTGAGAACTTTTGAAGTCATGCTTCACAGCACAACCAGAATTTAAAACAAAAATAAAGTAATTGATTGAAGGGCTGCCAGTGCTCTGCAGTTGGGAGATGATGTACCGTATTTGCTCGATTATAAGACGACCCCGATTATAAGACGACCCCCCAAAATCAAAATATTAATTTAGGAAAAAAAACAAAAAGCCTGAATATAAGACGACCCTATAGGAAAAAAAGTTTTACCAGTAAATATTAATTCATGTAAATATATTTTTTAAATTTCCTTTTATTTGCCAACCTGCCCCCCCCAGTTATGCCACTCTGCCCCCAGAAATGCTTTATACCCCCCCTATTTGCCACTCTGCCCCATGATATGCCTTATACCCCTATATGCCACTCTGGCATATAGGGGGTTAAAAGGCATATCATGGGGCTGAGTGGCATATAGGGGGTTAAAATGCATTTCTGGAGGTATATATGCATATCATGGGGCTGAGTGGCATATAGGGGGTTAAAATGCATTTCTGGAGGTCCAGAAATGCATTTTAACCCCCTATATGCCACTCAGCCCCATGATATGCCTTTTAACCCAGCATGTACTGGCTGCCTTGGCTTGATAGGAGTGTGATTGCTGCTAACAGCAATCACACTCCTATCAAGCCAAGGCAGCCAGTACATGCTGGAACCTGGGGATGATAGTAGTGGGATTACAGCCTCCCTATGCCATGCTACAACCCCCACCCCCCTTACACATCCATGCTATCACACACAAACACACATTCACAAACATTTAAATACTCATTCATTCCATTAATCACACATACACACACATTAATCACACATACTTACCCAAAAACCCTCCCCCACCCCCTTACCTGAACTGCAGATCTCTCACTCGAAGACTTCTGCAGGGGACCGGCTGTACCAGCAACTTCTCTGGCCCCGCCCCCAGAGGAGGGAGGGGGAGATAGAGTTCTGTGAGGAAGCTACAAGCTTCCTGTCCTCCTGCTTCTAACGGAAGAGACGCTGCTCGCGACCGGTAAGCAGCATGGCCCCAGCCATTTTTTTGGGGTCTGATTAGAAGACGACCCCGATTATAAGACGAGGGGTATTTTTCAGAGCATTTGCTCTGGAAAAAACCTCGTCTTATAATCGAGCAAATACGGTATTTACTATTTAGCCATTTTAATGGTGGTTTCAGTTCCAACTACATGAGACTTAGGAAGCTGGCAAAATGATCCTAAAATGTCAGCCATGTGAACATCATTTCAATGGCTTTTTGTAGAATCCTGCTATAAAAAAAAAAAACAGTACACCAACGTCAAAGCTTATAAGAATCACATATATATATACCGTATTTGCTTGATTATAAGACGACCCCCAAAATCTAAATATTAATTTAGGAAAAAAACAAAAAGCCTGAATATAAGACTACCCTATAGGACAGGGGCGTCCAACATGCGGCCCGCGGGACCTGGAGGTGCGGCCCGCAAAAGATCGGCAGCCAGGGCAACCGATCTTACGCGGGCCGCACCTCGAGTGCAAGTAAGGGGGTGGGGAGGGTGTTTGAATGAGTATGCGTGATTGAGGGAATGAATCTTTGAATGAATGAGTATGTGAATAAATGAGTGTGTGTGTGATAGCATGGGTGTGTAAGTGCTGGAACCTAGGCATGATTGCTGTTAGCAATCACACTCCTATCATGCCAAGTCAGCCAGTACATGCTGAAACCTAGCTAGCTGCCCCCCTTGTGTATTGATGCTGCCAGCAGTATGGGGTCTGCACATCACTTACAGCCACTCTGTATCAGCATGTACTGGCTGACTTGGCATGATAGGAGTGTGATTGCTAACAGCAATCACAGTCCCATCATGCCTAGGTTCCAGGATTTACTGGTTGGATGTGTAAGTGCTGGAACCTAGGCATGATGGGACTGTGATTGCTGTTAGCAATCACACTCTTATCATGCCAAGTCAGCCAGTACATGCTGAAACCTAGCTAGCTGTCCCCCTTGTGTATTGATGCTGCCAGCAGTATGGGGTCTGCACATCACTTACAGACTTGGCATGATAGGAGTGTGATTGCTAACAGCAAGCACAGTTCTATCATGCCAAGTCATATTGCTATTTTTTTTGTTTTTATTATTATTTTATTGTTATTTTTAAAGGTGGGGGGTCATTTTCGGTTTTGGCTAAGTGAACCGTGAACGTTTTGGTCCAGAATTTTCATTTTGGTGGATCCCTAGAATAAATAGAACTATTTCATTTTTAATTATCCTGAATCCTGAATTTGTAGTCACAAAACTTTCTAGGCCCAGAAATCAGTGAGAGGAAAAGTAAAGGTTTTGTGTTATTTACTTTATTTTAATCTGCATATTTTATTAAAGGCCATATTTTCTCACAGTGAAAAATGAGTGCGGCCCGTGCATGTATACAATTCTGATGAAGTGGCCCACTGCAAAAAAAAACTTGGATGCCCCTGCTATAGGAAAAAAGTTTTACTAGTAAATATTAATTCATGTAAACAATTTTTTCATATTTAATAAAAGCCATGATTGAGCAAAATATGTATATTTTTTTATTTGCCAACCTGCCCCCCCAGTTATGCACATCTGCCCCCAGGGTTGCCACTCTGCCCCCAGAAATGCCTTATACCCCCTATTTGCCACTCTGCCCCATGATGTGCCTTTTAACCCTCTATATGCCACTCTGCCTCCAGAAATGTCTTATACCCTCCTATATGCCACTCTGCCCCATGATATGCCTTTTAACCCCTTATATGCCAGAGATGTGTAGGAGACAGTGTTCAGGCCATATCCAAACAACATGTTGACACTTCCTCTAAAGATTCAACAGTTCGCGGATAAGAAGACCAAGATTCTGCAAAAGTCTAGAATAAGAGTATACTAGGTATACTACTAATATCTATCTAGTTCAGAGTGTGAGACACTTAATGAAACAGGACTAGGTCCATTCATGTATTTTCCTGTCTTAGGATAATTGCGAGTCTATGTCGAGGAGTAGCTATTATATATAATGTTCGTACTAAATATTTGCACTTTGTAGACATTCTTTTTTTTTTATTATTCCACAGTATGCTTTTACTTGGCACCCTCCTACATTAAGTCTAAATAGTTCTTTGACAGCTTCCTTTGATTTAAACTATATGTTGTAACCCTCTACCAGATTTGTTATTTAAAAGGCATCCAAACAAATGTGTGCATTTCTTTAATTAGTGGTTAGAAGAGACATGTGGTTTATGTTTATTGCACAGCTAAATTCCTCAATTTGGATGAAATTTAAGAGAAGTGTAAGTACTGGGAAATGTGCCAGTTTAAAATTATGGTAGAGCAGTTGATTTGGCCAAATCATTTTCCTTTTATTCTGTTTACAGGCCATCATTTTAAATACGTCCTGTCCTTTTTGGTTATTTATTTTTCTATGACCACAGATAATTAGACACACCAAATTTGTCAAGTGATTTATGGGAAATAGTTAGTGATCGGGAACTTTGGCCATAGAGTTCACATAGTGGTTGGAATTGTTTTGAAACTTGCCTTATGGGCATATAAACAAGGGAAGTATAGCCAGAAACAACCTAAACAGCTTTTGTCTACCCAAATGGCACGGTGTTGAAAAAAAAAAACATGGATAATTTAGAAAAACTGTAAGGTAAAATGAACCTTGAACCCAGCTGTGGTATATATATATATATGACATATAGCATACACGCCAACAGTCCCGAATTTCCTGGTTCAGTCATGTTGGAGCTGTGATCAGTAGGATAGTCAGGTGAAATCAAAGGATCTCTCCAAACGGACAATGCCTGAAAATGCTCAGTTTTGCAGGTATTGAACATCGCACTATGTTTTAAAAGAGTTTGGTTATCCGTATCAAATGCCAAAGATTATCCATTTACCTTTACCCCTAAATGACTCATGAAATGCTATCTGTTATTCATCACGATATGCTAGTTTAAAATCTATTCTTCGCTATGAATACACAGGGGAATACAAAATGTATAAACACCTATTTTATTTCTCATGAAGGGTGGTAAGTTCATTCTTGTATTTGGAAATTAAAGGAATTTTGCTATGGAATTTATACTAGCTCATTACCAGAGTACAAAGCTGTTTGATATTCTGAAACTGCCATTTAGGGTACCTGGTATATAATTAACAGGCTACTCATAACACAAAACCTTTTCCAGAAGAACCAAATTAACACAGTTAATGTACATTTATGTCGCTGTCTGAAAACCTTTTTATGTTCTTTTAGACATTTTAACAGTGAATTAGTTGTGCTATCTAACACTGTCTTAGTCTCTTCTTTTTTTCTGCAGCTGTTGAACAAAGCTTTTATTGTATATTCAATAACTACCAACATGACTGTTTTATTTGGAGTAAAAATAAACCAAACCATAGATAAAGTGATTAGATAAAGAAATATTTTAAAAAGCCCAGGTCAGCACAAAAGGCCATAGCAACAGACTTCTTCTAAATCCTACATTTTGCAGTTCAGTAAACTATATGTATATAATGGTGTCTGCAGATTTAAATGAGAAATTATTAATGGACGCTGCATATCTTAAAGTATGAGCATTGTTTTTCACACATTGAATAACTGTGATGTCACAATTATTCCTCTGCATTAAAATAGTTTGTCTCCTTTAATACAATTAAAAAAAACTTTAAAGCTCTGTAGGAGTTCCTGTTTAATTGTAAGCACTGAGTGCACCAAAATCTTTTATCCAGTATGGCCACACAATCAGGGCAATACGAATACACAGTTTTCCGGGAGTTTGCTAATGAGCGTTTCAGAAACTATTTACACAAATGTGTTACTTTTTACCTGGATGACATCCTGATACATTCTCCTGATCTTCCACATCACCATGAACATGCTAAAAAGGTCTTGCAATACCTTAGAGAGAAAAGACTGTACACTAAATTGGAGAAATGTGAATTTGAAATGGACCCTAAAAAGTTAAAATACATTTTACATAATTACCAATGCTTTATCTGAAACTTTTCTTAAGTGGTCGCTCCACTTACAGCCATGACCAAGAAGGGAGCAGACACCCATAATTGGATTACAGAAGCAAAACTGAAAGAATTGTTTGAGAGCACATTGTACCGTATTTTCATTACATCCCTGCACTTACTTTTCCAAAACATTTTCTACCACAGACCGAAAGTACAGGTAGTCATGCAAGCCAGTTATGATGCAGAGGTAGGAAAATCAGACACAGAATAACTAGGTGGAATAGTAGTCAGGCAAGCAAATACATAAGTCCAACACAGCAAACACAATAAGCAGGACCACACTAGGGTGTTCATCATCTGAGGACTTTTAAATCCAGCATCTAATCTGCCCCCCTCCAGTCTTGCATCACAGCCGTGCCTACAGCAGAATCTACCCGACTGGACTGCCACTTCAGTTTGCTGCCAGCTGGATCTGCAACTGGTCCAATCTCCATTTCAGAGTTCAGTATTCTGCAGACCTGTTACAAGCATACTTTAGAACTCTCAAGATGTGCCCTATAGTTTCCTGGTGAAGCCATGCTTTCCTGAATCTCTGGGTCAGCTTCTTATTTTTCTCAGTGTAGAGGAGCAATGTTTGCCCATGCCCACTTCCTGCATACTACCTGCTTACTACTTTACTATTAAACATTATGTTTTTACTTTACTGTATGTTTATTGTTAATGAACTCTGCAAAGAAATCAGATTGAAGAGGGTCAAGTTAGGAGTTTGAATTAAGAAACTTAGTTAAATGGGTATAAGCAATTCTGTCAAAAAGCTTGGAGGCGAGAGAAAGTAGAGATATGAGGCAGTAATTGGACAGATCAGTTGTGCACAGGGAGGGGTATATCAGCATAGGAGTTATAGCAGCATGCTTAAAGGAGGATGAGACAGATTCAGTGGAGAGGGAGAGGTTGAAGTTTTGAGCTAGGGTAGAAAAAGAGTAGATGAAAGAGACTGGGTAAGAAAAGTAGGGATCGGGTCAAGGAGACACGTGAAGGATAAAAGAAGAAGAGCATGAGCCTCCTGATCGGTGACAGTTTTATGTAGAGAAGGAGAGTTCAGTAGATGGAAGGATGCAAAGTCAAAGGGAGGGCAAGGGCAGGGGTAGGACTGTGCAGCTATTTCATATCTGATAGTTTCACTAGTTATGTGGCAAAGTCAGAGGCATTAAGGTTAGTGGAAGGTGAAGTTGTGGTAGGTCAAAGAAGGGAGTCAAAGGTACTGAAGAGGCGTTTAGTGTTATGATATAAGGAGGAGATGATGGAGGTGAAGTAGATTTCCTTAGCAAGGTTAAGAGCAGAGTAGTAGGAACGTAGCATGAATTTATAGTGCAGAAAGTCAAACATGGAATGAGACTTTCACCAACTATGTTCAGCAGTGTGGGAAGAGCGAGTAGTAGCTGGGACTACATCCTCAAGAGCAGATTTGGGAGTGGAGTTATAGAGAGAGGTAGCCTTGTTAAAGTACAACATGTTTGAGACTATATCAATTGAGGTTAATTGAAGGTTAATAGAGCTAAGGTCTCTGGTTAGGCAGAGTTTTGGGGGGCTAGGCAAGAAGTAGGAAGCAAGGTGAGAAAGCAGGATAGGAAGTGGTGGTCAGAGAGGGAGAAGGAGGAATTATAGCAGTTAATGAGAGAGCACATGCTACAAAAATAAGGTCCAGGGTGTGACCATCAAAAGAATGAGACAAAATGTATTATGTAATAATTAGCAGCATAATCATGCGTATAATTGGATGTTGTTTTCAATGTATCTTTGAAAGCCAAACTTCTACAAAACACTTTTTAAGTTAACATAAGATCACCTCCTCCACATTCCCTGATGTTGAGATTGGTAAATGGAGTGAAACAAAGCAGTTATAGAAGAATGCAGATAGCTAAATACCAACACAGGAGAAAGGTATCTCTGTCCTATGACATGATATAAATCGCACCAATGTTTAAGTGCAAAGAATGTTGGTTCCTGTCTGTTCACTGTTACTTGGCAAAAAATAAAAAAAACTAACACAGAGAAACATTTTTTAGATCTTTAGGATAAATTATTAACATTAATGTCATAACAAGTTAATCCTAGATTAAGTTATCTGGCAAGTGAATGATTTTGTTTTTTAACCTTTGTTAGGGCAGGCCAGGATCTTTGCCCACAGACAGCAACAGTGCTCCTTCAGTTTGAAGTGGTGTGTATATATATATATATATTTATATATATATATATATATATATATATATATATATATATATATATATATATATATATAGTCCTCTAAGGTGCAACATCTGAATCTCTAAGTGTGGCTTTTTTTGCATAGCTTGTTTGGATATTCCCCCCCCACACACACACACAGGGTCATGTGTTAAGAGAACCGAAAAAATGTTTGATCAAATTCACTGCTGATTTTGGTAAAGTTAACTTAGTACAGCTGAAGAAATTGAGGACCTTAATTTAGATGGTCATTTGTTATTATGTTAATAGATCCCACATAAAGAACAGGTGTTAATCACTTTTCTATTTCATTGGCATGCATGTAACAACAAAAGGAAGCACATCACATTTTTGATGTTATCAATATAATAACATTTTCAGTCTTTGGCAGCATAAGTAATGGAACCCATCCAAAATAATTAAAAAAAAACACTATTTGAAGACGGCCTACTTGGCAGTAAAGAATGAAGTACTATACAACATTCCAAGGTCTGCACTGAAATTGATATGAAACTTTATGGAAGATTGGTCATGTTTTGGATTAACATTAAAACGATCTTTACCTGTTAGTCTGTTAGGAAGGTCCCTCAACAACATATACTCTACTGTGTTTATATCAGCAATTGTCCTCAAATATTAATTTAATGGCCTTATTGCACATTGTTTTCATTGATGTCAGCTTATTTAGTGTAATCTATGTTTTCAGTGTGGAAAAAAAGACAAAAACTTCATTTTCCTGTTTACCAATTTATAAGAATCCAGCATTTCAAGATGGCTTCCCTGGATGGGCCCACCTTACCTTACATAGGAAATGTTACAAATTATTAGGAACAATCCTCAGTCTCGGTACAAACGTACTGGACACATGTATTGGAAATGTCTCCAAGTAATATTTTTATTGTCTTTGGTTCTGTCCAGTAATCACAGATTACTGGATACAAATAATAATAATAATAATAATTTGCGATGTTTACAGTCATTTTCTCCCTGTGAGACTCAAAGCACTTTACAAATATATAAACAGACGTATAAATTAAGGGCTTCTGATGGTCAGATGAGATGTCTGAAGAGAGGGAGATGGAGGTTTTAGGTACTGTGGGCCTTGATTATTTTAGGCTTTCAAGGTCAGCAGACCAATTTTAAAGTATGTTTGACATTTAATTGGAAGTCAATGCAGGAAGTGGAGAACAGGTGTTTTTGCTAAACAATTTAATTTAACAATTTAATTTACATTTCGGTATATTGACAGCTGAACAAACCTTCTTTCCACTCTGACAGCAAGGACCAAAAAACTATTCTTTCTCAATGGATTTACCCCTAAGGACCCATACTAGATTTGACCACCTAGATATTCAAATTAGATTGGATAAAATCATCCTTTTTTCCACAGGTATACCCATAAAGCATTGTATAGATTGTATAGATGTTTCTTTTATTTACGAGCAGTATCATTTTTCAGAGGAAATTAATTTGCCCTGTTTTGTCTATTTTTAAGTACAAATGTGGAATCACATCAGTGTATCTTTTAAGAAAATACAAAAAATATAAAGAATTTGTTCAAATAGCCTAGAGGGGAAAAAAAAAGTACAAAACATATTTGTTTAAGAGAAGACTTTCATCCTCAGTGCTTCTCCCATATAGTCACTGTCTGCTCTGTCAACAGATAATTATGTCAGCAAGATAATTTTTCCTTTGGCAGGAAAGTTGAAACATACCACCAACTCAAATATCCTTCTTTCATTTCCTAGAGAATCAATGGTGGTTCTGTTTTGATGAAGTATGGTTTAGTCTATTAGCTAAACAACCAGTCACCCAAAATCAAATTTCAAGCCAGAAGACAATTAATTAGTTATATGGAGTGGGCAAATAAAACAAGTTTCTATAGGATAGATGCAAATCAACTTCAACTCAAGTGCAGTTGTGTAGGGAGAGAGTTACTCTTTGGGACCCGCAGTTCTCTGTCCTTCCCTCGTGGCTCTCTTTTCCAGTGGCTCAGAATGTTTGCTAGGCTAAAATACAGTCTTTGAGAAAGAATAGAAAGAGAAGAATGAAAGAAAAACCCTCATTTTACTCCATTACACAATAGATGCTGAAGTAGGCCCAGATACATATGAGTTTCTGGAATAAAATCTATACACAACAGATTATGTTGTATGTTTTTAGTTATAAAACATCATTATTATATGCTCAATAAATAAGTATTTTACATATTCACAAATCTATCCACTTCTAGAAGTCACCCCTGTATTTTGACACAACCTTCTTGATCCTTAAATAATTGTAAACAATGGTTTACCATGTGAAAGATCAAACAGATGCATCAAAGAACAGAGAGGCAAGAAAAAACATTTTCAAGGTAAGGGAGCACTGAAATTGCAGAAAACAATACAAAAAAATCTGAAAAAGACTTTAAAAAGATAAAGATAAACCTTATCAGTTTTATACTCACCGGATATAAACATGTCCTTTTGAAGTTCAAAGCACTGAAACCAATTGTAATGTCTGACACAATTTCCTAGTTTGTAAAAGCTATACAACTGTGACAAATAGGTAAAGGGTTCATACCTGTTATAAATCACATTTTGGCATACATCTTTTTTAGTTACTATAGTTTATTATTACGAAGGTGACTCAAACTTTTAATTTACTTTTATTTACTTTATATATTAGTCCAAAGGGTAGCAAGTCAACTAAGGACTAGCGGTTACATACAAAATAAGATTGTTCTCAATACAATTTTCTGAACAGCCTGTATTGGTGTAATGGGCTGGGGACCTCCAAGGCTTGTAGGGAGGAACCAAGCTGGAGTTTTCTGCACAGAGAAGAAACGCTAAACATAGGCGTGTGCAGAGAAAGGTGGCAGAACATGTTAGTGGGCAATATCAAATGCCACACACCTGGAAACGAAAAGCCAGAGCGTCAAAAAATTCTCATAGCATAGAAAAGACAGGTCTGTAGAGGTGCCAGAATGACCATCTCTGAATACACTGTGTCTTGGATAACTTCATAACTTGATTTAACAACCAAATCCATCTAGTACTAAATTGTAAGCATGTGAGAGTTGGAGCTGTGAAGGCTAAAGTCCATAGATCTTAAAACAATTTATTAAGGAATAAGCTCTATTTCAAATCTGCTGACATAAAATGGCGGGAGTACTTAGGAAGCCATACTGCATATTCTTTTCTAATCATGCTTATATTAACTAGTCAGTTGGCATCTACTAAAGTTGACCATTAAAATATTTTTTCCTCTTAATATCTTGATTGCAGATGTCAAAAATATCCAGTTTACTTCATTCTTTTTGCCTCCAGGCCACTACAATTTCTAACATTTGTGTGAAAGGGGTTGTAATTAGTGGAAATTCAAACAAGTCTTACTTCCTAATTAAAAGAAGAATCAAAAACATTTACATAGACGACTTAGAAACAATGCAAGATATGAAAAGGGGCCTCGAAGTAGTAGAGCACATGCTTGCTATAAATGTTATCCTAGTTTTTATAATAAAAGTGAAAAATATAATATATTCCTGCTGTGGGCTATAAGTCATATGAGCTGTCTGAGCTTTCTGGGTGGTTGTCTAAAGCTGCTCTAGTAAACATGGCATGGTAGTACTCAGGTTGCTTAGCATGTTATTATTCTGGAACTAATTTTGATTACTAGGGTTTCTAATTCATTGTTTTTAGGCACTTTGATCAGGGTGCACACAATCAGTTACATAAACAATATTTTAACTCCTACATGTCCTTCTTTACACTGCTTTGAACTCTATTTTTCAACATTGTGGTTTTACCTTCACAGATTCCCACATCAGATAATTTTGTGTTTTCTTGGAAATGACAGGGTCTGTTATTTTATTTCATTTTTTAAGTCTTGCTCAAGTTCACACAGAGAAAACATGTATAGCCAAGTATAAGATTTCATATTTTTTTTGTTCAGTGTTTTCAATGCTCAGAATCAAGACAACTATTTAAAACTTAAACATCATCTCCAGCTTTGGTCTTCTAGAGCTGATGGGAGAGTTCAAGCACAATAAGTAGATTTTCATTCTGTCAAGTATATTGGCTATCTTTTGGAGGAAGAAAGTAACCCCCCCTATACAAATATGGCTCAGTAAGGTACAATTTATTTCACATATGGAGGAGTTGGTTTGGGCGTCCCGAGGCAAGGAGTTTCAATATAATCGGCGCTGGTTCTGGTGGAAGGATCTCACTTCCTCCCAGAGATTCCCTGAGCTACTACATTGACTGTATTCCCTCCTGGTCTGCGTCCTCCGGTCCACCCTTTCTGGGTTCTGTCCCTACCTCATGTATGGGCCTGCACCTGCCTGATAATGACGTCCCGAGTATACCTTCACTTTGACAGCTGTTAACACCAATACACGCATCGCTTTTCGTCCCTTTATTTTCCCCGTTTTTTTTTTTTTTTTCTTTTCTTTGTTGTAATACTGGGTTCCTACAGTGTTATGTTTACCCAGCCATGGTTCTCCGATACTTCCGTACGACTTGATTGTTCTCTAGCTGTTTGGGATGCTCATTCTTCACAATTGGTAATTCCATCAAAGCCTGTGATCCATGAGGGAAGCTTTACTTGTTTATGTTTACTCCCTAGTCCGACGCTTGGGGCTACTCATGCACGTGTGACCTTCTCATTGGTACAAGTATGTTACATTTTAAAGTTATCATCTTTCCATTGGATTTTTATTGCCATATGAATGCTTTGTTTTCCACGGTCTTACTGTATGCCTTATATTGACTGTATTCATTATGTACCTCCCTGCAGCAATGTGTTACAATCTGTTGTCTTCTACCATAAATCTGTCAATAAACGGAGAATTTACAAAAAAAGTATATTGGCTAAACCCAGCCATGCAGGGGCGTAACTAGAAGCCTCAGGGCGCCGGTGCGAGAACCTCACAACCCCCTCACCCCAACCCCCCTAAAAACATGATTTTTTTTCTCATGCTATCTACCCCCTCTTCTCACACTATCTACCCCCTCTCACACTATCTACCCCCTCTTCTCACACTATCTTCCTCCTCTCCCCCTTCTCATACTATCTACTCCCTCTTCTCACACGATCTACCCCCTCTCACACTATCTACCCCTCTTCTCACACTATCTACCCCCTCTCCCCCTTCTCATACTATCTACCCCCTCTTCTCACTATCTACCCCCTCTCCCCCTTCTCACACTATCTACCCCCTCTTCTCACACTATCTACCCCCTCTCCCCCTTCTCACACTATCTACCCCTCCCCCCCTTCTTACACTATCTACCCCTCTTGACACACAAACACACACACCCATGCTATATGTTTTCATTGATATGCATTGAGTGTGAGGGAGAGAAGTCAATCTAGTGAGTGGAAGTATAATAGCAGGAACTCGAGAGTTTTAATTGGCTACCAAGACTTCTTACCTGGATCTATCTAGACTGGAAAAATGGCAGCAGTACAACTTTGTAAATCTCTTAGGCTCTGAGAAATAAAAATAAAAAACCCAACACATCAATAGTAAAACAACAACTGGGAACACTGGAGTGAATCTTACAGATTGCTGCTATACATATATAGGTAGATACGTATAGATGTTAAAAATTGAGTACTGTTCTAAATTACACATACACAACACTATATAAACCATATGTTTTATTCTACCCGAGGAAAATAGTGGGCTTTAACTCCTACCAGCATTGTATGTCATGTGACATGAGATAAAACAAAAAAAGTATCCTGTAAAAACACAATAATCCTGAGGCACCCCACTTGAAACATAATTGAACCGTCTGACCTGGTGATTCAAGAACCACACAGAGCTGACTCTTTATGGCAATGCTAATGAAGTCTGTTCCTCCATAGACTTTCACTTATCTCTTTACCAAATGGCTAATACACAGCTATTCAAAAACTTTACATAATGCAAAAACTAGACGTGTTATTTCAAGGAAAACTTTTAAACATTTTTTTTAAGAAATTCTTTTGAAAACCCTCTAGAAAACTGTATATTTAATTAAGTAGATCTTTCCTAAACTAAATGAATTCATTATGTTTTTTGTTTCCACTTCACTTATTTTTCCCCATCCCTTGTGGAGACTTCATAACACTTGTTTTTGAAAGAAGCCTCAGGGGTTAGCTTGTGATAACCTTGCTCCATTACTATGTGACAGTGACCTCCAGCTGCATGGGAACCTAGGACTTTTCACATGTAATCCCAAATAAACATGTGTGGGAGTGGGAGATCCAGCTGTGTCATGAACTGCACAAGCAGGACCCTATGAGCCCCCCGACCTCTGTGTGCAGACCCTTGCAGGAAGAGGCACGGATCGTGGCATGCTGCCAGAGAGTAAACACTTCTAAACATGCCCTAAGTGCTGATCGGAGGGGGGAGTCCGACAGCTTTGTCTTCTCTGGACTTTTTCAACTTTCACAACTTGAAGAGTCAGGGAGAGAGTCACTGCAGGCGTCAGGACTAAAGGAGAAGGATTTATATAGAAGCTTCCCAGAAGAAGAGATCTGTAAGTGTCTTCCACGAAGTTGTGTTTCTTATATTCAATGTGCATGTTTTAAAATATATATATATTTGTCTGTGTGTGTGCCCATGCACTTAATTCATGATGGTCAGTAAAAGTAAAAACAATGTTGATTATGCTTGTGTTTATGGGAAAACAAAGGATTGTTAAAAGCAAGTATATATATATATATATATATATATTGTACACACACCACAGTACACCACAAAACATAATAAAATAATAATACAATTTATAATTCTAAATGTAGATGCCATGATCATGTTATGTTATTATTATTATTATTATTTATCTATTTTATCTTCCACAGCTCTGTACAATGGTTCATTTTTTTTTAATAAGAACAGATTAGGGAGACTTTATTTATAGCGACTTTAACGTCCCTTCGCCCCGCTCGTGTGTCGAATGGGTGGCAGAAGTGTAGAAATTCTCATCCGCTTCGAGCATTTTATCTTATTTCAAATTATCGTTTTATGTGTACACCAAACTGTCTCAACTCTTTAAAGTTTTTATTTTTAAAAACAGATTTGTAAAAATAAAAGATTGGCACGATTTTGGTGTTTTATGTTGCATACACAGTTATTAGTAAAATTTGTAATTTAACATACAATCTAAAGTCTAGACTTTTGTTTAATGTGTCGCTTCAACTTGCAGGGCACAAATCTAACAATCAATTGGTAACTGCTAAAATGCACGTAATGCATCTAATGAGCGTATCTTATAATTGCAATCCTGCAGGTGTGGTTTCCACCATTGCCTCAAATAAGAGCAAAGGAAATGTTAGTGCATTGTGGGTTAGAGAAGCATCTATTTATGGTCTAAAATGTGTAATGTGAAATTGTATCCATTTAAAAGGATGAGCCAGTGTCCCAAACACTACAGTTAAAAACAAATGCATATTAAGGTACTTTAAGAGTACCTTAGTATGCTTTAGTTAAACCTGCAAACAAAAAACAGAAATGCCTTATACCCCCCTATATGCCACTCTGCCTCCCTGATATGCTATATACCCGCCTATATGCCACTCTGCCCCTTGATATGCCTTTTAACCCCCTCTATGCCACTCTGCCTCCAGAAATGCCTTATACCCCCTATATGCCACTCTGCCTCCAGAAATGCCTTATAACCCCCTATATGCCACTCTGCCTCCCTGATATGCCTTATACCCTCATATATGCCACTCTGCCCCATCATATGCCTTTTAACCCCCTAAATGCCACTCTGCCTCCAGAAATGCCTTATATCCCCTATATGCACTCTGCCTCCAGAAGTGCCTTATGGTTAAAAGGCATATCGTGGGACAGAGGGGCATATAGGGGGGTATAAGGCATTTATGGAGGCAGAGTGGCATATAGGGGGTTAAAAAGCATTTATGGAGGCAGAGTGGCATATAGGGGGTTAAAAGGCATATCATGGGGCACTCTGCCTTGAGAAAAGCCTTATTTCCCCTATATAACACTCCCCCCCCCCAACTTACCAGTGCGTCTGACTCCCTGGTGTCTAGTAGGGGCAGTGGGGGGAGGCTGGGTTAGTTCCGTTGGGGCTTCTATGACTGAGCACCGGAAGGTCATGTGACACTCGTGCTCCCGTCATAGAAGCCCCAGCGTAAGTGCCATACCAGTAATAGGTCGTGACAAAATATAATACCTGTGAAGACAAAAAAGGTATATTCTGTGAATACTAGGAGCCTGTTTGGGTTCTTTACATCTTTTATCTTCACACATACGGTAACTATTTTATTAGGGAGAATTACAGGATGAAGTGAGAACCCACACACACACAGTTTGTGGAGTTCACTAATTGCAGGGGATTATTTTGTGCGGACACCTGAAATGTTGGGGGAGGGGTAAACCTTAATATCATCACCACACATAACCTTAAAGTGGCCTTCCTCAACTATTGTGCCTTCTGCATCCCTGACTATTCAACCAATACCATAATATATAGCTGTTATTCCCAAGTGTTCCTTTTTATAAGGAACAGTTTCTTATTTCCTCTGATGTCCCTCTTCTCTCCGAGCTCAGAATGTTTGGTGGGTATGAATGAATCAGGCCCTAGAGGTCATGCGTAACATACCCACCCAATGTGTACAGAAACAACAACAAAAAATTCACTTAAATTCATTTGTGCAAGTAAAATAAATTTCACATATTTCAAGGTCAACTTAAATGGTCTAGATAAGTCCCCCTTCCCTAGTAATTCCACTATCCATGTCTCCTAAAAGAAATCCGCCCCTCTCTGGCCATTTGAATTATTTGGAGGTAAGAAATGCTAATCCTTATAATAATGCCCATAAATGTGTCCTTTCTTTAGAGTTTGGGATTTTAGTCGTTAGTTTAATGACGAAGCTGATTTTTTTTCTGGTTAGCGCAATCACTACCTTATAATTTTTAAAACTATGTACATATTATTACGTTGACTTCAAACAACATAAATGAAAAACAAGAACAGGAGTTTTCATGTTTTATTTTATGACACCTTTGATGTTCTCAGACACAGATGTACTAAAAGTTGTTTATCTGTAGAAACGGAACAAACAGTAGACACTAGCCCACACGCTATTGTTCCATGCTTTCTCCAGTCAAAGTCTGAATACTTCAGCACCTTGAAACCTGGGATCTGCACAAAAGAATTAAGATTTCCATTACACTGAGGAATGAACACATTCTAACTACTCACAAAGCTATAGCAAGAGGTTCAGGTCATTTTATCGATGGAAATTGCCTGCGCTGGGTGGACTCTACTGAAAACAAGGAGCACGCATTGGTATGGTTCTTGCACATGTTTAGCAGAAATCCAAGACTATATGAACAGTGATGTTTTGTTAGCGTACATGCAGTTGGCTGCTGATACTCCCTCTAATTTCAGTTCGAGCTCTATTGAACATGTGTAAAATGTGTACATAAAATGTTACACTGTAAACTTCAAAGATGGGTCCAAGAACCACTGCTTTACCTGAAGAGCCATCTCGCTCCCCTCAGCTACTGAGCGTTGCAAGGTGGCCACATAGGAGCTGTGATAGAGGTGTATGGTTCAGCAATAAAGACCTCAATTTATGTTACAGCTCCAAGGGCCGGTCAGGGCAGACGAAGTGTCCCATCAAAGTGAGACAGGCAGCTACCCGCGACAGTGACCGAAAATCATTATGGTGCTGTGAAAACTGCTACACTTAGGAGGTAGGTTCCATTTAAACAAACGTAGTTTTCAAACCCTTTTCATAGAAGTTTGTGAGCTGTATGAGAAAATTATTCCGTGGACTTAATATCCTTTCTTTGAATATTTGACCTATTGACGTTTCAAATGCTTGACTTAATCTGGTTATTTATTTGTGAAGATATTGTGCATATTATTCCAAGTTCACATCAGTGACAGACTTCAGCTGGGAATTACTATCTTTGCTGAAGGCTCAGGCTTCTGGCAGCGTAATTGAACAATGCTACTTGTGAATACTCCTTCTATTACATTGACCTAAGCATTTCCAAATGTATGTTGGTATTTTTGTAAGCGAGGAAGGTAGTAACAGTCTATCTGAAGACACAGTAATTAATGTATAACTTTAATTCCATTGTACAATAAAATGATCTCTTGTTACTTGTGTTACACTTAGAGTTAATAACATAAGCTTCTGTATCAGCAACAAAAGACATAATTGCAACCCAATGCCCACTCCTAATGCCTATTCATGCAGGTAGTTACCTGCTCATGAAAGACTCCAAAACACTGCTCAGATTGCTTGGAAACAGGGACAGTGAGGAAAATTCAGTACATATGTTCCCAGGGTCCTATTTTAATCGGGATACCCTTACTTTTGGGCACTTTACCTCTGAGCTGCCTCAGTGTTCTGCATTTATAGGTAGTGGGAATCATGGGTGTATGAAGGAGATCCTCTGATCTCCCCTGAGTGGCCTACCAATCTGTGAAATCAATTTTCCAGCACAGACCTCAATATCAGTTCCCACATGGCCACCATACTGAAGCAGGGCTGGTCCAAGTGATGCCATAATCAGGGAAGCGCCTGCCACTGGAGGAGCAGGACTGGTTTGGGAGATCATGAATCTCCGTCTAACCAGTTCAAAATGAAGGCGCTGCGAGGTCTGTTTATGCACATCTCTGTCACAGTGCTCCCCTGCACTATGTGCTGGCGATTGATGCCGAGTACCACGGAAAACAAGAAGACAGAAAAGAAGAGGGAGAAAGGTAAGAAATTATAAGAAAAGAGAGAGGGGATAGTGAGAAAGAAGTAAGATGAGGAGAAAAGGGGAGATAATGAGAAAGGGCAGTGCTAATGAGAAATAATAGAGATATTAGTGTTATAATAGTGTTAGAGGGTATGAGCTAGGAAGGTGGTGTGCATTAGATCTGTGCAAATTGACCAAACATTATTCCGACACATTTTCTGTTTCATTTTTGGTCCATTTTCGGACAATAAATTTAATTCCTGCCCTTTTGGTTTGGACGAAATTCAGAGGGCTTTTTCCATTCGCAATCATTGTCACTCACCCTCATTCACTCTCAGACACATAATTTGGTACTTTGTTCTCACTCATTATGTAGGCAAGTGGCAATTGCACCAACTTCCATGGCAATCCCAGCTACTAATCAAACAGTTGTGACCTGTGGTTCAGGGCATTTGAAGTAATTTCTTAATGCCCCATAATGTTCTAATTTCATAAATGTGCAAGTGCCCGATTTATGTATAATGTAGAAAGAATTGTGTGAGAAGGCTGTTGTAATTATAGAATAGACACAGGAGATATGCAGGTCGAATCTGGCTTGTAAATGGCCTAGGGATTTTGTGTTACCCACCAGCAGGAATGATGCACAAATAGAGGTTGAGTGCTTTATTTTGCTATGCAAAAAGCTACGTCCTGTGGTTTATTATTTCAAGATCATCTTTTTGCCAGCAAATGTCTGTATTCAGATTTATACGCTGTCTCTTCTTAATTAAGATGTGCACAGAGATGGGCAAACAAAATCCTCTCTTAAAAGCAGACGGTGGAAGGTTGTAAAACATGAATTTGTTTGTTTTGTCTGCTTTCTCTGTTATTGCCATGCCTTAAGCATTGGCTCAAGGAGCTCCGAATGCTGGCTGGGAAGATGGGGAATTATAGCTGTGTGATCTGTTTGATTTTTAGAGAAATGCAGCCGCCAGCTGTCTAAAGCAATTATGGTTATGTACCGAACACAATGTGGATATTCATGCTTCGTTTGCCATTGCAGATGTGTGTTTTTTAGTGTTTTATGGTTATTTCTGTGGATAAATTGAATTTTATCAGGTTACAACTAGGAAAGCATGGATTTCAAGATGGCTGTGCTAAGTAAAAGATTGGGTACATCGTCGGAAATATTATGATGCGCAAGAGACAAAAAGACGTATTTGGAAAAAGGTCATAGAAAACTTTGAATACTTAACCATTTTCCCCACGTGTGAAAATGAGAAAATGCATTGTTTAGTTTCTCTTGGCTAATGTGAGAAGAAGCACTAAGCCCTCTAGTAGTAAGAAAACAAAAGTGATTGTCTGTAAATTGTAAGTGCCTTTAATTTTGTATAAATCAGGTCTTGTCATACAGACCGATGGGATCAACCTGGAATGAGTCTTCTGGAATATTACAAATTCTACTGCTAAAATGACTCAGGCTTATCCAAGATGTACCGTGTGCTATTAATGAGTTCTCTACGGGTACCAAACCTAACCTGATTACTCTAACCTGATGATTTTTTTAGGAATATCTGAAAATATTTAAAGGAATAATGGTGCTCAACAATATCTATAAATTAGTTTGTAAACTAATGTATAATATAGTTAATAAAGCATTAAACATTTATTTTAGATTATATACAGTAACTGATTCAAATTATTTTTCTGATAACTTTTCCTAAAAAAATTATGTAAGTGTAAAGTGTAAAAAATATCGGTAAATACATTTTCTGCTAATCTAAGCATATTTAAGTATTATGATTGTGTGTTGTATTAATTGGTTCAATAGGGATAACTGCATTTGTCCTTAAATAACTCCATACAACTATAAGACATGTGCGTTAACATTGGTTTTATCCAAACCCACATCAATACTATGAAATGCAAAGATCAAAGATAATTATTTGCAAATGTTTGTTTAGTTTCTTGTTCCTCTCTGGGAAAATAGAATTATTTATTCAAAATATAAACGACGACAAAACCATCTTTCAATGGGCTCTTTCAATGTGGTCTAAGTACTTTAATGTGTGTTAAGCGTTACGGGGCACTAGACTGTCCGCTTAAGTCACTTAAGCCACTTTTGTGAAGATGTGGTATACATATCTTTTTTCTGACGGTATTACTTTAAATCATTGTTTAGAATATTATTACTTGTAGTTTAACACTTGGTTTCTGACATTGGAGAACATTACAATTTAAAATCTTGGGTGATCTAGAAAAATATATAAAGTTAAGATATTTAGCTTTTTTTCTCAAGTTCTTGGTAAGTTTATCCCTGTAGGATTAAATCCTTTATATTCCACGGTGCATTGATTAGTCATGGGAAAGAACTGTTGTGCTTATTGATGCTTCATGCTTCTGAAAGCAAATGCTCAAAATAATTTTTAAAGGTGCTATGCATGCTGAATGGAACGTTAAATGCAGCATAAGAAAAAAAAACACTCCCAGTACTGTATAATGTCCAAAGCCTTCTAAAAAATAAGCCCTCATTCACAGGACTTGGAAGGGACACTTAATTGATTTGCTTAACATATTAGTTAACCATTTTATTTCTAATTTCTGGCACCAATCATCAGGGGGTTTGCACACAGAGGTCCCAAGTCTTACAGAAATTCCCTCTCTCTCAATGTCTCCCTACGTTCTCTCCTGACCACTTCCATGTTCCTGTCTCTTTTGCTGCAGCTCTGCTTCTTCTTTTGGGGCTTCTTCTTCGTTCTTCTTTCTTCGTCCACTTCTCCATGGTATTAGCTCCTTTGACCAGGCTTCCCACAGCAGCTCCACAAAAGGGCAGGGCCATGGCACCCACCACATGGACAGCCTCTCTCTGTTCCTCCTATCGGGAAGAGGGTGTGCGAAGAGGCTCCACCCTTTTTCCAAAGTGCTCCATGAAGCCTGGTCAGTGGAGCTCATACCGGGGAGAAGCAGACAAAAAAGGGGGCAGAAGAAAGAAGAGTAGGCAAGAGAAGAAGCGGAGCTGTAGAAAAGGAGACAGGGACATGAAATCAGTCAGCAGAGAAGGTAGGGAGGCATTGAATGAGAGAGTGTGAGAGAGCATAACTAAGAGTGAGGGAGTATTTGAGAGAGTGTAAGAGTGCAGGTGTTTGTACACCTTAAAGTGTGGTGGGCCCGGGGGGGGGTTGTTAAATATAGGATCCTCCTATACTTTGCCTTACTTGCCACTGTCACTTGGGACTACATGCACGCTACCATATTCTTTTGTTTGGGCGTACACCAACGCATATGAAGCAGTTTGTGCCTTGACTAATAAGTGTAAAGGAAGGTGAAGAAGGAAGATGAATATGGTGTACCTGGGGAGTGTTTATGAGAATAGGCACAGGGTACATGAAAAGGAAATTAGATGTGAGGGTAGGGTTTGAGAGAGCAATTAACAAAGGAAAATAGAAGATGACAAAAGGAAAGACTGAAGGACAAATATGACACAGGCTGAAGGGTGAGGCAAAAGAAAATACCAGATAATCAGCTATATGTTTATATTCTTTTTGTTGTAGGTAGCTGGCCGACCATCATTGAAGTTGCTTTTTCGTAAAACCTGGACAGCTTTCTGTTAGCTACCTCTGGCGTTTCTTGTCTTTTTATCTGGTTTTATCAACCACATTATTTCATAAAACAAGGATTCTTTTGAAACATCAATGACTAGTATAGGTGATGCGCGTAGAGCGCAAAATTATACCTTTTGATAACAAAGTAATCGAGTAGTACTAAGATTGAATAAAATGTCATTATTACACCAATTAAAACATGGCCTGAGGTGTATAGGAAAGCTGAGTCTGTAAACCAGCCAGAAGTGTTTCTCACCTTAGCGCTGAATTTTCAAGATTAAAGGTAGTCTCTGCCTTATTTAGCAATTTTTATTATTTATATGGTGGAAACTGTTGTCAGGAAACCTGCTAACAACACAGGGAAGCATATATTTATCAAAGGTTTCATGTTTCCAGATACGTGTGCTCTGGTGCTGTTCTGTTGGGTTGTTCAGCAGTGTGAATTTTGAAGCCAAATAATTCATCCGGTTGTTGTATTTGTATAAATTGGCTTAAATAAAAAATATTTGCTAAACAAACATTTGTTGAGCCTAAAATAGCTGTTTTTTATCTACATCGCTTTTTGTATAAACATGAGAAATCACTCAAAGAGGAACCAGCCTTTTTTTGACGTTTGAAATGGTGGTAGGTATATTAATAAAAACAATACTTAATTTTACCAGTACCCTTTGTTTACCAAACCAGATTAAATGTTTTCAGGGTTTATTCATAAAGCATTGGTTCATAATTCTGCTGGACCATATCATTCTAATAAGAACGAAACTAATATTACTTTCCACTAGACCTGTGCATTCATATTCGGGCGAACATGAAAACAAACACGAAGGGCGCGTTTTCGTTGTTCAGCCCGAATACCGAAGAAACGAACATGGCGACGGCAAAACGTACACAAAGACACACAACCCGAAGAATCTTTGTTTTCGTCTTTGTTAATCTACTAATTTCCAGATCCTTTCCCCATTTAGCCTACCTTATCCATGCGGCATCGCAGGGTTTAATGGGAGCGGAAATCTGTAGGTTCACGCGAGGAGTTAAAGGTCTGTGCGAGGGACTCTATTGGTCACCGGCAGGGAGCTCCTCTGCCAGAGGAGTGAAGAGACCAATGGCCGCCCCAGGCTAACTTCCGTGTCAGGAGTTAAAGGTCTGTACGAGTGACTCTATTGGTCCCTTTAATTCCTGGAGCAGGCCCAGGCAGAGTTTCGCCGCCAGGAGTTAAAGGTCCGTACGAGTGATTTTAAAAGTCTGTATGAGCGACTTTATTGGTAGCCAACAGGGGGCTCATGTGCCATCAACCAATGGAGTCGCTCGCATGGACCTTTAGCTCCTGACGGTGAAACTTCGCCTGGCTGTCAGGCGTTAAAGGTCTGTACGAGCGACTCTATTGTCGCACTTATGGACCTTCAACTCCTGGAGTGGGGAGACCAGTTTAGGCACCAAGATTTTAAAAGTCTGTACGAGTGACTCTATTGGTCGCCAGCAGGGGGCTCGTCTGGCATCAACCAATGAAATGCAACTGCACTTCATTGGTTGATGGCAGAGGAGGCCCCTGCCGGCAACCAATAGAGTTGCTCATACGGACCTTTAAAATCCTGGCGCCAAAGCTGCTGTGTAGTGCGTACTGCGTTAACCCCGTATTAACCCCTTCTAAGAAACGGCAAAAGCAAAAAAATAAAACAAACACAAAGAATGTAAACGAATATTCGCCCGAAACGAACACGAAGAGTTGGCTGGCACCCAAGTCTACTTTCCACCATTTCCAAAGAAGGACAATATATTCTTTACGAGTCTTGTTGGAATTTTGGGGCTTTAGTGATCCATTTTATGCCACTTTTTGGCATTAATACATATTTGGACAATTTAACCTAGAAACCTATGTTTTTCTGTTGATATAAACAATTATTGTGACTTTAGGCACATCAGCGGGAAAACAACAGATGGATTTAGGTCAAAATGAGGGACTGTATTTCTGGAAAAGAGACATTTTATAGATATATAATACCAAAAGTTGTTAGTATAATCTATAGATGCATCATACCCTTACTATCCCAACATATTTCTTCTTATTATTTGTCTTTTTTAATTTAAATGCAATTTCTGCTTAGATTGCTAAAGCAATGTTATTTCCTTCTGCACACAGAGGGTTAAAGATGTTAACTTTCTAGGTGGATTTTTAATTTATTTGATCTGGAGTAAAAATACATCGAGAGTGTAGCTACAAATACCAGCCGTTGATTTCTTACAGGTGGAAATCATTATGTGGCCCACATCCTCTGTATAGAAGTCAAGTCGCTCAGTTGTTCTAATGTGGTCCCTGTTGAATGTAAGATGAAAGATTCCTATTGACTTGTTAGCCTTTGAAATTTGTTTGCATTCAGCTGACTTCTTTTATCCCCTCATTTTGCAGGATTAGAAAATCCCAAGAAGCACGTTAATATCTGGCGTTGTCAGGATTGTTCAACGACTTTTGATTAAAGTACCAAACTTTGTGAAAGAGCTTGTTGTGTGCGCATTGGAGACAAAAGAACCGCTCTCACCGTTACTCAACGGAGGACTAAAACCTGTGTTGCATGGATGCATCGAATGGAAGGGTAAAAACATTATCTGTTGCCGGATGACCCACTTTTGAAAAGTTTCCAGCGGACAAAATGAGCTTCTTTTTAGGTTGCCGCTTGTATCCATGTCTTGCGTTGTCACTGCTCATACTGAGGGATGTCAACTCAACCTTCATCAGAAAAAACCAGGGACTGACTGTGATGAAAGGGCAGAGTGCGTTCCTGTCAGAGGAAGACCTGCAGTTTTCCATTCCAAAGGAGAAAGATTCCTGCAAAGTGGAAGTAATTGCCAATGAGCCAATAACACAGAGGGTTGGGATATTATCCCCTCAGGTAGGTAATGTTAATTAAAAATATGATTTAAGGTGTCCGATCCTAAGAGGACATCCATACTTGTACATCCCTTTCATCTTTTTCCTTTGTTCAAACCATTGGCTTCAGTACACCACACAGTATCCTTCAGACTGAGATATGTGTTCAGTTTAGATGTCCTTCCAGATGAAAATGAATTTATATGGATACATGAATAACAGGCAGTACAGCTCTAAGAACCAAAAAAAGCATGGCTGATACATGCCACCCTAGAATATACAAGCGGCATCACTCAATATGCACTGAATTAAACTGGACCTGGCACAAGGACCATCTCTCTTACATTTATGTTCCACTGCCTCTGTTCTTTACCGCCGACTCTCATGCAAACTGTAACTAGCTTAACAGATTAACTTTTCAAAGTAATGCCAAATGGCTGTTTTTATTGGTTTTAATCATTACATTTTTTGTCGGTGAATGAGGTGTAAGTAAGAAAGACAGCTGAACTCACATAGTTCTTTCACAAAATGCACAGAGTTTTGCATGAGATCTGAAAATCCTATACACATAGACACATACAACTAGATGTTTTAAATTTGAATACAGTTTACCTTGTTTTTTTTCTAGTAACCTAGCCTAACCTTTATGTGACCCCAACATCAAACTGTGAAGGACACAACTAATGTAGAATATTGTGAAATCGTTCAAGGTTGACCTAGTACTTTGCTGCCCCCTACTGGCAGGAAAGTACACATTTAAAATAATCCTCGCAATCTCAAACATTTTGTTAGTATGAAGTATGTTAATTTAGGCAAAAGCATACATGATTTTAGAATATGTTTCTATGTTTTGTACATAAATCTGCTGGTTTAACACAGTGCTAAACCCATGGATTAACTACTATATTTATTTATGTATTCATTGGCGTCTCATTGATCTGGTTATCTGACCTATGTACAACTGTAAGAGCTGTTTTTTTTCCTTTGCTGCTCATGGGATTGCATGCAATAAATTGGTATAGTATTCTAGTACTTGGCAATGGATAAAATGGAATTGCCATCATATGAGGAGATTACACTCTATGACCAAAAGTATATGGACACCTGGCCGTAACACCTATATGAGCTTGTTGGACATTTCATTCCAGAACCATGGACATTAATATAGAGTTGGCCCCTTTGCAGCTATAACAGCCTCCACTGTTCTGGGAAGGCTTTCCACAAGACTTTGGAGTGTATCTATGGGAATGTATGCCCATTCAGCCAAAAAGAGCATTTGTGAAGTCAGGCACTGATGTAAGACCAGTAGGCCTTGCTTCCACTTGGTGTTCCAGTGCATTCCAAAGGTGTCCAATGGGGTTAAAGTCAGGGCTTTGTGCAAGCCACTTGGTTGAATCATACAATTGACAAAATTACTCTTCACTGGAACTAAGGGGGGTAGTCCCAACCCTGAAAAACAATGGAGCCGAGTGGGGCAACCTCTCCAGGCGGCACTTTTGAAGGTGCGGCCCCAAGCCCTTTTTTATTTTTTATTTTTTTAAAGCCGAGAAGAGAGAGAGAGAGGGCGCCTAGTGGTTTTATCTTACCAAGTTGTCAGCACCCGCTTGGAGCCCCTCTCTCCTCTGCGAGCCCTCTAGCTCGGTCTCGGTGCCGGCTTGTGACGTTGAGCGCCGGAAGATGACGTCATCTCTGGCGCTCAGGACTGTTGAAAGGTAAGTACAGGGGGGGGGGAGGAAGGGTAGATAATGGGGGGGCGGCAAGGAGAGGAAGGGTAGATAGTGGGGGGCGGCGGCAGGGAGAGGAAGGGTAGATAATGGGGGGGTGGCATTTTAAACCTTGCCCCAGGCAGCGTTTTGTCTGGGGCCGGCCCTGTTGTGCACAGTGATCTTTTGCTTGTGTAGAGCTGATCGGCCAAGGAAACCCATGTCATGGAGATCCTGACAAACAGTGCTTGAGCTGTTGTTGCTTTCCGAGGCAGTTTGAAACTCTACAGTGAGTGATGCTACACAGGCCAGGCAATTATTTTGTGCGGTACAATTTAACACTTTTTCCCCTTTACTCTGTTTATTATAATCAAGCAGAACCAATTTGGCTTGTGATCTAGCTAGGAGTCTGCAATTTCAATAAAATAGCTCTTTCTTCCCTTATTTCATCATTTATCTCTGCATCTGCTAGTGATTACGGGAAAGTCCCATGGAAAGAAATAATTTTCTCCTTGAGCATATAATACAGTGCTGTATAGTGTTTAAATGATGCATTCAATATGGACAAGAACAATACAATCATTTGTGTGTCATTAGTTAAAACAGAAGGTTTTTGCTCATCATTGTAAGGTTTATATTTTAATACAAATTTATACATAAATGCTGATAACTGCAAAAGGTCCACTTACTTTTTCTTGCCACTGTGTATTATTTTATCTGTTACAAAATAATTTAAAAACATATTTCCTTCAGGTATTTGACTGTCATTTTCTGCCTAATGAAGTCCAGTACACTCATAATGGATGCCCAATTTTAGATGAAGATGAAGTCATGCTAAGACTCTACAGGTTTGTATGAAGAATACATTACATATATATATATCACCTATTAAATATTGTTTATTTTGCATACCCTACATGGCTACACCCTGTGTGGCTATATTCCTTATTGCACTGTAAATTTATTCCATCTCTCCAACAACCAAAGGAAGGGTTTTTTATAAAAAGCTTTATATACTTCTGTTACCAATGTTCATTTAAAGGTTCCGTGCTGGCTGCTTACTCGACTAAATGCAGACGTTTCAGATGTTTTTATTGAAAACTTTTCAAGAAATATCAAAATAGTGAAATTACAATCATTAATTAATCTGTACTCTGTAATAATTACACGGCACAGCATTGTAATCTCCTTTAATTGTATAATGTCAGAGATATATAGAGATTAGGAGATACAATGTGTAAAGTACAACTGTTAAAATTGTACAAATTATGATCTTGCAATGAGATCATCAGGGGAAAATGTAATAATGCCAGTTTGGGGCAAAAAGTAGATAAACACCCATCAGTTCAAACACATTATGAAACTTTTGTCCCATGTTGGTTTTACCATTGAGCATCACTATCATATATGTAGTAATGAACCCTTCTGATTGCACTCCATCCAAAAAGCTGAAGACACGGTATTATACATTTCAGGGAGCCTAACAGGGATTAAAAACCATTAACAAACTAGTGGTTTTTGTAATCCAACATGGTTGGTACATTGAGTAACCCCACAAATGTTTTTGACTGTACATTGATTGTAAAATGTAAGTTATAGTCCCATTCCCATGACAACATATGGTTTAATTTTGATGTATGTAACCATACGAACAAAGTAGAATAACAATGTGAAGCTAGATGCTTAACCCACTATACCTGGGTGCAAAAAGAATTCATAAAGAAAAGGATCAGAAATATACACATTGATAATAATAAAATGGTATTGATGAAATTGTGCGACATAGCTTTTCTGTCTTGATTTTAGAAGCTGATGTGTTTGCCATGATTTTTTTGGTGTGTATGAGGAGCAGACCCACTCAATATGGGTTTTAACAAACATCCGTTTGAAAGGTTAGGGGATGTTATCTTTATAGAAGCCGTCACTGAAAGCTAAAGCCTCTTTCAATGTTTATGTATGGGAGGCTATAGCCCATATTGAGTGGATCTGCTTCTCACACACAGCTAAAACATTATCTAAAATCTACTTATCTCTGAACGTGGTAAGGTTCTCCTTAATATCAACTTTTGGTGTCAGTTCACAACATCAGACAAAAAAAGCTATGTTGCACATCTTCATCAATATCATCCAATTATCAATGTTTATACTTCTGATCCTTTTTTTTGGAATTAATTGTTTTTAATATGTGAAAAGTGATTATTAAACTTGTTGCTTTTATATTCCAACTGCCTAGTAGTTTTAACAGCGATCACTGGACACAATTAGTTTGCACATTTCTCTTTTTGAGCACTAGGGAAGATCTCATTGGGGTTGTTAGCAGCTTTTCTACGTTCACCTGGCACATACCTATACAGAATTGCATATACTTCATAAGAATTCCAAAAGGTGTTGAGAGAATAAAAAATGATTTCTTCCCTTAACTTTTTTCAACCAAATATCCATAGTAGCTTAATTTCCAAACAAGATATTTCAAATGATCAATGAAAATTGAATTGTCACTTCTTTTTATACATGTTTCTTAAAGAATTAGCAGAATTACACCCCTGGATCCACCACCACAAACCACGCGTTGAGAAACATTGCTCTGTGATATTGTAATCACTATAGCAGAAGTTCTCTTATTTTTCTCACGTCAATTAATAACATTTGGAGTATTAGCTGCAGTTTTCAGTAATACATTAATCAAAATGTGCAGGAAATGATGAATTTTGGACTAGATTTCTATTGTCTGCAAACAAAAGATCCTAAATTATCTTCTTCTTTCAAGTGTTAATGCATGTGAAACAGTTCATGAAAACTGGTGACATTTTTTATGTCCATTTAGGTTTACAGAAAATGAGACATTCACAGAAACATTTGTACTAAGAGTAAAGTTGGTGGAACCCGACTGCAACATCATAAAACTTGGCCCCAAGCAGCTGGAAGTTCGGGAATTTTATGGCCTCTCCAATATAATTGATAAGAACATACTGAGCTTTGATTATAGCAAGAGGGTCAACCTTGAATGTACTGTAAGAGTGTCATCTTCAGAATCCAAACTTCCGACCCACGGTCAGCTTGTTACTGGAGACGCAGCGAAAGAACAACCACGTGGGGATCAACCTGAAAGTTTTTTCCATGGATCCAGTGAGTTCCATTTTTGTTTGCATACATATGTACTTCTACTACTACTTTTTCATGGGAATCATGTGTAGACTATGGCTGTCACAAGTGTATCAATGTGGCTCTAAAGATGTATCAAATCAGCTGTTACCCAATACAGCGAAGTTGTAGTAGTCTGCCCTATGAAATTAAGTATAGCTTTTTTGGTGACAGGAGGGTGTACAGGGTAGCATTTATTTTAACCTCCTCCATACCAGCGGGAACAGGAAAGAAAGCTGCCATGCAATGGCATGGGACCTCTGTCAAGTCTGGTCAGTGAATTTATCTTGCTTTCCAACATACAGTTTGAGGGAATTGTAGGCAGCATCCCCTACAACCTTATTACCCTCGATAACCTGTATGGTAGTCCTATATTTGTGTGGAATGGAATGGCATTGTTACTCTTTTAGGGTTCTAGATTCATAGTCAAATACCAGGTTTGCTTTTCAGGAAACTTTAGGCACTGAAGCTGGTGGCCACAATGCCTGCGTTAGCAAAATTAAAAAAGAATTGTGTTGGTCATGGGCTGGAATTGGGAAGACCCTGAACAAAAGTGGAATATACTCACAAATAGGTAGAAGACTGGCAAGAATGAAGAAGTGACATAAAGCTACTTTTCTTTGGTCAGCTGCGTAAATCAAAACAAACGGTGCACCAGGAAAATGTGCATTGTATGTGTAGATAATGGTCAGGTTCTAAGAAGCAGTTCTCTTTATCAACTGCTATAAAAAAGAAAAAAAAATCAATATCACACATCTGATTTGACTGAGGCTTTTGCTATTCACAGATCAAAAGCCAAGCCCTCTCTGCAAGCGGGGCGACTGCATACCAGGGCTTAAGAAGGTTGGGATTGTTCTAAAGACTAGCTGTGAGGAATTCCTTTTAATGGGAATCAGATACCAGCACCTGGACCCTCCTTCACCTAACATAGATTATATCAGCATCCAACTGGACCTTACCGACACCCGGAGTAAATCTTTGTATAAGGTGAGTAATTGTTCAGAATCTTAACATATAAATGTATTTCACTTTAACAAGCTGTAAAGTGTTTTGGAAGATTTCGACTGTACTGTGGGAAAGGTGATATGGATGTTTTATATTTGTTTATCTGGTTAGATAAGTGCTATTGTATCCTGGCCTAATAGACATGTCCAGCTGTCACAATATAGTTTCAGGTTCAAGTAGTACAAAGTTATTTCTAGCACCTGCTATAATTATGATAGATAATGAAAGACCTTTTACATTTCATCCGATATACCTTATGTTTAATCAATGGCTACAGAAGCTTCCTTGAAGTGTTAAACAACTTAATTGTATGGATTATGATGTTCTATCTGGACTACCTAATTCCTGGCAGAAAAGGTCATAGAGCTGGGCTCCACAACTCCAGTGCTTGAGGGGTGCTGGATACAGGTAATTATTTTTAAATAAGTTGAGCTCAGGCATCTCAATTAAAGAATAAGTTGTTTTTTTCAGGCATCGATCTAAAGAATTACTGGCCTGTTTGTGGCTTTCAAGCACTGGATTTGTGCAGTCCTATCATAGACATATTTCACAGAATTTATTATTATTTTATTTTAGTCATACAGAAGAGGACTGCAGGACTTTCACCTTTACAAAAACTGGAAATCTTAAAAATGTATGCCTCAAGGCTTACTATGTCAGAATCTACTTTGTTTTAAACTTTTTTGGTACTTCACAGAAAAAAATTCTACTGGAATGCTACTCCACTTATTCGTTACCATGCCAGTGAAGAAATACATTCTGATATTACATATAAGCTTCTGACCCTCTGCCCCTTGTGCAATAATGATGGTACTGGAAAATGTTTAGAAACACTCAACCAACAATTAATGAATGAATAACCATACTAATTGACAAAGTAGCAAGTTTAATGATATGCACTTGCTTGTTTAAAAAGTATTTTATTTCATTTGTCTTGGGTAATGTCAGAAACATAAATTCTGAATTACTATTCCAGTTATACAATACATTGCTTTTCATCTTAACCAAATGTCATCAAGGTGTCACCTAAACTTTTTAATCCATCTTTTTTGCAGTCGGAATATGCATGGATTCCAGTCCACATTCGAGATGCTGTTCCCAATCAGATCCCCAAAGCCGCCTTTATGTCAATGTTCATATTAGAAGTGGATCAGTTCATTCTGACTCCAATGACAACAGCAGCTGTGGATGCTGAGGACAGCGAAACCCCCAAGCCTCTGCTGGTTTTTAACATCACAGAACCACCGGCTCAAGGCTTCTTTACACATTTGTCTGATCACACCAAGCGTATCACTTCTTTCACATGGAAAGATCTCAATGACATGTTAATAGCGTATCAGCCCCCGAACAGCAGCCACACAGAGCGAAGAAATTTGGAGGTAAGAGAAACCGTGGATCAAGGGAGTTCAACTTTGGCAATGGTTCGGTGACCTGGAATATAAAGTAGCCAATTTTTGAGTTCAAGAACCATTCAGAACATTTTAGGAAATAGGTTATTTTTAGGTAAATGAAAGTTTATTACGTTTTTAGAATACAAGTACAATAAACATCGAGACAAATGGAAAAAACTAAATGTAAACAGGGCGATATCAGAAAAGACAATGTCCCCTAAGCAAGTAGGGCCTTGAGGACTAGAGGTGATCATACAGAGGGGCCTTGCAAAGACCGCACCTCTCCTCTGAGACAAGAAACAGGAGTTGTGGAGCAATGCGGAGTGGTGAGCCCATAAAAGTAAACACAAAATTGAAGTGGCTGCATGCCCCGGACATCGCGAGAAAAAGAAAAAAAAAGTATGGGGGGGAGGGACAGACAGACCAAGACAAACATGCAACACACAAGACAGAAAGGAGGAGAACATAGACGGACGAGGGAGAAGGAAGAAAAAAAAGGGGGGAGGGGGATCGGTAAGGAGGGGGAGTGGGGTCGGTAAGGAGGGGGAGGGGGATCGGTGAGGGGGGATCGGTGAGGGGAGGAAGGGGATGATCGGTGAGAGGAGGAAGGAGGGGCGGAGGGACGGACAGGAGAGAAAGGGTCAAGAAGGAAAAGAAGAGGGGCACTAAAAGAAAGCCGCGCAATGAAATGGTGCGAAAGAGCAGGGAAGAGGACAAGAGAGGCGTAGGGAAGCATCAGAGCGCAGGCAGGCAGGAAGGAAGGAAAAGGGTAAGCAGCTAGCGAAGAATCTATTGTCGGGAAATAGGTTATTTTTAATAGCCAGCTTTAGATTCTCTTAACAACATCAGCAGATAACTTGATTTTTAGTGAACAGACTAATTGATATGCATTATGTGCAGTTTGATATTATTATTATTATCTTTCATTTATATAGCGCCAACAGTTTACGCAGCGCTTAATACAATACATATATTCAAGGGGTATGACAAGATGAGAATTGACAGACTAAGACAAACTGATACATTAGGTGGAGAGAGCCCTGCTCGCAAGCTTACAATCTTGAGGGAATGGGGTGACAAACGTAAGGCACAGAGAAAGGGTGAGAGGTAGTGTGGTGATTGTATCAATGACAGGGACGTTCTAGCAGCTAAGATGGTGCGGCTTCTCTGAAGAAGTGAGTTTTGAGATGTTTCTTGAATGTTGGGAGGGAGCGTGAATGCTGAAGATTCGGTGAAGGTAGATTCCAGAGATATGGGGCAGCCCGAGAGAAATCTTGTAGACGGGAAAAGGAAGAGGTGATAAGTGAAGAGGAGAGCCTTAACCCATGGGGAGAATGTAGGGATGGAGTAGGAGAGTATTATGGTGGGCCTTATATGTTAGTACCAGGATTTTAAATTGAATTCTAAAGGTAATTGGGAGCCAGTGGAGGGTTTCACAGAGTTGGGAAGCAGAAGAGGAGCGGCGTGCAAGGAAGATAAGCCTAGCAGCAGTATTTAGGACAGACTGTAGAGGAGAGAGTCGAGACAGTGGAATGCCAACCAGAAGAGTGTTGCAATAGTCAAGACGGGAAATGATAAGTGAATGAATCAGAGTTTTTGTGAATTTTTGGGTGAGGAATGGGTGGATACAAGAGATGTTTTTTAGGTGCAATCGGCAGGATCTGGCGAGGGACTGAATGTGAGGGATGAAGGAAAGGTTAGAGTCAAAGATGAACCCAAGGCATTGGGCCTGGTTAGTAGGAGAGATAGTCATGTTGTTAATGGTGATAGAGAATTCAGGTAGTGGAGTGGAGATGGAGGGAGGGAAGATAATGAGTTCAGTTGTAGAAACATTAAGCTGGAGGTAGCGTTGTGACATCCATGAGTTGACTAGTTTGCCAAGAGATGAAGTATAAAGAGAGAACAGCGGAGGGCCAAGGACTGAACCTTGAGGGACACCAACCGAAAATGAAAGAGGCGATGATGTCTTGGCAGAGAAGTGAACAGAGAAGGAACGGTTAGACAGATATGAGGAGATCCAGGAGAGAGCTGTATCTCGAATGCCTTTAGAAGCAAGTGAGTCTAGAAGAAGGTGGTGATCAACAGTATCAAAAACAGTAGAGAGATCCAGTAGAATTAGAATAGAGTAGTGACTTTTTGCTTTGGCAGAGAGCAAGTCATTGGAGACTTTTGTTAGAGCTGTTTCAGTAGAGTGAAGGGGTTTGAAACCAGACTGTAGAGGTTCAGGGAGGGAATTAGAGGAGAGGAAGTTAGTAGGCGATATATAAAAGTAATTTAAAATATTATCCTATGAAGCAAAACCAGAGCATTACAGCTGTTAAATGTTAAGGTTTATTCATTGCAAACCACAAACCTTTTGATTTGACCCAACATGACCCATATCCCATATTTCCATGCTTTATGCCTTTAGGTCTTTTGACTGATTAAAATATTACAAAAATATTACTGACAAGTAATACATCTGAATTTCATAAAAATTCTATTTTCACATGGGAATGAGTCTGTTATAACTTTTTAAGAAAACATTTAGAGTCATTTGAGTTTTGGCCAGTGCAATAGCTGTTTAAACACCATGTAACACCATGTAACAATTTGGCAGTCCTTTTAGAGCGTCTTGGTTTTAGGTAAATATAATCATGGGTTTGAACACATTCATATGAAAATAAGACAAATAGTTCAAAATGACTCTGGGACAATAGAATGTTTTAATTTTATATTTATTTGTTTCTATGCTTGCGTGTAAACTGTTACTCTGTATTATTGAAAATATCTCACTAGTACAATGTTAGACAAAACATCCATCTTTCTGAAATACAATAAGGGACTATTTGAACAAAACATGATCAGTAGTACCAAAACCACAAGCAAAATGTGTTTTTTTTCTGAACTGCTAATTTTGGAGAAAACCAAGATGTCCCATTTACCTCCGTTACAAATGTGCTCATTGAAATACTGATTCTGCCAAATTAATAATAAAATATCCCAAATGCATGTTGTCCTTTACAGGCGGAGTTTGAAGTTCATGATTTCTTTTTCGAAAGGAGTTCCCCCATTACACTCCATATATCAATCAGAACTGCTGACACAAATGCCCCTAGGGTATCCTGGAATATGGGTGAGTTTTTTTTATTTTTGTATAAAAACATGCCATTGATATGCTCACTTCTTATACAAAACACTGACCACTTTAGTGTCAGTGAATAGTGTTCATCCCTTCAATGGTATGTGTAATGTAAAGTCTTTTTACATTGTCAAATTTAGTGTGTAGCCACATAACTGTGATTCAGGGACAGGGTGTGTATTGCATACAAATTTGTCACACAAGGTAATAAAGGAATGAATAAAAGTGATTATTACATTGAAAGACACATAGAGAAGGTCAACTTTTTAAAAATAGGTTATTAAACAGCAGAGCCGGTAGGAATAAGAGGTAGCTTGCGTGTAGTGAGATTGCCAGGGCACACAAACACCTCTAAAGTAATTCTTCATTTTTACATAGGCTTGTGCACATATGATACTTATGCACAAACACAGCTACCCTTAAGCACATGTATGCTGTGTTAAAAAAAAAGTTCAGGGACAAGGGAAATGTCCGACCTTGCTCCTTAAATGTCACTGTTGACTCCTCACGTGTTCACCTGTGTTTTTTGGATGTAACTGTTTCTGGCTTCTAAAGTATTTTAAATAGTACTTTATATTCTCTGTTAGACTCCACTCACAAGAGTTTTGTAGTAAGTTGGTTATGGCTTTGGCAATCTCATATTTCCCAGTAATGTATATAAGAATAGTTCATTGGTAGCCATTTTTACCTAATATTAGTTACTGTATTCTTTTAATTTTTTTTTTATTATACTATGTTCTATATAGGTCTTGATCTTTTAGAAGGCCAGTCTCGACCAATCACATGGGAACAACTTCAGATTGTTGACAATGACAACATTGGTGCAGTCCGCTTGGTGATCGTCGATGGTTTGCAGCATGGACGTATAACTCTAAGGGGTAATATTGCCTGTGTTTTATTAGATTTGTGTAACATGTATTCATTTTGTTCTAGACCACTGGGTCTCTTAACCACCAGTCAATAGAATAACAACTCTCACAACAAACCTTTCCTTCAACCATAATGCTGCTAGTTATTTATTTTTCTTACTGTACCCATGCTACCATTTTACAATGTCTGAACTCTCCTTGGCTCATGGTAATTATCTAGCTGCGTCACTGGCCTCGTAAACAGTACAATGCAAATTTGCTCATCACTACTAAACAGACCTAGTTCCCTCTAGTTCTAGATGCCTGTTGTAGGCTGACAAGATCTGTGTCATACTCAGAATTTACAGATCCCGTTGAAGACTTTCGATTGTATAAAACTACCACTGTTCCTGTCGCACACAGATCATGTACAGTGCAGTGAAGGTGAAGGAAGAGTGTAATAAAAGTCATTTTTCCCAAAGCTAGATATAGAATTGCAGTGGTGATGACTGAAGGGTTAGAATCTTACCTGTTTAATTATTTTAACCAACCCAGTAATAAAACTTGCAAATCCACATAGATGACAGATTAAATCTGATCCATTGTAATCCCCTACCTATTAAAAATTCAGTATAAATTGAATTTCCACATGACTGGAACAAACCATTCATCTGAAAAATTAGGAGATTAGGACAAATCTTGTAGTTTGGGTATTTCTGTCTTTCCAGAAATTATTCTGGCAAGATGGTATTGAATTTGACATACTCAATGGGCATGAACCATTCTGGAAAGCTGTGATATATTATCGTATTTACACATAAAGGTATCCACACACGCTATATTATTACATACATACTAGTTAAACTTTTTTTTATATTTTGGGTAAACTCCCTTTTGAATGCTATGATTCTTTTTGGCCATACATAAAAGTGTGCGACTAGGTTAAGGGATAAGGTTTGTTACATCACTGCCCCCGTTAACGTTTACAGGAAATTGTCAGATTGTCCAATGTCAGATTGTTCAGTAGACACAGTGGGCAGGTCTCCATTCCGAGAGTAATCCTGACAAAATCTGATCAGTATGGCACATGCTCCCCCTTTTTATTCAGAAATGTGTTATTTTTCTCAACAGTACAAATATATATAATTACTCAAATAAGCTACCCATATTAAAATGATTTTCTCCAAAACTAAAATTTTTCTTTGTCATTTTGTCAGGAGGGAAAGGATTCATATTCACCATTAAAGATATACAGGCTGGAGTCGTCTGTTATCATCACGATGACAGTGATACCACTAAGGATTTTGTAGTCTTTAGGATATTTGACGGGCACCACAGCATCCGCCACAAGTTCCCAATTAACATCCTTCCTAAAGATGATAGCCCTCCATTCCTAATTACCAACATTGTCATTGAGCTGTTTGAGGGCCAAACTGTACTTATCCAAGGTTCAATGCTCCGTGCTTCCGATATGGACTCCAGTGATGATTATATACGATTTAACATTACCAAGCCATCCCTGGCTGGGGAGATAGTGAAAAAACCAGGACAAAACCTCATAGGTATGTATATATATATATATTTATTTTCATTTTGTTTGTAATTGTGTCACTTAAGTCCTCCCATGGCTGCCTTTACTTAAACCATGAACTTCTTCCCCATGCTTGGTATCTCTGCCATTGAAGCAGCAGATGATGTAATTTATTCTAGCAAAACATCAATGTACAGATATCATACATGTGATTGGCTGGGGCTTGATTTCGGTAGGCGCTCAGCTCTTATTAGGGGAGTACTACTGAGCAGATGTTATAGAAAATAATAGATTCATGAAAAAAAAAAAATTCATGTGTCCCTTTCTTCCGCTAAAAGCATATCCTGTCGCAAGCTTCCTACAACGAGACCTATACAACGGCATTATTTATTACCGCCACCTTGGAGGCGAAGTGTTTGAAGATTCCTTTGAGTTTGTTCTCTCTGACAGTCATGATCCTCCAAATCTATCTGGGCCTCAGGTACCTGTGACTCTTTTTAAAAACACTCCAGAATGGATTACACAAATGGCTTAGAATTTTCATGTTTTTCCCGTACATATATATTACAAATTCAGTAACTCTCCAATAAGTAGTAATGTTCCTACATATTCTTTGATAGTTCTCAAAACGGTACAATGATTTATGCAAAGAATGCTTTTGTTAGGGGACAAAATTACAAAACTAAGCACTTACAGTGGACCAGGGCAGAGATTTCCCAAACTAACTTGTGGCAAAGGTAGCATCCCATGTGCAATGTTTAAAGTACGACCCATTCCACTGCCAAGATCTATGTAAAAAATTTTATGTTTCCATAATTGAAAGTTCCTTGTCTGTTTTTTTTTGGTGGGGTGGTGCAGACTGTAATTATACATATCAACCCTGTGGATGACCAACTTCCCAAGGAAGCTCCTGGAACTGTGAGACATCTGATCGTTAAGGAAACTGAGATTGCTTTTATCACAAAGAAACATCTGCATTTCATAGACACAGAGTCCCCAGAAAGAGAATTAATCTATACCGTCACGACGCCACCCTGTCACGTATCTTTAAACAGGTACTACTAACTATAGCTTTAACAATGAAAAATGCATGTATTCATACAACTGTGGTTGTAAAAATACCTATTTTGTAAATCCAGTGCCTGGAGGATAGAAAATACCAATACTGACCCAAATGGTGAACTTACTTTTTTAGTGAAATGTAAATTTCGGCAGCATATTTTTAATATCTGAAACCATATATATTTTTTGTCATTGTGCCCTTACCCAGTAATATCATTTGTTAATACTATAATTTATTTTTTTTTAATATCTATTTGTCCAAACTCAAGCTGTTACTGTGTATTATAGCCCTGGAATTGTGTGCGGCTATTTGCATGTTTTTTTATGTATATATTAGTAATTCACGGTAAATGTATTTTCACCTGGTCCGATCTGCAGTCCCAAATTTACATTTGAAACATAGTTCTTAATTATCCATAGTGATAATAGTGTAATAATTCGATTTCTCCCCTTTTACCATTAACACTTTCTGTTGTAATCCAGAAGATGTTAAATACACGATTAACATTATTAGCATTTTGTGCTTTACATTAGGAACCTGCACTGTATATAACTTCAAGAAAGTTCAAACATATTTTGTATAATTTGCCATGCTTTATGTCTAAAAAATCATTGATGGATAACATCCACCACTAAATTGATTGTTTGTCTTGAATGTTGTGTTGTTTTTATATTTCTATATAGCAACCTAGACTCTGGGAAAATAGTTTTAGCGGAGAATCTTCATAAAGAAGAGAAGGATCACACAGCAATAATGGCAACAACATTCTCTCAAGTAAGTCACAGCATACAGTGCAGTAAATTGTGACTATTGAAAATTATTATTTACATAGGTAATGGAGAGCTGTCCCTTATCTCTTAATTTCATTGTCCTTCAAAGAGTAAACCTCTTTCTCTGGATAAGTCATTAACCTGGTTAGATAATTAGAAGAGTAGACTGACAGTCAAGGTCCAAGCCTGGACCAAACAGTAGACATTGAGTTCTTGAAATGTTAAAGAAGAATTGCCACAAAGAAAAAAAAATGGCACAGCAGAACATCCTTATAATAGGAACATCTGGGGCAAAGTGCTTGCTGTAGACATTCCATCATTTTATGTTCCAAACTGGCTTTTTATTAACATAGGATGGTGGGTCTAATGACATCAGCCACTCCTAGAAGCCTTGTGAAATCACCACCCTTTTGATAATAACATAAATAATTACAGGAGAGGATACACTTGCTTAAGTAAGACTTTTCAAGAATTTCAATATGTGTTGTTTTACACTGTTTAATAACATATTAATAATAATATCATACACATATACTTTATTTGCAGCATGCTGTGAGCCACATGAAGGTTGCTTATATGCCTCCAATGGAAGACATAGGCCCGAACCCTCAACATATCCAATTTGTTTTGTCTGTCAGTAACCAGCATGGGGGTACCTTACACGGCATCTGTTTTAATATCACTATACTTCCTGAGGATAATAGTCCTCCACAGGTGAGAGTACATTTGAGCATGTGTTAACTGTGTTTTTTTGGTAAGGTTAAATAATAATTTCTGCTGGTCGTGTTTTTAGTTAAGTAATCACAATTCTTTGACTAACACAAAGCTGCTAGGGGCAGCTTTACAAACGCCCAAAAGCCACGTGGTGAACAAGTTCTTGGAAGAAAAACACAAATCCAGGACTTTCTTCAACTGACTTTGTTCAGCCTTATAAAGGACGCAAGCAGTGGGGACTAATAATCAAAATAATGAAAATAATAAAACACTCAGAGGGTAACCTAGTTGTTACATATATAAAAGCAATTATTGATAAATGTCTATGTGAAAAAGAGTAAAGCCTTGAACACATAACATACTGTACAAGCCAACAGTGATATGCTCTTTTAATGTGCTGTGGGACAATATTATATTGCAGATATCTGCACAAACTTTTTTTTTTTTCTAAACTGGGAAAACAACTTGCTGCCAAACTAGATATAGCAAGGATTCCTAAAAGTCAGCAGGAATTGAAGAACTGTGGCACTTGGTTAATAGTGAACCCATACTCTGACCTGACCAGGGTTTCTCACTATGTACTTTGATAGATTCTATGTATTTTATTCCATGTAGATTATTTTAAAGTACACATTGTCACATCACCTTTTTTCTTTAATATACGGTATCTACAAATAGCCATGAAGGGTGAGAGGTATTAACCACATACTTTTTCTTGATAGGTATTTACCAATGACTTGATAGTTGAAGAAGGCAGTAGTAGTCCAATTACACCAGACAGTATCCAAATCAGTGATAAAGACACACAACAGGATAAACTCCACGTCGTTCTGCACAAGGCTCCTTTGCATGGTGTTGTGAAGCTGGATGGATCTTCCATGGATGTAGAAGATCGATTTACCTGTCAGGACCTCAGCACATTAAAAGTTAGGTTAGGATTTTACTTTGTTCTGGATGCATGGATAATGCTAGTTTCTTGATTTTTTAAATGCATTCTACTGATCTTGGAAATTAATGCTTTCCTAAACATCACAGGTTAGGGTTACTTGGTACACTCCCTAATCTGGTGAGTGGCTTCATGAGCACTGTGAGCTTTGGATGCAGGGCTAGCCTTGTATTGGTCAGGGCTAGCATGGCTAAATGGCGTAACCTTGCCCAGAGAAAGAGAGAGATGACCCAGAGACTTCAAGTCAAACCTAGAGAGTTCACAGTCATGCACATGCAATATCACCTTTTTACAGCATGTCAATACATATTTATAATCATATGTTTTGCATTGCTGTACTTGAGTAAAGACGATATTACCTTCCAATACATTAGGGTGAGTAATATCTTTTTTGTAATTCCTGCTTCCTGCACTGTTTTGCTTTTTGCAAATTAAAAAATCATATACATTACTTAGCACGGCTAAGAACTTTTTTTTTTTCATTGATTTTATTATGCATTATATAGGTACAAGCTATTTTTGTGGCAGAAACCCACTAGGAATAGCTGTTCATTATTTATTGAGAAGTTGGTGGGTTGAAACTTAAACTATTCTACATATGCTCCCCATGCTAATTTCAAGACCAGTCAGGCTAACCAACAAAGGGAGTTACAGTGGCTTATTTCACATATCTCCATATAATTTCCATACCAGTTCGTGTTTTAGGTTAGTCTGTATTTCCAATTATGACTCTACTGCTCACAGAACACATACAGTATTATCACTCAATGTGCAGAACCAATAAGCAACAAATGATCTTGTACTACCACTGGTGTTACCATGAAGCTGCAGAAGAAACACATGGAAAGACACATTTTTATGGATTGATCTAATGCACACTTTGTTATCATTACTGGACCCTAACTTTATTGTGTGTTATATTCCAGCAAGACCACATTCATCATTCAGTAATATACTGTAATTTAGTAATAATGTACTATAAATGCACTTTTTATGTTTATTCTTTTCCCAACAGGTACCAGCATGATGGCTCAGAGACTCTTCTGGATCAGATTATATTTATAGCTACAGATGGCGTCAGTTCTACTCAGTTTATCCTAAATGTCCAGGTCAGAGTAATTGAATGCTGCTTTCTAAGCTATATAGAGTTTTTTTTCTTTCAACTGGGAAATGATCCATAAATACAACAAGGGCTGATTAAAGGCCAAGCTATGAAGCTTTAGATAGCAAAATGCATGAGTGATCCGTTTCCCTAATGGTGGGGCACATTTTTTTCTGATCCACAAAGGCAGTCCTGATGCAGACATAAATAAATAGAATCTACAAAATAAAGCAACTCTAGACCTACCACTGAACATAAAGAGGAAAGAGAGCTTCTATGATTAATTCATAAATCCAAATGTCTCAGCCATGAGGCCAGTCCTCCGCAGTGATCTGAGACATATTTAGCCTTTTAAAAAGGAAACAATTCTGTCTACATATAAAAAACACTCACCCACTGATCCAGAATGTAAGGCAAATAGCTTCTGAACAATAAACCGACTTTTCAGAAATACAGATGTATGTTTCCATGGCTTTTATATCAAGTGTTATAATTAGACTATATTACCTAATCTTCACTTGACCAATAGGGTCTGGGTCGGTCATGGAAAGAAATTGGTGGGGGATTGAGATGGAGGGTTATATATGGACCTGGGTTATGGTTATTCTGCTTCTTGATTTTATTCATTTTATATGCAGGTTTCCCCAGTCAACGATGAACCACCAGTTATCAATGCAAACCTCCTGCCTGCCATATTTTGTTCAGAAGGAGACAAAGTGATCATTTCGGCTGAATATATCTATGCTACAGATGCAGATAGTGATGACTTGAAGCTGGTATTTATGATTGCTCGTCAGCCCCATTATGGCATTGTTCAAAAAGATGGAATTGTTGTAGACCGTTTCTCGCAGAGTGATGTCCTTGCAGGAACAGTGATCTACAAACATACCAGTATGTAAACAACATAGGACTGTACTTGTTCATTAGAATAATGTGTTTTTTTCTCTTTTTTTAAATAAGTTATTGTTATTTTATATGTGCATTATATTTTGGCTAGTTTTTGCAGCAGATAGTTTATAAAACCCATTCTTTTTTCACATATCATAGAGGACTGGTGATCTATGAGAAGGTCCGCCTACTATAATAACTATAGTAACAGTATGGAAACTTGGCAATGTTTTGTTCTTTTTGTATTTTCTATTGGTTGCACAAAGATTTTGTCACAGCCAATGAGACGCTCATCCAAAATAAGGAGTTGCATTGGGGTGGTAGCAGTGTAATGTAGAATGCAATGACCAACATTTATTTTTTTTTTGTGGGGATTTTTTTTTCATATGTCAGATTTACAGCAGTTTAAAATTTGTTATCCTTTTAGGTGGTGAAGTTGGACTGAGCCCTTGCTTTGACATTATAACCCTTATTATCTCCGATGCTGAGGCTGATACAGAGGTGAAACCCTGCTGTTATAATGGGCCTCATCTTCCCCTGTTACCAAATCATGACTCCTTTCCTGTTTATGATCTAAATATCACTGTTTTTCCAGTGGATAACCAGCCACCATCTATTTTAATAGGTAAGTGAAGACTTTTCCTTAGTTTTTACAGTGAGCTGTATCTTAAGTTAATTGCCAAATGTAAAAATGTGTTAAAGAGCTTCAAGTGCACATAATAGAGTATGGTCTTACGTCAATCAAATGTGTTGTCAAAGCATTATGTTAGAAAATGGAGTACACAATATATGAATGATAAAATAATTTTGTAAAAAATTACACATTGCCAGTCTTTCAAAAACTGTTTTTTTTTGTGCAGGTGAAATATTTGTAGTGGACGAGGGAGGATCGGCTGCCATCACACCAAATCACCTTAATGCAACAGACCCCGACACCAGCATTGCTACCTTACAGTTCATATTGGCGTCTCCTCCCAGATATGGTTACATTGAAAACATTCTCCCTACTCCAGGATTTGAGAAAAGCAATATGGGCATAAGCATCGGTAAGCATATAAAAAAGTACATAAGTAGTCATTACTATAAACCTTGTTTTGGGCACATAACCCAAAAAATGTTGGCATGCTTCCAGGTTTCACACTAATATATATTATATATATATATTATAGATTGTTGATTGATTTAAAATAAATTCCTTCCATTAAACATACGTGGAATACCATTGAAAAAATGCTGCCATCTTCCTTGTGGCTAGATTGGTGAAATAATAAGCTATACCCAGCAGATGTGGGTATATAAAAAGACATGCAATATAAAAACTTGCCATATTTCTCTGTGGTAGACCAGGCACATGGACATTAGGTGGCCTGTCTGGAGTAAACATGAATATAATTTTCTACTTATTTTTTGTTTATAAGTTGCCAAAGGTTTCCAGTTTTTTTGTATGTGTATCATGCTTATATTTAGTGTTTTTTGTAAATGTTTTTTTTTTACAAAAAGTCATTTTCTTTTTCTAGACTCATTTCTTCTCAAGGACATAATGTCATTAAAGATTAACTATGTGCAGTCTAGACATGAAAGGATTGAACCAACCACTGACCAGTTTACGCTGTATGTCACTGATGGAAAACATCGATCCGTAGAGAAACCATTTTATGTCATAATCAAGCCAACAAATGATGAAGTGCCAGAATTTATGGCCAGAAACATTACAGTAAGGGATTTAGATTGTTTTTAAAATTTTAGATAAGTAATACATTTGAATTCATATGAAACCAAAAAACAAATAATAAGGTACTGACATACTTGGGGTTCATTTCCTATGGAAAAGAGCATGTTGTCACTGACAAGTAAAAAGCTAAAATCTTTGAAAATACATATGTTTGGGAAAGTAATTTCATTCTAACTACTATCATGTTATGACTACTTAAAATGTGGTAATGCCCGGTGGATCTCACAAGATGGGAATAATGTATAGTATAAAGTTTTTTTTGTCAACTGCTCAGCCAGAGCGGGACTAGGTATCCCCAGGTTTTTCCAAAGTTATCAGAATCCAGGTCAGGCTTTCCTACTGTTTTATGACATCATGCACTGAAATAAATGCTAAGCAGCAAACCCTGAATTTAGTCTAGACTTTTCTGTTGTCATGCATTGGAACACATACCCTACGCATTTTAAACCTTTTTTGAAACACTGCTATATATATATACAAATGTATCATTGTCACCTAAATAGCTATCTTTGTTCTTTGTTTTTATCTCTTCTATATCATTCCATATGATCTGTGTTTTATTTTTTACTTAGGTTGTAGAAGGCCAGACGAGACAGCTTGATCCCTCTGTGATAAATGTGTCTGACATGGACATGCCACAGAATCATTTAGTATTTACTATTACAGAGCATCCCCATCATGGATTAATCATGGAAGAAGTAAATGCCAAGGACCACATGAACGTCAGTGAGATAATTAATAGTCATCAGAATCACCACCTGCCTACAATACAAGATTTTTCAATGGATCTTCTAAAAAATGGTAGGAGTGTTAATAGACTGCAAACTAAAACAAAAGCTTAGTCCAATTAGAATAAAAACATATTAAGAAAATTCTGAAATGATCATAGATTATGCAGTGGTCTGGATAAGTGCACCACATATTTTTATTTTTAATTTCCCATCTCTTCTCTTGGCCCACAAACTAATCGATGAGGATGTTTTTGACACCTCATCAGCATGACTTTCTACCTCAGTATGCTGCATTTGCCACCTCTGTATTGTTATTGGTATGTTGTGGTCCTTCACTACATGTATGCAAAGATATGTCCATGATAATACATTTAATATGCAGCGCTGGTTACATTCATGAAGAGTATTAGTGCATATGCTCAGATCAAGTGTGGCTGTGATGGCAGGAGATCTATCGTGGTTTTTGGAAGGAAATTGTAGGCTTTTTTAAATAATTCTTTATTCACGCATTTGCATTATGCGCTTTCCAAAGTTGGATGACAATCTTTTTAAGTTAAGACATGTATTTTCATTTGTTTTTCGGAATGTACTTAGGAGTAGCTGTATTAGTCCAGTAAGTAAAAGAGGGAGGAAGGTTAATAGAGGCCATACCATGTGATGTAAAAAAATATTTATTAAGATGCGTCGTTTCTTTTAGGTATGAAGTTGATATATATGCATGACGACTCTGAAAACCTCGCTGATAGGTTTACAATCCAGTTATCTGATGGAAAACATAAGGTCAAAAGAACCATATTTGTGAACATTATTGCTGTTAATGATGAACAACCAGTGATGGCCAGGTAAGCCCAGACCAACAAAAATATATCTCATAGTTCATTGTACACATTAGTTCCAACATCGTTTTTTTCAAAACGTAAATGTCTTAATCCAGAAGTAGATTTTTTTATCTGATAATCAACAATATTAACAAAAGCTGTTTCACAGACAAATCCAAAACAGTTTTGCGTTGACTTTTGCCTCAAAAAAAAATCAACAGTGCTCCAAAGCTATCAACACAACTAATTTCTGGAAAATTACAATTGTTAATTTTATTGAAACATTTAACATTGGGTGACTTTATGTCACATAGCCAACAGGCAGCAGGACATCTGGAAGACCAAATGTTCAAATGTCGGTGACGTATACTTAAAATTAGGAAAGTTACTGTTGGCTGATGTTGGCTCAACAGGACAGTTAACAACTGGAAGAATAGAGTGCTTCAGAATTGTCAGTGGCACAAAAGGGTGCAGCATCTGTAAGAATAAATGATTGACTACTTTTATCCAGTATAGAAAAAGAACTGCATCCTCGCTTGTCTCCTTGGTTCCACATACTCGCTGTCCACATACTCATGTTGTCACATTTAAATTGTTAATGCAGAAGGACAGAATTTGGCAAATGCTTCCAATCAGTATGTTGAATGAATACACTAAATTACTTAAATCATATCATGGATGAATTTTATGTATTGCTTGGCTGCACTTGCCAAAGGCTGGCCTGTGGCGTAGAATATTCCCAGGCGGATGGCTTAAATACAGACACTGCATGTTTATTGTACAGGAAAAAATATTTTGTATTTAAAAATCAACTTTTCTGAAGGTTTGGATGGCCATCTTGTTAGTTGTATTTTGATAAATCTGCTGGTTTATAAATACAATCCGTGTACTTGACATAATTCATGAATATAAGTCTTTCATTTTATTTAGTCTTAAAAGTTACCAAAATGTTCCTTTTATTTCTGATTTTATGATGTAGCCCAATGTCTGTTTGCCCTGCTGTAAGAAACCTGCATGAAGGGCACACTAACATTCACTCTATAAAAACATTTAAATACATAGATGGATTTAACAAAATACAGCAGGGGCGTTTATTTCAAAAGAGGAGGAATGTTAGAACAAGAGGTCATAATCTAAAACTAAAGGGTCAAGATTAGATGCAATGTAAGAAAGTTTTACTTTGCTGAGAGGATAAATATGGTAGATATGTAGACCAGACTACCAGCAAAAGAGATTAATGCAATGAGGAAATGTAAAAAAAGCATGGCGCTGGCATATGACTATCCTGAGTAGAAGAGAAGACCAAGAACTGATTGAATTCTGAGTCTCTACATCAAGAAGAACAAGCAGACTAGACAGTCCGAGTCAGTCTTATGTTTCTAGTCGCCTGCTTATGTGTGTGTGATGTATGAAATGATACCTCTTACTGTGTGTGTGAGCTCAGATTGCGATATAATGTACATGGCACATCTTTAGTTTTTAGCATCATGACCAGAATCTTGTAATTAACAGTCACAGGCATGACATCAAAGCCTTTACTGCACATGGAACCCTCCTGAGATCTGCAGATGATAAACAAACCATAGGAAATATCTCAGGAGAGTAATAAAAAAAATAACAAAAACAAAAGAGGAGACTCTAAAGGAAAATAGGGTAAAACAATGTAAATTGCAAATTAGGCAATGACTGATATATGTCTGTTGTGTCCAGATGTGTGCTTGAGGGAGCGCACTGAGACTTTCAGGATTTCTGAAGTTTGTACATAATCACTGTGAGAATTGTACCTTCTGGAAAACCTGTTGTGCTGGCGATCCTTCGAGAACAGATTTGATTTCCATGATGCAGATATCACATGCTCACATAAATTCTGTAAAACTTTAGGTGTAATAAAATACAAATACAAAGGACAAATATTACATAATTAGATGTGTAAAAAAAAATTCCTGCAGTTATAGTTCTTAATTTATTGTGTAAGATTTTACTATATCATAGCTGCTTACATTCTCAGCAACTTTACTTGTTCCCATTTATGGGGACTACTTCCCAGTGCCCAAATTATGATCGCTGCATGGACAGGCAGAATGCCTTATGATTGTGAAATATTCTTTCAAATACAGAATAGGCATTTTATATTTTTTTATGGTTCTGTGCCTTTGTATATTGTTTTATTTGTTGTATTGTTAGGCTGTAGCAGAGAAATTTTGAATGATATCCAGTGCTTTACTAACCAGTATTTTTTTTAAAGGCAGTGTGATGTTGTGTTAAGCATGGGGGAACACTACATTATTTCTAGTGCTGTGCTGTCAGCTGAAGACAAGGATACTCCGAGAAGCCATATTTATTATATAATTGACAGGAATCCTGAACAAGGACAGCTTCAGATGAAGGTTTGCGCTGTTTGCATACTGATAGAATTTTGAATTTGTTTGTGCTTTGTTTGTATTTGTTTGCTTATTCCTACAATTTGTGGAGCTTGGGTTCAGGTTCTCTTGCCGTGTATCCCATTCCATAGTACTATTCCATTCTCTAGGGAAAGCTTGTTGAGGTCCATCTATCTGAAAATAGCTTTAGAGCTTAAAGACACTTAACTGACCTATATTGCCCTCTGTCCTGCACACTTCTGGGTTTTGCAAAGATGAAAAGATACGTATATGTGGTCTACTATGGGAGACACATAAGCTAATGTAAGAAAATTTTGGTGTCAGCCTGTTCACCGAGGAGTCACTGGTGACAGCAAAGTTTATTTTAAAGATTTAGTAGGACCTACATATCTCTTAATAGAAAAAAATACCAACATCTTGGGAATAAAGTTTATAGTGATAACGTTAGAACAGAATGTGACTGCTTGTCCATTTGAACTCCATTAATGGAAGATTTTTTACATAACTTTAAAAAACAAAAACAAAAAAAAACTTTACTTGTGTCAACTTACTCTGCTATTAATACAGTGGCCTAATATTTTTTTCTGTTATATATGTTGTGTATTTCATTTTGCATAATATCATCCACTTAAAAACCACATACAATACAGTTACTGTTGGTAAATATGTCCAGTGATTTGGGCTTTAGCGAAAACTAAACCTAATTACATAAGATGACGATACCCGCCCTTAATAGTTTCAGAATGAAAGGTCTAGGATAAAAGTGTTTCCCCTTCCAGATATTCCTAAAGCAGACACAAATCACAGATGGTGACAGGATACTCTTAGAGAATATTTAATTTGCTTATTGTGTGTAACAGAACAGAGCTTATCATTGGTTTGTAATTTAGTGAAATGGTTTAATGTGTATTCTGCTTGGCTAAATTTAAATAAAATCATTTAGAAGTTAAAAGTATTGAGGTTAATTTACAAGAGAAAATAATGCTTATATGTAGCTTATGAGCCATTTGAGTGAAATGTGTTTGGCCAGCCAAAGATTTCCCTACAATCATTAGAGATGTATGTAGTTCAGCCACCTGAAGTTCCTAGATGTCCTTCTGCAAACTCATGAAGACACATAGGTAACTGTAGATCACCAACATGGTGAATCAATTTTTACAAGCTTGTTCCTTTGTCTCAGTGTCAAAGAGACATTGCCCTAAAATGCCTTCTGTCCTTAAACCTTTGTGAATTTTCTCATCTGTTGCATACATCCCATGTGCCCCCTTTTAGGAGGGATTGATCCTCTGTCGAACCTAAATTTCTCTGTCCCGCTTTCTTCCCCTGGTGCCCCTCTTCTCTAGGAGCTCAGAATGTTTTCTAGATATGAGTGTTCTACAGCCCTAAAAGTCACAATAATGTGTATAAAGAGAACATGAAATGTGTTTATAAATTAGTAAATAAAGGACATCATTAGTTTATTGAATGCCTTAATCGATTACATAAATAGATATTGATAAAAAGTCTCAGTAAAACCCAGCCCTTGACCATAGCATCAAATGAAAATTTACACTCTTTGGTCATTTGAAATGTTGGAAGGTATGTCGTTGTAAAGCCCTAGGACCCCCACCCCTAAAAATCAGTCCGATGTGAAACACAGGTAGCCAGAATCACATAGTTTTATAGAGCTTGAACCAATGCGCAACCAGAAATACACTAAATATGGTACATACAGATATGGGCTAACAAGATATGCCAAATTGTTCTTATCTGCTGTCAGATTATATGTTTCCTTGTTAAATAATGCATCTGTGTAATTATCGAGGCTTTATTCACAGATACATCAGGACTGGGTGGACATACAGACCGGAATGAAATGCACGCAGGAGGATATTGATATGAACCTGGTTAGATATGTTCACACAGGATCTATTGGTTCTAACACGCAAGACAGTTTTACTTTCCACCTGTGGGATGGGAATAACCGGTCACCAGAGATGCACTTTAATATTATGTTTAAAGATATGGAAAAGGGTAAGAAGAAGCAAACAATAAAAAATGATTAAACCATATGAGATATCCTCAAAGGTGTCTTAAGATTTAAAGTGCAAACTGCAGTTCTGGGATGGACAATTAAAGTCATTATCAACATATATAAGGTGTGATCTGAAGGAGGAATATGTGTGTATCAACTATCACATCAAAATCTAAAAGGGAAGTTCCATTAAGAATCAATATTTCATATAGTGCATACAACTTTAAAGTTCATTGCTGTGTCATTTTTATGAAATAAATAAGTAGTTTTGAGGTGGCAAAGCCAAGAATCCTGTCTGAGATCACAGGAGAAACTCGAGAGCAAGAGGGATGTCCTTTCATAATGTAGTCTGTGGGGGTGTAATTTTTCCTCTGACTACAACTCACCTATATATCACTGATTCAATCCAAGATGGACGGTCTCAGCAGCTGTTGAGATGCCATCAAACTGCAGCCGTGGGGAAAGATAGGAGAATGATATTTATTTGATCTTTTTTTGGGGGGGTCTATTTATTGAGGCTGGAATTGGTCAGTTGTGCCTTCCTGAGGTGGTTGTTCACAACAGGAAACTGTAGATTTGTGCTACAGGGTCATCTTCTATGCTACATCTCCATTGAGGTTTAAGTCCAGCTGCACACGTTGACTATGGCTTAGGTATCTGAGCAATTAAAACTCAGGTTTAACAATAAGACCAACTAAACAATAAGCACTTTACGGCAGGAATTTACTTCCTCCAGACAATTTTCACTTTTTATGTCCTATGGGTGTTGCAAAGCTAAATAAATAGATAGATAAGCACTGTTTTTGTTTAAAGATACCAGGAATTCCAGGACAGAGGACAAAGCGCAAGCAATCATTTTTATTTTTTGTCATTCTGCCCAGGAGATATTGCCGTTTTTGTGAAAACCCTTAATGTTTCAAAAGGAGATCGAGCCATCTTAAGTACCAATGTCCTACTGGCCACAGATGGCACTGATAAACCTGAGGAGCTGCTGTATGTTCTCTCTTCTCCACCTCAGTATGGACAGCTTGAATATGTCAACCACCCTGGAATTCCAACAACAAGCTTCAGTCAGATGGATGTAACCGCACAGACAGTCTGCTATGTCCACAACAGCAAGGCTGCAGCAGCTGCTGATAGCTTCAAGTATGTGCCTGGGTGGGAATGTATCTTTTTGATTCTATTAACCTGATTCTTTCAATTCTTAGAGACCAAAAACACCTTAGTCATGGCATAAAAGCAACCTTGAAAACATTTGGTCAGACTTGCCTTGGTGACCTGAAAACATTTACAGCATTAAAAATATATCTAAAAAAATTAGATGGATATTGTATTTTAAGGTCCTGTGTCAAGAGTCCTTCAAGAGCTTGGCCATAAAGCATGAGTAGTAATGAGTATTTTGTGTAGCCCCTACATCTGTTAACATGACTATTCCACCTGATGTTACAGTGACATTTCTAATGGGATTGTCACCAGGCCAATGTCATGATATAAAACCAATCCATGGCACGCTGCTTGAAAATGAAATATAATTAGGAACTGAAACAAAGATGTGTGTCTTTTTTTTTTTAAATCTTTTAATTAACAGTTAAAAAGCTGTCAAAACCACAGTTGCCATTAACGTAGTGTCCTTCCTTCGTATGTGTTCTGTGGCAGGACAAGCCAGCCTAGGTAACATTAATTAACGGGTGTCTGAGCGTTCACATTTTATGTTCCTAAGCAGAGTTAGAAATACGACTGTCTATTGTCTGTTGATACTGGGCTGGGAGAGGAGTGCGATAGTTCTTGTTTGGACAGATGACACCGAGTGATTAGCAACCCTTGACATCAGGTGCTGACAGGATAATGCCAACTACAGACTTAAATGTCCTCCATTTTGACACGCTGGCTTGATTCAGCATTGAATTGGCACTATTTACTGCTTCTGCGGTTTTTTCTTTATCGTTTTAAATTCCATGACAGATGGCAGTCTCTATAGCCAGTTCCATCACCATGGAGCTGCAGGCAACACAGAGAATTTGTAATATTCAATTGAATATGTTTCTCCTGCTAAACACCAGGGAATTTCTCAATGGCATTTTAACTGTTTGCGTTCAGACGGGAACAAACTCCTTTGTTACTTGGGCAAGGTGGATGTTCTTGCATAGATTCTCCCTGATATTTTGAAGTGTCGTTGTATGAACAAATAACCAGATGCAATCCTTTCAGGTGGATTGATATAGACTGGTAACTTGATGTGTTGACACTTTTGGTTGGTTTGCTTCATCAAGAATTCCTTGTGTAGGATAATCAAACCCAAGAGAGGGCAGGAATTATCCATCAGTCTCAGGGTGAATGGGCAGTATGGGACTGCCTGGAGCTATCGCGTTCGTATCCTACAATAAGTTAGCTATACCTAAACCTTTGATTTTCCTATTACTGTAGTATGTAAAAGCTGAAATTATAACTTGAATATATATTCTGATGCCTCAGTCAGTGTGAGAGAAGAACTGGTAGCTAAACCAAATGATTACAAAGACAGCAACTTGGCACATATTTCCTTTGAAAAGGTCTAAAAGAAGGAAATTTGGAGCTTCTAAGCAGAATTGGACTGGGATTTAAAATGGTCCCCAGCACCCCAAAGATTGCAGGTATATGGCTACCTGTTGCATACATGAGCCTAGATGCAGAGGTGTAAAATGTAGCTTTGTGTATCCAAGAGGATATCTTGGCCGCCTGAGTGGCCTTCACTGTGGTAGGGGTTATTAGGCATTTGCCCATTGTTTGCCCAATGGCCAGTCTTGGCCTGCTTCTCGCAATCACCTCATTTAGGAAGCTCCAAGGTACACAGTATTCTTCATTTGTTATTCTGATCAAATTATATAGCAAAAACTGGGATTTTTACCAAAACTGTGCTGTCAATTCTCATATGGAAGGAAGCCACCTTGTTTGGTACTAGTTGCCAGCATCCTGTGTATTGAGAGAGACTTCCTGATTGTTTTCATTTCAGTATATATTCTTGTATTAACTTGTTTATAAAATATTTTTAGGTTGCTAAAAAAGCAGTGGAAATTTTTTTTTCTTTCATCTCTAAGATATTGTTTGTGTAAGAGAGATTCAAAGATATATTCAGCGATCTTCTCCTAATTACATTACATCTATGGATTCTAGATGTTTATTTTAATATGCTTTAACATGTTTATTCCACCAAACACATGTGCAGAGTATGGTGTAATAGAATAACTGGCCAGGTAGGTTAGACTGTTGCAAATTACATACTTGACTTTTCATTAACCAACACCAATCAAACTCAATGTTAGCCTACACTAATTTCATAATGGTGAAATTGTGAAAAAGTTCTTATCCTCCACCCATATACACACTAAACCAAATCCTAGTAGAAGCAGAAACATAGAGGTTCAAAGATACTCAAAGAAAAACCTTTGGGTAAAGGTGTGTTATTGTTTTTTTGTGTAGATATGGAAACAGGAACACATGCTGAAGGCTCCCTTGCCTCTTTTTGCTAGATTCCTTGTCAGCAATGGGCTGCGAACAAAGCACGGGACCATGAACATTGCGCTGGAGGCAGTAGACAGAGCTCTTCCAACACTGTCTAGAAACCTGGGCCTAAGGCTAATCAAAGGATCCCTGGCACCAATCACTCCCAGCACTCTCCAAGCCAGAGACCCAGATACACCAACACAGAATATTACATATCTACTGGTGGGACTTCCTCAGTATGGTCAACTCTATCTACAGGACATGCCTCTGAACCAGAATCACTTCACCCAAAAAGACATTGACCGAATGGATATTGCTTACAGACACGGAGGACAAGATGCTCAAATCGACAGGTTTACCTTTGTTCTTACAGATAAAACAAATCAAGGCTTTATCATTGATGGGAAGGTGCAGTCTGAACCAGTGTCCTTTGTGATACAGGTAAGGTATTGTTCTTGTAATAGATACATTCTCACCTATTCCCTCCCAACAACATAGTTTCTGTATATTTTTACAATAGTGTTCTTTGGGCACGGTAAGTTACCCGTTGGTTGGAGTAGGAAGAGGAGCCCGATATGCAGGGGTGATGAGGAAGTCCAAGGCCAAACAGGCAGGCAATCCGGGTCAGGAAGCAGGCAGCGATCAACAGGCAGGGTCAAGAGGCAATCCGGGTCAGTAGGCAGGCCGTGAGAAAAAGGCAAGGTCAAGAGGCAATTGGGTCAATAGTCAGGCAGCGAGCAGAAGGCAGGGTCAAAAGGCAATCCAGGTCAGTAGGCAGGCAGCAAGCAGGAGGCAGGTTCAAAGGGCAATCCGTGTCAATAGGCAGGTAATGAGCAAAAGGCTGGTTCAGACAGGAGCACAGAGCTGGAGGTACACTGTAGCACACAGAGTGTCTCAGAATATCTGAGCACCGACATGAAGGAGCTCAGGGGTTTTAAAGGGATCTCAGGATATGCGTTACGCCTGCAGACCCGCCCCCCGTGCCTGACGTGATTGGACACGTTGAGGAGGGCTGACATCCCTGTGATCCTGCCGTCACCGTCTCCAGCGAGGACGCGGGGAGTTAAGAACAGAGCGACGGAGAAAACGAGGGACGCTGCAGCAGACAGGACAGACGCCCCCTCGTCGGAGCGAAGGACAAACGGGCTGTGGCCGCAAGGTACGCGTCTGACAACAGGTGAGTATGTCAACATTTGAATCATTTATAGGTTGAAGAGTCAATGGCGGGTCAATGAGTTGGGGGTTGAAAAACCCATTACGCAGTAAACAAGGCAGTTGGTCTGAGAAAGGTAATCACTTCCCCCGTGGGTTGAACCATAATTTATTAGTGAACACAATACAGAACAGAGTGGTAGAGATGGATCAGAAAAACTGCCTTGGGCTAAAGGCCATGTATAGTGTGTGAAAGGTTTAGGGTTCTGTACAGATGGCAGAGAAACAGAAAACCGGGCCCACATCAGGGACTACAAAATGGCCAGACATAATCTGGGTCAAACACACAAAGTCATAAGGAAGCAATAACGTTCATTAAGCTGAAGACTACGGGAAAGCCTTTTCTCTTACTCAGTGTCTGGAGATTGGTCCCTACTTTACAGGGGCTTGCTGAGGAGGGTGGGAGTTGTCAGCTGATATGGAGTCTGCTCTGTACTGCTGTGGAGATATAAATGCAAATTATATACAAAAAAATACTTTTACAGGTTTGTATGGGGACTTTGAGATCTTGCATGTTTTCCAAAGTTAGGTTTGCTGTAGGGAAGCCTGAAGCCCAGCCTGCTTTTCTTGGGTACCACCTGCTACTGGAAAATACATTCCATTATTAAGCAAAGTGAATTCCAAATGTACTTTACTGCTGAAAATATTTGACTTTGCTAATCCTCTAAAAGAATTGGTCACAAATAATAAAAATGAAATGATTGTCATAGTTGACAACACTCAAGGTCTGATACAGAGCTTCCAGTCTTTTGCACTCAGCAGAAGCGGACTGGAGCCATACAGTTTAATGTGATAAGTGACTGAGAGTCACCAGCAGATCATGCTGTTCAATTGCATGGTCTCTGTAATTCCTAAGGCACAAAAGGTAGCTGGATGCAAAACCCTCTCAGGCCTCAAAGTCCATCTACATCACCTTAAAAATTGTATGATCACCTTTAACCTCCTTCTCTTCTTTGGACTTCATTTAGGTGGAAGCTTGCAGGGTTGTTGCATTGTAGGTTTCACCATGCTTTCTGAAACCCCAACCTCAGGGAACTTCTCCTGGAAGATGAGAATGTAGAGGTTTCTAGCCAGATTTGGCCCTTCATACATAGCAAAGTTGATGAGTTAAATACACAACAATCCTGAAAACGCATGCTTTGGTGAATAAATCCTAGTCTAAATTCTTGCTCTGCTCCTTAGTACTTGGCAATAAACCATCTGTCCAGCCATTACGGTATATACAATTTTTATTCCTGTGCATGTCTGCTAGCACATAGCTATTTATTTCTCCCAGTACCCATAAGCTCCATCCAATGCACAAGCGGTGTTAGGCATTATTATATAAAAGGTCAGCAGAACTCCAAAATTAGCAAGGGCCATAGTACTCCAGAGAAAACAGAGGTTAGTAAGTGGACAGAGGGTGGCAATAAACACGATTTGTAATTCTTGTGGGTTGGTGGGCTGCAAAGATTTTTTATATGATAGTTGTATCAGGATGGGTAGAAGAGCTTGTTGGCTTGGGTGTGTGGGGGGTAATTTTTTGGTATAAATACATACATACATACATACACACACTATCCAGCCACAATAGTCATTTAAATCATTACATAGTAACATAGTTCATAAGGTTGAAAAAAGACCAAAGTCCATCAAGTTCAACCTATATACATATTGTGTCCCTACTATGTTGATCCATCAACATTGTCTGCACTGTAATTGCCTTTGATGATATTTTAATGGACAAAATGTGTTTTTCTTTCAAAACCAAGGACATTTTAAAGTGTATATTATATAGAAAAAAGTATATCTTTGGAAATAAACAAGTTACTTTGTATGTATCCTTTCCCAGTTCACAGAAGATTTTGTATTTCTGTTTCATTGTAAAAATCAAAGCATTAATGCAGTAGGATTTTGCTGCATAGCGGTGTTCTTTGGCTGAACAGAACATCTACAGCCACAGCCAAATCATTAAACAGATTACAGCTGCTTACTTCGGGTTGTTTCTGTATGTTCACCTTCCAAGTTTACTCTTACCCAGTTTCTAATCTTATATTCTGGCTTAATGTTGTCCTTCTTCTATCTTTGTACGCTCGTTGACTGAAACCATGTGCTAGTAGTGAGTTTATCGTATCACTTAAATGACATGACCAAAAAAAATATTAGGGAAAAATCCCAATCATTCTGTTTCTGTTTATTTTATGCTATTCTAGTGAAGCATTCTTAGAAACTAGATCTCATTCAACATCGGTAGATTCCAACATATTACAATTTGTTGTAACATAGTGTTTACTTAATAAAGAGTACCCTTTGGAAGAAGAATAAAAGGGACAGTCATGTTCAACTATGTACACGGCTGCCCAAGTATTAGAAACAAGATTACTAAATGCATTTTGTAAATAACTTGAATTAACTACTACACAGAAATAACACATTTTAAAATAGCATGCAAATGTGCCTAATATGTAATAAAAATATCTGATCTGCTGGTCAGACCTCACTTAGGCACATATATTGCATCTAAAGTATTGATTAAAAAGACTACATGATATTGTACAGACCGTGTAAGCTGAGGTCTGATAACAACATATTTATTTTTTATATTTCGGTAATAAATATTAGCAGCCAGCTGCATACATGTACTAGTAGACTACAGAGGCTTGCTATATAATGCTGTAACAGTAGCCAACATTAACAGTGTCATTTTAACCCTATTATGTTAAGTATAGGTGAGCCTGCTAAAGTGGGATTATCATCTAGTTTACACAGTTAGCCATGATGATGGCCTTTAGTTTACAAACACCGAGAGAAAGCATGTTGGTGAGGTCATGCCATTGTTCTTTCTTGAGCAAGCCAACACCGCTCACGATATTAATCACCTTAAATACAGATGGTATTGATACACAGTTAATATAGTTTATGAAAATGGTTCTTCTTGCACTATAAATGATGAAACTTGGCTATTTGTCCTTGGAAGCTTATCCATTTGTTTTACTCAGTAGCAATTGGCCAGAGACAGAGCTGACATTGTAACATGACAAAAAGTATTTTCAGAAATCTGAAAAATTTAAAGTGACAGGAAAACACCTGGGTTTTCACATCCCCTGGAAATACAGAGGACTAGTCATCTGTCTCAATTGCTTACAGTTAATTTAGTTTAACTTCATTTTGTATATACAATTACATTAATGTCTGAATGCCAGACCATTAAAATTACATTGTAGTAATGGTAGTCCAAAAATACTGGTCCCGGGCCCTGCAGGCAACAACTAGTTCATAGTTCATAACCAGTACATAAACATTAGTGAAAAGGTATTAATCTCTAGAAGGAGTGATGTATGCAATGCATTTGTTTTTATCTATTAATTGAGCATTAATATCTTATAAGGTGGACCTACTGGATGTCACACCTCCCAGAATTCTCCATCTTCACTGCTCTACCAAGGTAGAACACCTTAGGAATAGTCAATATGGAATTTATATAACCTCACGGGACCTGAAGACATCTGATGCAGGCACCACGGATGATAAGATTACTTTTAAAATTCTGAGTGGCCCTCACTATAGCTACTTGGAAAACACTACCACAGGTCAGTCTAATTTATATTTTATTGATAATGACTGATTTTATTTTGTTTACTGTGATTGAAATCAGTGGAGTGGTGTGATGAAGCCTGGGCTGCGATCAGAAATGTTGGGGGCTCTTACAGAACAAATCAGGGCCACTGTCATAAATTTTGGCGTGCCTTACAGAACAATTGACTAAGTCCCTCTTCCCAGATGACCCCACTCCCCAGATGACCCCTCTCTATACCACAAGGATGTTCAACTCATCTTTGTTGGTGGCAAAGATGACACAGGAAAACTGAGTGGGGCAATGATGGAAGCGGCAGGCTGTTTGAGGACAATGATTGCACTGACAAGCTGTTTGGGGGCACGAGTGATGCGGTCAAGCTGTAGCAAAGGTGCCACAGATAACCTGTTTGGGACAAATATAGCACAGACAAGCTACTTGTGGGCACAGATGGCACACACAAGCCGTTTGGGGACAAAGATGTTGCAGACAAGCTGTTTGGGGGCACTGACAAGTGGTTTGAGTACCAAAGATGGCAAGGGCATCTGGGGCAAAGATGGTATAGGCAAGCTGCTTGAGGACATAGATGGCACAGACAAGCTTTTTGGGGGCACAGACAAGCTGTTTGTGGTAAAGAAGGCACAGACAAGCCTAATGTTTCAGAATGAATGTGACTCAAATACTGGCTATGTAATATTCATTAAGATTTAAATATATTGGTGTCAAGTTGTAACAAAGTGTGTGACATTGTTCATCTTTGACTATTAATAGCAGGGAATTAAAATGGTGTTGCATTTAAAGAGTTAATCTTTTGTAGCATTTGTAATATAAAAAACTGTAACAAATAAAACATTTTTAGAGGGTTAACCTTTCCATTTTTTTGTAACCATTCATGTTTTGGACCACAGAAGGCGCACACACAGGCTGTTTAAGGGCATAGATAAGCTGTTTGGGAGCAAAGATGACACAGAAAAGCTGTTTATTACCAGACATTGCACACACGCAGTCATACAAAGAGACACACAGTCAGATCCACACATAGTCACGCATCCACACATAGTCACACAGTCACACACAACTCAGAGCTCTCAGAGCCACCAAGCTTTTTTGTTTGTTTGTTTTATGGGTATGCATAAAGAGCTGCCAGATCAGCCATTTAAATCTGTATACCTATGAATATTATTATCAAGTCATTTTATAGATGTCATCCATACTGACAGGCAGCCCTTGGTAAGAGTTCAGTGTGAAATGTCTGATATAGGCATACTGCATCTATATGGTGTTTAGAGTATGCACATAGAGGTTGGTATATTGGGTGTATATATATGATAAGACTTACCAAAGTTTTGTTTCAAAGCTTGCTATCGGCATGTAACACATACAAACCTAACAATGTTCCTGGCTAGAGATCTGCCTTTGCCTACTTTCTTATAGAGTGGTCAAACCTCCCATCTAACTGAAGATAACTGTAAATTAAATTGAAGAGCCACTATTATATTCATACAGTCGTGATAGCAGTACATATTCTCTCTGTTAAAAGATAAATGGCCATCCTAGTTTAATATCACCAGCTGCAGCTTGTTTGCCACACAAGCATTCAGTCTAAAAATGCTTCTTCTGCTTTCATTAAATTAATGTATTGAACATTAGTTGCTCATTATTTAAACTGTCTTCCCGTCGTTCTGTGTTTCTCTTCCTAGGCGGTTTCATCCGAGAACGATTTACTCAAAAGGATTTGAACAGTAAATCAATATTATATATAATAAATCCATCGCTGGATGTTTACCACGACACTGTGGAGTTTGAAGTTTCAGATCCCGTTGGAAATCGGGCTGCTCCTCAGACGTAAGCAATATTGAAACAGTAAAATATGCTATGAGAACAAATTTAGATGTATTCATGAGTATTACATAAAGGAAATATGTCATGAAAGCATAGATTCTTCCAGTATAATATATTCTATTGCAATAATATATATATATATATATATATATATATATATATATTCTATTCTATATATATATATATATATATATATATATATATATATATATATATATATATAGTGACAGGTTGGTCAAGTTGTTAACTTCAAGTTATACACCTTGACATCCAGATAAGGTTTTATATATTCTTTATATATTCACTTGTTTATTTCTATTTTCTATTTCTTTTGAATGTATCTGATCCTTAACCATGAAGGGTGTTACCTGCCACACATAATATCATTAACTACTTTGCTGTTCTGAGCTCACCTTCCTTCCATTCACTTGTTGTAAGCCTGAAAGAGCCAATCAGCTTCCACCAAAGCGGAAGAGTAATTTAATAGTGGAGATTAATCGGGTACATAGTAGTGTATAGTGTATTTCTGCTTTAGTATAGAGAGGGTATGCGGCCCTGATTTTTGGGTCACTACTTTTGGGTCCTTTTTCGTCTTTTTCTTTTTGTTGTGTTTCCACATGTAGCCGCAATGTCTCTATAGTAAGAGCAACTTCAGGCAGCATTTACACCATGATTATAATTGTATTGGTTTCTATGCTTTGAATGGAATATGTGCTGGAAACGACCGTGTATTGTATGTCAGTTTAGGGCTGATATATTAATGGACCATCTGGCTGCGCTTGGCCCCTGAGGTTGCCAGCTCCACACGATATTATTTATTGCTAAGCCACATAACACATGGTCCTCCACTACCCACTATAAAATACAACCACACATCTATGACTTGCATCATAGATTCTATACATAACTTTCTGGTCAGTTGTGTCCCATTTGAAGCATGACCAATAAAGTTATAAAGCTCTGAAAGATAACAGACTTGGAAACTAGAAGTGTGGATATTATATAAAGGTGTACGATTATGAATACTACCTTTTTAAACATAAACGCTACAGATGAAATTCCAAAATCTAATGTAATATGATCAATAATACTTACATACAATTATGCCATATTATGAATATGTGGTATGATGTGTAGGCTGCCAAAATGTAAATGCTTTAATTTAGAATTGGGGCATATGAATCAAATACAGTCTTTTGCTCACTGACATTCTTCAGCCATAACTGATGTTGCTATGCCGAACACTTCTGAATTGTGCCAGGAGATGGCCCTGTTGCTTTAACTTTTAACATTTCTTGTGTGTGAGAAAGCTGAAGAAAAAAGTAGCAATCTTATTTGAACATTCATTCATTCACATCAGAAAAAATGGGCTGAACAGTTTGTATCTGATGTCAAATTCTATGTTTCTATTTCCAAAAAAATTTTGCGGAAATTAAATAAATATTTTTTTCTTTCTAATCTTTCTTCCATAGTTTCATTAAAACTACTGTTTTTATTTCAGTTACGTTGGTAATTCGATGTATATATATAAAAATATATTTTATATAAAGTATAGTGAGAGTTCCCCTTTCAACCTCTAATAACTAAAGATTGTATGCACCCATTGTATAGGTGACAAATAGTAGCATCTGAGTAGAAGTGAATTTAAACCACACAGTTGTGTTTCTTTGTTCACGAGCCTCTATCCATGCAGCCATGGTGCCCGGTTTGGAGCCAGTCTACATCACACAATATGAAAATGCAGCTGTTCACCCATTGCCATCAGAAGTTTACATCTATCAGCTTAGTAACCAGCATGAGTTGAAATGTGACCTACACTTATTACTTTGCCATTTTTTTATTTCTCACAGCTTAGAATTGAAATGGTCTTTAATTGAACTGCTCCAGGCCACATATGAGGTGTGTGAAACAGAGGCAATGGTTTCTCTGAAAATCACAAGAAGAGGTTACCCTGTGGACTCTGCTTTCATTTCACTCAAGGTAACACCACATCTCTGCTGTTATTTCAGTTTGGTAATGCAGATCACTTTGCATGAAAGGTACACTTCAACCATCAAATGCACTTGTATGTGTGTCATACCCATTGCCATCCAGCTATAGCTGTGACTCACTTGAGAGTTCCAGGGGAGTTTAAAGAGAGTCTTCTGCGGTATGTGCAGATAGTTCTTGAATTCATTTTAATGGGCGCTATATCTTGCCAGTGATTCACTGCTTTGAGGAGCCAAAGTCGGTGAGAAACGTGTTTACAAAGTACTTTCATATGCATTCTTCCTGAAATTTCTGTCCTGCTAGATCTGCCCTGGTCCACACTAAGTGTTATTATAGTAAAAAGTGAAAGTAACAGCTAAGCCACAAAGCACTAGACCCTGTCCACTCACAGAATGTGGCCAACAACTCTGAAGGGTGTAGCTTGTAAAATTGTCTTCGATAACATCACTCAGTTCAGACTTCCAAACTTAAGCAACATCAGCACAAGCACTCTGCATCTACATTCATACAATGGTTTCATGAGTTTGGTGTGAAGGAACTTGAGTCGCCTGCAGAGATTCTTGACCTTAACCCAATTGTACACTTTTGGGATGAATTGGAACACTGATTGCGTGCCAGGTCTCACCTCATAAATGCTGTTTTGGCTAAATCAACACAAATGCCCACAGACACACTCTAAATTCTTGTGGAAAACCTTACCAGAGGAGAGGGGGCTGGTATAGCGACCAAAAAAGGGGGTGAATCCATATGAATGCACATGGTTTTGGAATGGGATGCCCAACAAGCTCATTTAGGTTTAATGGTAAGGCATCCACATACTTTTGGTCATATAGTGTATATATCTATCACAATAATATTGGACTCTTTCCTGCAAAGATTTGGCTTTTTCCATCACATTTTACTGCCATGGTTGAAAAGAGGGGTATAAATAACATTATTCCTACACAGGGTGCGATAGCAAAATAGAGTTTTCATAGTTGCTTATTGTACTATTACATTACATTTATATTCTGCAAGCAGATTTTCTAGCGATGCTACAATAGGGGAGTGTGAAAATATTTATCAATTTTCAGTTGTTTTTTTTTAAAATAAAATTAATGTATGGTATTAATACAAGTAACAGTATTAAAATGTGAAGTTTTAAGCAAACACGTGATACATTCCATTGGTTTTTGTGGTGATTACTCAACCGGCTTTTTTTCACTGCAATTGCTCTCTTCATAAAATGTTCTCTTCATAAATATGGCTAATCACGTCTTGTTATATCTTTAAGGTGAATGAAATAAGTGCTATGGATGGGAAAGATTTTTCAACAAGTTCATCCAGGCTTTTACAGTTTGACCCAGGTAAACATACAGGCATAGAATTTGACGATTCATCTGGTCTGACCGTTTTCTCCTGATGTAGAAACTCGGGCCTTAATCAGTCTTTGGTCTTGTCTTAGATTCATATGTCTACACCATGTTTAAATTCCCTTACTGTATCAACATCTACCACTTCTGATGGGAGGTTGCTTCATTTATCTTCCATCCTCACAGTGTGTGTGTTTTTTGTCCAGTAAAATTGAACCTGGGAATATATATTAATATTTTTTATGACACATGTATGTAAACTATGAAAAACACCCTTTTGTTATTAATGGCATAATGCCACTATTAGGTAATAGAATCTAATCTATATATTGTGCTTGAGAAGTAGCATTATATATAAAATGGCATGAAGACTAAATCCACCTATATGCATACCTAGGAACTTCTCGGCTCCGGCTACCTGGAGCCTTCCCTTGCGGGACTCGGCCAGGACTGCACACTGACGTCAGCGGGCAGTCCCGCTGAAGTCGGTGGGCTGTCCCGCTGAAGTCGGTGGGCTGTCCCGCTGATGTCTGTGGGCGGTCCCGCTGAGGGCAGCGGGAAACACCCCCATTTCTCTTGACCCGGAGAACCGGAGGAGCAGCGCTCACCCGGCAATCTCCGGGTCAAACCCGGAGAGTTCCCAGGTGTGCCTATATGGCCACCAAGTGTGCACCATGCAGATCAGTATACAAAAGCAATGCATTCTGTCACAGTGAGAAATTATATGTGCGTAAGAGAAGGACGCCCTGGTACTCTGTAGCACAAGCAGAGCAAAAATAGATAACATTGATTATACCACCTGAAGCAGATTCTTTCATTTCACGGACTTACCAAAAAGTGCTGCATCTTTTAACATTCAGTACATTACGCTTTTAGTATATTTATGTTAATACAGTAGGAATATTATTACAGGATGAATAAAACTCTTAAAAATGTCAACCCACTTTTTGCCAACTGAAAAGGGAGATAGCTCTTCAGTTGTATTTATCAATATGAAAAAAAACCTATGAAAGTACATAGGCCCACCAGAAAAAAAAAATATGCATCAAAGCTTTCATAACGCAAAATGCAAAACCAATTTGAAATCTGCACATCCTGAGCTGTTTTATTAAGCTCCATTTGAACCCTTTTCAAACTTAATAACATAGTTATCTTATGTCTACACATTCATGTTGAAGTCCTTGCTTTGCTAAACAGCAGGAGTCTAATGTACTATAACAAAGCTTTATCTCTGTTACATTATACTTAATTAATTAGTAGTAAAACATAGCTATTTGCAGAGGGAATTTGGCATGTTTTTACATTTCCAAAACCTTTTAAGAAGAGAGCCTTTGCTTACGGCTGCCAACAGCATGACTTTATGCTTACATCTCAAGATAAAATTATCATTTTTGGCTATTGCACTTCAAAACATTCTACTGAGGACATCCAGTGCTGGTTCTGGTTATCCAAACTTAGATTGTCATAAAAATGTAGTTTGTTATCCGCAATTAGCGGACAAGAATCTTGTACTGTCACTTCTCTTAGAATATTTTTTTCTTAATTAATATAAAAAGAAAGTTCCCTCTCCTTCACCCTTTTTCTGTGTCAAACTCATAAGCCTTTCCTTTTCGATGCACCAGCATGTTATATGGTCTGTGGCATGAAGAGGTGACACTGAAACCAGCTGCTAGGGGCATACATTGGTTTCCACCTCTAAAAAGAGACATTGTCATATCTTAAAGTACTATACAAACAAATTGTTTTAAGGAAGCAGTAAAGATTAACATGATACCTCTCGGAAAGATAGAAACATAGAACCTTATCTTTAGATTCAGGATAACTTTATGCCTGAAACTGTATATTTGTGTTGCTTTGATTTCTAACTTGAAAGCTAAGAAAATAAATTAGTCAACATATATCTCAAACTTATCACTTCTCAATTAAGATCATTTTTTTATCCTAATAAAAGAAAGCACAACTGCAAACGCTACGACAAAGAGAGGGGGAGAGATAGCTTTTATTTGAATTTCATTGTTTTTTTCACTCTCACTCTCATACTTTCACCCACTCTCTCACAGTCATTCATGTTCTCTTACACTCTCATTCACTCTCTCTCACACTCTCTTTAAATGTCTTCCTACCTCCTCTTCTGACTCTTCTCTGTTCTTCTCTTGCATTTTCTTGTTCTTCTGTCATCATTCTTTTGTCTTCATTTTTCATCCATTGCTCCTTTCTTTGTCCTCTTCTCCATGGACATGGCCTCCCAGTGAACTTCTGCAAAAGGGTGGAGCCTCTGGGCACACGTGCGAGAGAGTGAATGAGAGTGTAAGAGAATTGTTTTTGGTCTATTTGCACAAGTCTATTAATCAGTTATTGGTCTCATTTTATATTCAGGATAGCTATATGCCTGTCCCATGCATGTTTAAATTCCCTGATTGTGTTAGCCTCTACTACTACTGTGAAGCTGTTACACTTAAACCACTCATAAGATCTTATAGAAAACAGTTTTTTAAATTTCACGACAAAGCATGACTGATAGTTTATATATGGTGTAAAAATACATTTTAGTGACTAAATTAAAAAAAAAACTGTATATCCCAGTGCCAAGATTGAATGTACAGGCTTATAGGACAGTTAATCATTATCTCATAACAAGACAGTAAAGATCCTAGGAGTGGTAAAAGTGTGCCAAATGTTTAATCATCTAGGAAGTGCTTTTTCTAACACAATCTGACAATGTGCCAGTCTTGTGTAGGCTGGTAGGTAAGCAGTGCCAATAAGATGACTGGAGAGCCAGATGTAGCACTGTAGAGTTTAATCTCTGACAGCATAAAATTAGGGAGAGAAGCAGCTTGGTGGGCAAAATAGTAAAAATATATAAAAAAAAAAAGAGGCAAAAGATTTTGCACCAAACATGTGCATAACATTATTCACATTTCAGATTAACAACCTGAGAGTATGGGTTCAGATTTCAGTTACATTTTTTCTTTCACTTTAAATTGGATTTGCTGTCGTAAGGAGGATTTGTTACCCACCTCACACATTTTGTCCATCCAAAAATATCAGCGGTGAAATAAGTCAATAAAATGACAGCTAGTGCCACTAGTTGGAAACACTAAAGATGTGTGTTGGGGTATATAGTGAAATGTTCTGTTGTATTATGAAGTTTTGAAATAAATCTAAACTAGAGATGCCCTTTGTAACTGGGAATGGTAGTATGTATTTGATGTTGTATACTTGTTGTATAGCAGACATCAGAAAGGTTTAGGTTTGTAGCATTTCAAGCCAACTGCAGTCCATATGCACATCCTTTATACAACTGAATACAAGCACCAAGTCAGCAGTTATAGGGTATGCCTAATACATAACTGGGAATTTACCATGCAGTCAAGCATGGAGGTCTCCTCAATCCCACTCCATATTAGAGCCAGCGGACATGGAGCCTGTAAGCAGAATCAGTGCCAGCCATGGCATGGGGCATAACTAGCTGCAAGAGGACTGACAGGAAATAAGTGATGCTAAACATCACTCCTTCCATCACAAGCTAAAAGTCTACGCCAGAGGTTAGTAATTAACTGTACTTTCAGTCTTGATGGCGACCTGAAGAGTTCCCAGAGAGCCTATGTTTTTTTTTATATTTTGCCAACTAAGGTAGTAATGTCTGTGATCAGTTTGTTTAAAAGTTGCGTCCTTTGGGGATCAACCCCCCCCCCCATTGTTGCTGGCATAAGAGCCCGTTAAGAGTAGAGTGACAGCTTGTTGTTGTGACACAGAAAAATGTCACAACTTTCTGGAACTCATGAATCGTTAGTAGGTAGCTTACAGGCTACTGGTGATCATTGTATGCATCAGGGAGGACTTGGTTAAAAAGCTCATGATGGGGGAGCATATAACGACATAAAAAATCTAAATGCGAAACACAGGTCAATTTTGGAATTTTCATTGAGTAAAAAATTCCTTCAGATTTACCATTTACAGAATGTGTTAAAAGATCCATAAAGAGGTGTGCTTCTCTTCATTTGCTAGGTAATAAACAACAGATCTGCTTCCAAGTATGGGTTAAATGGCACTGTCCAGGGACCATTGAAAACTCTCTCTGTGATTTGAGGAACCAGCAGGAGGGCAGTCAGATTTCTGTGGGCACAATAGCATCCATCGACTCTTCCCGTCTAACAGTAGACACGCTAATTAATATATTTCTCTATCACCAGGTTGTTTGAAATAGTAATTAAAAGAGTAATTGAAATGTTTACTTGTTGTAGGAGTGTCAACCAAGATTTGGAATATAGCAATTACCCAGGATGGATTAGAAGAAGACGATGAGATCTTTGAAGTGGTTCTGAACTCTCCCATGAATGCTGTTCTTGGCACCAACACAAAAGCTGTAGTGAAAATTGTGGACCCCAGAGGAGGTATTCTTTTTGATCTCCATCTTAAAATCTGAAACAGCAGAAAATATATTCCCTTTCAACAGCAAAATGGCATTGTTAATGATAACCTTCAAAATGAGAAAGTTATTACTATTATTGTGTGTGTGTGTGTGTGTGTATATATATATATATATATATATATATATATATATATATATATATATAAATATAAATAATCCTAAATGACACATAAAACAATGTTACTCAAAGCTGTGTCTTTATGTTAACTTAGACACCTCTTAAATTACTTATTTTACATGAATAAAGCTTTGTTCATATCATTAATACTTGAATTCCATTTACAAACTCAAAAATCTTTTTTATCTTTTATTTATTTAAACTTTTAGCAAGCTGTTCATTTGCAAACAATCTTTGTATTAATCTTAAAAGGCTTTCATTTTGAGTTATCAATTACCATTTCAATAATCCTTTTTAAGGATATTGTAAATATACAACAAATAAAACAGAATAAAATGCAGCACAAGAAACAAAGGGCATGGTGCTCTCTATCTATATAAGAGTATGAAAAGTGGGGGATAACTGATAACTGATTTAAGCAGACACGTCACCTCAAATGATTGTTCCTTCCCATTACCTTGCTCGCTCCTTTTAAGTTACTGAATGAAGAAAACTTTAGGACTGGAAATCAATCATATAATGCTAGCTGTGCCACCTTTAAGGGACTAGGGCTGAGACGCTGTTTTGCGGGGAACTCTGATCTCTGACAGTCGGGGAAGGTCTGCGCAATGGACGCAGACAACCCCCGCTGCTAACGGCACCTCCTTCCGGCTGCAGCGGAAGTTGCCTACGCGAATCGCGTAGACATCTACCCGCTGCCTGGACAACACACCGGGGAGTCAGAAGCACCGGTAATTTTGGGGGGGGTAAATGGGGGGCATAAGACAGGAGGATCCAGGTCCCCTGCAGCGCTGCGGGGGATCTGGATCTTAGTCTCATAGTCAGACCTATTTGCTCTGAAAAAACCTTGTCTTATAATCGAGCAAATACGGTATATACAGGCCGTCCCGATAACTGTTATTCTTAAAATTCTAGGTACCTGCAAGCTACTTGGCATGTCCAGTTCACAAAGAGAAGAGATTAGTAAAACAGGAGCCACAAACTGTACTGTGCTACCATTACGCAAACCCTGCAGGACAGGTTTAGAAGAACCTGCATTAGCATCGATAAAGGAAACAAGGGAAGACATTTCGGAATATTCTATCTCATCACAGCGTCCAATCAGAAGGCTCAGGCTCCATGGAAACAGAAAAATAGTAAGTATAGCTATGCTCCTCCTGGAAACACAATCAAACATCTTTCTCCGAATGAATACAAGTAATGTTTTCATATAATTTTGTCTTTCCTAAACAAAATACAGCCATCTTCTTATATGTCATGGGCTGTATATAAAAGGTACAGTTCCACTCAGACAAAATATTATTTGCGTTCACTAGTATGTTAGCTTCATACTTTTATTTTAAGGTTTAATTACTTACGACCAGACACAAACTTTTAATTTTTTTTTATTTTTACAAGTCAATCTTTTTTATTCCTTTTGCGGTGAAAGAAAACAAAAGAGGGGAGAAACCTTCATCTAGCTGGGGCATAAAGGGTAGCCAGTAAGCTATGCCTGAGTGTTCAGCAGGTTTGATATAATGGCGAGCATATTGAGATAGGCAGATTCCCAAACAGGTAATTTCTATGAGCCCACTCCAATATCAAATTTGTGAAGTAGGGTATGTAGGGTAATTGTAACTACCCAAGATGTAGGGTAGTTGATTTCTCAAAATTAATTGTGAAGCCAGTAACATTTTACATAACAAAGTTATGGAGGGGTATAGTTAATGGAAAACCCTTCCACTTAAAATGAAGGGGCTAGCAGAAGCATTATTAAACATTAATTTACATCAACCAGACACGCTAGAAGGCTTGTTTTTCCCTTCAGAAATCTTGTGTTGCTGCCACAACCACAAGGGATTCTGGGTAGGCGTATGCGGTTAACAATAATCACCTTGTAAATTTAACTTCCTCTTCTGTAAGTAGACTGTTTCAAACATTTTGTTGGTCCACTGTTAACTTAGGGGGCTTAGTCAACAGAAGAAATGAGAGACCAATCTGTGAGTCGTGTAGTTGAGCATTGAAAAAACTTTCATATTAGCCTCTAAATGTTTGATTCATATCCATAGGACATGTAAGAAGTTTATTGTGATTGGTCATTATTTTAAGGATATCATACTTAAGAGAATATTTATGTGCCGTAGCAGCCAACAGCCGGCCTAATTTATTGTCCCATCTATTTTAGATCTATGCGGTTGTTGTTGGGCTCTTTCCAGTAGGAAAGCATCCATAAGACCCGCTACGTCCCAGGACAATATTGTGGAGATGAATGAGTGGGCTTTGTCCGAAGAGAAGCTTTTTTTTTCTATGAAAAAAAAAAAAGACTATTAAGTGTTGTCGGAAAAAATTGTGAATGAGGCAAAATTGTCCATGATTAAAGAATTGCCTATGGGAAGGATTTTGGTTTAATGCTTTATTCACAAATGTGTTACATTATTACAATAGGTGGAAAAGAAAATGTAATACAATAGTTTGTGGTTTTTACTTGTGTTTTGTTTCTCTTCAGGTAAAACCTTCATCTGTCTTCAGGAATGGAACTGATACGGTTTATCAAGTAAGTGTACTGTAGTAGTGGATAATTTCTCACATTTTAACAGTGTTTGTCGTAGACGTTTCTTCCATACATACATAAAACAGGTTGAGATTCCATAGCAACAGAATATGAGTACATGTGGAGGAAGGAGTTTAAAGAAACATTTTGAACATACAAAACTTGCAAAAGTTACAAATTTACATTGGTTCCTTAGGGTATGAGACTTAACAACATAATGAATGTTGTAGAAATGTGAGCCTCATTACTTTGCAAGCATTTATGTGTATAACTCTAAGCAGATGTTTTTCATCTGTGACTGTGAAAGGATAAGTCATATTGAAATACAAAATGAGTTTGTGACTCATTTGTGGCGTTAAAAGGGATAATGTTGGTTTCTTCAGTCACCACAAGCTTGTTGGGACCAAATCAAAGTCAATGCAGTGCTCATATGGAGAACCAGCATTAAAAGAGTTGAAAATAAACAAATAAATAAATCCAGCACTGATAAGGAAGTCAAAGGTGCCTGTGGGTCATTTGCAGTTAATCAAGGCTCTGCTGCAGTTCAACTGCTGCAGAGCCAATCAAAAGTGAGCTGATCACTCTTGACCAGTAAGAATGACCATAATGACTTGATCACATCCCATAAATCACAGCTGCCCTATAGAGAGGTCATCCCAAGTTAAAAAAAAACAAAAAAAAAACTACACACACACAAATTATTAATAAATTAATATATAGTTAATTATTGGTACCTGATTGTTTATCAGTGACACTGACATATTCAATATGGATGTGCCCAGCAAGCCCTATGGGGAGTTAAAAAAATTACTTCCCTTATCCTTACATTACATTTTTACAGCACTTATGTTGCTATTAGTATTTAAGGGATTTAGTGAAAAAAAAAAATCACTACAGTTTTCCTTGGAGGAGTTGGAGTCAATCTGTAGTGAGTTAAAACAGAATACAGTTTGATATTGTATTCACTTATGGTCTTATGGCATATTCGACCTAATCTTTATCATTCACTATATTTCCGCTCACAGTACCATGGGATTATGTCGCTCAGAGTTGAAGAAGACAACCCGTCACTCAGTATATCCAAAACTGCCAAAATATTGGTGACCAACCATGGGCAAACAAAAGCAATTCCAGATAAAAATAAAGAGATCTTGCAGTCAGACAGAGCCATGGGGACATACGATGATCCAGCTGATAGTAAGGTAAGGCATAATAAGCGTCTCGCTTATCAAGTATATCCTGCTTAGGGGCCGCCTACTTTTGCCAAAATGAAAACATCTTATGTCTAGGAGAGAGTTAATGTATTATTTACACTCTAAATAGCTGCAGTTGATAAAGAAACCCGGGCCTGTCGGAATGCCTGCCTATATGTGAAGCTCAAAGGAATTACAAAGAAATATTACCCATTTGTGTCCACTATGAGCTATGGACCCTCATCCATTTAAGCTGTAAGGAAAATTTGGACATATCACAACTACACTAAGCACATTAGGGTCAACATGGTTGTCAATAAAACATATTTCTGAAATCTCCAAATCTTACAGAAGAAAGAGGTTTTTATTACGCATGACAGGTATAACTGAATAATTTCAACGACAATCAAAGACATTTTAACATGTTTTAGTACAGAGGTGTTGAACTCTATTGCCATGGGTCTTTAGTTGAAGGGTACCTCTTATTGGGCCAACACTGGGAAAGATGTAGAGCCACAAAAGCTTTCAGAACCACGTTGGTTTGTTCTTCAGATGGAAGATACCTCTGGGGTTTGTTGGCCCAACAAAAGGTATTCATTGACTTAAGAAGACCTCCATATTGTCTTATGACAGTATGGCTATCTCTATATCCTTCTGTAATTAAACTTACTCCTTTGCTTTTTCAGAGACAAAGGATTCAGTTTCCTAAGAAGTGTTCCTCGAATTTAAAAGGATTATTGCATTTTGATGAGAAGGCTCAGCAGCTATTCCAATGTGATGGGGTGTCATGGAATGCCTGGTCCACCACAGTTAAGGTCCTATCATTTAACTAAATACATTTTGCTTTAATTTTGAATATGTGTAAGCAGATGTCTTGCACATATATCATCTTAATCTACCATGGAGGATCTCTTACTATGAACAGATGTTGTTTTTATTTATCTGTATTTCTGAAGCATAGCCCCAATGAAAACCCCCATATATTACATCCCATTCTGTAATTGTAGCGAAATATTGCCATATTTGAATTTTCCTGTGTGATTGTTGTAATATCTGAGAAGTTTGTTACAGCTCAGACTCCGTGGGTTTATTGCTCATTAATTATAATTATTTTGTGCTATAGGCAACAAAATGCCCATTTGGCTGGACTCCACACGATAGCAGCTGTTATATACTCATCACTGAGCAGAAGGCCACGTGGGTTACAGCAGCAAGAGCCTGTCGAGAACAGTAAGTAATCTAGCATGTCTTCTTCAATGTAATAGCACTTGAATATGAAGTTGGACTGATAATTTAATGGCAAGGAGTCATCTAAAAGTTCAAACCCAATTTTATGCTAACTTTGTTATGTTCAGCAGCATGTTCCAAACCTAAGTGGTGCTACCATGCAAGAAACTTAAAGAACTATTTTTATGATATGTATTATCAAAGAGTATGGAATAAAACATATCAAATAAATTTACCATGGTCACCCACTTATATACCCTGTTTCGGATGTGATGACCTAAATGGGTTACTGACAGGAAAAGTGTTTTTTTAACATACAGTATTTAGTATAAAGCACCTAAATAATAAAGTCAATTATTGCTTAAAATACCTTCAGACACCAAACACAACTCTAGATTCACTACATAGCTGGTTATTGGGAGACTCAACCAGATGCTTCCCTGCCCTATCCCTCTACACTGGACATGTCCGATTGTATTACAATCTGTTACGTGGTATATTGATATTCTTATTCATCATATTGACACAATATGTCCTATGCCTTCTTATACTAGGCACCATGCAACTCTTGTAGAGATATTCAGTAAAAAGCAAATGGATTGGCTATGGAATTTCAGTGGCAGAACTTCTTTTTGGACAGGCAAGTATCCTTCATTTCCTGATAACAAGCAAAGAATATGAAATGTCATGAGTTGAGCAATACCTACCTGAACACACAGGTTATCTAAATTATTAAAATTACTTGTCAGATGGGTTTAGATTCATCAGACATCAGTCAGTCAAAGAGATATTGTGTGTAGTTCTGCGCCAGGAGTAGGACTGGGAGGGTTAAGAACAGAGAAGAGAAGAAAAAAGAAAGAAGTCGCTAAAACATCAAATTTAGAAATTTGCAGCTGTTCCCAGATGCTCCTGGATTGATATTGTGGCATTTAATGTGATAGATGTCAGCGTAACACATACAGGTTCAGGTGACAAGCACGTTTTATTTACAATAAATATAATAAGTATAATATACATAAAAACAAGTTATACAATGTTAATAAATATTAGTATATTAGAATAAATTATTCAGTATATTCAGATACCCTCTATTACATCAGTTGCCAACATATCAGTTAGTCAAAGGGCTCTAAATATTTACGGGTGAGGAGCACGCAGGAAAGAATGAGGTGGAGATAATAATTAACCATGTCCACTTTCCTCTCCGAGTTCCCAAAAGTTATGGTTCTGTATTGCCTAGTGTACGTTTTGTGAATTCTGGATGTGTTTATGGGGTTCACAATTTAGTTACAGTGTTTTGTTTTTTCCCCAAAAGGCCTTAATGACAGAATACTTCCTGGTAGATGGGAGTGGAACAGTGGTGAGAAAGTCATCTTCACCAACTGGAAAAGAGGTCCTCCTCGTTTGTCAAAAAAAGGGAAGAATTGTGCTTTGGTGCAAAAGAGAGGGAAATGGCAGGCAAAAGACTGTATGAAGGGCAAGGGTCATAATTATATATGTGCAAAAAAGTTGTAATATAGTATTTCCATGTTATGTACATACTGTCAATATTTATTGTTTTGATTTTTAGCTAACACTTATGATGGGAATCTTAAAACATCTCAAAGCTTCACCTTTTTCCAGTACAATCGACTTAGTAGGAGCCAAATGTTTACCTAAACAATTTATTAAATGATGTCATCTTCCGAAATCCTTACTTCACTGGGAGCATTTATCTGCCTTGGATTTTGCATTATTGTTACACCTGGTTAATCTGTTTTGCTTCTTTGGTGGAAGTTAGTTTTCTAGCTTAATCATCTTAACAAGAACAAGCAAGGAAATGCATGTGTGGATCCGGGGCCAGCAGGGCAATCCCAGCCTCCTCTAGAAAGCAAAGAGGCATGTTCCGTGAGTAGGGTTAAATGACTTACATCTTTATCTCCCAAATAAAATAAAAAAAGGAAGCAGGGTTGAGCGGGGTCAAGTAATGTCATGTTGCGTGACCCACATGGTAGTAGCACGACTGCCTGAAGCATCAGAGGGTAAGTTAGTTAGGTGTGTGGGTACGTCAATGTGTGTGCCTGTGTGTGTTAGTTTGTGTGGCTGTGTGAATGTCAGTGTCAGCTTGTGTTAGCGTCCAGATGTGTGTATTAGTCTGGTTGACTACTACTACTTGACTAGATCAGTACCTAGTATTTTTTAATTTAATGGAAGTGATGTATAGAAAGTGATTTTGGCAAAACATTTTAACTTGGTCTTGACACCATGGCAACCCCATTTAATGGTATAATATGGTCATACGACCACCTTAACACTTTGTGTCAGAATCACTTCTTACACATGCTCTGAATGACTTTCTAGCAGATTTTTTAACTAAAGCCCACTTTTCAGCAAGTGACATCTTGTGTAAACCTAACTTGCCCTAACATGAACCTACTTAACAAGTAAAATGTCCGGGTGGAATATGTAGGACCCCCAAAAATGAGTGCCTTTGTGCAATTTCCCAATGAGTAGGTAGTGTCATGATTGATAAATACCTTTTAAATACTTAATATTTAGAAATAGCACAGTATGAATCTGTATATCATCACACATGAAAATAAGCATTATTTATGGTTCTTGAGGTATATTTAGAAAAAAGTTATGTTTTGTTTAATACATTTGTGTACAATGTATTTTGGTATCTAACATATTTGTTGTGGAATAGTTATACCTTTGTCCCAATGGAATATTGTTCATACAGAATACTATGGAACACATTGTTATTCTAAAGGTTGTGTAAATAGCATTTTCAATTATAAAAAGAAATGTACAAAAATGGTAAATTATAGCGTTTGCTGGCTGCATTATCATGTGGTGCATAGTTATTATAACTGACACGTTATCAATCACATTATCACACAATCACAAATGTTCATATTTTTTGTATGTTTGTACTGTTTGCTTCCACTCATGCCGTAATAAACCAAGATAACAAGACTGAATAATGTCAAAATATACATGGAGTTGAGCTTGTAACTCATTTCTGTTATACCAATAGTGAAGACCCATCTTTATCCTTACCTACCTGCATAGCGGCTTGTAGAATGTTTAACACATGGGAGTGTCCCTGCAGCACTGCCATGACATAGTGTGCTAATGATGTGATGTTGATGGGCCACCACATCATCAGCACAGACTACTGTTTCAGAAGCTGAGGATTATCCATTTTAAAACATAAAATACGAACCTTCATTGATGTTTCATATTCAATTTAAATACCAAAGTGTTGCAGGGCCCTATAAAATACTGCATATAATATATATATATACAGTTCTGTCAGGGAGCCTCTTCTCCAACCATACATAGTGTTATATGACAGGCCCTCCCTCCACACAATACGATTGGCAGGCCATTGACACCTCTCTAAACTAACACAATCCAACAGGTCTTCCCTCCCTCCTTCCCTGCACACAACATGATCCAGCAGGGCCACCCTCCCTCCCTGCAGTGCCTTGGTGTGAATCATAGGTCATACTGGCTGGGTTATACAGCGTCGTCCAATTATAGCCCCATTTGGCATGATCTACTATTACCACAGTGGTAAGGCTATGATGTATAGAGATATCTGTAGCAGCATAGTTAAGGTTCTTAGCATTGAGAGCACAGGCCTTAAAGAAATGACATTCATGAAAACATGTACAAATGCATAATGTACTTACCTAACTAAACTGGCATTTACACTATGGGGAATTCTATCTTCTTACAAATCACTGAACCGTAATTATCACATAAAGACAGTTGACATTATATCTTGGCCTTTACAGACATATTGAAGCACTCATGAATGGACTCTATTGAGTGTTGCATTTATAAAATACCATGCTTTCCTGCAAGTGAGCACATAATAACAGGTAATGCCACATTCTTCTACATCATTTGCAAATAATTGCATGCCTTGATGTAGGACACTTTCACTGTGCAGTTTGCTCTGTACTTGCTCGGAAGAAAACAATGCTAAAATAATGTGCTCATTCCCACTATGGACTTAGGAAGGCAGACACTGTTTTAAGGGAAACCAGTTGACATTTTAAGGGAAAATCTTGATATTATGCTAATGTCGGGGAAAATTAAGGTAACTGTGTTTATCAAGATGACACATCTATGCTTTCTTAAATTTGTTAAAATTTATTTGAGATAGTTGTCATTCTGACAATGCATGTTACAAATTCTGCTACAATGTTGTAGCCTACAGAACTAGAGTATAGCCAATCAGATGTCATTACAGTAATTCAGTTCTTATGTGAGTGAACTCCTGGATAACATTATAAGCAGCACAAAAAGGTAAACTCCTCTACATCATTTTATTCCATGCTCACGCTTTTCACAATAAGATGAGTCATAAAAACCTACATATATGGGTCAGTGGTTTATACTGAGGGAATGTGCCACCATCAGTCAAGCTCTAGCAGAATGTGAGAAAGGTAGGGAGAGGCCAATAGGAATACATTCAAGAACACAGAATTTGATAGCAGATGGGAACTACTTCATCAGTTCTTCAACCTTTTTAGGTCTTGTCTTTTGTTTCAACCAGCCTTTGCTGATCTAGTTTTAGACTATAAAAACGCAGGCGAGTTCCAATTGGCTATGGATAAAGAAGTTCACCAAATTGTGAGAAGAAATGCAAAGGAACTCATACAGAATCATGTCAGACATCACGGGGAAACGGACAGCTCTGGAATTTTCATTGTCCGTTTAGTTGAACAATGGTATGATGTATACTTTCCCAGACTGTGATAATATCAGAAGCAAATTGGCTAACTGGCGTATAATGTATGACAAGCTCTCAAGACTATCTAGGTCTCTTCTTCAGGCATATTATACCTGAAGCAAAAGACAAGGTGGATGACAAGTATCCATAGGTCTATTTTGGTTTTATGGGAAACAGCGCAGGAACAACCCTCTTTGCAGAATATCTATGATAGAGACCATCCCCTTTTGAGCGATAGGAAAATAAGTGATGGGGTGTGGTGATGGAGTTCAAAAAGAGACAAAGGGAATAAAGAGATTGGAGAGACTGAGGAAAGCAAGAGAGACTAGAGAAACAAAGTGGAATAGCTGGAGGCAGATAGGTAAGGGACTGGGGGCACAAGATAAGCAGAAAACAGATGCCTAGGTGTAAAAAATATACAATAAACAAAGCTTTTACTCCAGCAGCCTTTGGCCACAGCCCCAAAAAGTTGGTTACACCTAACTTAAACTATCTTACCAAAATATGTGGACATTTGACCATCGTACCTATACGAGCTTGTTGGACATCCCATTCCAAAATCATGACCATTAATATGGAGTCCTGCCCCCCCTTTGCAGCTATATTAGTCATTGTTGGCCATATAGTGTATATAAATGGACCATTATAAAAACAAGATGCTATTGTATTTTAAATTCAAATGTTTTATATAAAAACCTAAAGGACTCTGACGTGATTAAATTGACATGTTTAAATTGACTACTTTAAAATGTTTAGATTATCAGACACAAAAAGGAACAGTGATGGCTGATTTTACCCACATATGAAACAAGTAAAAAAAAAAAAAAAACTTTATAAATAAGTAACTTAGAGCCTGTTCATTTGCATTTAACTATCCATGTGGCTTGTGACTGGCATACCTTAGGCCAGAACCCTGCCGATTAAGCTATACCTCATACCCCGAACACTTGAATATTTAATGCCTTTTAAACTGATTAAATTATCAAACAAGGACAAGGGCAAAGCACTACCTTATTAAAAACAAATTCCCTATTCTCCCAAAAGGTTAATTTGTAGTCTACACGCCTCATACAAAACTTCCAAGACGAGTTTATTCCTTCAGAAAGGGGGAGGGAGTAGATAAAAGCCGAAATAAAACCCCGCCATGATAATTTGCAATGTAAAAAAATAAAAAAAAATAATCTTCGCCAGCAAGAGGTAACGCTTGAGATTTAAATATCTAAATGCACAATGAGAGATACGGAGCCTGCAAATCTCTGTCCTGTGTCACCATAGTAAGTGGCACTTCGGTTCGGCTAAATTAGCAGGTAATAAAAATGAATCCCTTTGAAGTAAGATGCAAATAATGTCAAACGTATTTAGCTCAGATCAACATGACAATAATTAGCAGTAATCATCACACTGTTTTGAACCAAATGGCTGCCAACCTAATTGTTGATTGAAATTTCCAATTGAATCAAGCGGTGTGTAGATTACAAATCCTGGCACTGAGCTAGCAATTATTGTCAAGCTCAGCCTTGGAAATAGGTATTTCTTTGTATCTTGCTGTCAGGGTTTGTGAGGCTATACTTAAAGCTTGAAGTCCTTTCTTCATATAAACAGGATATTTAAAATGTTGTCAGCTAAGGTTTTGAGAAGAAATGTTTAGCAAGTAAAAACGTGCTCCGCGGCATCTATTGAGCTTTAGTTCCGCCAGTCAATGTGCTCGAGCTGGTGGTGAATGTTGTGTTTCTGGAAATCTGCTCGTTGACGTTCTTGTCATTTCCAGAAATAAAATCTAGCATGAAAATAGCTTCTGTAGACAAGTTTTTAGATTTCATATTTTACCATTTCTACCATTTAACCCTTTCGGAGGTCTGGCCACATTTATTCCCATGGGAGGCCAGGACATTTTCAACTCATTTTACATCCTTTCATTTAACCGCAATTCCTGGGAAAAAGTTTTCAGTTTGCCAATGCAAAGCAATATATATATTTTTCATTGGTGATTTTTGCATCATAGGAAAAGTTATAAAGTCTTAAGTGCAAAAACATTCCAAATTACATATTTTGGGTTTGGGGGTAATCTTTGAAATGTTGTGTCTCAAAACTAGCACAGAAATAATTAACAAAACAGCTTGGTGATTATATTTAGTTGTAAGGTTGAGCATTCAGAGATAGTGTGACATTAGCGGATAGTGAAACTTGTTGGATATTAAGGTTAGAATCAGTGCATAGCGTTAGTCATGGGATGATTAGGTTACTGACTAATGACTTATGAGACTGATCAAAGATCAGTGACAAAGAGTCACTAATCAAAGATCAGACAATTTATTAGGTTATTATTATTATTCTATTTTATTTATAAAGCACCAACAGATTCCACAGCGCTGTACAAAGATGAAAAAAACAGATAACGACGAGTACAGTACAGCAATTGACATACAGATACAAGAGGAATGAAGAGCCCTGTTCCCGCAGGAACTTACAGTCTAGGTGGATAAGGGGTGAGAAACAGGAGGCGAGGACTGCGTGGTAGTGAATGACGTTAATGTAGGTCGAGTTAAGGATTGTAAGTGGGTGAGAGAGAAGTTTTGATGTTTATGTCAGTGGTCGGCTTCCCTGAAGAGAAAGGTTTTTAGGAAGCTTTTGAAGGAGGGTAGAGTTGGTGAGAGTCAGACAGCACGGGAAAGAGAGTCCAGAGGGTTGGTGCTGCACGAGAGAAGTCCTGTAGGCGGGCAAGGGAGGAGGTGATAAGTGAAGATGCAAAGAGTAGGTCATTGTTGGATCTTAGATGGCAGGCTGGAGTATATTTGCTGATGAGGGAGGATAGGTAGAGGGGAGTGGCATTAGTTAGAGCTTTGTAGGATAGAGTTAGTATTTTGAATTTAATACTGCTATGGATGGGGAGCCAGTGGAGGGACTCGCAGAGAGGTGCGGTAGATGCAGAGCATCGGGTGAGATAGATTAGTCTGGCAGAGGCATTGAGGACAGACTGGAGGGGGGATAGTCGGGAGAGAGGGAGGCCAGTAAGTAGGTTGTTGCAGTAGTCTAGACGGGAGATTACGGAATGGACAAATTTTGGAAATGTTGCGTAGTTGGTTGTGGCAGGATTTAGAAAGTGATTTCATGTGAAGGATAAAAGATATGTTTGAGTCTAGGGTCACTCCGAAGCAGCGGACTTGTGAAGGAGAGATAGTGGTACCTTCGACAGTGATAGAAAGGTCAGAGAGGGGAATAGAGTTAGAGGGAGGGATTAGAAAGAGGCCATTCTTAGACATATTTATCTTGAGGTGGTGAGAGGGCATCCAGGAAGAGATACCAGATAGGCAGCTGCTGATCTGAGAGAGGACAGATGCAGAGAGATTGGGAGCGGAGAGAGAGATTTGTGTGTCTTCTGCATAGAGGTGGTATTTGAAGCCAAAGCCGTCGATACGTTTTCCAAGTGAAGAAGTACTTGTACTTATTGCCCTATAACTTATAAAACAAAAAACAGCAAGAAAACATATAAACATTGGGTATTTCTAAACTCAGGACAAATAGAATCGATTTAGCTAGTTTTCTTACTTGCTTTTGTAGGTGAGTAAAAGATTCTTCAAGTAAAAGTCATAAAAGGTGTTTTTTTTTTCAAATTTTCACCGTGTTTTATTTTTTTTTATTGTAAATAAGATGGTATGATCAAAATAATGGTATTTGAAGAAAGCCCATCTTGTCCTGAAAAAAACAATATATAACTTGTGTGGGTACACTAAATGGGTGAGGAGAAACTTACAGCCGAACACGAGCACCGCAAAAGTGTTAAAACAGCCTCGGTCCCAAAGGGTACAAAAAAAAAATTAGCCCAGTCCTTAAGGGGTTAAATGAATGCATACAAAAGCACTCACATTCTATGTTTGCGGGCTGCCAGGGTTGCTGAAGTGTGCCTTTAATCTGCAGATTTTAGTCCAGCAATTGAGTGCAGTAGTTGTAGAATCTAAGGAGCCGTAAGATTTTTGTGATCTCGTTTTAATAAAGCTTTCCTCTCTGCTTATAAATTATTTACATTGTTTTGCATTTCAATGCTAATGGGAAAGAACACTTGATAATCCAAATGCATTAGACTATACATAAGAAACATATTAGTTTTTAGAAACCATACATGGGAGACCCATGGTAAGTATGCTTTTCCCACAAAAAATATATAAAAATAAACACTTTAATAAACTCAAATACTTGCTATAACTGAACCAATCAATCAAGAGTTTGTGTCCTTTTTTTTTAACTGTAAATAGTCCCATCACTTTAAATACGGAAACCAATATACCTTTCTTTAAGCGACAGTTTAATGCCCCTGACAGCCCCACTAAAGAATGCATATTAATGTACTCTCAAAACAATAATAGATAAAACACCTGAGATAGAAGCCACATACCTGCAGCTGCCTTCCTTCTTTGTGGTCTGATGATTCTTGCCACTCATTGGCTGCTTGAAGCAGCCAATCAGTAGCAGGAGTACACTCTCATTGTAATCAACCCCTCTGGACATTTGTACCTAAAAATAGTTTGCACATAATTTCAAGAAAAAGATGGAAATAAAATATTGCCCTCTTACCAACATCTGATTGTAATCCTGGAGTTCATGGCACTTATTACATGTCACACATTAGCAGGCAACCTATGCATGGCTGCAAAGCGTGCAGTGCACAGATATTCAGAGATTATGTTACATGTATGTGAGATGCAGTGTCCATATGTTTACCATCGCTGCACCTGTAGGGGAGGAGTGCACGTTGTGTGCCGCAGGAAGCGGAAGTCGTGTCGGCGCGTGCCGTGTGTTAGTGTTGTTGCTAGTCAGCGTGGGGCGGTGCATGTTGTGTGTGTGTAGCAGGAAGAGGAAGCTGCCGCTGTAACGAGGAACTGATGAGGCTGCCGGTGAGTGCAGGCTGGTGACAGGGGGCAGCCGGGGTGGGATAAGTGTGTGTTCTCACCGCTTTGCATGCAGTCCGTGCTGTGTGTACGGGCGCCGGGTAAGTCTCTGCCTTGTTACCCTCCCCGGGTCACCATCTGCACCTTAAAGGGAAGGTAAAGACACAAGTGAGAGGAGTGCACAGCTCGTGCTTCCTCTCATAAGGGAGGCGAGGAGGATGGTATTAAATACTGTCGGTACCGGGCACTGCTTGCTTTGAATTAGCTGTGTGTTACTGCACCGGAGAGCCCATTGTCACAATAGTAATCCTGGTCACTGGGCTCTCTGAGGGGATGCTTTAACCCCTAGAGGGATAGGCGTGGCAGGTGGGGGCTGGGGCTGAAATCACTATCGATGCTTTCATACTGGGCCTCGGTTTTGTTTGTATGGGTGTGTTAATGTATGTCGTTGAGGCAAGTAGTGAATGCTGACTTATAGAAATATAAAACCCGCAGGAGTAATGCCACAGAGTGCTTCATGGTTAAAGAGAATGCTTTAATACACCAAAATACAGACCTAAGAAACTGTATACATATTATAGAAACTGTCATCATGCTACGTGTGTGTGTGTAATATATATATTACAGATACACATCCTGGTGGTTCTCATGCAAGGTGTGAAAAATGGTCCTATGACATCAACCAAAGGCAAGGTCCTGACCGTGCATGCTATCGGTTGCTATAGTGATAACATCTGGTTTAAAATATTTTTGTAGCATTGCCTTTTTTCTACATAACTTATAGGCGTTCTCTACAAGAACATAATAGACGGTGCTTTTGCTTCAAGTCAAACGACTGTTGCCCATTTATCACATTTATTTCAGCAGTTTTCCTTTTGGTGAGCTCTGTCTACCAAGCCTTCTCCCTGTTTGCGAAACCTCTAAACGTCTAAATAGTTTCAACATAACGTGCAGAGGCCTGGAGCGTCCGTTTTCTACAGAAACCATTACGTTACATAATATAAAATGCTCTATGGGACTTGTCATTACAGCAGTTTAAAAAGATGAATGGCCCGTTGGCATTTAAGGTTGAGTAATACTCACCTTATGGAAAGAGCCAACAGGTCAGCTTGTGTGTTCTATCCACTCTGCTGAATAATAACACATTTGTGTGAAAAGCATCATATCTAGTGTCCTATAATGCTAGTTAATGCATTCATGTTCATAATTGTACAGGGAAGGTTTCTCGTGTAAAACCAAACTAGGCACTGGTCTTGCCTTAAATAGATTCACTTCTCCCCTCACATTGTACGCTTTTACACACACGTACACACACACACGTGACACTTTTTGCCTTTTAGTAGTTTAATCCATAATCACAAAGAAGAGAGTAAATACTTTTTTTTTCTCCAAAGCTTTTATAATAGTGCTGATAACACCCACACCTTTTACAACAGGCAGCTAATCTTTAGCATGTACATTTTTTGTGTGCTATGTGGCCTTATTATAAATCATAGGCGTTTAAGTGACAGAGTACCTAAATGATATAGGCATTTCCTGAAACGATCAGAGGTTTTCACTATTCTCCTTTACCTCCGTCTGCTTCTGTAGCCCAACTATGTACACAGTATATGACCAGCTCAAGCTGATATAGAGAGACAAACCCATATATAAGGTGGTCAAAGGTGACAGTAGGTGTAGATGAGGTTGTCTATGAGAAATTTAAGGGTGGGGATGTATTACTCATCATGTAGTCTCCACCCTGACTGGTTTACACGAAACAAGTGAGTATGAGTCTGTGTCCTCTTATCTATAAGGCTAGGTTTCCACTTGGGTTTTTGTCCTGCGTTTTTTTTCTTGATGAAAAACGCCAAGAAAACTGCCGCTGCATTTTCATGCGTTTTGGTGTTTTTCTGGAGTTTTATTCTGGCGTTTTAGCCTTTCTGTGGAAATTTGCTTTTTTTGACCTTAGGCAGTTTTTCCAGCCTTTACACGTTGGAATTTTCACCCAGCTAAAAGGGATTAGGATAATTGGCAAGTATCTGCCCTCTCCTGATGTCATTTCCTTGGTAGAGTTCTACTTAAACGCCCCGGCGGACCCTTTTGTCTCTTTTCTGGTGTTTGTAAGGCATGCTTTATTCCGAATGTCTGCTCCTCTAGGAAGATTGGCCCCAAATGATGGTGCAAATTGTTTGCTGTTGCTTTTGGCACGCAGGATCCAGTTGGGTATGTTTGTTTGTAATGGCATGTTTGTTCCAAATGGTGTAAAATTCAATATGAACTTTTTTGTTTTGTGTGAAACTGTTTGTTTTCAGCCTATTTCTCGTAGGACACACAGATACTGGGTCCATCCTCTGCATTGTAACTGTGAAAAAAAACACCATAAAAAACGCCAAGGCAAAAAACCCACATGGCTTTTTCATGGCGTTTTTTCTCTCCCATAGACTTCTATTGGAGAAAAACGCCAAGATTTCCTTGCAAAAAACGCCGGAGAGTCAACATGCTGCGATTTTGAAAAAGTGCCACGGAGCCCAAAAAAGCAGAAAAACGCCAAAGAGGACTGAAAAAAAGTGGATATGGCATTGTGCGGTTTCCTATTGAAGAACAGCTAACATCTGGCCGCAGTGGCTGAATTGGCGTTTTTATGGGCGGTTTTAGCAAAAAAAAAACAAGTGGAAACCTAGCCTTACAGCGCTGTTGGCAGCTTTCTGGTCATCTATCCCAAACTTTTTTCTGCAACAGAGTGGCCTTACAATGTGGCCACAGAAGATGTTGAGGGTCACCAATGCTTAATTCCCTGATCAGAATAGGAATAGAAATTTCACTCTACATTTAACCAGTCAGCCATGACGCTGCCTATCCTGTTACGATAAGTTAATCTCGACATAATGTGTGTCTCTTTTTATAAATACACAGTACGGAAAAACCTTGATGTGATACTTGTTGCTGCTGTGGTGTACCAGCTAAGCTCCATTCTGGGGGTTCTCCTTCCAACATCTTCAGAGCTGCGGCTAATAAAGTCTCCTGCTCTTGGATGTACAAGATCATAATAAAACATAACTATCTTGGGGTATCCCATACTGATGGGTAGAAAAGCTAAAACTTAACCTCTATATCACAGGCTTTTTCCACCTCTTGGTGCTGATTATTAATAAACAATATGCTGTGGATGGAATACAGTTGTAATCGTTTGAGAAGTGGTGAGCTGTAATGATTAATAGCTCTAATTACTTCATTTTTTTATTATTGAATCTGAAAGAATTAATTTTGGTAACGAAACACTTTCCTTTATGAGAAGTTTATGCTCCTACACAATTCTTTAGTCTAATAACTGCTTTGTGTAAGAGAAAGCTCTGTTGGTGGTATTTAATGTTATTGATGTGTTTACTGAGCTTGTCTTTATGTAGACCCTTCGTGTGGTTATACAGTTATTCTCTGTCCGTATTGTTTTCCAGGTACGTTTTTCCGTTGCTTTTTTGTATCCGTACATGTGTATGCTTTTGTTAAGGTGCACCTGTTGCTTTTTCCCTTTTAATGCATTTACAATACTTGTAAGCGTGACAAGAAGCCCTCAAGACGCTCCAAGTGGAAATCATTGGCTTTCCTCTTAAAACCTGGCCGCTTACCATTTGCATTGGTGATATATCTCGGGTCCAGTATTCCAGCAGCGGCTGAAACTCTCATCGCTGCAGGGCAACACAGCTAGTGATGTTGGCTGGTTCGATATGTTCGGTTTACCTGCGCTTTCATAGCATTTCACTGCAGCAAGGTGCGACAACGTCTTTGGCATTAAATCCGTTCTTTATAACCCCCAAGAAGCTGGGGCGAGTGGGCAGATCTCATTTTTTATTCATTCACACACATTATTCTGCATTATGAAGGGCCAACGCCTGTGAGCTTTCCTTTCAAGCAGAGCTGATCTGCGCCCCCCTTACATAAAACATATTCCGCTAGCAAGGTGGTTTTCAACAAATCTTATTGTGATTCAGCAGAGTCAATCAAGCTTTTCTTGCAGGTGGAAGTTCACCTGGTTCTTAATACATTGGGAAATTAGGTCGAAACTGCAGCACTCCAGCCAACTTTGACTTTAGTGAAAACCAGGAAAGTGAAAGCTGCAAAATGAAGTTAAAAAATACAAAGTAGCCTAAAAGAAGGTTGCTTTTAATGTTTAGCAGGCCATAAAATGCCACTTTAGTAGTATAACTGGCTAGATCCTTTATTACCCAACCGGCCTCTCTATCAGATTACTCCTAGATTTTAAATAACCCTTTTACAGCCAACAGCGTGATAAGGAAATTGTTTTTATGTGACAATGTCCTCCGAGTCGCTTCGGCAATCCTTGTAAAACATATCCGTTTGATTTATACCGTCAGACAATATGCTTTATAAAACAAACACTGGCAAATACGGTCTCTCTACCGCTATCTGTGTAGATAACAGATTAATTACCTAGAGCCCTTTTGGAGATTTAATTTACAAATGTTCCATTATGAGATCATTTATCCTCATTTAAACTTTTTAAATAAATATCTAGCATTTAAGTAATACATATACGTAAATATCTATTTCTGTGTACCCTGCCTTTCATATCAACTACAATTCGCATTTTCAAAAAAAAAAAAGTTTCCAAACTCCTCGTTTAGCGTTGTCATTTAGTTCCCCGCGTTACTAGAATGTAATTGGTATTCTGTATAAAGAATAGTTGTATATGTAAATGAGTTACCATGGAAACCAATAGACTCTTTCTCCTGAATGCTGTCTACAATGATTAGAAAGCACCATTTAGTTACCTGTATCTTAAAGGTATCCAGACACAATCACTCTGAAATTTTCTTCTGGACTTTATTGTAGCAGCAGAAATACATTGTAAAAAAAATATAATATATTTTAAAACTCTTTGAAGTTGAGCATTTGGCTTAGGTCAGACTGCAACCCTGGGTTCAGTATCTTTATGGTAGATCTGGGTGAATCAGATTGGTCTCTAGGATGAAGCAGAATGAACCCAGTAAGGTGCTGCCTCCCTTTTTGTGCCTCGCAAGTGCACAAGGTTGTGCTCGGTAAGCCAGACTCGCCTCATCTCAACTGGTGTCTCTCCATGGCTGACCTACCCACTACTGCTTAAAGGGCAGCTCCAGTGTCCAGTGCCGCCCCGTCAATATAGAATGTATACTTGTGTGTACTTTTATACGCATTCTTCAACTTAAGTTCACAAACATATGAAAGTTTAAGCTTCACTTAAAAAAAAACTGTGCCTTCTGCTCATGCATGTTGGAAACATTGGAACACATTGGTGTGTGTGGGCTTATGCTGAAAATGTCTGGCTGAGTATACAACGCACATGGTTTTGTGAGTAGTAGTTTTGCAGGAAAAGAGGCAAATGTGTATGTGGGATTCTATAGACCCGCCCCCCTTACATTTCCAAGTGTGACCATATCAGATTCCATATGCATTAAAGTGCATATGATGACTAAAATAGGTACCAACACGTGTGTATGAGTTGCAGGGAACTTACTACATATATAGTGAACAATTGTGCGGTATCCATTTCTTACTTGCAAATTAAATACCATCAAAGCCGGGGTTTTCAGGATCATTTTGAAAACTCTTGATGAAACCGCAGTTTATTTGCCGTTTTATTTGATTGTTTTTTGAGTTATGACTTATTTTCTTTCCGCAGAGCTGTGCTTACTCACCCGCCTGTCAGTCCTAGACGTGGCAGCAGACTCTGCGCGATGGGCCTGCCTATACATTTTGTTGTCGACCCTCAGGGATGGTGCTGCGTGGGAGTGATCTTCTTCATCTGGCTCTACAACACGTTGTTTGTTCCAAAGCTTATTCTCTTCCCCCACTTTGAGGAAGGACACGTTTCCTCAATTCACATACTGAGTAAGTGGCACAAGTCATTGTTTTGGAGCTTAAGATTCCCCCCTCCTACCTTTTTCTATCTGGAATGACATGTACTGACACACACTGCATTTTTCTGTAATAACTGCTTCACTAAAATGTATTGCAAATGGTGTGCATGTTATTAGAACTTTATTTAGGTAGAGTTCTGCATCCTTGTAAATATGGTCAATCAAGATCAAAACTAAGAATTAATGAGATTTCACCCTCATTTCTTTCTTCCCTTGTGAAAAATGATTGCCTAACAGTTAACACCAAGCTTATTTTTAGTAAAATACTTTAATGATAGTAGCTACAAGTTTTGGATGCTGATATAAAGACTTATTTTGTTACATTAGCAGTGTCCTGAACCTGGTACTTATTGGATGTTTAGTCTCGTTACTAATGCCCCTTTGTTCTTATTGGGACCTCAATCTGGTATACTGAAAATTGTAGTACCCATGGTACTACAGTCTGCAACACTATTGCTCTCTTAACAAGGATAATGGAGAGTGATGGTGGAATTCCTAAAATCAGGAAGGACCAGCTTCATAGGCTAAAATCATCATGTAACTGTAAGAAGCATGATCATTACACCAACAGGGACTTAAATGACATCACATTCTAAATACATAGATATTACCGTATTTGCTCGATTATAAGACGACCCCCCCCCCGAAAATCTGAATATTAACTTTACCAGTAAATGTTAATTCATGTAAACTATTTTTTTAATAAAAGCTATGATTGAGAAAAATATTTTTTTTGATTTTATTTCTTGTATTTTCCAACCTGTCCCCCAGTTACTCACATCTGCCCCCAGGCTTGCCACTCCAATATGGCACTGTGGCCCATGATATGCCTTTTAACCCTCTATATGCCACTGTGCCCCATGGTATGCCTTTTGACCCCCTATGTGCCACTCTGCCTCCAGAAATGCCTTATACCCCTATATCCCATTCTGGCATTTAGGGGGTTAAAATGCATATTATGGGGCAGAGTGGCATATAGGGAGGTATAAGGCATTTCAGGAGGCAGAGTGGCATTAAGGGAGTTAAAAGGCATTGTATAGAGCACTCTGCCTCCAGAAATGCCTTATACCCCTATATGCCACTCTGGCATTTAGGGGGTTAAAAGGCATATTATGGGGCAGAGTGGCATATAGGGAGGTATAAGGCATTTCAGAAGGCAGAGTGCCCCCTTAACGCCACTCCAGAAGTGCCCTATGCCCCCATTTAACTAACACACACACACACCCTATACCCCCATTTAACTAACACACACACACACACACACACACTCTCTCTCCCCCCACTCTCTCACCCCCCTTCCCCCTCTCAGCCCTCTGTTACCGGTGCTTCCAGCCGGGGCAGCGGGTTGACGTCGCCTTCCGCTGCAGCCGGAAAGAGGTGGAGTTGGCAGCGGGGGTTTGTATGCGTCCGTCGCGTATACTTTCCCCGGCTGTCAGAGATCAGAGTAGGTCTACGCGACGGACGCAGACAACCCCCGCTGCTAGCCACACCTCCTTCCGGCTGCAGCGGACGTTGTCTACGCGGATCGCGTAGACGTCAACCCGCTGCCCCGGCAACACAGCAGGAAGCACCGGTAAGTGTGTGTATGATATGGGGGGGGGGGACAGGAGGATCCAGGTCCCCTGCAGCGGTGTGGGGGATCTGGATCTTAGTCTCCTAATCAGACCTCTATTTGAGGTCTGATTAGAAGACGACCCCGATTAGAAGACGAGGGGTATTTTTCAGAGCATTTGCTCTGAAAAAAACCTCATCTTATAATCGAGCAAATACGGTATTTAGTTGACCCCCTCCCCCCCTGCAGCTATTACAGCTTCCAAAGCAAGGTCCATAAAAACATGGTTGGAGTGTGTTCTTGAACTGGCCCGGACAGAGCTCTGACCTCAGCTCCATCGAAAACCTTTGTGATGAACTGGAACGGAGATTGAGGGCCAGGCCTTCTCGTCCAACATCAGTTCCTGATCCTACAAATGCTCTACTGGATGAATTGGCAAAGATTCCCACAGAAACGCTCCAAAATCTTGTGGCAAGCCTTCCCAGGAGAGTGGAAGCTGTTATAGAGGCAAAGGAAGGACCCACTTCATACTAATGTCTATATATTTAAAATGTAATGTCATCGAAGTCCCAGTTGGTCTAATGGTCAGGTGTCCCAATACTTCCGTCCATATAGTGTGTGTATGTCTCTATGTGAGCGAGAGACTTAAAGGCCTTCTTGTCTGTTATCTTGTACCAGGTCCTTAAAACGTATTTGGAAGAGGTGTTTGCAATTGTCAAATATTATCACTGTATTTTCTAATCTGATGGATATTCTGTGTTAAGCATTATCCAGAATCCAAGAACAATCTAAGATTTGGAGGTAATTTCCATTAGCTGAACTGTTTGTGTGCAGCATTTACATGAAACATGGGAGAGAAAGAAGTGTTTGTCTCTGATCCTAATGGGTTTTTCACATGAATATCATAGTGAACCTTCCCTTTTTCCCTCTCTTCTTTTCAGCTTACTATATGGCTTCATTGTTTTGCATCGTTTCACTTCTAAGAGCGTCAACTGCAGACCCTGGCAAACTGCGAGAGAGTCCAAAGATCCCTATGACAGGTAATAATTTCAAGTGATTTGTAATGAACTCTCTAGGCCAGAGATCAAAACAGGATGAAATCACAAACAAGTGTGTATATCTGGATTGTGTGCAGCCCTCAATGCCTGAGGTGCAAAACATCTGCATTTGCTTGCTAAAGGATTTTAACGAATACTGGAGTCTGTTTTGCACCTTTATTTAAAAAAAAAAAAAAAAAAAAAAAAAAAAAAAAGAAATCCACCTTTGCCTGAAAGCTGAGCATCTTTAGCGGGGACTGAGTTGTGGTATCGGAAACAGTAATGAGTTCAGCTCCTGTTGGCTCGCACTGTGGTTTACTGCTACATAATTTGCTTGTCGAGCAAGTTTAAACCTTCAATTGGGATGTATGAGGAGTCCAGAAAGGGCATTTAAATATTCTCTTACAGTACAACCACAATGCTACCTTTGCAAAAGGATGATGGGAATTGAACAGAGAGCTACCTGAAGTGCCCTAGCTTTACCAGTGCCAACCTCCACCACAAAAGAAACAATCCAAATGATTTAAGCATTAAATCAAATATTGGTTTCGGTGTTGGATTTAGTTATGGTTTTGTAGCTCCATGGTAAATTGTACTTCAATGTAACTTTTAGTCTATGCAGTGCATTGAGTATGTGTGTACTTGTTTTAATGCACCTAGTTTATGCATGGTCCTAGGCATCACAATTCCATGTGTCCGTTTCTGTCACAACCACATATCCAGTAACCATTAAAATGAAAACATAGTCTGACCAGTTTTTTTTATTTTTTTTTTGTCGGCTCTACCCATAGTTGACGTATTTTCCTTTTTCAATCGGTTTGATTGTTTCGTAGATAAGGAGACCTGCAAAATGGAGGAATGGAATAATTTATAATTGCAGGGATAATAATCCATGCAATTATAAAAGTTATTTCAATGTATGTAAGTAGTGGTACACGGGATTATTTAGTATACTATACGATAGGATTTCAAATGGTGACAGGTCCATTTAAGTTCAATAAATTCAAGAAATGTGTAGGTTAGTTTGAAATTACCTAACCCCTTGATTTATTCGCCTTTTTTTTCCTGCCAGAGAAAGAGTTGTGGGAATTATGTAATAAATGCAATATGATGCGACCAAAGCGTTCCCACCATTGCAGCCGCTGCGGGCACTGCGTCAGGAGAATGGATCACCATTGTCCGTGGTAAGATGTGACGCTCTTACCTCTGTCTAGAAATGTTGACAGTTAATAATATTTTGCTCTTCTCCTTAGTTTATCATGATTTGTCAAATGCGTAGCATAGTCACTTGTAGATAAGCCACACTCCTTGATATGGACTACATGTGACTTAATCAAATCTTTAGACTACTTGTAAGATTGGTCTATTTTTAGGGGAGTTCACCGCTTCTTCCTTCTAAATATAGTGCTGTTCATTTCAAATGTGTTTAATGGGGATAACGTTCAGGTATTAGATTACATGGAGACGGACAATTTGAGGGAGAACTCCCACCATACTTTTTATATCCTTTATGTGATGTCACAAAACGTCTAATAAACAGTGGAATTCATTTGAGTTTTTAAAATTTGTATTCATGAACCTGTGATCCTCTATTTGAGAAGCATTTTGGAGATCGTATCACAGCCCCTGACTTGTTCACACATAATGTAGAGAGCGATCTTGTAAATATGTATTTGCCACGGGTGGTCTCCCACCTCCAAAAGCAAACCACCTGTTGGTGTAAAAATAGCAAAATGCCTCTGTATTTGCAACAACGCATCGTGTGCGGCACTAGTGACATTGGCTTGTGCTAGTACCGTTCATTGTGCTAGTGAACAATGGATCCTAGTGCCTTTTTAAATCACTCTGGGGAAATGGGAGCCAAGGCACACCCATACAAAATCTCATGTAAGTTTTCCTTCTGCTTTAGTGAACAAAACTCTACTTGGCACACATTGCTAGGTACCCTACTGGCAATTGAAATATACCATATACAGGAGGAGCTCCCCTTAAATCCAAAACTGTATTCCACCTTACTAGTTTCAGGTAGCACCCATTCGTGTTTTCTCATTTAGTTGCTGTGATGTTCTTAATAGATTTTCTTTCCCTCGACTCCAGGATAAACAACTGTGTTGGTGAAGACAACCACTGGCTCTTCCTCCAGCTCTGTTTCTACACACAGGTCCTCAGTGGTTACACTCTGCTTCTGGACTTCTGCCACTACTATTACTTCTTACCACTGAACACTATCAATTGGGTACGTACATGTCTCATGTTTATTACTAAATATATTAAAATGCGGGTTTTTTTCCCAACACACTGTATACTGCTTTTTTTCTTATTTGTTTGAGTATTGTTTAATTATATTCACTGGGTCGGGCAATACAACATTTAATTTAATTAAGAGATATGTTGTCAATGACAATAGTGTTATGTGTTTTATATTCAAAGCTTAGGAAATAACTAGCCTTTCTTGTGATTCTTGTATTTTCCTTTTTAATTTTCTTTTGACAAGAAATTTTTGGAAAATAATTTTCTGGAAGTGATCGGCAGAGGGCAGTCTTGTATAGTACATTGTCATTCTGCTTGCATTGTAGCCCTGTGAGTAGTGCTCCTTGCAACCTATTTTCGTAGTGGTGGAATTATTATTTTTATGTTGCACCATCATATTCTGTAGCGCTGTACACTGGGTAGACGGGACATAACAAGTAGTGTGTAACATTACCACTTGACTTACATAAACAGGTGAGGAGGGCCCTGCTCAAATGAGTTTACAATCTAGATTAGGGGGGTTCTGTATAACCAGTTGCCAGTGGAAACATAAACTTTGACACATAATACAGTTGCTTATTATGCTTGAAAAGTATATTTTAATCATAATTTTAGCTGTGAATCATGGGAACGCAAACAATGCTAATAAATAAATAAATTTAAAAAAATTCCTTGATTGCAGTTTAGGGTCTGTGAGATGCAATCTGCCATGTTTTTATGCTTGTTTTTGTAGGATTTATTTGTGTTCAGGCACGAGCTGGCTTTACTTAGGATGTCCACCTTTATGGGCCTCCTCATGTTTGGAGGCATGTGTAGCCTCTTCTACACTCAGATCATGGGTATATTAACGGTAAGTGACATTTTCTTTATCTTATGGGTTTGTTTTTTGTCTCTTTCTTCAAAACAACGTTGTTGCAGCTTCTTTGATTTTATAGAATTATTTTTTCGTTTTTGTTATTCCATACACATCATCTGCTTTAGGAGGGTAAATATATTGTACACTGTCCGATGTCTGCCCAGTTGACAGCTTTAAACTCATAAAGGCTAGGTCCATCCTTTTAACAGTTAATTCCAGTTGTATCACTACAAATTGATTCAGTAGCTTTTTAATTTTGAAAGGCATTTCTCCACTGAAAGGGTGATAGATAAGGGCGATCGCCTTCCAGCAGAAGTTGTAGACATAAATACGGGGTTTAAGCATGCATGCAACGGTCATAAGGCTACACAGGTGTTTCTCTAGACGTGGTCCCTGCCGCCAGTCCTCATATCTCACACTGATGGCAGATGCCACGCACATGTTCACTGTGTAGTATAGTATTCCTCTGGGTGTAACATGACTGAGAGGTATAATATGACATAATTAAGCGGTAGTGAGAACTGTCAGCAGGTACAACGTGAAGGACAGGTTGCGTGAGTCTCAAGCCCCAGTGATGTCTCAACAGCTGACAGTGTATGAAAGCTTTAACCTTTACTTTTGTTTCTTCAATACCCACTCACTTTTTCTTGGCTTTTGTGTTTATATGTATTTTACTGCAGTCTTCGTTTAATTGTTAAAAATGATAAATAACTCCAGTTGACAGCCCCATGGTATGAAATCTGTTCTCCTCAGCATGGCATACCGTAGTTGCCATCTTTGGTGGCTTTGTGAATCGTTTACACACGCGCAGCTGAATATCCCTTGCTTTGTGCAGTGTTCTGGAAACGCTCTTTAGGCTTTGAAGACCATTTATCCTGGGAAATTCAGACTATGGTCATGTACCCAGTCTCAGATATGCACATCTTTTATTTACTTTTGTCGTTTGTTTTGTTTTTTTTTGCTTTGCTGCCATGTATTGAGTTATAGTCCCATCTGCCCCATAGACCTTGATTAATGGGCTGTAAGTCATGTCTTACGTCTTAAGGGGGATGTTTTAAACAGTTTGACGCTCATGTGCGCATTGAAACATTAAGCAAATGTAGATATTAAACAAATGTGTCCTTTCTATTCAGGTGGGAAGGAACAGGTGCAAGAGTAGATGACAAAATATGATGCGTAGTGTATGTCTATATACTTTGACACGTCCTGTCGCTTAAAAAAAAAAAAATGGCCCCGAATCTTGCTGGGCATAATACAACGGACCTGAAGAATCCAGGTCATGTGATCCTGTATGAAAAGCATTTGGGCTTGTTGCATGTTATGGAATACTTCATTTTGCATTTCGATACAGTAACAAAGCCTTCTGTAACCTTTGTGTTACCCCCCCCCCAACATATTAGAAACTTGCCTTTTGCTGATAGAAGGAAGCAGTCATCGCTCCTTTCCAGTTTACATGATTTTGATTATTTCCAATAGAAACTGGGTTTCTCTTGTAAACATTCTGAAGATGGTTTAAAAGAAAAGAGGGGAATTCTGGACAGAAAAGTGATTGATATGCTAGCTTTGCTGGAGTATTTTGTTTTTCTTCAAAAAAAAAATAAAAAAATAACACCCACAGTCAATAAAAAGAAATCACAAGCAATAGATAGGATTAATAACTAAATGGTTATTCTAGCAGCTGTTTTGATTAGAGTACTGCTTAATCAATGGTAGATAATCACATATTGTTCCCAACACGCAAATAAATAAATAGAAAATTGAAAAAAAAATTAAAAGTATGTGGGGACCACAGGTTTGCTGATCATTTTAAATGGATTGTGACCACAAAGGAGGATGCAGCCATCTGATTTAATATTATTTGAAAACAATTTTAAGAGTTATGTTTTTTATGTTAATGTATGTGTTCACTCAGTATCTGCCTCTAGGATTTCAAATAACATATGGTGCCATTATTGTGGTGCTTGCAGTTTCTTAAGATATCTGTCGTTTTCTTCCTCTAATTTGATCCATGCCACTGGAGATAACAGGGAAAAATGATTTCCTTTGGATGGGAAACTTGATCAGGCCTCCAGGAATGATCCCCTCTTCCATGCTGTTGAATGTAGCCTGCAGAAGCAGATTATCCGTGACCCAGATAAAGTAATTAGAATTTACTCAGACACTTATAAAGAAAGGATCTTGTAATCTCATTTCCAAAAGTTAAAAGGTCCCTCGTTCCTTATAACATGTTTCTTATAACATGACCAGATGTTTCAATTAGGATGCATCCTTCAAGAAGACTAATCTGTAGCCTAATTTTAAGGGATTACAATGATTATTTTTTCACTGTAGGAAAACTATAAAGCTGGTTTCGGATGGTTTTAGAGGAAATGAAAAGGATTTTTTGTTATTTATTTCCTCTATAATGCTTATTGCTAGGTTCAAATATATGTTATAACACTGCATAAAGGCTTATATGGCAATGTCTTGAAACCTTTTATTTTAATTTTTTTTTTTAAGATATCTGGGGAGCCCCATAATGAGACTCTACTTCTAAAACCCTCCTTCCAATCATGATTTCTTTATAAGAAGTGGACTGGAGCCTACTTGGTGTCTTAGCGCTTACTTTATACAATGCCTCATATGTGCGTTTAGTGATGATGTCAACCTTTATAGCAGGAACCCCAAAGGAAAATATTCTAAAACTTAGTTATGCTTGCTTTCATGGTTTCCTTGAGTGGATTTAGGCTTTCTCTGGTGATTTATGTGTTTAGTCCAGTCTAGTTCAAGTGGTCCAGTGTTGACTATGTGAAATGCAATGTCTGCAAAGCTGAAGTGGAATTAATTTTTCTGTTAAGTGATGATTATGGTTTATCTTCACTTTCATGTTACTGCTTTTACCATTTCCGTTGTGCTTGCTACATTTATTTATTTATTTTAAATGTAACTCCTTTGAAATGGGTTGTGCTATCCCTACATGGCTTCCAGTCCTCGTTTATCTCTGGCCACAGTATGGTGCCTCTCTGTAGGCATGAACGAACAGCCATTTTGCGGCTTTGCTGTGTATTAATCCAAAAGTAATCAAAGAAGAAAAATGTGCCCAACACGCGTTACCTTCCTAATCTTATTTTACTATGTGTCGTGTTTGCACTTTGCTAAGCCCCATGAGTTTGTGTACATTTTACTAGTCTTTGCCGAATCTGATGGTTCAGTCGCAGTCAAGCAAGTATTTTCCTTCTGATCCCATTGTAATTTTCAGAAACGTCTATTGTCCTCAACATACCATTTTATTCCTCTGGATGGAAATGCTTTGCTAAGAATCATGTTCTTTCAGATTTACGAGGCAATGTTTAACACTTGAGGACATTGGTCTGATTTGTTTCCGTTTGTGGAAAGTGAAAGAGTCAGGCAATAACTTTTTTTTGTATTTTGGGTGTTTAGTGCATACGTGCGTGCTTTCTCCTAGCTTGGCAGGCTTCGGTTATTCTTCTCTTATTACGATGAATATCCTGAAATGCTTAACGGTTCCGGGCTGGCTATCCGAGACACAAATGTTTTACCATTAGTCTCTTGACTACTTGGTTATTCTGTTTTATTCAGTTCTAGAGGTTTGTGACTGAAGGCGAGTCTAGTGTGCTTCTTGTTATGGTGCTTAATGTAGAAAGCATTACTTGATGAAGACCTCGCCCAGTAGTGAAAAATCCATTCAGCATCAAAGGGTCAATGATTTCCAGCTACTAGCTGGACAAATACTTAAAGCAGTTGAATGTAGTTTTGCCAAACTGGGCATGGCCGTCTGCAGTTCAGTGCCTCTTTGCCATGGAGGGCTGTAGTTAAGATCCCAAAAAAGTAACTTACTGACCATCAGCTTTTATTCATTTTTTGGTCATTTATCCAACATGTTATTTATTTGTCACTATATCTTTCAACAGGACACAACAACTATAGAAAAAATGTCGAACTGCTGCGAAGAAACGTACGTATCTTTTAAAAATGTGTTTTTCAGTATTTAGGTGTGTGGGTTTTATCCTTCTTTATTCGCTTTGTGGGGTAAAAAAGTGGCACTAAACTTTGTATTTTTTTTTCCTTTGACAGCAGCAGGTTCAGGTGAACACAGACAGTAAAGGGATTTTTTCTTCTTCTACCAAAATGAAGGGAATAGTTTGACAAACCATACTTTTAGTAGAAAAGTATGCTTTCCTAAATCATTTTCTTAGGAGTAAAAAAAAAAAAAGTTTAGTGTCACTTAAAATTATATATTTGCATTATAGTACTATTACTGCAACAACAACAGTTCTAGACAACAAATCTATTTTACCCTGTTGGTTTAGGTTTGTAGACGTGGTTGGCACACTCAGATGCATCCTTCTGAGTGACTGCACCAGTGGTTTTAAAGCTCCAGCTTTCTAGGAGAGATAAGAAAACCTTGATTCCTGCTCCTGGGATGAAAGCAGAATGTGTTACTTGAGGATATATAATACGCATATAGTATACATTAGTGTGTGTGTGTGCACAAGTATATATATATTACAAATATATCACACATTCTGTTTACATTGTATAGTATATTGAAATAGCTGGCAGGTTTCTCCTCTGTAACTGCTGCAGTTGTACATACAGAGGTGTAAAAAAAAAAAAAAGAGAAACGTAGGTAGAACTTCCATGTCTTTTCACAGTTAGAAAATACAACAGAAGCCAACCGAACATTTTGCTTTGGTAAATATAATGTTCTGCTTTAGGAAAAAAAGGAAAATCTCCATTAAATAGTACAGTTTTTATTTTCTAGTTTCTCTTAGCCCCATTACACATCAATCTGTGAAAATATAGGAAAAATACATACTGCCAGCTGACTTCCTGCCAATTTACAAATGTTGTTGAAGACACACACACACACACACACACCAAGCGGTGTTGGCACTTTGAGGTTTGCAACTTTTACCACAAGGCAGTGTGATAGGGAATCTATGGCTGTTTTGCAGCTGCCCGAAAAACATTTTATTATGCAAAAACAGGAAGTGTGGGAAACAGCACCATGTACTATTTGTTTTACATACTTTAGCACTTAATTGTGGTTAGGAGAAAAACTCCCACATGCAAACTAATTTTGCTGCTAATTCATCTATGTCACTTGGTTGTGGAGTCAAAACCTTTTAAAACAAACTTCATGTTACACTTTTTAACATGCATATAGGTTTATTTTTTTGCGATGGGCTGTCAGTATCACAAAATGGCATTTCCAGGAATCAAAGAGGAATGAAAGGATGTGCCACTGTGGAAATGACATGAATTCTTGTCATCCCAGGGTTGTCTACAGCTTCTGAAGTTGCCCTCCATTGATTGACAATAAAGTTGCAGCCCCTGCTAGGTGGTGTTGAAACGCAGCTGCATGTCACAGCGAAAGGAAAAGCTGCATTTGTGATGCTAGGAAACACAATTCATCTGAGCTTTCTAATAGATCCCCAGCCAACCCTGTATTGTCTGTGCTGACAGAAGTGCACCATGGGAATGCTGTCTTTCACTAATAATGCTGTCTTCTGTAGATCTAGAGTTCGAAAACCATGGCAGCAGACCTTCTCAGAAGTTTTTGGCACTCGCTGGAAGATCCTGTGGTTCATTCCTTTCAGGCAGAGGCGACCACTGAGAGTCTCCTACTACTTTGCCAATCAAGTCTAAACAGATGGATGGTGGGCACAGATGGGTCCGCCCCGCTGGAAGCGAGTTACAGGTTTTTATCATAACCGTGCTATGACTGTCTTCAAGTCGGTTCTAATCCACCCACCGATCGCAGACATCACAAAGTGCCCCAGGCTTTGTTTTAATAGTGATCTTAACGCGGTTGTGGGAACAATACATGATATGTATTTCTGTGGTAAAGTTTGTTTCCTTTTTATTTTTTATTTTTTTTTTAAGTTGTCTTATTTCCCCTTCAGGACATATGAACTCCCTCAGGCTAAAAATCAAAATCATCTTTTTTATTTTCTACTGTGAAAGTTTTAAATCACCTTTTCTTTTTAATTTCGGGAGGGGGTTTGTATTTGTTTTTAATTTGTCCTAATAATGCACTGATTGTATATTTGTTTTTCATATCTACTATGTTCGCTCACATGCCATTGTTAGTGAACCAAGTGGGATTTATTTTCCCTATTCCCATTTTATTTTCCCCTGTACCTCCACCAAATGTTTACTGTACAGGTTCTATATATAATTCATTTTGAGGGATATATTGTTTGACATTGCTTTTAACTGAAACAAACAGTTTCTATTAACAGTACAAATTTGTGAGAGGTTATTGTATTTATACTTGACTATATTTTGTTTCTGTTATTATATATATATATTTTTTTTTTCTTTTTTTTTTTCTTCAATATTATGCCTTTTCCAGTGGCTCTTATGGTTATAATAATGTACATTTGTCTAGGAGATGCTGATTGTATATATTGTACATTAACCAAACATTACAACTGCTAATGGCAATCCTTTTTTCATGACTGTAATGTATGAAGATTTGTCTTAATATATTGTATTGGTCTCTTATACTTCTAGTATATAGTTGATATGGTTCTAAATGTTAATAGCCTCTGTTTTACAAAGGGACACACCTGTTTCTTCGGAACAGCATATCATGGGGAAGAGCAACACAGGGGTTTACTGTTAAAATACATTGTGCATTACTGTTACTGGAAACAAGCATCATTTTACCTGTGAGTGAGAGAGGACCATTGACCGTTTTCTGTGTTCCTCTTGGCTGCTTTTAATTTGGAGGACGACAGGCATTCCTAAAAGAAGACATGCTTATTTTAAAGCGCCTACAAGGTGGATAAATATTTTTGCAGTGTTATCTGATATATATTGAAAGGAATTATGCCACCTACATAGTATTTACCATGTGAAGTAGAGAGTAATGCAGTTTCCTGTTTAGAGTAATAGCCTCAAACTAGGGGACATTTACTTAGTTTACTTACTCTAGTAATTCTATTTTAAAATATGTAAAAAATAAAAATCTGTAAATTACCACAATTAAAACCACTTAGCGGACATTGTCCCTTTTAAGCGCTTGTTGATAACTTCTGGCAGTCCCAGAGGTTAATTAGCGTTGGAGGTCTGGGTTAGAACAGGAAGCCATACACTGCATGCAGCAACTTTGCTTCCCCTCACACTCCTCTCGTAACCAAATCAGCCATGAGGATAATGTACGCAGCTGTAAAAGATTAATTTCGGGATTACAATATTGGCCACCATACAGCTTAAGAAATAGATTACTCTGCTTCTGTTGAAACCTGCAGTGGGTGCTAAGCCTCCATAAATTGGCATGGTACTTAGTCCGCATGATCGGTGGAAACCAGCTCTTAATATTTCAAGAGGAAATTGTCTACCATGAAGTAGGGTTGGACCGGTGCATCTAAATCTTGAAAAAATAATTATAACTGCTTTTTAAAAGATATTGAGCTTTTGTAGAGAATTAACTTTCTTTTAGGCCCATTCTGTTCACTGTGCCATGTCTTTCCAAGTTTTAGATTTGTTTTCCCCTTGATTCTATATGAAATGCTTTCCGTTAAATGAGTCCATAGTGCATAGATGCATATTTATCACACAGTTGGATACTCTCCTACAACTGTAATATAAGCGATACATTTTAAAGGAAAGATATATCGAAGCCAAGTGCTCTACAGTATTACATTGACAGTTCAGCTGTCAATGTCTTCTGTAAACAAAGAACTTTTGGGAACATCTGCCTTAACAAATAAGTAATGCAGAATCTATTGAGAAGTTCAAACGGGCACATTTGCCTGGCAATTTACAAAAGTACAGTTTGACCCACTGCTGCTTTTTTAATATGCCTATGACTACTGTATGGGATCATTGATCACCTATACAGTAACCTGGCATACAGGTAATTAAACAAAATGAAAGAAAATATATATCTAAGAAGCTGGATTTTCCAGCTCAGTACTGTAATAACGATTATCCTGTATTCCTGTCTTCTGTTTTTTTTTTGGTTTTTTTTATCAGAACTATTTGACATTGTTGCAAAAGAAATGCACACGTGTATAAATATATTTTTTCTACTGTATCTTTTACCGCAATAATTCAGTATAATCTTTTGATTAGTCAGCTGTCTTGCATCTATTGCTTGTGGTTTAACACTACTAGAGTTTCCTTTATTATTATTTGTGTCGACTTGCTGTACTAGGACAGATTGCATATTACATTATTTAAAGCACCTTATTGTTTCATTACACGAGGGGATCAAGGAGTTTAAACATCCTTTATCCACTCATCCAACATCAGAGCCGACATCATCTCATCGGGGGATTTTATCCATCCTGTTTCTGATTTCAATCTAAACTGGTCATCCATGGTTCATTCTGTTGTAAACCACATTTAATGACATTGCACACTTACCTTCCGTGACAGGCACAGGGTACTAAAGTTGAGACACAGAAACGGTTACTTTCTGAATCCATTCGGCGGGGTGTACTTAGTTGCTGTATGTGTCACATTATTTTTATTAGTTTTCTGACATAAAAGCCTTTATGACAAATTAGATTAGTTTGTGCAGTGTAGTACAGTCAATAATGTCCATTATGTTGCCATGTGAGATAGAGAAGATGGCTTTTTGTTACCAAAGACTTTATTCCTCCATAAGTACTTCAGTCCCATAGAATCACACACAGTACAAGATCTCAGTTCTGTGCTGTAGATTCCGTGTTGTATTCCAATACATAAGAGTGTCATGGATCATTAGCTGACTCTAAAGATTCCTGTGTAGTTCTCATCCAGTCACAAGTCATCCATTTGTCACCTCCATTGTAAGTGACATTTGACCCAGCTGTAGACTGACATTGCTTTTACATTCCTCTTCCATTCACTCATCATGATGGAAAAACCTTAATATGTATATGAACCTTTATATATATATATATATATATATATATATTAACATAAACATTATTACTGTATATTAACATGCTGACTGTCCTAAGGTTACTTCCTTCCCTTCTCCTAACGCTGCCAACAAAATATTAGGAATATCGTTGTTTTAATCTGCATGCTTTTCCATAGGTGCGTAGGTAGCGTAGTGAACTGTAGGATTTCATCAGGACCAGGCAAAATGTAAACTGGGGAAAGGAGGTTGTTCCTTACAAAAGGAAATTCTATGATTACACCAGTACACTTTGTATACAGTTATGTATCTAATATCTATATCTAATGGAATAAAAGTTTTAGTAACTTTGACATTAATGCTGACCTTTTAAATGCCTGGAGTCTGCTGCTTCCTGGTATCTACACACAGGGGAGAGGGTAGCTAACATCTGGACACTTGGACAGAAATACAGAATAGTAAATCATTTATGATTGTTTCTGTATTCTTTCTGTACTCACTCTGTAAAATTGGATTTCATGGGAGTCGGATCAATTTCTATGAAGACATTTAGTCTTCACCCACTGGGTATGGTTGGCCCATGCGACTGCATTGAGCTTTGTTGGTTAGTTCTCATTTACAGCAGCGGAGGGAGGCTTGTTCATTCAGAATACATCCTGTTGCAAAAGATAAAGAGCCTTCGTAGGTCTGGAAAATACACTAAAGCGGTGCTCTGCATATAAATTTAACTGTGGAACAAAGATTTGCCACTTACAATACCATAATTCATACTGTAAATGCAACTAGTATGAATTCCTCTTAAATTAAGTGTGTTATGCAAGTAAGAGCCATGACTGGATTTATACTTTTTTTCATTTAGATCCATACATTTCATCAGTGGAATCCATCTTAGATTGTAATATTTAATATTATTCCCTCTACTATATAAAGATACATGGGTTCCACCAACTAGTTTTTCCAATCAGATGGATAAGTGTGTGTAAGTATTACAATGTTTCTGGGCGTTAGGAAGCTTCAAGGCTCTTTTTATCCTCGCTTCATGACAACCACCACCTTTATGTAGAAAATAGAATGTGCCTGGTTAGGAGAGACCAGCCAAGGTGCCTCATCTTCACTAAGAGGGAAAGGTATGTTCTAAAGATCCACCATTCCAGTGCGTCTGATGTGTTTTGAAGGACAGACTATATTATGTCTATACTGACTTAAGACTTGATAAGAAGCCTCCAGTATATTGCGAGTTAAGATTGTCATTACAGGAACTCTGTGGCACAAACAATTTTTCTTCTTGAAGAAAAATCTTCTCCAACAATACATTGCGGAGGCCCCACTGGAAAGAGATGCCTAAAATTTGCTGTAAAAATGTAAACCTATGTATGTCCGTACTTTATAGCTGTGTAGAATTATCTTAGGTAGACAGCCTCCCTACAGTTGAGGAACCAGCATCTTAAAAAGTAAGAATACTTTTGCTTTTTACATCCTGTAATACACAGCATGTGCTTTCCTGTTTTACAGAAATACAGCAGACTACTTCGAAATCCATCTGCTCATGTCAAATATAGTATTTAAGTAATAATAAAATATACACACAGAGCAGATCCTGTTTTTTTCCTTTTGTTGCGGTGTCCTTTTTATGATTTTCTGAATTTTGTTGTAAGTTATTTTTATTAACAGTAAAGCTATTTTTGTCTATGTACTGTAATTTTATAAAATATCATTTTTAAATAAACATATTTTGATCTGGGATGTTTTGTGTCTTATTTTGTTTCGTTTCCAGTGAATAAAGGTACCATAGCTTACATAAAATATGTTTTTCATGTCATCTGGCATATCTCCGACCTAAATGGTGACGCTGTACAGAGGAAAAAAATACTCTTGAAGAGACTGTACAATATAACAATCCGCTAGAAAATGGTGTAGATAAAGTTTTGGAAATAGCAAATTTGATAGAAGATGCCTTTATTGAGTAACTGAATTGAAATTGGGTTGCATTCTTTTGATCTTAGTTCTCTACGTCATTTTGTTTCTATGTAACCCCCAATATGTTTGAATTGCTGTCTGTAAACCAATTCTGTGGGCAAGCATGGATAGTCTTTACTGGACTGGGAACTACTAAATTGCTTAACCACCCTGGCACTTCAAGGCCAGCAGCCACCAAATGCCATACGTCCAGCTGCTTGCTAGATGTGTGCAGACTCACCTTACGTTTTAATACTTGCACAGCACCCCGCCTGCATGTATCCAGCAATGTGCTGCACAAACGTTATTTGGAGGCCGCTGGCCTTAAAGTGCCAGGACGATGTAATGAACCCCAGTATTACTCGAGCCTCGAATTGGGTTGGTGTGGGACGTTGCCCCCAGAAGGCCATTCCCGGCTTGCTTTTTACCACTACGTAAACATACAATTTCACCATCAGTTTTATAGATAACATTTCTAACCTATAGCAGAGACGTGTTGTGAATAACGTCCATATTCAACACTATAAATTAATAGTGCCTATATGATACAAATGAGCTAATCTATATAGTTTATAGGTTAAGGACCACAATCTTTGGCAGTCTGGCCAATCTTGAAGTTGAATACGTAAGAGAAACAAGAATTAACCTTCTTTTGTACTGTAGTAATAAACACACTGAAATATATATTTGTTGTTGTCAAGGAATTCAATTGCTGCTGCAGGAATTATCATATCCTCCATTGCTCTGCCAGTGGGTCAGTTCAATCTTGTCTTGTTTGTCATGTAAATCTTGCCTTCCAGGGAAATTAAAATGAACACCCACACATTATTGCAGCAGCCATGGAAACAGCTGATGCTAAATCTAATAGTAATGTGTTTGAAAAAGTATAGAGGGTTATTTTTAAGGCTCCTTGGGCTGCACCTGTTTAGTACGTAACCGTAGTACAAATGTGTATTTTTTTTTTTTTATTTTTTTTTTGTGACAAAAAGTCCCAGTACCACCAGAAACAAGGCGCAATTGCTACCTTTTTATCTTGCATGGTATTTTTTTTGTCTGCAGGATGCCATGGGTGGATTTCTAGTGCAATAAAGTTTTTATATACATATATTTATTTTTTAATTGGCACTTTTACAATTGTTCCTAAGTGATCCGTTGTGTTATTGTGAAGCAGAAGTAACAGCTCGGCCCTTTAGTTCCATGTTAACGTAATGCTACAGTGTATTGTGACGTTTTAGATAATTGTGTGCGTCTAACTTTGTGGCACCCATTTGGGGAAGGCACTTTACTGTTCCAGCATGACTGTGTACAGAGCCCTGTCCTTAACCCTATTAAACATCTTTTGGAAGAATTGGAACTCCATAACTGTGAGCCAGGCTTTCATGTCTTACATCAGTGCCTGAGCTGACAAGTGCTCTTTTGCCTGAATGGGCACAAATTCCCCACAGACACACTTCAAAATCTTGTGGAAAGCCTTCCCAGAAGAGTTGTCTTTGCAGCCTTTTGAGGGGAAGTTTTAGTTCTGCTCAACAAGATGCAGTATGCAGACTGTTGGCTACAGTCGTTCAAGCCATCACCAGGACAGTAAAATGTACAGCGATGTACAAGGACCTTTTTTAAGGCTGGTACAGAGATATACTCTTGCTACTTCTCTGTAGGAGACTGAAATAGGACATACCCATCCGTTACAATTGGACTATACCCTGGTTTACCTGGGTGTTAAAAAGTGAGGGAACATCAAATGGAGAGAGTGAATTCCCCTAGGGTGATTTATTAAGCTTGGTAGAATCTATGAATCAGCAGAGACAGAAGTGATGTGGTATTGACCATAGAGCTGAAACAACGAATCGATAATAATCGATAACGGAAATCATCGATAACGATTTCCGTTATCGATTAATCGAGTGATCAATTCGTTGTTGGAGCACTCGGCTCCTTTTACTTACCTCCGCGAGCGTTCCCCGCTTCTGCTACACGCTCTGCAGTCTCCGCCTTCTAGCTACGTGACGGATGTGACGCGTTCCGGAGGTAAGTATTCTTCATGTCTATGTGCACGGATCGCACAGAGCCACTCGCACAGAGCGAATCGCTCTGTGCGAATGGAGCCACTCGCACAGAGCGGTTCGCTCTGTGCGAGTGGCTCCACTCGCACAGAGCGGTTCGCTCTGTGCGAGTGGCTCCATTCGCACAGAGCGGTTCGCTCTGTGCGAGTGGCTCCATTCGCACAGAGCGGTTCGCTCTGTGCGAGTGGCTCCATTCGCACAGAGCGGTTCGCTCTGTGCGAGTGGCTCCATTCGCACAGAGCGGTTCGCTCTGTGCGAGTGGCTCCATTCGCACAGAGCGGTTCGCTCTGTGCGAGTGGCTCCATTCGCACAGAGCGGTTCGCTCTGTGCGAGTGGCTCCATTCGCACAGAGCGGTTCGCTCTGTGCGAGTGGCTCCATTCGCACAGAGCGGTTCGCTCTGTGCGAGTGGCTCCATTCGCACAGAGCGGTTCGCTCTGTGCGAGTGGCTCCATTCGCACAGAGCGGTTCGTGAGTGTGGGTGCAGGGCAGAGTGGGGGTGGGGGTGCAGGGCAGAGTGGGGGTGGGGGTGCAGGGCAGAGTGGGGGTGGGGGGTGCAGGGCAGGAGACTGGGTGCAGGGCAGAGTGGGGGTGGGGATGCAGGGTGTGAGTGTGGGTGCAGAGCAGAGTGGGAGACTGGGTGCAGGGCAGAGTGGGGGTGGGGATGCAGGGCAGGGTGTGAGTGTGGGTGCAGGGCAGAGTGGGTGCAGGGCAGAGTGTGAGTGTGGGGGCAGGGCTGGGTGCAGGGCAGAGTTAGAGACTGGGTGCAGGGGCACAGTGCAAAGTGCTGGGTGCAAAGTGCCAGTGCTGGGTGCAAAGTGCCAGGGCTGGGTGCAAAGTGCTGGGTGCAAAGTGCCAGGGCTGGGTGCAAAGTGCAAAGTGCTGGTGCAAAGTGCTGAATGCTGGGTGCAAAGTGCTGGGTGCAAAGTGCCAGGGCTGGGGCAAAGTGCTGGGTGCAAAGTGCTGGGTGCAAAGTGCCAGGGCTGGGTGCAAAGTGCTGGGTGCAAAGTGCTGGGTGCAAAGTGCAAAGTGCTGGGGCAAAGTTTCTTGAACAGTAATAGTCCACCTCTTTTCAGAATGTTTGGGGTTATTTTGTTTCATAAATATTGTGTTTGGGTTCTTGTACTTTGAAAATATTGTTTTTTATTACATCATAACAAAATAAGAATGTTAATGTAAATTTTAAGTTGTTTTTTAACATCCAGTTCATTAAATTCTTTTAAATAAACGAAAAATTTGCATATTGTTTTTTTTATCCGATTAATCGATTAATCGAAAAAATAATCGGCCGATTAATCGATTATTAAAATAATCGTTAGTTGCAGCCCTAATTGACCATGCTCAGAGATAGACACCATGACACGGTATGGATGGCCATTCAGTTCAGAGGAACTCGGATGGAGGGTGCCGTTGTGACCTGGCTGCTAATGTGTGGTATTAGGGATGTTCTGTGGTCAGCTAGGGACCACCTGATCTTAAGGAGAGAAGTATCCAAGACTGTTTCAGACTAATTTCTCTAAGTATACTTTAATATATAGTCTTCCAAAACAAAATAGGGGGAAAAGCACTTGAGGTAGAAACAGTCAATCAGTGGGAGGAAAGCATTTTCCACACAGGGCCCTGAACAAACCAAAGCCTGCCCCGTGTGCCTAGCCTGTACATGGAGATAGAAATATAAATACAAAACAGGTGCTGCCAACTAAAGGTCAAAATCCAGAACTTGCCCCAAATAAAAGTAAATTAAAAAAAAAAAAAAAAAAAAAGGAAGGAAAAAAAGTGGCGCACATCTAAAATGAGAAAATGATATATGATACTTCCAAATATGTTTTTTCTTTTTCTGGTTTTCAGACTCAAGCAGGGAGATGAAAATAAAATAAATAAAACAGCTTATAGTGTACTAATCGTTAGGAATAAAATGAAGTATGTTAGTAAATATAGCTGGTAGAATGACCCCTTACTTTAATAGAACAGTTTCTGCTCAAATTGGTAGGCACAGACGATGCCTTGAAGTGGATTCGACAGTAGAAAATCAGCCATCCAGGAAGGGGATGGAGACACAAGTTAAGACGATAAACTTTATAAAACAGTAACAGAAAAGTAGAATCTTACAGTTAAAATGTTGTGAAGCACCTGGAAGAAGCCGTCTGGCGAAACACGTAGTGTGACTGTGCGAGCTGACTCTACTGGAGGAGGAACTACACATAAGACTAGACGCTCTGGTACCGTGTTTCCCCGAAAGTAAGACAGTGTCTTACTTTCTTTTTATCCCTAAAAGCCCCACTATGTCTTACTTTCGGGGTATGTCTTATATTGGGAAAAAATTGTCGAATTTACACCAATCCACACACACATATACACCAATCCACACACACATATACACCAATCCACACACACATATACACCAATCCACACACACATATACACCAATCCACACACACATACACCAATCCACACACATATACACCAATCCACTCTCACTTAATGCTTTCCTACCTTTCCTTTCTTCTTTCAGCTTCTTTTCCTCCTCTTCGCTCCTCTTCTTCAGTTCTTGTCTCCTTCCGGGTCAGAGGGCACGGACAGCGGTGGGCGCGGCTTCAGTGTTGTGCGCCGGGATCTGACAAGAAACCCCGGCGCACAACAGCTGTTGCCGCGCAGATCACAAGGGAGCGGTATCGGAGGTCATTAACAGACCTCCGGCTCCCTTGAGTGATTTTAAGCCGGGTTGAACCCGGCTTAAAATCACTCAAGGGAGCCGGAGGTCTGTTAAAGACCTCCGATACCGCTCCCTTGCGAGCCTGCTCCTCCAGCGGCGGACATTACTGTCCGTCTCTGGAGGGGTGCCGGGTGCCGCAGGTTGGCACCCCCTGGAGTGTGGCGCCCTGTGCGGTCGCACACCCCAAAGGTCGGCCCTGCTCTAAGGGGCCGGCCTTAGGGGTCTGCGGCCGCACAGGGTTTAAATAAAAACATCGGGGGGTTTTTTCAACTTTATTTAACATCCTCCATGTTAAATAAAGTTAAAAAAACTTTATTTAACATCCTCCATGTTAAATAAAGTTTTTTTTAACTTTATTTAACATGGAGGATGTTAAATAAAGTTAAAAAAAAACCCCGATGTTTTAATTTAAATCCTGTGCGGCCGCAGACACGTAAGGCCGGCCTTGGTGGGGACTTCCCGGCCCCTTAGAGTGGCGGACCCGGCAAATCCCCCGTGTTTCCCCGAAAGTAAGACATATGTCTTACTTTCGGGGTACGGCTTATATTAGCTGACCCCTCTGAAACTCCCGATATGTCTTACAATCGGGGGTGTCTTACTATCGGGGAAACACGGTAGTACCGCTGTGGCGGCAGTTATATAGAACACGGTCCTCCACAGATAGACTCAGCTCACCTTAGACAACGATTTTTACCCTGTATTTTTGGATTTACTGTTTTTGTTATTGCGTATACATATTCATACCATTGATTCTATTCTGTGCAGTATGTCTTGTATATGATATTTATATTTTGTTGTGGAATAAGCTCAATGTTCTTAACATCTGTAGGTGGAACACTCAGGCTCATGCTGGGAGCTGCGCTCTAAACAGCAGACAAATGCAGATGAGGAAGCCCATGTAACCATAGCTTTTTGGGGTGTCCTAGTCATAGACATGTCCTATTTGACATAACCATATTTTATTTTGCTGCTTGGGGTTCATTCACCAAAATGAGGCAATCTGGAATATATGAATTATTCAGTACTAACCAGCCCTTTTTATAAGAGAGATCCACTGAGGTTTGCCCCTTCTTCAGGGTGAGATGTTTCAGCATGTGTGTGTGTGGGTGGTATAATCTCCCATTGTGAAACATCTACTCTTAATGCAACATTGAGGTGGACCGCACTCCAAACATTTCCATATAACATGAAAACATACCAAATAAATTGGGAAACAGAGAAACCTAGCATGCTTCACTTTATAGGCAGACTTAAAGGCTTCATGCAACAACAGCTCTTTGACAGCAACTTCATTTCCAGATATGAGGGAAAATCTAATTTTCTCTGTTCTTTAAGAACAGTACTCAGTGCTTTTTCATAGTGGATTTTTATCTGCTTCCAAGATATCCAGTTACTTTCCAAGGTAATCAGGATTTTTACTTTAACCAGTTTAAGCGCCATTGTATATATAATGATATGTTATTAAGGAAGTCAAACATTTCACTGAATAATAGCTTTAATCAGTCCTTGGTCTCATCCTAAATTTAGGATTGCACTATGTCTATCCAGTGCAGTATTGTCTTATTTCCACAAGGGGGGGCTCATTACTTGTAGAATTTCCAGCTGTAACAAGCATTGAACTGCTATTGGGAACTAATGTTCTTCGACATTTATGCCCGAGACTGCCTATGGTTGCTTCAAAATAATTTAATACAGACCATTTCAGTGTCTGAGTGATATGAAATGGTGTGAAATGCCTCATTTCGACATTTAATCGAAATGAAATATTTTCCCAAATGTGTTAAGCTTGGTCCATCTCTGTTATATGAGCACTGTTATTATTTTTTATTGTTTTATATAGCGCCATCAGATTCCACAGCGCTGTACAAATAGTATCTAGGACAACTAGTATATAATGACATACAGAAACAGGTAAGGCTAAACAGCTTACAATCTAGCTCAAAAACGTTCAAAACTGACTATTTCTTAAAAGACAGATGGCTTTGACATTCACTTTCTGTAGTTAAAAATCAGGACAGGCAGAAAAGGGGACTTCCAATGAGGGGAACTGCAAATGTTTTTTATGCTCCAGAGGGCCAGATCATCCCTTAGATATTACCCTATAGTGTACATTTTTTAATACTACTGGCTTAAGGGATTTGATGTAGTACATATTTTTTCTATATGTATTTTTTTTTACTTTTAGAGCTAGGGCAATATGATGGGCCATTTTTTAACCCCTTGATGACAACTAACGTGCCAGGCTAGTCACGAAAAGGCATCTGCTTAGCGACAATTGACGTGTCTGGCACGTCATTGGGTTAGACAAGCGTAGAAAGCAATAAACGATTGCTTTCTTCTCTCAGATGGTGTTGCTGCAATGCCTCGACTTTAAGGTATCCAATAACACCGAAAATAAATGCAGGGGCCCAGTACAATTGCTCCTGGCAGCAGTGGTATTCACCATAAGGAAATTGCCTTTCAATTATGGCGGCACCTTGCGGATAAAAAAAAAAAGTACTTAAGCTCCTAAACTTAGCGAGTTTTGCTGAAGTCCCTCTATATAGAAACATTCAGCGAAGTCCTCCATTTGTGGTGGCAATGCCCTCCCGTTGCCCCGTTCTGGACCTCCATCCATTCGCAACTACAGCACTTTACTAATAGGACCATCCTATTCACCCCAGAGTTTTTTCTTCTCCATCACATACCTTACTCGGAGACTTGGTTTCGTAAATCGATAGTTCGGCATCTTCTGCCGGCTGCGAAGGCACTGGTCCCCCTGCACTGGGGCAGTCCAACCCCGCCTACTTTTAGGAAGTGGGTTCTCCAGGTGGAGCAGATACGGGTGTTTGAAGAATTGTCTTTGATGGCTGCTGGGGCAACCGAGCGCTATAGGAAAACATGGTATTACTGGCTAGAGTTTGTGTCGGGCCCTCGCATCCGCTCACTATTGGATTAGTCGCAGGGATTGCCATCGCCATTTGAGTCGTTTTTTTTTGTTTTTTTTTCTTTTTTCTCCTCTTCTATGTGTTATTTCTGTTTCCTTCCCCTCCCCTCCTCTCCCTCCTCCCTCCATTCCTTGTGTGCCTCCCTTTCCCTTTTATGCAGTCTCTCCTTCAGCACTTGGTATTCCTGCCAGCACGCAGTCTTTATCATTTCACCGGCCACAGGTTGTGGCTCATTTGAGTCTGTGTGTATTTGCCATCGTATTTTACAATGTGAATCTCCTGCGTTCAATCTCCTGCTTCACTTGGAATGACATGTTGTTCAATTTTTCTCTCCTCTTTCCCTTTTTGTACCCTTTTCAAATTCAATAATAAAGAATAAAAAAAAGTCCTAGGAGCGTTTCAAACAGCCACCTTTTAGAAACAGCATGCCTCCAACAAGGCGGTGCTCCTTTAAGAAGAATAAGAGTTCCCAGAGGGTCTTTCCAGACTTTGCAGGTACTGCAGCCAACCATGCAGGTCAATGGAGCCCAGTTCACTAATCACTATGTGATCAGTGAAATAAGTTTAGAAATAGTTTGACAAAGGCTGGAGGAAATGGTTAAATCACAAGCACTTGAAATAACCTGGGGCGTGTAGTTTTCAAAAATATATCGTTTGATTGGCCAGGTTCACAGATGTCCCAAAAAGGGCATGAGCGCAGGATCACCAAATGTCCATATATGCACCTCCCTTTGGCCCCCCAATCAACTAAGTAAACCTATGCATGGGTGGTATCACTGTACTCAGGATAATGTTGCTGAACACATTTCGGGGTGGTGTTTGACACTAACATGTACCAGAAGCTGTAAACTCATACCTAAAATAAAATGTGTGTGAAAAAAAACACAAAAAATACTACTGCAAACAGGGCCAGGCCAAGACAAAATGCCGCCTGGGGCGAAGTTTAAAATGCCGCCCCCCCATTATCTACCCTTCCACTCCCTGCCGCCCACCCATTATCTACCCTTCCTCTCCCCCCCCCGTACTTACCTTTCAGCAGTCCTGCGGTGAGTCTCCCTGCTCGGTCTCGGTGCCAGCTTGCAATGCTGAGCGCCGGAAATGACGTCATCTTCCGGCGCTCAACATTACAAGCCGGCACCGAGACAGAGTGTCACGACCGCTAGCACCACGGCACTCACCGCAGAAGTTCTTCCACCTGGAGTCCTGTTCCCAAAGGAGACCCTCGTGAGCAGCAACCAGGACTTAGATGATCGCAACAGTGAGGAGGCCAGGTATAGCAGGTATAGTAGATATAAGTTGAGAATGCAAGGTGTAGAAGTCAGCGTAGAATAGGATTCACAGATGAACTCAGCAATGCCGAGTTCATCTGTGAATCCTATCACAATCAGGATGGTCAGGATAGCCAGGTCGGTACACAAATCAGGCAGTCGTACAAGCCGGGGATCAAAACCAGAGCGGGTAGTCAGACGAGCCAAATAAATAACCAGGTATCACAGGCAGAGGTACAAAATCGATAAGCAGAAGGGAAGTCAGGCAAGCAAATGGTCAAAATCACAGGAACAAACTCACAGCGATACTGAAGCACGAAGACCACAACAGGGTAACTAGAGAGAGCACTTCCTGGTTTTTAAATCCACTGCCTTCCCATAGCTCCACCCCTCCAATGACATCACTACAGCAAGCCTCTTGCCCTGCCTAGCCACGCCCCCTCTGATGTCAGCAGGACCAGAGGAGGACCGTGCCCTGGTAAGTATAGATTTCTGAGACTGGCGGGTGCGAGGAGTAACACCGAGCTAGAGGGCTCGCAGAGGAGAGAGAGAGGGGCGCCGAGCGGGTACTGACAACTTGGTAAGCGAAAACCACTCGGCGCCCTCTCTCTTCTCGGCTTTAAAAAAAAAAAAGGGCTTGGGGCAGCCCCTTCTCGGCTCCATTGTCGGACTGGCCCTGACTGCAAAATTTGACAAAGGCTGCTAGTAAAATGTGTGCAAGATCATGAGATCAAAATAATGGTACCTAAAGAAAGCCCTGGGCTTTTGTTGTTGGGATAAACATTATATAACTTGTGTGGGTTCAGTAAATGAGAGAAAAGAAAATTACAGCTAAACACGAGCACTGCAGAAATGATAAACCAGCCATTGACCCGAAAGGGTTAAAATTATGTTTTTGTATTTTTCAGATTTAATTTATTGTTTGCTTGGTTGCAATATTTTTTTTTGTGATATTTCTTATTTTATTGATGTCCGTGAGCTGACTACTTTATTTTTATATTAATTTATATATAATATACACTAGAGCCCTGCACGGGACTGCTTTTTTATTCCCGCTCCTGCCTGCTCCCGCTGATTTTGTGTCCAATCCTGCCCGCTCCCGCAATGTGGGTGTTCCGCTCCTGCCACATTTGTGGTGAATCCCGCCCGCTCCCGAGATAAATGTGGCCAATCACGCCCACCTCCTTACCTGAACTGCAGATTTCCCGCGCAGTCCCGCAAGGCTGTCCTCGAGTTGTTCCCTCACAGCGTCTCTTCTCTTGCTCCGCCCAGGAACACCGCAGAGTCACGGGAAGTGATGTCACATCACGTGACTCCGCTTTGTTCCTGGGCGGAGCAAGAGAAGAGACGCTGTGAGGGAGCAACTCGAGGGCAGTTTCGCGGGACTCCGTGGGATTACCGGGACCCGCAGGTACAGTGGCTCCTGCCCGCAACACCACCAAGACCGCCCGTGCCTGCAAGTTTTTTTGGCGGGACCCGCCTCCAATTGCAGTCCTCTAATATACACTCACAGGCCACTTTATTAGGTGCACCTTGCTACTACTGGGATGGACCTCCTTTTGCCTTCAGAACTGGCTTAATTTTTCTTGGCATACTTTTTACAAGGTGCTGGAAAATTTCTCAGAGATTTTGGTCCATATGGACATGATGGCATCACGCAGTTGCTGCAGATTTGTCGGCATAATACTCAGGTAGGCTGTCGCGTTTAAACGATGTTTAATTGGTACTAAGGGGCTCAAAGTGTGCCAAGAAAATGTCCCCCCACACCATTACACCACCACCAGCCTGAACCGTTGATACATGCTTTCATGTTGTTTATGCCAAAGTCTGACCCTCCTATCTGAATGTTGCAACTGGAATTGAGACTTAGCACACCAGGCAATGTTCTTCCAGTCTTCCATTGTCCAATTTTGGTGAGCCTGTGCGACTTGTAGCCTCAGTTTCCTGTTCCTAGCTGACAGGAGTGGCACCCGGTGTGGTCTTCTGCTGCCATAACCCATCTGCTTCAAAGTTCGACGTGCTGTGCGTTCAGAGATGGTATTCTGCATACCTTCATTGTAACGAGTGGTTATTTTAGTTACTTTTGCCTTTCTGGCATCTCTACCAATCTGCCCATTCTCCTCTGACATCAACAAGGCATTTCCATCCACACAACTGCCGTTTACTGGATATTTTTTCTTTTTTTAGGACCATTCTCTGTAAACCCTAGAGATAGTTGTTCGTGAAAATCCAAGTAAAGCAGCAGTTTCTGAAATACTCAGACCAGCCCATCTGGCACCAACAACCATGCCACCTTCAAATTCACTTAAATCCCCATTCTAATGTTCGGTTTGAACTTCAGCAAGTTGCCTGACTACGTCTACATACCTAAATGCTTTCAGTTGCCTTATATGATTGGCTGATTAGCTATTTGCATTAACAAGCAATTGAACAGGTGTACCTAATAAAGCGGCCAGGGAGTGTATGTATAACGTTTCCCTTTTTGTAAGAGGAAGAAACTCTTTTCTCCCTGACCTACCCTGCACAGATGTGTGCGATTTAATGTATCCAATGTGTGCTAGACAGACAATGCTGGGTGTCTCATATCATCCAGTAAATGCCTGATTGTGTGATTGGGCATTCTTTATATAACAGTGTGCTGGTACTCACACTGAGCGTTCCCAATCTATCAGCAGGAAACCAACAATGCTGGCTTCTGCTGGCAGATGAGACTCCAGGCTGTCAGTAACAGTGGCTATTAACTTCATTGCAGTGACTAGGAGATGTCCCCGCTGCATAAAAAAAAAGTATGGTGCATTTTGCTTCACTCTTTATGGACATACCTGTATAGTAGAGTAGTGAAGCACTTAATAAAGCATAAAGTATGTAAGCAATGCATAATCCTTTATTTTAAACCCCGACAATTGTTTAATTTTACTTACCTTAATGTTATCTTACCTACCCAGGAATGGCTCTCTAGCACTCTTCAACCTTGTCATCGTGAAAGCCTCCTGGCTGATCATAGCACTGTAAAGATTGTTACATGCAACATAGTATTCAACATAATAGTGTATACATGGATGCCACAAATTGTTCAACAATACACGTACGGAAGGTTCTGACACCCATAATTGAAAGTTCTGCCCTGTTTGATCCGTGGTCTGTCTGGGAGAGGTGACAATGGAAAGCATCCTGTCCACATGGAGCAAAACCTAAACTAGGGACACCTATGCAAAACATCTGGTAACACCTAAGCACACATTACTAGGTATCCTACTGACTACATAGCTGTAGTAAAGAAAGAAACTGGGATCTGTCTTCTGATCTACTGGCTTCCATTATTGCTACAGATTTCCCCAAGATCCTGTCTGGTTTGGCCACACCAGAGATGGTTTAGGCTAATGTGGCATTGAGCAGGCTGATCAATAAACAAAAGGACATGGCATGGATTACATCACATTTGTTTATGTAGTGTCAACAGATTCTGTAGTGCTGTTGCAACAGTAACAGTAGAATAATTTAAAATCACAAACCATAACAAAGCAGTATAAAAAGAGAAGAGGGCGCTTCTCTGGCTTATTCTGGCTTATTCCTGATACAATCTAGTCTGTAATTAAGGGGTAAGTGAAACAGTAGGATACTACTGCTCGGATAAGGATGAGTTGGTTGAGTCAGCCTGATATGTAGAGGTTGTTGGTCATTCAGATGGCTTGATTAGGATGCTGGCAGAGACTGTATGCTTTTTGAAAAAAGTGGGTTTTCAGAGAACTTTTAAAAGTCGCATATGAGAGAGAAAGTCTGACGGAACAAGAACATGAATTCCAGAAAAGATACAGCATGGGTGAAATCCTGAATGCGTGGGAATCATGGTAGAAGAGAGATGCAGGTCAGTTAGAGGAACAAAAAGGACAGTTGGAGGACAGGTTTTATTTATATAGGGGGGACGAGATAAGGAAAGGGGGGAGGGTTGTTAAGGCACTGAGGGTAAGGATCAGAAGTTTTAATTTATTCTGGAGGGTATCGGAAGCCTATGGACCAGTTGGTACAGTGAAGCAGATTGTAGCTGTAAAAGGCGGGAGAGGGGGAGACCAGTTAATAGGGACAGAAGGGATGACCACCCCTCTTTCTTCAAACTCTTCATGTCCATAGCATCAGTGACACAGCTCTTTCACTGGATCTTGCTCCTCTGCACCACCTCTATCTATTGGTCCTCAGGGCTCAGTTCTTGGGCTTCTACTCTTCTCCATCTAAACCTCTTCACTATATCTAATACCACAAATTATGCATATGACACCCTAATCTATATCTCCTCACCCGACTTTTCACCCTCTCTTCTAACCCATGAGGCTGCATTACCTGAAGCTTAACATCTGAGCTTATGGTTATGCTGCCATCCCTTCTGTCCACAACTCCAGGTATTCCTATTACTGTTGAGAACTCACCATTCAACTAACTGACCAAGTTCGCTACCTTGGTGTCACAATTGAACCCGCTTTCTCCTTCATCCCTCACATCCAGTACCAAAACCTGCCTCCTTTACCTAAAAAGCATATTCTAAATCCACCCATTTCTCACACAAGTGTGGTGTTTAAACCAAATATAAAAATATAACAAAGGTTCGTCTACATTCAAAGGTATTTATTATAAGGTAACAACACAGCAAACCCATTTATCTCATATACACACGCATAGCCAAACCCCACAAGACAACAACCCCCTTTTATCTCTCTCTCTATACATATAACAATTCCCTTCAACACAATTTGATCTCACCCAATGTTAAGCCTCCAGATCTGATAATAGCTCACTGCTTGGAGCTGACTCTTACCACATCCACCATGGAGGAAAAGGAAAAAGAACTGAAGGAGTCCATGTGTGGCATTATATTATATACCCTTCATTTGACAAAACATCCTGTTTCATCACTTCCTTTAGTGAACTGTGGGAGGGAAGGATTCTAAGAACGCCCACCTTAACCTATTCCCTTTGTTTATGAGGACAAGACAAGTTACCACAACAAGAAGCAACCAAAATATGAATCCATTCCCTTGTGATATGGGAGTTGTGGACAGAAGGGATGGCAGGATAACCATAAGCTCAGTCTTTGAGATATTAAGCTTCAGGTAATGCAGCCTCATGGGTTAGAAGAGAGGGTGAAAAGTCGGGAGAGGAGATATAGATTAGGGTGTCATATGCGTAATTTGTGGTATTAGATACCAAGTGAAGATATGAGTTATCCAAGTGAAGAGGTTTAGATGGAGAAGAGTAGAGGCCCAAGAACTGAGCCCTGAGGACCACCAATAGATAGAGGTGGTGCAGAGGAGCAAGATCCAGTGAAAGAGCTGTGTCACTGATGCTATGGACATTTTTGAATGCTAGGGGGCTGTGCAACTTCAGACACTGCCCACAGTGCATCATAGCTGAGGAGACTTCACTGCATCTGTTCTGGCAGCATCCTTTTGCATAGGCCTTATTGAGGTCCCAGTACCCTCCTACCATTCAGCTTTGTATTGACCATTTCCTGGAACTCACATGGTGTCCTAGTGTTAAGGACACTATGTGGTTTGCCAGAAACTGCCTGATCCTGAGTAGGGAACAGGTAATGGTTCGAGGCTATCACAGGCTGATCCTCAGCTTGCTAAGATACTGTCTTGAGGAGGAGGATTAGTCCCCAGTAAACATTCACTGTGCTGGTGGAAAAAGTAAGTGAACCCTTGTTTTAATAACTAGTTGAACTTCCTTTGGCAGCAACAATCTCAAACAAGCGCCTCCAGTAGTTGCAGATCAGACCTCCACAACGTTCAAGAGGGATTTTGGACCATTTTTCCTTACAGAAGTTCAGCCATATTCTTAGGATGTCTGGTGTGAACTGCTCTCTTGAGGTCATTCCACAGCATCTCCAATGGGTTAAGGTCTGGGCTCTTACTGGGACACTCCAAAAGGCATTTTTTTTTAAAAGCCATTCTGTAGTAGATTTACTTTGATGTTTAGGGTCATTGTCTCACTGCATCACAGCCATCCTGTCATTATCCTGCATGATACTCCCTTCACTATACCATTGGGATAATATTTTCATGTAAGTATGCACTGCACTCAATACACCATACTCAGTGCTGTGTGTTTTTCCTGAACAACTCAACCTTAGTTTCTTCAGTCCATAAAACATTTTTTCAGTAGCGTTGTGGAGTGTCAAGGTGTTGTTCGGCAATCTTCAGGTAAAAAGCTATGTTAAATTAAAGAGCAGCATCTTCCTCTGTGGTGTCCTACCATGGACTCCATGTTTTGTATATGGTTGCCTCATGAACAGAGATGTTAACCATTTCCAAGGATTCCTTGATGTCTTTAGCTGTTACTCTATGGTTCTTTTTTTACCTTATTGAGCATTCTGGACACAGAGGAGGAAAGTAAGCATCAAGATTTTAAGTCCTTAGTTTTGTGTATAGAAAGGTTGATTTATACGAAAATGGAACATTTTGAATGCTGAGTTGATAGAATAGAACAATTGTGAATATTGTCATATTGTAAAACACAGAGATAGATTATCTTCTCTACATATTTGTTGTGAACACAAAGAGAATATATGTATGTTACCGACATACATATCCAGTGACCATGATTAAAATACTCTTTTCATAATGCTGGCAAAAGAACAACAATTCACTGAGAAAAGTAGGCTTTAATAGTTAATTTCCTGACCAGCCAGATTAACAAAATGACAAGACTCATTAAACATGTTTACGTGTTTCCAAATTATTGGCATTACCCTTTAATGAAATCCTCATTTCTCTATCGGATTATTGTAATAGTTTGTTCTTCATGTCTAAATACCAGTGTAGAATATACATGGAAAATGAATAAGGGAAAGAGAACAAAGAAGAAATGAAGGAGAGAAAGGAAGGATTTAGAGAAGATAAATATGGCTTTGATGAAGCGAAAGGAGAGCTTTTATCTAAGGCAGGCATATTGTGCAAGTCCAGCCACATAAACAATGGATGCCTTATGCACCTCACTCCTCTGGCAGACCCACAAACTGCAGACTCAATGAGGACTCAGGGAGATATCTGTGCATAGGGAAATAAAGAGCAATTCATAAGGGACTTGGAAGGTAAAGATTTGCCCTTAGAACCGTTTTTGTCCTAGCCAAAAGGTATTCACATTCCATGAAGAGAAAGGCTGACTCTATGAAATGAGGGCCTAAGGGAGGCTACTATATTCTCACAAACTCCTAGAATTAACTATTTGACAGCTAAAAAAATGAATTCCATTGACTGTATTAACATTAACCAGAATACATACTCAAATGCCAGGCACAGATATAATAAATATTTTTTCAATCTCCAATATTTTTGCATACACACCGGCTCATGTATGCAATTATTTAGAGTAAATGAATGCCTGACATGAAAGTTATACTGGAGCAGAGTAGAGAGCTTTGAGAGTTGTTGGGGCTTCAAGCCCAAAATATGCATGAGAGTGTTGCACAAGCTGGGGCTAAACTGGAAGGCTGAATTACAGGCAGCTGTGTACTTGTACAATAATATTTGCCAGCCAGAAGGAATACTTTTGGCTGCTGAATTAAAATGGCCACTTTTTACACGTACAAGTATATATCCAGGGCTGGCCCAAGGCAAAATGCCGCCTGGGGCGAATTTTAAAATGCCGCCCCCCCTCCTTAATCTACCCTTCCTCTCCCTCCGTCCCTGCCGCCCCCCCCCCCCCCCTTGTACTTACCTTTCAGCAGTCCTGCGGCGAGTCTCCCTGTTCGGTCTCGGTGCCGGCTTGTAATGCTGAGTGCCGGCACTCAGCATTACAAGCCGGCACCGAGACCGAACAGGGAGACTCGCCGCAGAGGAGAGAGAAAGTGCCGCCCCTTCAAAAGTGCCGCCTGGAGCGGTTGCCCCACTCGGCTCCATTGTCGGGCCGGCCCTGTATATATCTATACATGTAATATATATATATATATATATATATATATATATATATACATATACACTCTAGTGGGTACCATTCAAGTCTATACACATCATTGCCAATGGAGAATGCAATGCAGCTTCCAAACAGTGGGGGCCCCTTGTGTACAGGAGTATATACCAGTATATATTCCAAATGACCAGAGGCTATGGTCAATTTTTTTTTCTCTGTCTTTTTTTTTTTATTGGCCCAAAGTGAGGGCTTCACTGATAACTGTTGCACGTGTCCTCATTTGAGTGCCAAGGGGGTGGATAGGGATTTTTGACCACTGTCAAAAAAGTGCTCCAAATGAAATCAGCAGGAGCACTTTCTGCCTGTGCATCTGGTCTTATTGGACGTCCCTTAGTGTATAAAATGGTCAAATGTAATATTTGGGGCAAATTCCATATTAACATTTACCGGGACACCTTCTTTGGAAGTTGTGGCTATAACAGACCGAAGGTGGTGCTATAGGATGGCTTGGACAGGGACCAAGGGAAGGACCAGGAGCCCATACTTTCTTGTGAGATAATGAAGTCGCATGGGAGCTGTGATTTAGGTCTGTGTTGCAGTGAGATAGTAAGAGGAGTTTGGAAAAACAGTCCCACAGAAAATAGGACACTAAGGAGGTATGGCTATATCTTGATAAAATTATCAAATAAAAAGGCTTCTAAAGCTACCCGACTATTTTTTTTTTTTATTTGCTATCATTATTCATGTTAAATCCTTTTACTCTATATTAACGTCGGTATTAACCTATAAACCATTCTGCTTGTCTGCCACCAAAAATAGTTTGAGAAATGAATGGCTTGAGCCTGTGAAAGAGTTTGAACTAATTATAGATTGAGTAATCACTTCTATTAGATCTCACTTAACTTAACAGCATTAAGTGTCAGACAGCTAAATCTAAATACCCTACTTATTCAAACATTGTAATGCATACATCACAATAGTTATCGTTACAGACTTGGGCTAATCATACATGCTTTACAGTTGAAATCAGGATAGTTTGGTGATACATTAAACTGATTGCAATTGATGGTCCCTTTATAATATGTACTTAAGCAGACGTGCCAATTATTATTTAATGCAGCATTAGAAAACCAGCTTGGCATATAAAAACTATCCTTTTGTGAAAGTGTATTTCATTTTGACAGAAACTATATCCATAACATCTAGTTTTCATATTATAATATATAGAAATATTAACAGTCCATAAAAACCTTAAAAGTATGTCTTTGGGGCTCTTAGCTATACATACTACTGATACCACCAAGCCATAAGAAAATAAATAACTGCAAAATTAAACAAACTAAGGTGCTTTGTAAGTAAAGCATTATATGTAAATGGGTAAAACAATAGCTGAAGTAGGTAGCGAACAAATAATAGTGCAAGTGGATCTCTGGACAAATATATGACCAAATGTATGTGGACAACCCTCCTAATTATTGAGTTTAGATGTGTCCAGGAGATCTCTACCTACCAGAATGCATAGTGTCTACTGTAAAGTTTGGCTGAGGAGTCTGGGTCTGGGGCTGTTTTCAGGGTTTAGACTAGCCCCCTTAGTTACAGTGAATGGTAATGTTAATGCTACAGCATACCAATACATGTTGGACAATGCTATGCTTTTAACTTAGTGGCACTGGTTTAGGGAAGGCCCTTGTCTATTCCAGCATGACTGTGTCCCAGTGCACAAAGCAAGGTCCATAAAGACATGTTTGTTTATGAAGAAGTGGCGTGGGCCTTAACCCCACTGAACACCTTTTGGAGGAATTGGACCACTGAATGCAAACCGGCTTTCTCATTCAACATTAGTGACTGACCTAACAAATGTGCTTTTTGCTGAATAGGCACAAATTCCCAAACAAACACTCCAAAATCTTGTGAAAAGTGGAGGCTGTTATAGAGCCAACTCTATATTAATGCCCATTGTTTTGGAATGCGATGTCCAACAAGCTTATGTAGGAGTAATAGTCATATATATGGCCATATAGTGTATATTTATTATGGTTCCTAAGCATTTGCATCTAATTTAATTGTTGGTTTCCAAGTGATCAGGAACCCAATAAAGGCTCACTGGACAACAGAAACAAAGAGAAGGATTCTTTTACTCTTATCTTCAACATGCTTATTTTCTTACCCATATCATCACTAGGATGTAGGACACTCTCATAGGACCACAAAAAATTCAACCCAGAATCAAGGTAGGTAATAGGCAAGGTCAATACAGCAGTCCGGTGGTCAGAGCACATGGCTGGTGTTAAGAAATGGTAAAAAAATCCAGATGGCAAATGGAGGTTCAAAAAAGATTCAAACTTTTGTACTTTGTTAAATCCCTTTATGTATTTATAATCCCTATTATATCTGTTCTCTGCTCCAAGCTTTTTATATAGAGAGGGATTGCTTAGACATTCTTGATATTTTTATTTGTGTAACAGTACAGTCTGTTCATAATGCCAACTGACAAAATCTTTAGGCAATACACAAATGCTACCACGTCCACATACTTGTGGGCCTCAATAGTCTTATTTTACATTTGAGTTATGTGAATATCAAAAGTTTATTTTGGATACATTTTTCTGAAACAGAGAAAAGAACAGTGAAAATCCCACAATGTGAAGTTATCCTCATTCAGAATTCAGAAATGCAAGTGGGAGTTTTTCCATGTAATTTTCCCAGCATCTAGCACAATAAATGCTTGTTTTTATCGCACCCACTTCTTTTGAGTATACTGTCATACTACTAGCAGCACTCGCAGGGCCGGACTGGGACGACAACGCAGCCCTAGAACTTTAAGCCAGATGGCCGCCAATGACGTAAGTGCATCTGACAGGAGGATATGAGGTCACACTCTACATGTTTATGGTCACATAGCGTGCTGCCGGTCATATCCAGCTAGTGACAACATACTGTAGCACCCTATCTGTCTCTGGATAGGCGGATTGGGTATGTATGAAGTAATTTGCCCGGTGTACCAGATGGCCAGTCCGGGCCTGGCTCCCTGTATTATGATTTTGTTATGTACACTGTAAAATACCCCCAAGCACTTTTTTTTTTTTTTTTTTTTTTTTTGAAGTGGAAGAGAGAGAGGGGCGCCGAGTGGTTTTCGCTTACCCGCTCGGTGCCCCTCTCTCTCCTATGCGAGCCCTCTAGCTCGGTCTTGGTGCCGGCTTGTAATGCTGAGCGCCGGAAGTGACGTCAATTTCCGGCGCTCAGCATTACAAGCCGGCACCGTTGCAGAGCAGGGAGACTCGCCGCAGGACTGTTTCAAGGTAAGTACAAAGTGGGGGGGGGATAGGGTAGATAATAGGCAGGGAGGGTAGATAATGGCGTCGGCGAAGTTTAAAATGACGCCCACCCCCCCAGCGTCAGCCCTGGGGGCCGGCCCTGGGGGCGAATATTTAGATCTTCCTACATTTTCCTGGTTTAGTATTTACAACATGGCAGAATGGTGCATTAACTAAATATATGGTAAATATTTAAGCTCACTAACTATATCATGCATTTCCAAAACTGTTGTGACACTATATATTTCATTCAATGGGTAACATTCTAGCACACATGTGAGTTGTATTTTTCTCTTAATGGTTAACGTCTGATATTCCATTTATTACTATGGTACTGCTAATTCTTTTACTAGTGTTCCTGTTGGGGCGTCTGAAGAAGGACATCAGTTGAAATACCTTTTGTAATCATGTGGATACGAAGATAAGCCGTTCTTCTGAGTGCTGAAAAACTTTCCCAGGAACAAATAGTTTAATACTTCTTAAGGGACAGTACAACATAAACTGAAGAGATTTTCTTATAACAATTTACTTTCATCCAAAGCAAGACCAGGCAAACCAAAAGTAACCCTACATCATCAGAAGAACAGAATATCAAGCTAACATTGTTACGTGATAGAACAGCATCTGCATCCACAATTCAACATCCAACGCCAGTAAGCAAAAGCAAAGTCAAATGATAACTGGCAAAGTGCCGCCTTTATGGCAAAGTCACGCTCTCTAAACCACTTCTTCATCAAACAAACAAGTGTAAATCTTTAACAATGGGTCAAACAATACAGACATTTCACAGAGGAGACTGAAAACCTCCACTGAACGTACAGTATTTGGGAACATTTGAAAAGGTGAAACACACTGTAGCCTCTCTAGACAATCTGCGATGCTCTAAGGGAGTGCTGGAATAATGTGGATTGTGAAATTCTGCAGAAAGCAAATGGTGGCTGTACCAAATATTAAGAAATATTCCGAAATTAATAGGAACCACATGTAGCCAACATAAGAAACCAAGAGTTAAATAATTGTATTTTTTTTAAATTAAATAATTTAATACATCATCTTGTATAATGGCATAAACATTTTTAGATAACAGGTTTATTCACTAAACTGAATATGTAGGTGAACAGGAGCATTCCAGTTGAAGGTCAATCTGTGATAATTATCTCTTGTGTGGTGGACCAGATTATCTTTACATAATGCAAGTGTGGAGATTACTTTGATACCATCTCACATATTAAACCAGGCATTATGCTGGGCTAATTTATTTCTTTTTGCAGTAAAAAGTCACTAGGGCTTGCATTTCATAATGCATTATTAGTTTGGTTATAATTCAAATCACTAAAACCTACCTGCAAACTCAAGGTCTGGTGAATAAGCCCCACAATGGGCCTTTGTCCATGTTAACGCTTCAAGTATTACCTGTGTTCAGTGGATTGAAACCTATGCTAAATCACTGTTCACCCCCAAAAAAAGTAAAGATAAGCAATTAACCCTTCACTTTCTAAATGACACCGGACGCTACATCTCCCTAACACCATAATTCCAGTTGTATCGATCTGCTTTAAATGTAACAGTGTTTGATGGACAGCACTGATAGAACTGATTTCCTACATTTAACAGCTCTGCCATATCCTATAACATGTTCAGAAGTTGTACAAAATAAAAAAGAAAACTGAGTCTATATTTTGTAAAAAAGGAATCTAATGATTAGTATGGACACTAGTTTTAAGGGGTACATGTATTTAACATATTCTAAGTAAAATTGATCATGGCGATGTATTAGAAGCTGTGTTTAATGTCTTTAATGTTTAAGTTCACTATATTGAACTAGAATTCCTTGCCACCACGCTCATATGCTGAGTCGAATTATATTCTTTGACACTATATATGCCAAACCAATTAATCAGAATCAGCTCCCCTTTCCATTAAAAAAAATTGTTTCCTTTATTCAACAACTTCCCAATGCTAACTCTATGTAATTATGTAAATGTTTTACATTTAATTACAGGAGGTTGAATAAAAAGGTATTGCAAATTATCTATTTATTGAATGCAGCATCTCTATTGCTAAAATAGATTAAAAAAGTTATTGAGATTGAAGCTGCCGTATAGTTATTAGTAAATATTTTTTTTTCATTGAAGCAGTATGTTCTGATAATGCAGAAACATTATAGTTAAAGACTGACATCAATTTTATTTCATTATTATATTTGTATTAAAACCTCTTTGCCACATCTAATTACATTTTTGACATTCATGGCAACTTTAGATCTAGATAAACATTCAAGGAGAAAAACAGTTGTTTTTATTTAAGAAATCATCTTCAAAGAGGGAATCTATCAGATCTACACATTTTGAACAACTGTCTGGACAGCAACTGTCATCTTTCTTTAAAAAAAAAAAAAGATATTTGTAACCCAATTTAGCATTGCAAAATCAGATAAGCAATATTAAAGCACAGGTGCCCTGGTGTATTACATGCTGTCGCACAACAAAAACCTTTAACTTCTTTTCATATGAAAAGATAGTTTACACGAAATAAGTTACATTTCTCAAAGAGTTAAATTGTTTCCATATGTCAAAGCTTTGTAAACAGCGGTAGGAAGCCTCGGGCAAGGTTTTGTCCAGCCGCAGCCTCTACCTGTGTGTTCTGTCCGCTCTGTTTGTCTATGAGTGTCTGTATGAAACACTGACGTATGAACCATGTCCCTTTTGTATTAAAGGGACTGTTGTGTCTTTGAGGGGGTGGGTGATATTAACACTGAGCAATTATAGCTCTTAGAATGCGCCCCCCCCCTTCTGTCTTCTTTTCCCCACATGCCTTCTTTATCTACCCAGTGAGGACCACGTCAAACAATATTCAACAGATGAGAATGGAAATAAACTTTAGTCTGCACAGCCAGGCGATTTAGTCAGACGCCTACTTCCAAGTTACTTAATTCTGGTGCTTATGATACACAAGGAGCACACGTTCGTTTCACCAACCCCTTCAGACCACAAAGAAAAAAGAAAGAAAAAAGAAAAAACTGATCCTTGTCTTTATATCAATGAGGTTGGAGTTCTTGCTAATAAAGAATCTTTTCCCATGATGCAGTCTGATAAGGATTGGCCTACATGTAGCCTAGCAAGCCACTGCTGATGGGTTTCTTGATTAGGTGTCTTATCTCCCCATTGAGCTGCATCTGATGAAGGTTGCTGACAGCGTAATGGCTGGGAAAACATCAGACAGCTCCATAAAATGGCAACTATGTTATGACATGTCAGCCAGGACCTGGTGGATGGTAAGTTGGCATGATAATATTTTTTTTTTCTTCCTCCAAAAGTTTTTTTTTTTCTCCCCCACCCCTCGAACTCCTCCTTCATTGTTACAATGCACGTGTTATAAAGTTCACCGTCTGTCCAAAGTCCCAGGCTCGAGTTCAGCGACTCTGCGGAGCCTGTATCAGTGCGTTAGATAGGATTTCTCTACTCTATTGTTGATGCGGTTTTGGCCTTCTTTTGAAAAAATACTGCAAGGACACTGTGAGCAGAAAAATGCAAATGTTTCTAGTATGCGCCAAGATGAATGTTGAGCGAGTACAGGAGTGGAAGCAGTCAGAGGACAAAAAAAAAAAAAAAAGCTGCGACGTCATCTCATTGTTGGCTAATTGTTCTTGAGTTGGTCTTAAAACAGAGCAATCTGTTTCTTTATTCTGTTTTTCCTCTGAATAATTATTTAAAAAGTGCACACAGCTTCCTAATCAGTATGCGATTGTTCTCCACGCTTGTCTTTAATTTGGAGTCCTCCTTCCTAACAGTGAATACACTAATTGGAGCAACCACCGATTAATATTCTGCCTGGCGTAATTAAATTTAGTTATGAAGCTTATGCATATTCCATCCTTTTTTTTTCCCCGCGTTCTTTGTTTGGTAGAACATGGATTTTTTTTTGTTCATATTAATGCAGCTGTGATAGAGAGGGTGGATCTTCGAAACCAATTTTTATGTCACCGGTGCCGGAGAACAACTCAGAAGTTTCTTTGCTTGAGGACAGTGGATCGGTAACAAGTGTCTGGAGAAAGAAAAAGCCTTTTCTTCTCTCTAATGCTACATGAGATTTTTTTCCCCTCTTCAGATACTGATTTTCTTGTAGAGAGACAATGGTCTCTTGTACCCGGCAACGATGCCATGAATGGGAGAAACTTCTGACTGATATTTCATTATGAATATTAATTTTCATTGGGTTTCTTTTGTTTGGCAGAGCTTTTTTTTCATTCTTTTTTTTTAATTCCCTACTTGATTGCCTTTTGCTTGTGTTTTTCTGGATAATTATTATGCTTACTGCACAGAGTATCTTTTCACAATTAGTACAGTACAATAGGCACTTTATTCTTGGCTGGCTGTTATGGGAAACACCAGTGGACAGTGAGTTCCAGTCTCTGGATTGGCAGGAGTTCTTTTTATTATTGCTAATGATTATTCTGAAATGGATTTTTTTTTTAAAACAAAAAACTAATTTATTACTTGAAAAGGTTGTATTGCGGCAAAACAAGCCTTCTGAAGCGTCCGGTGTACAAATCAGGGAGTATTGTTTTCATTTTTTTCAATATATACCTTGTGATGTTCATGTATAATCGTGTTACTATACGATGCATCATATACCGCTGTTAGAAATTGAGATTAGACACTCAACTCAAACAACAGTACCAACTCCTGAGTGATCAACTTTACAGTGTTAATGAGTTATGTGGCTTGACAATAGTAGTTTATGTCTGGTGAGTTTAAGACAACCTTTATTTATTTATTTATTTATTTGTTAATGTTAAACTAAAATTTAACACCGTCCTGTTATTAGTAAGCGCAAGTTCATTTTATAAAAGCTTTGGTATTTTAGTTGATTTACTAACTAAACCAAAGAGGTGCTTTTGTAATATATGCCATACTATAACTCTTATAAAAGCGTTATTTTAAACATGCTGGAGTTAATAAGTGATATATAGCATGTCTTCTTTTTTATTCCCTTGCTAGGGTGATATATGATGATGATTGTATGTTACATTCTCACAAATTTGCCAAAAGTGTGAAATAAAGCACGTGCACATTGCAAAAGTTTGTGTTTATGCACGCATGCAAATGAGGGGAAAAGTGGATTTAACAAAACCTAATTATGCTATGTAAGAAACCAGACAAATATTAATTATGATACGCAACAAGCTAACTTCTGCTTCAATTATCTATTTAATCACTCAAAACAGATGGCATATTGCAGTGAAAATCGGAATGATGTAAGCTATCAGGAGATGAGTATGGGTAGCTGAATGAGTCAAATTAAAATAGTCCATCTGTATCTGTATGTAAGTATGTTTATATATATATATATATATATATACATATATATACATATATATTAAATATATACCGGTATGTGTGTGTACAGATTATACATAAAGCATTTGTAATGTTCTACTTAAAGTCACTTTGATAGTAGTGCCGCACAATATTATTAGAAATGTATTAAATATTGCAAATTTAAAGTTCAATCTTTATGTGGAATGGTGATTTTCCATATAGTAATAGTTAACCAGCTTGTTTTAGAGTTTTAATAACTATTGCCACTTCAAGCTTTAGAGTAAGTAGTAATGATTTACAGTAATTTGCCTGAGAATTCTAGAATTGAGTTCTATGTTAGAAGTGTGTGAATGTGCGTGTGAATGTTCTGTCCGCTGTCCGTGTCAAATCATACAGTTACTGTAAATATATAAGATTGTTACATTTAGACAGATTTACCAAGCTTTATGCTATAGATTCATATAATAACTGATTAATGTTCATGACAAATAGCTAAACTTTAACTTTGGGGGGACACCAGTCATAGAATGAATTATTTAACTTAATTGATCAATCAGATTTCTATGGAAAAGGTGAATGGTGGTTGAAAATGTATTGAGTTGGTGATGTTAAACCTTGCAACTATCATTTGGCACACACGTTATATAAATCCAAGTTATTTAATGAAGGCTAGTGCCATTACTAGTATCTTTCCATTTTATGTTAGTTTGATTTTACTGCAGGTCTCTTCCTAACAATTTTTAGCAACAGTACAATTATTGTGACTTTAAACAATACCTGCAACATGATGTTCTAACATGTTATTTCAAGAGAAAAAATAAAATTTGCAAATATGTTTTGCCAATGAATAAACAGAGCATATTGCATTTGTATGTCTACAAGCAACTTCATCTCTTATTTTCTTTTACTTTTCAATAATGCCACATAATATAATGTCAATAGGTTATATAAAAGTCCAAGAAGGACATATTATCTATATAAAGAGGAGTGTTAAAATCATGTAAGTGGAAGACTGGGGGGAAATTTGAGAAGATCATACATTACAGAAAGAGTAGTAGATCCCTAGCATTGACTATCAGTGGTAGTATTGGTACAGTCAAACACAGTAAAATAATAAATGAATAATTGTAAAAGTACCCTAAAGAATTAATAAGTAGAAACAATTGGGTCAGCTAATATAGACTGATTGGTTCTTTTCGGAAATTACTTAAAATGAAAGAGTACAAAAACCACAGTAAGTAAACTAAATAAGCACAGAATTTAATATATCTGAGTACAGTATACATGGATGAGTACAGAATATTGGGATGAACATATATACTGATGACTAGTACATATGGATACTTTGGTATGTTGGTACGTTTTGTGAATTCCCAACCCACAGCGCTTCCATGTATTTCGCCAGCTTGCATATCCATTGATATCAATGGCGACTTAATTATGGGGAAACGAGCGGCCATTTTTTTTTCGAGTTTACTGTGGGATGAACAATTACGCTGCAACTGTACTGTTTCATACAGGTTCCCTTTTGTCAGTGGTCTCAAAGTGTGGTATAATATTTGCGTTTTTTGTTACCAAAATACCTCTAAAACAAATATATTGATTACATTGTGAAATGTGCAGACTACAGGTAATTTCAATACATGAATCTAATGATCATGAGACTATCTAAGGAAAATCCACACTAGTATGTGTTTTTTTCAAAAGCCGGTCGCACCTCTACAAGGTTATTGAATGCAAAGGTTATATAATGCTCGATAATGGGAAGAAATATGTTATATTTAGTTACGAGAAAGAATGAGGTGCGACTGATGTTTGAAGCCTCTAAGAAAATACTGACATTTAACTCCTGGAGTGATAATTACATATGTGATATGTAGATGGCAAAGTGTTCTGAGACCACCAACTACATATCACATACGTAGTGACACTACTAATTAATGTGAAAATGAAGAACATTTTCTGTAGCACAGTGATGCTGCCAATCAGGAGCCATGTAAACTTCTCATGGAGAACAACATGTAAAATATTAATAATAATAAATAATAAAAAATGATAATTTCAAAAAGCCAATGCTCATTAATATATTTATATTTTTTAAATAAAAAATGGTAGATAAGCTTTTGACTTTCTGATGTAAGTTGTAGTCCACAAAAGCAGTTCCCCAGAGGATGTCATACTTGTGTAGTAGAAATCTATTAATATTGGCCAGGCCTCGCAGCAGAAGAAAAATGTGACTGGATGTCTGCCACTGACAATGGTTAAAAGCGCAACACCATGGGGGAAACGACATATTAATATTGTATAGAATAACCAGGCAACGTGAAATTAAAGAAAGAAAATACTAGTTGAGCACATAATAATATATGTATATATAAAAGGCATGACGCACTGGGAGTTGTTGGTCATGTTGGGCAATCTTAAGGCGAACGTCCAATCCTAGTACAGTTGGCGTATTATGATTGAAATCTCGCATTAAGCCCTGCCTGGCACAACTGATAATTCCCGTCAGTCATATGCCATTTATATGACTTCGGCCTAACCTGCTTAGCGTTGGAGGGCTGGTAGTGTCATATCATATGGAAGAGATTTTGTCATGTGATGGGATAGTGAAGTTGAAAGATGAGAAAAAATAGTTCCAACCATTAGGTGATATATATTTAGTAGAAACGTAGTCGGAACCTATGGCACAAGGTATATTATATATGTCTTTTGTTGAAGGAAGAGGGCTATAATGATAGCCATATACGCCAATGTCATATAATAATGTTTACAAAGAAACTGCAAAGATGTAAGTTTCTACCACTAGAGACTCAGATATGAGTGTACTAAAACAATACACCAAAGCATAGGTAGTCTAAGAGATTATGGGAAATAAAGAAACATTTGCATGAAATGCTCTGGATTTAACTTTGGCTAAGTCTTCTTTGTTAAAGCTTGAAGATCTAAATCAGAATCTCTACGAACTGGAACATTTATAAAAAAAAAAATAAGATTAACACAAGTAATATATGTTTTCAATGCTGGATCTGGTAATACATTTATCTTAGAGGTGAGAATTTCATCTTAATACCTTTTTCCAATTAGTTTTGAGGTACCAACAAGATCTGTGATGCTGAATTTATGGTTTGAAATAAAATATGTTAAAATAAAAGACCAGTAACAATATAATAGTTTTTGCTGCTATAGCTTTTTAAACATACTCCATCCCAAAAAAATTGGATTTATATATATATATATATTAATAATATAATTTAGTAAAGGAAATGAAAAAGCAAGCAGCAGAGAAGTGAACGTCTGAACCCTACTTTCCCTTGTTTTTCTTGGCTTTTACATGGATCGAAAAAGTTTATTGATTTTTCCCTAGTCTGGAATTAAACTTCTCAGTAATTTGTTACGCGTTAATTTACAAGATTTCTAGTGAAAGCAAGTTAACGCTATAATTGCCTTCTGGTATATGATACCATGGTGTAAAGTCCCTAACTATAAAAGAAATCAGTAAAAATCAATATAGTGTCAGCTTTTGTCAGGCCACAAGTATAGCCAAGTCTCTTTTTTCTTTTAAAGTCCAGCAAACCATGCGGCACATTGTTTGTTAACCCTATAACAGCCTGCGTCATACAAATTAGTAATTAACTTGTTACTTGTCTCTTGTAATCCTATCATAAGTCTTAAAAGCATCAAGTCTTTCTTTTGGTGTCCATGGCCTACATTTTTAACCTTAATAATGAGCTTTCACAGACCGTTTGCTTCGAGGAGATGAACATATGCTACAGCGGGTTAACGCACACACGGCTGAGTAATAGCTCATGCAGAAAATAATAACGAGCATGTTGCTCGACATGTAATAGTAAAAGGAACTTAAAGTAGCACCCAGTTGCTAAATGTCATATGTGCTGTGTTTTTATTTTTAATAATGACATTAATAAAACATTAATCCATAGAGGACACAGCTACATAATGTACATAATGTTCTTGGACTGTCTTCTGTATGTGTTAATGAGTTACGGACATACAGAAGAATAACAGACACATAGAATCTGGCGAAAACACTTGGTTCACCTAGCCTTTCCATTATTCAAACCTTGTTCTTATCATATCTTCATAATAGCCGTATACCTACCCCATGCATATCATCCCCCCCAGCCCCCCCCGTATTAACCTTTACCACTTTGGCTTGGAGACTTTTCCACCTATCTACCACACTATATGTTGATGTAATAGTACAATCAATCAAGTCTAACCGCCCCCCATTGTTGGTGATGGACCAACATAGACCAAAGGTGATCCTAACCAGCAACATAATCTGCATATAGGCATGTAACGGTTATAATCCAACATTTACACAGCATAACAATTATCTTCTTTTAAATAAAAAAAATAGATCTTGATTTATATAAATTACAGAAACCATTAGTTGGGAGGAAACTGCGTAAGTACCACTTTTTCTGACAACGTAAAAGAAACAAGTAATTTTCTTCTGCGTCTGGTAAACATTTGTACATTTGAACAGTGTTTTTTCCTTTTGGGTGAAAGAATGGTCAGATTTCACACTTTTGCTGAAGCAATCCTGCATTAAAAAGTGGAGGAATTGAAAGGTTTAACCGTATTCTTCACCAACTTAGCTTTAACAGGTGCTACAATAACGGGCTTTATGACAGTCATCCAGATCACTCCTCCTCCAGACTATTCCTCCTCTCCTATGATAATGAAAGGGCCTTTGTGCAATCTCAAGTGTCCCGTGCCTTTTGATTTTCCACCTGCTTTGGATCACCCATTCCTCATATCAAAGGGATAGGATCCCGATGGGAAACATAAACCCTGTATCTGAAACAGCAGAGATATTTCTTTTATTCTGTACTGCTCACTTTCTGTTTCTATGTATTCCTGAATAGAAGAATATAAGAAAGTGAATTAGGGGGGGAAATTAGTTAAATTAAATTAGAGTTTTCTTAATGATGGGAATAGAAAGCCTAAAATAATACATATTATCTATTATAATAAAAAATATTTAGAGGGGTACAGTCACAATCATTTTTTTATCAAAAATTATTTTATTAAACCTAACTATAGCTTGTGCTTTTAACACTTTTATGTAAGTTTACTTAATGCACTGGACTAAAATGTGCGGTTTGGGTAAAAATAACAAATTCACTTTAAAAAATACATCTAAGGGAGATACGTCACAAACATTTTTGAATTTTACTATTCAATAACAAATTACTTTTTGACTTGCCTTAATATTGTTCTTTACAAAGTTAATTGTGTAAGTTTATTTCTAAAGATTCTAGGAAATAATACTTTGTGTTTAAATAAGTTTCAAGACACTATGGTGTTACTCAACAACTGTGCTGATGCATATCACCGAAGGGCTTCTTTTGGAATGGGTGGCCATTTCATGGTGGCTTAGCATATTACATTTTATTTTTGCATCAAGATTGGCATTATATCGTTTACAGAAGCTTGTGAGGTACAATTTGCAGTGATGATTCTTTTCAACATGGATCAAAATAATAATTAAAAGAAACCTTACACTCATTATATGTTTAGATATGGTTAGAAGAGGAAGCTGTTGGCCAAATAACCGGTTGTGGCCACACACAGTAAAGCCACTTTAGCCTATAATCCTAAATGCAAGCATTTTTGAATTAACAAACCAGAGAAAGAATAGCTTATTTACTCTCCAAGTAGACAACTGGATGGCGGGTGTCACAGAAATCTTAGTTTTGAATAACCTTAAATAATAAATTCTGGTTCAGTATTATAATACATACTTCTGATGTATATGTGTTTTTCTTTATTACTTGAGTAAAGGAAGAGTTTGTGAGACATTTACCTTTCAATTGATTTGCAAAGACATTTATATAGCTGTACTAAATGAGATTAAATATAATAACTATGCTCCTTTAGTGACGTCATCTGCAAACATCATTTGACAATTCTGCAGTGCAATGGAGAGAAATTAATGTGTCCCAACCACCGGCACTCAAAGGGTTAAACCAACTCTGGCATGGTCCGGCGAAGTCCCAAAATAAGCTTGGATCATATCGGGAGTATATATCAATGTCTACCACGTCAGTTGTTGAAGGTTGAAGATTAGTATTAAACCAAGATATGTAATGCTCTAAGTCTGGTTTGCATATGTAATGGAGCAAAGGCTAAGAAAAACTAGACTTTTCTATATTGCATCTATAAATAAAATCAGTTGAAAAGTAAGAAACATTTTTCCTTGGAAGCTTTTCTTCAAATTGGGATTTTTAGCTGTAGCGTCTGCATTCCATGTCAGAGATTTTAATGGTTGAGAGCGGCATGTTAAGTCTAGGTCTCGCAAGAGTTCATTAACTAACGTGCAAGATGATCTTTCTTCAGTGAATGGCTAAGAAACTTCAAAGGTTGGACCGGATCTTATGCTCCAATAAAAAAAAAAAAAAAACAATATCATATGTACAAATAATAAGCTGAAACGATATTACGTAATACAATATACACTGATGATTTGTGCCCATTAAAGAAACTATAACACAGGAAAATTAAATAGTTGTAATGCTTGTTTAAATATCCTGCACCATCCCAATTAATGTTTTTATCATAGACTGATCTATCTTTTGTGGGGGGGGGGGAAACAAATGAAAACAAGACTATGTGTTTGTACTATATAGAATTTGTAATACTAGGCATTAAATAATCACTGTTGCTCCCACTTTCCTTACGTCAACCTCGCAGACCTTTATAACCCTGGCATGGTACAGTGTAGGGACACTATTATTCAAGGAATTGAAATGGTGTTGTATTAGGCCCATAGGCATTAAATGCACAGGGTATGGACTGTCTGAGTCCATTACAAATGGGAACTTCACAGGTTAGGCTACCTGGAGCTCTTTATCTCTTCTCTGGGGGAGTGACTTCATGTGGGGACAGGTCTAGCCATGAGAGCAGGAAGTGAGAGAGCCCAGAGTGTCCAGAGAAAGAAGAACCTGACCAAGCAACCCAGTAAAGCAGTTATTATTATTGTAATTAGATTTTATTTATTGTGTTATAGCACCAACATATGCAATGGGTTGTTTCCATTCATTGACTTCTTTAAATTGAAGTCATTTAGTGAATCATTGTTTCATCATGTCCCAAAATGACTCCTGTTGGGTTTTCAGCAATAGAGTTACATTAACCAGGTATTAATCCCCTTTTGTCATATTAACAGATACACAGATACATAGATACACAAGCATTGCAATGAGAGGCTGAAGGTAAACAGTGCAAATGAGATGCCTTCCTAAGCAGAGCTTAGCGGATAAGTAAAGGCATGAGATCAGATTAGATATGGAAAAGCCAAGGACGGAGAGGTTTCAGAGGTCCCAGGTACATACCAGTCTATCTGTAACATTACCGTTTTTATCAATGTCACCATTGAAAGTGACTTCAGGATTGTTTCTCATACTGTGAGACAATTTAGCAGATTATTTCTGGGGACACTGCAGTTGTTTATGTCAAACAGAAGTGATTTCCGATTATCTCACACCCTAATTAGTGTGTTTGCAGATCCCCGGGCATTCATCTCAGCTGCGACTTCTTTGGCATGGCTCTGTGGGACAAGACCATATGTGTATGCCACGTCATAATATCATGTCCTCAATTAACTAGATGCCAAGGTGATTAAACATAAGTGATATATGTGAAGCACTGATGACAATCATTGAGTATGAAAGAGAGATAATGTCATTTTATAACACAGATATATTGATTATATTCTGATATCTACATGTGCTGCTTGATGTAACACATGGCCATTCTAAAGAAACCATCTTTTTAGAATATAAAAAAGGGAACTGGGGAGGCTAAGGGAATTCATTTTTTGTTTTGGCTATTGTTTTTGTTTTTTTACTATTATGACCAGTACAAACCATTTTTGACTCAAATTTGGCACTTTTTTTAGTGTCCCCATTATCACATATTCCTTTACATTTTAAGTTACATTTTGTGTGTTTGTTTTTCTATTACCTGAATACGTAACATAATTTCATATACAAACAGAGAAAAGCTTGTCAGTGAAAAATGTAAATTCCCGTAACGGTATTTCAAGCAACAATGGTGCCATTGGCTACCTTGGCTATATCCCACTGACTTTACTATTGTTAAAACTAGCGGAGGGAGTTAGAAGGCAGAGTATACTGATTTTCACCACCACCATTTTCCTCTCTCTGTCATTCTTTTGATCTCCTGCTTTGTATAAACACATTGGCAGGATGTAATTATCTTGTCTATTACCCGCAGAACAATCGGACATGTGTAGAGAGGCATTGTGTGGGCACTTGTGTGTTTCGCTTTTTCCTTGAGCCAGTGATGCTGTGTAATAAGAAGGTACCTCGGTGACAAGGAATGGTAGGAGGACGCAGGCTCATGGAAACTCCGTATCAGATTTCAGATGTTAATTATAATCATGCGCATAAGCGTAGATAATGCTACATAATTATATTGCAGAGTTATTGTTGTAAAGTCAGTTACTGTAGGCAATTCATAAGAAGCAGCGTGGTGAGCAAATGTTAACTTGTATATACATAATACAGAGGGATAATTCATCGTACCCAGCAGTGGATAATCATTTTGTAATTTCACAAACTCAATAAGCTTTCATGTGAAGCCAGACAAGTGAACAAAGGATCTGCTATGACACAGATAGAATAAGTCCCCCAAAATGTCCAGTGCCCAGGGATGTCTATGAAATTTCACGACCACGAAGAAGCCAAGTGAAGAAACTGAACTCCACAGTGACTTAAGTTGAGTTTGAATTTTGGTAGATTAAAGCAAAAGCAAGCATTTGCTTGCTAATGCAAACAAAGCAATATTTGTATTGCAACCCAATTAAAACAAAAAGAATGGCTGAAAAGTCTAATGTAGTTTAAAGTTTTACTTTACATCATATATTTATGTTATGAAGCAAATACTTCATCCTACATGAACCATTGGGCATGTCATAGCCCCTTACCTCCCTGTAGCCATTGCATATTAGCTAAGGTGTCTAATTGGGTTTGTATATTGGGGAAGGCATGGCTTATGTTGAATAGCACCATATGATATGACTTTATAGTCATGTGAAGAAAGTAGATTGGTGGTACCTTGGTTAACAGACTGCCCTACACAGACCATAACCAGTAATTGTACCTGGGAAGTTTTAGCCATTAAGTCACAGCATTATGGTTTTGGGTTTAACTAACTTTATTGATAGGGCTTAAGAAAAAAATGGATTGAGATCACCTGGTTAAATCAAGCGGCATGTAAGATGTAACATATCAACTTGGGCTTTTGAATGTCCTCTGTGAACAGATGACCACTTTTGTAGATCACTATTCCAGTGTCAAACTCAGCCTACAAGGGTATTGGTATCAGGGAATTTGCTTTAAAAGGTTAATATTTCAAATTGACATCATTGTATGATATGTTATAGAATATTTCGTCAGCAATTTTGGAATTACTAACATCCACTTGAGGTTGAACCCTTGGTTTCAGTTGAGTGTGATATAGGGTTTTATTAGGTCTTAACCATTGTCTAAAAGACACCTGTGGCCTTTACCTGTGTATCAATATAAGAATCTTAAGTCAAGGAGTTGAGCAGAATTATGTCCAAAGTGAAAATCAAAGCCTTAGTCAAAAACAGAAACCAATAAGCATAATAAAGGCTATGGTATGGTCAATTACTCCCCTCAGCGCCGGAGATAAGGAAACTGTTGATTCCTCCTAATGCACCTGACAGAAGATGCTAGAGATAAGGGTCTCAATTCTATGACCTGACTAAACATTAATTGGCCTTAACGGTATAAGAAAAAAACAGAGCAAGCAACTCAACATCTTGACTAAACCTCATAGAACACTTGTACATTCAACAGTACGAATACACAGAAAATGCTACAGTGAAACACAGAAAACCCTTCCCTTGAAGTGATTCAGCGAGGTGCACAGCGTGTAAGAGCACTAAAAATGGATACATTTTTGTTCAGACATCTTAGAACACTGAATCCTTTGTCGAACCTCCACTAGACCTGACTTAACTAAATGTAGACACTGTACAAGAGCCAATTAACACAAGGATAGTTAATGTTTCCAAAGCTGACACATGTTGTGTACCATAAGCAGGGCCGGCTCAAGACATAATGCCGCCTGGGGCACCCCCCCTCTCTTCTGCTTTAAAAAAAAAAGGGCTTGGGGCGGGAAAGTGCCGCCTCTTCAATTGCCCCACTCTGCTCCATGGTAGGGCCGGCCCTGACCGTAAGATATCATAAAGCTACTCCTGCCCCTACTTACACCTTAGGTATGTGCCCAAAAGTCCCACCATGAATGTCAAATGCACCACTACCCATGTGCACATACATATCACTCCTATTTAACACCATCACATTGCTCAAATAAAAGTTTATGTAAAAATTGGAAAATTGTGGTGTTTGTTAATGTTTATGGATGCAGTGTTTGTAATATGTGGAAAGGTATATTATATGCAATTTCCTTTGCAGCGTTCTCCTCCTTCTGGTGTAATCAGCACTTTCTGTGACCATCGGTGCATGGTTCCAACATTTTTTTTCCTTTGATCTAATTAGTGCTTAAGTGTTTTTGCCATTCTCTCCGCGCACGTTGTGGTGTGATTGGGTGATGAGGTCTCTTCCTTCTTATGTGCACTTTGGCTAGGAATTATTGTTTGTAGGTTGTTAGTCAGGGGCACTGAATTACTTCATACGTACTGGATCGACAGGTCTGTATTTTCTATGTCTAGATTTAGTCCGATCCATTGAATCAAGGCCAATGGGACTTGCATGAAATGGGACTCGGGTATATAAGTATGTACAGCAGTAAGATGAGCCCCCTTTTTATAGATTTACCTATAATAATCATGATTTTAGCACAAGTATTTACTGCTATTGCGTATTCCTTTAAACTGCGTCCTTTAAAACAATATAAATAACCCCTGTTTACAGTTACAGAGCCGTTAAGCTAAAGGTTTTCGGTAGCACTAGAGTACTGATTTTTATCTCAATGTATTATTCTACCACGTGGCATGTATAGGTCATTAGATTAATAAATAGGATTCATCTGTTGATTAATATTCTGAATTTATTGGAAATATATTAATTAGAACTATTTACGGAAAAATTTACGGTCTTTTTTTCTTCTAGTCTCTCTATCTAAATCTACTATTTGGATAATCAACTGTAACAATAGATATTTTATAGGGTTGTGTTCTCACAACACAGTAGTTTGGCCTTACCGGTAATGAGGTGTGTATTTTGGCAGCTGCGCTTGTAAACCTTATTGTGACCTTGTACTTGTCACACACATGTACAAAACTAGAAGTGGACTGTTTTATTTACACTTTGGGAGACAGATCACAGTCTTCAGTGTCGCTTAAAATGTGGGATACATGTGTCGATATAAAATCTTGGAAGAGGGACATATGTTTTCTTTTTAGAAAAAAAAATTTTAAACAAAGAAATGCAAAACACACATAAAGTAGTGATTTGAGGTAAAAAGAAGTAATCCTATCCAGGACTATAATGTACATACAATATTTAGCTAATGTCCGTTCAAATACTATGATCTGTCCTAAGGTGACCTGAACTGCTGGCCATGGATGAACTGTACATGTATCATGTGGACGCAAATAAACAGAAAATTAAGTTTCAATTATTTCCACTGTTGGCGCTATATAAATAAAAGATAATAATAATAATAATTTCCAAGCTGGCACATATGGCAAAACAATCTATGTCATCAGCAATTAAACAGTTAAATCATTTGTCTTACTTCTCAATAAGAATATTTTATAAAGGGAGTTGTTTGCGTTACATAATACATTGATATATGAACCTTGGGCTATCGCTTTTAATTAGCACATTTAATATAGGGCAGGTTCCAATAAACTTTAATCAAACTTTTTTTTTACAAGCTCCTCTCCTGTGTTTTCTAGATGTGACTTAATCAAGTAATGGTATTTAATAGGAAAATATATATGTAAGAAGCTTTGGGTTTCATCTCCCTTGTGCCAGAGCTGAGGAAGTAATAAGGTTTAGGTTCTAACTAATAAAGCAAAGACATGAGTTGGCTGCCGTGTACTGGTTCCACATTTCTCTCTTCCGTAATGACTTTGTAGAATATCTGAGCCCTTGACTTTTTCTCATGAGTCTGTTTTTGGAATATCAATAACTCAACACAATATAGACGTATTCAAATCTCATTTCCTAATGGGATTATCCGGAGCCACAAAAGGGTTTGTTTAAAAAAAAATAGAGGGGGGGGGTCCAAAAGGATTACATTTCCAAAATCTTGTACCGCTGCCTAAGTTCTGTCCATAAAGGTTTATAAAGCACAACTTTATGGGAAAAAGAAAACAGTGCTCAGCATTGTGTATTATATTCTGCTAGAGAAACAACTCTGTGTCTGCGTTTAGCTATACTTGGTTGGGTAAATCGCTCTGATAATTTCACGAACTGAGACAATATGTTCCTCTGCTTTTCATAAGACATATTTAACCCGTTATTTCTCCGGATGAACTTATAACACATAACAGAGCATGGGACATAAATAATGGGGTCGCTTCTTTCTTCTTTTTCACTAGATTACACAGCCTTAATCAGTGTGCAGTACCCTGGAGGAAAGACTATAGAGCAGATGAAACAGAAAAATTTCAACTCTCTTGATTTCACTTATCCGCCCCATTCATCAAAGAAATACATTCTTACGTTAATCTTTTACTTTAAATTATAGTACTGAAGGTCAAGGTCTAAACGTACTTTACTGCTGAGTGGATATGTACATGCATGGAATTGGCATAAAGCTAGCCTAAACATATAACATAACCACGGACCAAATGATGAAAATAAAAATGAGCAGACTATATCGGCTAAATTGCTTTGTTGTGTTTGTGGCATTTTTGGGCTTTGATACTGTCTTCTGAAAGGTCCCTTTATCAAACCATGTCTACTGACTCTTGAAAACCATCAAACTTTACTTATGTAGGTTGTGTAAGTTGCTCACCAACAACTCAAGTTATTTTTCCTTCTAACAACAGAGAAACGTGTTGTAGCCTATAAGAAGCTAAATTTGGGACAGCCCCACATATTGTCCAACCTGTCCATCACACTTGATATTACACATGGTCCATGCTGCTGTTTCTCAAAGAAATGGTAATGTTGATATTAAGGGGCATATTCATTTAAGGAGCAGTCCAGTGTCCTAGGCAGCCTTTTAAACAAAGAATGCATATTAAAGAACTTTGTAAGTATTCATTAAACCTGAACGATAAGGAAAGATAAATTACTTAACGCTAGTAGAAGATGCAACTCCAAAGCTGCATGAAATTGCTTACATCGAGATGCTTGCCAAGCTAGCACTGGAGATGATGACCACTAAAAATCATATGAGCTACATCCTGAGTTGGATGATCAACTTGATTGTGACAGAAGGAAACCCTTTAAAAGGCCTAAAATAACGACATGCATGCAGAGATGCCTGTGTTAGTCAATCAACCTCAATTTTCAGCCATGCATAATACAATGCTGAACATGCTTCAGTAACGGGATGGTAGTATCAATATTTGAGCAAACTTGCCAGCAATTCCATATCTTAAACCGGGACATCTACCAAATCATCACTGCTCTACCCATTATGTTCCTCACCCACTTGGTGCTTGCTTTGCAGTTAAACAATCCTGTGATTCTGTTCAGTTCCCACAAGTTTAACAGCAAATCTGGGACACGCATCAGAGCTTTTTGTCATATGGCATATTTGTCGTGTGTATGTGATCCAGACCTGTTATCTTAGCCTTATCAGCTACACTAACATACTGACCCGATATTATACTGCCTTGTGGTAAACAAAAGAATGGCTCAGTCAATGAATTTACTTTATTTGATAAAAAGGACTCATTAGTTTGATTTTAACAGTTTGCTCAGTGTGGTATCTGACCAGGAAAAGACAAATTTCACATGACTGTCTACGACGACAACTTACAGGTCTGCAGATAAATGAGTGTTATTGGTACACGGTAAAATAAAAGCTACTTTTCTTAAATCCTAACCTGCATTATTACATACAGCACTGTCTTTAATGCACACATATTTGCTGTCCATGGGATCTCCCTTTTGGATGTACTGTTGCAATTGACCTTCTACATACATCATTACCGAATGATGCAGAGGCCTCAGTAGGGGTGTGACAAAATAATCCCTATTTTGAAAAGCTTACATTCAAAGCATTAATGTATTTATTTAGAAAAGCTGATTAATAAGCAACTTGTAAGCAACTTATTGTGTGGAGTATCTCCAGCCAGCTTCCAAGGCTTTTGGCACTGTGAGCGTGGGTTTACCCGGACAAGTGCATGCCCCGTGAAGGAATGGATCTGCGGAGGTTTAGAACAGACTAATCTCATTAAACAAGCAAGCAGCTTGGATGGACACTGGTATTTGCTTAAGTGAATTTCAGGACAACAGCAGCCCTGCTTCACCTGAAACTTGCTGACTGAGTGTATCTCCCAGCAGAGGTATACATATCATTGGGCAGACTGGATGGGCAGAATGGTTCTTATCTGCCGACAGACACATTCTATGTTCTTAAAGCAAGTACTATTTACAATGGCAGTGCCAGGGGCATACGAAAACATATGATAACCAACAGAGCACAAAATATCTGCATGTTTTTTTTTTATTTGGTAGTGAAGCAGTGTTTATTTTTTTCTCTTTTTTTTTTCTCAGCAGTGTTTGGTAGAATTCAGGTAACATGGTCCCTTTAACCCTTTAATTGTTTGCGATAAGTAAGGCAGTAGCCAACAATGTATTGCATTGTTTTTAGTGAATGCAGAAAAACTGTACTGTTATGTAGTTTATTGTATACATATCACAATCAATATATTGTAATATATATATATACATGTAATGTGTACATATATATATATATATATATATATATATATATATATATATATATATATATAAAAATCAGCTATAACAGTTTTTTTATCATGGCACCTGTCAGTGGGTGGGATGTATTAGGCAGCAAGTGAAAATTTCGTTCTCAAAGGTTATGTGCTACTAGCAGGAAAAATCTGAGGGCCAAATTGTGATGCCTAGATGACTGGGCCAGAGCATCTTCAAAACTGCACGTCTTGTGGGGTGTTCCAGCGGAAAACCGGTAAACCAGTGACGGGGTCGTGGACGGCCAAAGCTCATTGAAGCACTTGGAGGGCGAAGGCTGAAATTGTAGCTTAAATTGCTGAAAAAGTTAATGCTGGTTCTGATAGAAAGGTGTCAGAACACACAGTGCGTCTACAATGGGCATGTGAGAAAAATAACTGGACTATGAAGCAATGGAAGAAAGTGGCCTGGTCTGATGAATCACATTTTCTTTTACATGACGTGGATGGTTAGTTGCATTCATAAAGGCCCCACCTCGCAACATACAGGACTTAAAGGATCTGTTGCTAACATCTTGGTGCCAGATGCCACAGCACACCTTCAGAGGTCTAGTGGACCTTCAGAGGTCCATGCCTCAACGGGTCAGGGCTGTTTGGCAGCAAAACTGGGACCTACACAATATTAGCCAGGGAGTCATAATGTTATGGGTGATCGGTAGGACACTACATTCTGTTTATTAATAGAACATCAGCAGATTCTATAGCAATATCTCAACTAGGGGACAGGGAATATGAACAACAACATTAAAACTGACCATATAACACAAAAACATAGATTTTGATGGCAGATACTTAAAGGGGACATTTAATGGCTTTGGACAAACTGAGAGAGCACCGGTAAAGTTCGTATAATGCGAAATAACAACTTAAGTATCACATTAACCACTTTCATATTTAAATAAATTACTAAAAACAAAGTTATTTAAAACAGGGAAATTACTGTCAATGTAGGTAATAAACATTGCAAATAAACGTAGCTCTCCTAAAAACAATTAGAGTTAAAAATGTAAGAGAGAAGCTGAGGGAGGGGGACGTGTGTGAGTTGCATGGTTTATCAAAGAGTGACTGTATGAATGTATGTATAGATGTGTAGGTGTATATTGTTAGATAGTCTGTGTGTGTACGTAAGGTTATGGTTTTAGATTGTATGTGCATGTATGTTTAAGTTATGGTGTTATAGTGTGTGTGCAGGTATGCTTATATGTATGGTGTTAGTATGTGTATGAATGTATACGTGCATGGTGTGTGTGTATATGTAAGTGTATGGTGTTAGAGTGGCTGTGTGTGTATGTATGTATGTATTTGGATGTGTTTGTTGTAGTGTGTGTATGAATGTATGTGTAAAGTGCCATCTATGCTAAAATGGTTTTCAGTCCCCCAAACAGCCTGCTTCTGCTATATTTGCCTTCCCCAAACAGTTACACATCCATGCTCACAAACTCCTACACAAGTGAACATACACATTCATGCTCTTATACACTTACATATATCCTCTATGTTTGATTTGGCTCATATGATAATGGGCTTTGCTTAGCTATATATTGCTCCCATCTAGCTTACAAACAACTTTAATGCAATGTTCTGCTGCCTTTAGAAGGGCTTCTATTAAATAGTTCAATTTCTCCTGGACTCCATCTAAGGATGTCCAGACCATCAAAGACTCGCCTACACATCTTTCTATCTGTCAGGGTTTCGGCCTTCCTGTACTGGCTTTCCTCCTCATGGCTCTCTGTTTGTTAGGCCACACCCCCTTCCTCTTACAACTTTTGTGTCCAAGTTAACCCCTCCTCTTCCTGCAGGCTGTGACTATATTAACCAGCTAGTTCAGTTGCTGGTTGCCCTTTTGTGGTTCTGGACCTGTGAGTGCATGCTTCCAGTGTTTGATTCTCGTGTATGACCCGGCCTGCCTGACTCCCATTCTGGTGCTGACTCCTGCGTGCTTTTGGACTACATGGATTTCTGGACTCCTGACCTTGGCTCGTGTGACTACCCGTTCTGGCTCCTGACCTTGGCTTGTTCTACGACCACCCGCTTGTCTTATGTTTTGGTTTCTTGTTATTATTTTATTTTAATAAACATTTTGACCAGTACCTTTTTGCCTCCGTCCTGATTCACTGGTACCCTGACATTATGAAAGGGCCATGAATCCTGATGGTACTGGTACTCATCCTGTTCCTACGGTCTTCACCCGGTTAGACCAACAGGATCACAGGTTGGATCAGTTGGCTGCTGCAGTAAAACACTCCTTAACCGTACGGCGCATTTAGAACCACCACCTGCACAACCTATAGCTCCGGCTCCTTATGTTGTTCTTGCACCAGCTGTTGCAGCTGAGCCACTGGCTCCCAGAGGCATGAGTGGGACTGCTCCCCTGCCCCAACACTATGGAGGGGACCCCATCCAGTGCCGTGGCTTTTTGAACCAGGTTGGCAAATATCTCGAATTGGTGCCACAGGCTTTTCCGACCGAGCGGGCCAGGGTTGGTTTCCTGATCTCGCTACTAACCGACAAAGCTTTAGCATGGGCTAATCCTCTTTGGGAGGCGAATTGTCCAGTTGTGCAAAATTATGCAGAGTTTGTGGTTTCTTTCCATAGAGTCTTCGACGTTCCAGCCTATGCTACCTCTGCTGCCAAACACCTTATGTCCATTCGCCAGGGGAATAGGACTGTGTCTGATTATGCGATTGAGTTCCGTACCTAGGCAGCAGAGGTCGGGTGGAACAACAAGGCTCTAGTGGCTGCTTTCTTCCATGGTCTGAGTGATTCCATTAAGGATGAAGTAGCAGCCAGGGATCTCCCTACTGACCTCGAAGCCTTAATCAATTTCCTGACCCTTATTGATACAAGGCTTAGGGAAAGACCCTCTTTCAAGGAACGCCTGAGAAGGTTGGCGCCAACCTTTTTGAACCCACCCGTTCCTCCCTCTCCTCCCGCGCCTCCTATGGATGTCCTGCCAGAGGGCGTTGAGCCTATGCAGTTGGGGGCTACCCGGCTCTCTGAGGCCGAGAGAGCGTACCATAGGAGGGAGGGCCTATGTCTTTACTGTGGCCAGAGTGGGCATTTGCTACGTTCCTGCCCTACTCGCCCGGGAAATGGTCGCAAGTGCTACGTACCTGTTCCCTCCAACATTCCTTGTTGCACACTTACCATTGTTCTAAGGCTGCAGGCCACCCTGGTAAGAATCAAATGATTTGAGGTATGACCCGTCAGTTCTGGTGGCCCAAGATCCGTAATGATATATGCCAGACCTGTGCTCAAAGTAAAGATCTGAGGCATCTTCCTGTGGGTTTACTGCAACCTATTCCCAATGGCGAAAGACCCCGGACACACATTTCGATGGACTTCATTGTGGAACTTCCTCCCTCCCAGAATAATACTGTCATTCTGATGGTAGTGGATCGGTTCTCCAAGATGTGCCACTGTATCCCACTTAAGAAACTCCCGTCTGCGCAAGAATTGGCAAACGTCTTTACATTACTGAGATCTTTAGGCTGCACGGAATACCTAAAGAAATAGTCTCGGATAGAGGGAGTCAGTTTGTGTCTCACTTTTGGTGTGCCTTTTGTCTCCAGTTGGGGATACGCTTTTCCTCGGCCTATCACTCACAATCTAACGGAGCCACAGAGCGCTCAAACCAGGGCTTGGAGCAGTACCTTCGTTGTTACGTTTCGGATCATCAGAACAACTGGTTTGACCTGTTGCCTTGGGCGGAGTTTGCTCATAATAGCCTTTCCTGGTAAACTACGGGATGCAACCTGCCATGCTACCCGATAGTTTTCCACCCCAGAGCATTCCTGCACTTGAGGACCATCTTCGCGAACTCCGATCCATGTGGGCACGGGTCAAGGACTCACTCCAGTTATCGACACAATGGTACAAGCTCCAGGCTGACCGCAAACGGCTTCCGGCTCCTTCCTACCAGGTCGGGGAGAGGGTTTGGTTATCCTCTCGCAATCTGAACCTCCGGGTTCCCTCTCACAAACTGGCCCCTCGTTTTGTTGGTCCCTACCGTATTCTGCGCAAGGTTAATCCGGTGGCTTACGCCTTAGATCTTCCTCACAACATGCGTATTTCGAATGTCTTCCATGTCTCGCTGCTTAAACCACTTGTTTGCAACCGATTCACTGCTTCAGCTCCTCGCCCGATTCCGGTTAATGCTCATGATGAATATGAAGTTCAGTCTATCATCGATTCTCGTGTGTCCAGGGGTCGCCTGCAGTATTTAGTTCATTGGAAAGGATACGGACCTGAACGATCTTGGGTGCCTGCCCAGGATGTTCATGCCCCTAGACTGGTACGAGCCTTTCATACGCACTTCTCCTCTAAACCTGGTCCCTCCCCGCGTTAGGGGAGGGGTACTGTCAGGGTTTCGGCCTACCTGTACTGGCTTTCCTCCTCATGGCTCTGTTTGTTAGGCCGCACCCCCTTCCTCTTACAACTTGTGTGTTCAAGTTAACCCCTCCTCTTCCTGCAGGCTGTGACTATATTAACCAGTTAGTTCAGTTGCTGGTTGCCCTTTCGTGGTTCCGGACCTGTGAGTGCGTGCTTCCAGTGTTTGATTCTTGTGTATGACCCAGCCTGCCTGACTCCCATTCTGGTGCTGACTCCTGCCTGCTTTTGGACTACGTGGATTTCTGGACTCCTGACCTTGGCTCGTGTGACTACCCGTTCTGGCTCCTGACCTTGGCTTGTTCTACGACCACCCGCTTGTCTTATGTTTTGGATTCTTGTTATTATTTTATTTTAATAAACATTTTGACCAGTCCTGATTCACTGGTACCCTGACATTATCTTCTTTTTTAATATTAAAAACCACAAGAGGGAGAAGAGGACACTGTTCTTGTAAACTCTAATCCAAAAGAATCCACTCAGCAGCCATATTTGATGTGATAGAGATAAGGGTTGTGGATTCGGCTACCATGCATACAAAATATAATAATAATAAGCCTTTAAGGATTGACATAGGGTTATTATTAGCCAGAAACATACCCTTTTCATATCTCACCCACTAAAAAAATCCTTTGGTGCCCCACGCATGCTTCGGTACATACCCCCACCAACATTTCAGGTGTCCAAACTGGGACACTTATGTTGGGGGGTTTGGAAAAAGGCAACTTTCAAAGTAAACTGGCTCCTTTTTAAATCGTAATGATAACAGATATCGCCCAAATGACCCAGATCCAAGGGTTAACAAACCCTTGAATGTTTAGCCTTGTCACAGACACACAAGGTGACACACACTGGGTAAAATGGTAATTAAAGGTTAATTTCCCACACAAAGTTGTTCGGGATACAAAGAAAAACCCATAGGTAACCTCAGGAGAAATACAGGCTGCTCTGGAAAAAGATGGTGTGGTTGTTTCAAGGAGCACAATATGACGATACAAAAATGAGCTGCATGGTCGAGTTGCCAGAAAGAAACCTTTACTGCGCCAATGCCACAAAAAAGCCCGGTTACAATATGCCCGACACCTTGACACACCTCACAGCTTCTGGCGCACTGTAATTTGGAGTCACAAGACCAAAATAGAGCTTTATGGTCACAACCATAAGAACTATGGTCAACAAGGCCTATAATGAAAAGAATACCATCCCCACTGGGAAACATGGTGGTGGCTTAATTGGCACACAATTTGCATTCTTCAGTATGAAAGCTGCGCATGGGATGCTCTTGGACTTCCCAGCACAACAATGTCCCTAAGCCATCGCAGTCTACTGACCTTAATATCATTGAGCCACCCTTATAGACACCCATTACAAAAGACTGCACGCTGTCATTTATGCTAAAGGGGGCAATACACAGTATTAAGAACTAAGGGTTTCCAGATTTTTGAACAGGGGTGATTTCATTTTTTGTTTGTTGCCATGTTTTGTTTTATGATTGTGCCATTCTGTTATAACCTACAGTTGAATGTGAATCCCATAAGAAATAAAATAAATGTGTTTTGCCTGCTCATTCATGTTTTCTTGAAAAATGGTACATATATTACCAATTCTGCAAGGATATGCAAACTTTTGATGACAACTGTATGTTCTGTATATTGAGCAAAACGTATATTTACAAACCAAAGTTAAAGCATTATGCATCAATATTCTTTATATATTTCTTTTTAGATATGTGGGGAAGCTTTCCCTGGTAAAATATTTTCCATGACAGGGGTGTCCAACATGCAGCCCGCATAAGATCAACAGCCAGGGCAACTGGGATCACAAGAGCCCTGCTGCTTACCTGTGGGAGGGTCTTTTGTACTGCACAGAGGAAGCGGAAGGCTCTGTGCAGTACAAAAGAACGCAGAGGGAGGCCGCGCCCCCTGCTGAAGTCTGTGAGCGCCATCGAGAAAGCTGCAGTGCAAGTAAGGGGGTGGGGGAGGGTGTTTGAATGAGTAGGCGTGATTGAGGGAATTAATCTGTGAATGAATGAGTATATGAATGAATGAGTGTGTGTGTGTGATAGCATGGATGTGTAAGTGGGGGGGCATGGTACAGGGTGGCTGTAAGTGATGTGCAGACCCCATACTGTGGCAATACACAAGGGTGGCAGCTAGCCAGGTTTCAGCATGTACTGGCTGACTTGGCATCCTATCATGCCAAGTCATATTGTTGATTTTGTTTGTCCAATTGTGGTATGTTGCAATCACAGTCCCATCATGCCTAGGTTCCAGCATTTACTGGTTGCCTGGGTATGATAGGAGTGTGATTGCTGTTAGCAATCACACTCCTATCATGCCAAGTCATATTGTTGAATGTTTTTGTCCAATTGTGGTATGTTACTTACTATGAATAAAAGTGTGGGATTTTTTATTATTTTTAAAGGTGTGGGGGGGTAATTTTCGGTTTTGGCTAAGTGAACCCTGAATTTCGGTTTTGGTCCAGAATTTTCATTTTGGTGCATCCCTAGAATAAGTAGATTTATTTCATTTTTAGAATCCTGAATTTGTAGTCACAAAACTTTCTAGGCCCAGAAATCAGTGAGAGAAAAAGTAAAGGTTTTGTTTCACTTACTTTATTTTAATCTGCATATCTTATTAAAGGCCATATTTTCTCTCAGCGAAAAATGAGCGCGGCCCTCGCATGTATACAATTCTGATGAAGTGGCCCACCGCAGAAAAAACTTGGACACCCCTGCCCTAGGACAAAACTGTCCAGGTACATGTACTGTGCAGTGTATCAGAGCGAAATTGATGTGAAATTAGTATTTGTACTTGGCCAGTGGGGTCATGTTGATTGAATGTTCACATTCATCACACCCAACACAAAAGCTGATGCCAAGATAGTGACATCTCTAAGGTGAAGTGCATTTATTAACTAGATGCTATTGTTGCAGTATTTACTTTTACATTTGGATTATACATTTTCTAACAAATCTACAAGGGCATTAAGTATATGTGGGAACACCATTTGTGTTATATTTTCAATTCGATGGATAGATTACATTTTTTATATGATTACTGTGTTTAATGGTTTTCCTAAACATAGACCTTTAAATAAAAACAAACAATCATTGTTTTGCCAGTTATCTTTTAACATGACACGTTATGGATACTAATGTTGCTATTCTTTTAATACAGAATTTCAACAATCTGAAATTCCTGTATAGATAGGGGAGACACATTTGCCAAAAGTTAGACTCATTCGCCTGGAAAATTCTTTAAATTAGTATTATGGGAATACTTGAAATATACATTTGGTAAACATTAACTCATGTTATGCCATTAAGTACAGCGCGGCCAACTTTTATCTAGTTCATTCTTATATTACATCCCCAAAGGCCTAAACCTTTCTAGTGCATCCCATAAGGGAACTGGATTCTTTTTAGTGATGTATGATACAAATAAGCTGGCTAAATGAGGTTATTACAGAGAAAATTAAGGCTTATGACAGGATACAGTAATAAAAATCCAAGCTCAGGATACATCTGTAACCAAAAGAACTGGACCAATACTATAAAATGCAGATGTCCATAGTTGGAAGTAAAAATTTGAGCATTTCATTACTGGTGTAACAAGAAACAAACGGGGACCCATGCATTAGAATCCACTTTTAGCCTTTTCCTTAAAAACTGAGTAATGATTGGACTATATTGTTATATATGGCTACAGTCTGAATATTATTTTATGACATACATCATAGTGCTATTTCAAACAGGAACAGTATTTGTTATTTGTTATATTGTTTGTAATAAAATAATTTTATATTTGAATAATTACTAAAACACAACACTCACGTGACCAGTTACTGAGTTAGTAGTCTATCTTGGCCACCTTGTCAGTGCATGACATCAGACGACTGTGTTGTGGTGACATCATTTACTTATACAGCAGAGCCAGAGGTCCAGATTTATATATTGCTTCCTGTTAAACTAATAATTTTAATGCTCCACCATATCAGTTAAAATTTGGGTCAGGGCCCACAAAATATTAAACATGTTATCCTCTGCAGCTTAGTTCTGCTATTTCTGAAAGGTACAAGATCCATACACTTTTTCATTTAGTATTCCCAGATATATAAGATTCAACGATTCAACGATAGATATCTATCAAAGTCACAGTGCACAAGGCTACACAAATAAAGCCAAAGTGTAACTCCCCAGATATTATTGAACTACTCACTTGGTCTTGATTATGATTTCACAGTCATGTGTAGCACTGACCATTTGATTGTACATTATTAATGTACCAAGCTAGACACATTTTTCAGGTGCAATATATTTAAATAAACATATTGATATTGACATTGTAGATATAATTTAATTAAATACAGAGACGTAGGTAATACATAAACCCGAGTTTAAAATGATTACAGTGAAACAACAAGTGGTAAGGCTGGAAAAAAAGATGCAAGACCATTGAGTCGAACCCATACATTACAAAGTGTTACATATGTTAGATCATTTCATAGTCACAGAATCTTCAACCATCCATTCTCAATGCTACCTGCACTCTTCACCATACAATAGGCGAAATGAGGGTACAAAGGGGCACCGTATGATTGTCAACAGGGTACGTCTCTAATAAGCTTTTCTAGTGTCTTTATAAAATGCATTCAGACACCTTCCTACGTGCTGACAAGTACAGAGACAAAAACTGAAACTTAGGACCCATGATTAGATGGTAACCCTTTGAGTGCCAGGGGTTTGGACATACTTTATTTCTGGGGGAAGCTGGACCAATTTTAGTAGTCCTTCTATAGCTAGGTTTAGGTGACAATCTTATAAAAAGCTTATTCTTTACATATATATTTTCAGAGCAAGTTAAAGGATTCATATATACCTAGTTTAAGGCAAATTCTGCATCTCATCACAGCCCTGGTAGGTGAGAGAACTCAACATATAACAGGGTATGCATACAAACAAGGAGTTACGTTCCATAAATATGCTAAAGAAATAAAATATAGGTAATCATTTATACAAGCATAATTTGTATAGCCTTGGTACACCCACTTTTGAACTTCCTGGGGAGGGGCAAATGTTGCATCACTGTGAATGAATTAGATACATTTTCTTGCGTGCTCGCGGATGTGAAGCATGCTGATAACTTTGTTTGTCAGGTGTATGTTGTTGTTGGAGTAGACAGCCATATTGGGTCAATGCTCCATGTACAGATCCGCTAAAAAGGTAGGGGTTAAGATAGAGCCAGGGGCGTAACTAGAAGCCTCAGGGCCCCGGTGCAAGAATCTGTTAAAGGCCCCCCCCACCCCAACCCAATCTACCCCTTCTCTCTCCCTTCTCACAATTAACCCCTCTCCCTACCCCGCTTCTCACAATCTACCCTCTCCCTACCCCCCTTCTCACAATCTACCCTCTCCCTACCCCCTTCTCATAATCTACCCTCTCCCTACCCCCTTCTCATAATCTACCCTCTCCCTACCCCCTTCTCATTATCTACCCTCTCCCTACCCCCTTCTCACAATCTACCCTCTCCCTACCCCCCTTCTCACAATCTACCCTCTCCCTACACCCCCTCACAATCTACCCTCTCCCTACCCCCCTCTCACAATCTACCCTCTCCCTACCCACCCCCTTCTCACAATCTACCTTCTCCCTACCCCCTTTGTAGGTCACTTACCGTGCAGTCCTGTGGTTGGGGCGCGAGGCCTCTGTCTCCCTGCTCTGCCGCGGTGCGCACGGCTTCACTGCTCAGCGTGAAGCGCCAGCACCCGAGACAGACACCTCATGCTCCCACCGCTGCAGTCGGAGCAGCGGTGAGGCAGGTGGCGGCAGAGGAGACAGAAGGGTACCGAGCGGTTGCTGGAAACCACCGCTTGGCAGCCCTTGGGCCCCCCTGACTGGCAGAATTCCAGGGCCCGGTCGCAGACGCGATCCCTGCAACCCCGGTAGTTCCGCCGCTGGATAGAGCTTATACACTATCCATGCTTCAAAACACACCTTCCCTACAAGTATGTTGGTGGCAGCATCATACTAACACTTATAATTCTATCGTCTCTTTATAAAGTTGTGCACTGTTTTAATTACACCAAGCTAGCGGAAACAAAAAGCAAAATATCAGATGTCCCCTGTAAGCAAAACATGTGTCCAGTTTATCCAGTGTTTAGTTTAATGTGGCTTCTTAAGCAAGATCTTATTTTCAATTACAGTGTTGCAAAACACAGTGCTCTAATACCGCAAGTGTCTTATTATGGCTGGTGAAGTTGATGGCTTACTAGAAATTCATTCTAAGGCTGTGGCAATGCCATATGTCTCTGTTGACATTAAAGTGCTTAGTTCCAAATGAGTTGGCTTCATTCAAGCATCTTAATTCAAGAGTGGATGATTGGATCTTAAGCTAAAAACCTATTAAACAGTAAGCACTTATGTATCAGGGAGGAATTAGAGTTAACGTCATATTGTGATTCAAATAAATCCTCTATCTAGTACTGGTTAGCTAAAGCTTACTTGATATCATTACAAGACAAGTTAGACCATTTAAATTTCAGGGTCAGAGTTTTTTTTACACTGTTTTTAAAGCGCAGAAATAAAAAGGAATAAAAATAGGTTAAATGTCCCTTTAGGGGAAGCTTAGGGAATTGTGAAGGAAGATGAACCAGATAATGTCTGTTTGGTCACAGTTTATACTCTGATGTAAATCAGCAACAAAGGTGCAACTTACATTACTTTCAGCCAACTGGATGGCGATAGTATGAATGATAGGGTTTATAGTTCCAAAGCCACAAAAGGTCCACAGATTCCTCTGCTCCACAGAGATAAGAGAAGGAAGAGAGATGATAAGATGGCACTTCCATGATACACGGAAGGCATATCCATTAACAGGACAAGCCCTTGCATAGTACTACATATTTCACATTGATGGAAAAAAGGATAAAGTTGGCCAATCAATCTTTACAGTAAAGCGGTTATAGTAGATAATATGGTTAAGTTAACCCCAGTCTCAGCTCTAATATTAGAAGAGGTATTTTGACAAACCACTAGGAGATCTACTACCTGTCATGTAAATTATGTCAACAGTTACTTGTTGTAATTTGCTTTGGAATATCAGCATGTATAATCTGGTCCAAGAATATTGTAATATTAATCTAAACTCTCATTTGTTGGAATGAGGGCAGGGTTATTGATATAAATTCATCACGTGCCTTCGTCTGAACACAGTTGGGAATTTGATTGGCCCAAATAGATTTTACCATTCACTACCATTCAATGTATAGATTAATCAGTGACAATTTTCCAAAGTCTCTTTGTCTGTTGAATTACACGTAATATCTAAAGGTGAAAAAAAGTTGAAAACCAGTGTAAGGAGCAAAGATAAAGTAATAATAGGTTGGAACTTTCCTTTCTTTCCGTGTGTTGGAAACACAGCTGCAACCCTTAAACAACACTCTCCGGGTGTCAAAGTAGTGGACCTTGAATTCCACGTAATGCAGGGTCAGCTCACCTGTCATTCCTAGAGAAACCTGCCAGTGTTGGTTCATCAAAATGAATTGTTAAGTGAGGCGGTTAAAACCACAGTCACCTGGCAGCTCTTCCTTTCGTGAATAAACCTCAAGGAAAGCACAAGGCTATTTCAAGGCATCCCGTTGACATTACATACAATGTGGCTAAGGAATGAATAACCAACATTAGGGAATGGAAGAGGTTAATTCCTACATATTATAATTCATTCATAAAATGCTGAGTTTAAGCATAACCATGTAAGCTAATCACTTAATATCAGTAGAATTTAACCCCTTAAAACCTTTATGACGTTCCATGTCGTCTTTAAAAAAGAGGCCCAAAAACCTATCATGACAGCATGGAACGGCATGAAGAAAAGTAATCCAGTGGTAAATTGGATCAATATTAACCCTCCCATATTATTATATGATATTATCTATATCATATAAAGTGAGCCTCAAAAAAGTAAAAACTAAATTTAAAATAATGTAAAAAGTAAAATAAATAATAATAAAAAAAATACCCTACACTCACATTGTATATATATATTAGAAATGGGCTGATGCTAGCCTTTTTTGCTTTTGTCATGCATCTGCTTTTGCGCATTACCCTTAGCAAAGCTGATGACAAGGGGGACAGGAGTTGTGGCCAAAAAACAGGCGCATGAGAAAAGCAAATGACTTGTGAAAAATGTATATTTTGTTATCTAAACTGTGTTTATCTAGTGCTCTATCATTTAACCCTTTATTTTCTGTGTACTTACCTTGCCAAATTCTGTGTGCGAAGTGAAATGTGCTCATGTAATATGCCCTGTAGATTTCCAAAACTCATAAAAATCCTATTTTTGTGGGTTTTCTGCAGTTATATGTAATCTGTGCAAACAATGGAAACATGGAAAGTTTAGTAAAAAAAAAACAAAAAGCAACAAAAATTGACATTCCGGCTCCTTTTGCCACGGATTTGTAGCCAACCTGTTGCATAAGTGTCCAAATGCTCCTAATGAAATACCCATTGTGTTCTCTCCAAAAATACATACCGTATGGGGGTATTTTAAGCTGATGGGCTGCTAAACAGACACTTACATTCATATATTTTGTGGTATTTCACTCAACTGAACTTTTTCGGGGACCATTTTAATAGTACAGTATTAGAAAAATGTGTTTGTTTTAAAAAATGTTCATTGTTTTAATGCATTATTCATATGAAATGTTAACTGTACATCTAAAAAATGTATGAAAAGATAGCTGTCCTTGAAGAAAATAATATGTCATTTGTGAGGGTGCACGAAAAAAAATTTCAAAAGAAGAATCGTGATCAGCAAAGAGAAGCTTCTTGCACTGATTAACCATCTCAGTCCTAAAAAGTTGCAGTTTGAGTGTATTTCATTCACTTTTGTTAAAACCTAAAAAAAGCTATATCTGGGTGTCATGCAATGATCCATTTAAACATCTCAATGCAGGCCACCAAATAATTCTTCACACAGGCACAGCCCCTTCAGTGGACCTGACTTCCAAATTTCCCAAGCAGAGGGAAACTGGGTGGTTATCATGGGAATTGTAGTCCAAAGCAGCTGGGGTACTGATAATTGTCTGTGTGCCAGAGGGAGCAGATTCACCGATTTCCGTGGGATTAAAGGTTTGAGAGGTATAATACAAGCACATTGCACTCATGTGCATGCTGAGAGTGAGTGCTGGCAGATAAGTCTGAGAAGAAGAGGAGAGGCACATCCCTGCTCCTCAGCCCTCCCTCACACCCTGTTTCTATAATGGGAACAGCAGATCTGCAGTGAGGGCTTGCATTGCACTTGGCAGAGTGACATTCTGGCTACTGCTTTGTTGTCAGCATATGCCCTGAATGGACTGTGTGTGTGCTGTGATACTGGTACACTTTACTTGTTTGGGTCATATGGTGACTGTAATTGTACTGAGCATCTGCTCCTGTGCACCAGCTGAATCTGCAAGGCTGATTTTAATGTCACGGGAGTTCCCACGCTTCTCCTGAATGGATTAACGGGTCTATTTCATCATTACCATAATTAATTATGGCTATGCTTAAAACACAAAACTCACGAAACAGCTGAGGCAAGTTGATAAAAGAGGGCCCGACCTCACAGTTCCCCGGTGGCTCGCCGTGATCGTATAGTGGTTAGTACTCTGCGTTGTGGCCGCAGCAACCTCGGTTCGAATCCGAGTCACGGCAGGAGTGAAAGTCTCCTCTCACGGCGATGGGGTTTATTTTTACGTATTGTTGTAATTCGTTGACTATGTATATTAGCCCCTTAATATATGGTTTATGACCATATGGATGGAGAAAGAAAATTAGGAAGCGTCTGACTAAAAATTATGATGTCATCAACTAGTTGTATGTGTGTGTATATAGGTATGTATATCTATATATATATATAGATATATATGTCTATAGATATATATATATGTATATATCAAATCAGTAGAAAAGGGAGGTCAATAGGGTCATAAACCCTTCTACTATTACTATTATATACTATTGTGTTATGGTAAAATTAAAAAGGAAAATGATGAGGGTTATTAAATATTAATATAATAATCCAATATTTTTTTTAAAAAAAATAATAATATATACAATAATATAAAATAACAAAAGACGAGGTAAGCAAAAGCTGCTCCCGTACTGCCGTGAGAGGAGACTTTCACTCCTGCCGTGACTCGGATTCGAACCGAGGTTGCTGCGGCCACAACGCAGAGTACTAACCACTATACGATCACGGCGAGCCACCAGGGAGACGTACTAGTGGAGGGATCGGGAAACCCTGAGAATGCGTAGTCATACCAACGCCACCTGATGGACACTCCGCGCAGTACACTTAAGCCTACATAGTGGTCAAATGTGATTACTAGTTAAAAAGCTGCCTTTCCGCCCATTAGGCAATATTGTGAATATTAGAAGCTCTCCTTGCCATTATGAAAGTATAAACTGAGGAAATGCAGGCTTTCCTTTTTTAAGACATTACATAAAACCATACCTTGCTATTTAAATGCCAAATCCGTAATCCGTGTGCATTTTACTGAAAAGTAAACAAGTCTAGCAAAGGTAATGTATAGATAATTTTTAATGACAACAGACAAACACACGCAAGGGGCAGGAGTAATGATATCACTCGCACTATGTTGAACGGGTAGAACACGAAAACTTTCATTCGTTGTATCGCCTGCGCAGCAGACAGTGGGTCGCAGAGCCACCTACCGGTGGATAACGATACTGCCTTCTTCTGTGCTGCTGATTTATCCAGGAATTCTTAGTAAAGTTGTTACATGCTGTTTATTAGTTGTCTAAGAATAAATCACCTATAGATTGCCTACAGGGCGCATATGAATTAGTTACATCTACTTATTATTATGTTTTAAAGGTAACATTAATTGCCCACCTATAATAATATTAATTTTAGTATTGTTATTTACACCTGTATTAATGCGTTTGATATAAATATCAAGCCTGAGAGACATATATAAACTAATTGGTTAAGTGAGTTTATGAATTCTACATGCAGCCAAGCTGGACGTGTCAAAATTCTTCATGTTGCATGCTAAATGCATGTGTTCTCCTTCAGACATCCAGCATAACAAGCCTGTCATAATGTGTACATTCAATGCTATGGTCAGGGCTTGACTGGGGATGACTAATTGGCTCTGGCACCTTAAGGCTAAAAACCACCAGATGATGATTTGTAACAAAAACGATGATGGCTAGATTCATGCAGCCACACATTACAATTTTATACTTACAGCCACATGTACCCAGTCAGTCATAAGTCTGCAGCCCTATAGTCCACTGGCATTCACTTGGTGTGCCAGATGACCAGTCTTGGCCAGGTAATTTAACAAATGAGTTTGGTTTTGGACACATGAAATTTGTGTGTGGGGGGTTGGGGGAGCTGCTGCCATATTCCAGGTTTCTTGTACTAATTTTGATCCATATAATTAAAGTGTATGTTTTAAATGTGAACGTTTCTCAAAGCTGCATAAATATGATGGGTAGGTTGGTGAAATAGCTCTCAGCTGAGGTTGCAAGTCTAAGTAGTGAGGATATTTAAGAATATTTAGGGGCAGAGATATGGGTGTAAAGAAGTAGAAATAAGATCAAAATCTAAGGAGCATTTCATGGTTCTGGGATGAGCAGTCTAAATTTGGCTATGTTCCTGGCATGTTTCCTGCAGGAAAGCAAGAGAACAAAGATTTGTGCCTGCAGAGGCACCATTCTCAGTTTTTAAGATGGTGTAATTTAAGACATTATGTGCAAGGTCTGTGAAAGTGTGCCTACTCCCATACCTAGTCATAAAAAACCTGCCTCCATGTTGTGCCCAAGGGGGGCTGCAATGTTGCCTGCCCCTAGGTTTTCTGACTCCCCAGGTGAGCTAACTCCTTGTGGTGTCTCCATCCACCGCCATTTGGTATTTTATATGAGCTACAAATATTACCACAGATGCCAAGACCAGAAAAGCGTCACTAAGTATACCTTTTGTTATCTATACATGTGTTAATGATTTCACATGCAGAATGTACAGACAAGCACACAAATAATAATACCTTTACACAAACTAAACATTCACATAAAATGAAGAACAAGGGGTAGTAGCAGAAGGATTTCGAAGTCCCAAATTTAGTCTTTTCTCCAGAATTTTGCTTTATCTTCAATAGCCTTTGGCTGCGGTGCTGTGAGTTGTCATGCCAGATTGTTAGACACATTTGAAGATGGCCCTTCTCACTTTTTGTCTCTGTAAATTAAAGTTGTTATGTAACGCAGTACTGGTTATGTTCAAATTACCCATTGTACAACTCTGCAGAATACGATAGGACTATATAAATCAATAAATAATAAAACATAATGATAAATAACAACACCTTCAGGGACGCTGTTGCTAAAGCTAGTTGAAGGCCACATTTTATAAATTAATTTAAGTACATACTATACATTTCAATATACATACTATGCTTTTCGAAAGTATATTATATGTCTTGATTTATCTTAACTGTTTTTGCTAAATGAATGTTTTGACTTTATTCTAATGCTTTCCGGAAGGTATCTCACATATTTATATCAGTGTAAGTACATTCAAAGCTGAAATAAAAAACTAGCAATATCTGACCATTAGGTGTCGCTGTTGATCCATGTTCTGGCCACAGCCCCCCCCATCAGAAATACATCAGAGCAGATGTTACCATGTCAGGTATGACGCCAGCTGTCATATATACATTAATATGACTTGTTCTTTCTCAAGTATAAGACTTATAGAAGTGAAACTTGGACCAGTTTGTTCTCAAATACACAATTATTTTGCAGTGATCTGTGTGCTTAATACAAAGTAATGCAATTAGTAATGAATTAGCCAACTGCTACACAGTTTCCTGGAATGAGTCTAATGTAAACCTATTGCGAGATGTTTGGTACACATATTGGTCTCTCCGTTGGCCGACTGAGAAGCATTGGAGTACAGAATACACCTTTTATATCTCCAAAATAGGGATGGAGGGACTTAATACAAAAGTCAAGACTTCTTTCTCAAATGGATGTCGATTTTACAATTATTTACTGCATAGTATCAATATGAATATGTAAAGAACAAATAGATCATTATATTTAAAATGCTACATACTACAGCAGCGAGTGGGGATTTCAGAAATAGTGGAATCTTTTAACCCTTCACAGTTCATGCCGCTTTGAGTACTTACACTGGCTAAAAATAGTAAGGGGTTAATAATTCACAATAAGGCCTGGGACCAGCACACAGAGAAATTCGGGGGGAATGCAAAATAGACACTACTCTTCAATGAATACCTTTAATTCCTCATAGAAATATACTCATGGTCCTCCATCACTAGCATGTCCTACACCATGGCGCGCGTTAAGGATCCTTAATGGCAATCTTTTTTGTTATACTAATTTTGTAGGTTGTGCTATGTATAACAAAAATGTTAAAAAAATACACTACTATTTTTGCAATTAAGGTTTTGAGGTGTAATAGTGTTTTTTTCCATGGTGGCAATCGTGAAATGTGTGCTCACTTCATACTAATAAGGAAAGTAAAATGTTTATAAATATCATTTGCATACTAATGGAAATCTATATTAACTTTATGCTTGTGTAAAGACAGCTGTGTTTTTGAAAAATGTTTTCAGTAGCAAATTGCATCATAGCAAAAGGAATATTAATTTCAGTGGCTCCATGCACACAAATATTGAATTAAAAGCGTAAAAAGCATTGCGAAGTATTTCTTTGCTTGTATACACAACGCCTTTATTTTATTCTGCAAATAATTTCCCTTTGTCTCATGACTCATTGTGTATGTGTGAAGTATATAATATAAATTATATATATATATGTATATATATATATTATATATATAATATATATAATATAGGATATCACCTAGGCTGCTTTTGTTTTCCAATTTGCATAACTATTTTACAGATATATATATTTTTTTTAAATAAAAGACTATTTTACTTCAAAGTAAATTTACGTCAAAATTGTGTCAAACCTGAATAACTCCTTGAAATGCCACGAGACCTTAGAAATAATTTTGACATGTTTTATAGAAAATTATTTTAAGATGAACGTATAGTTCTATTTGCCAAAATATATGTTCATGTGATGGAATATATCAGACGGTGATGTGCTCACATTAATACAGCATTTATTGACGTCAGGCTACTTTCCCTTGTTGAACGGTCGTTGGGTCTTGCACAGTAGGGCACAGTGTTACTTCCCAGCCTCCACAGCTGAGAATCCGCGCTACAGCACCTGTATACTCTCTGCCGGCATCACACAAAGCCGTGATTTCCGGTGCCATTCTATAAAAGAAAATTGTTTGAGCTAAGGCAGATGCACAATGTCCATTTTTTTTTTTTACAAAGGGGTACCATCTATTGGAAGCAAAAGTGAGCTAAGAAAAACAACAAAAAAAGTGATACATTATAATCCATAATTAAGGCCCAAACCAGGAAAAAATAACATACTGCTTACACTAAACATGCTTCCCCCGTTATTCTTTCTGTTCTAGGTTGAAGGTGAACTCGTTTGTTTTTTTTTTCTTTCTTTAATAAAAAGGCCCTATTGTGAATTTAAAAAGTTGCATGCAGAAGTCTCAAACTTGTATTTTTAATATATACAAATAGCTGCGAGTATCACCCAATAGTGTGTATACAGGTATATATATATATGTACGTGTGTGCATGTATGTGTGTGTGTTTATTCTTGCAAAGGGGGGTATCATCACGCTGAATAGATGGAATACAACATACGGACGTGATATGTACAGAGAAAAAAGCAGGGCTAAAATAAAATCTAACATATGGGCACTGGCGTTTGCGTGTGTATGTGTGTATATAAAATCAATTAGCAAGCAGCACCCGGCTTGTATATGTAAGAGCTGCAGGTGCATGTTGTGTGGGAAGCAAAACGCTCTTTCATTGAATAACAAAAACAAAAACAACTGCCCTCTGCTCTGCTGTGAAGAATTTATTACATAATCACTCAGCACTAATGCTCTAACCTTCTGGAGAAAAAAAAAAGAAGATTAAAATGAAATATACTGTAAAAGCGTTTTATAAATACATACAGAGGAAGAGAGAGAGTTTCATTCATATAAAGAGCACGCTGCTGCTTCTGTGAATGGTGCAAATGCTGACACGGGACAAAGGGCTTCACATTTGTAGAAAGAACAATGTTCTTGGCTTTTGAAAAGACCACTGTTTCAGACAGAACCGGCCTTTTATATTGTTTTGTTTTTCCGATTCTCAGAAAGATGGACCTATTTATGTTATATTTGTGACTGCGTTCCTTGCCACTGATAATTGCAGTTGGGCAGTGGTCTTAGTCAGCACAAGAAGTCAAAAGTAAACCAAACCTTGATCAAACCAAACCTCATTTTCTTTTTCTGCTTCTTTTTCTTAATTTTGGAAAGGAAGTGACAATTCCTTGTGCATGAACTTTTTATAAGCAGTACGATATCCTGTCCCATTCCCTTTTTTTAGTTACGCATGTTGAGATGCTGATGGCTACCATGGCATTTATGGTAGGAGACAGGTATGTTTAAATATTGCTGGCGGAGGCGTAGAAATTAGTGTCATTTGGGTTAATGGTAGGGTGTATAGCATGCAAACCCAACGTGTTATCAAATAAATGATATACAATTGATTGAAATAACCTAAGCAATGTTTACTATTGATATTTTTGTGTCTGTACTCATTGTGTAACAGATTAAAATGACCAGGCCAACAGATAAAAGAAAAAACATCACTCATATGTCTCCAATCATCTACAAACAAGGTTGGTAAATTAAAGAAGGTTATTATATTAAAATATATTATAGTTATATATAATTTAAAATTTGAACAAGAGCAATTGATACAAGATGATAGCAGCGCCTCCTCTTCACAGCTCTGACAATTTCTACGTTGAAAAATATTCTGAAATAGTTTAATGTGCTGTGGAAAAAGAATCTGTCGGTAAAAAAAGGTAAAATAATTTGTAATCCATTAACCGCTACTCCCAGCTAAATAAAAAAAAAATGACAAAATGAGAAAACATGTATATATTCTTTTTTGTAGACATTCTTACAGATTAAATATGGAAACAATAAAAAATATTTTATGAGGAGAATTTTATTAGGAGTTTGCTACTGTTTTTAGTGTATTATTCACAGTGGGTTTTTGTTCAAGTGGTCACAATTTTCAGGTATCTTTAACAGAGCTGCTAAAAAAAAGGATTCTTCCGCTAATATAGAAGCATTCTTTATCTGTCGAATTAGCTGAAAATAAATTTAGCATTAATCTCAAATTAACTAATTCAATTATTTAGTTAATAAAAGTATGTTTTAATCTAAGGTTTCTAAAAGTCTGTTTATTTACAATGTTATTTCTGAATACAAAAAATATGAAATAGCTTTTATAGCAAAATGAAAGATTAAACTTAAAGTTTTGTGTGTTTTTTTTGTCCAGTCATGAATAAGAGCACTATATTCATATTGTGTGATGTTGGTAAGTGGTCAGCCTAGCGATTTACTCTCTGGTACAACATCTAAGTGAATCTGCCCAGTAGATGGAATTTATTTTTTTCTGGAAATATTTTGCCAATAAATTTTGCAATAAATTACATTAAAGTACATTTTAATCAGCCAACTATCCTTTTCTTCTTATTACTGGAATAAAAGCTGCATTTTTATTTTTACTGTTGCCGACGTTCATAGGGTGCACAATTATCATCCTTCTCTCAAACTTCTGTGTAGCGTTATTGGATCTGATCTCTTGAGCAAACAAATGAATGGCCTCTGACATTGGACAGCTAAAACAAAAGTATAAAGGAACGAGAAACGATGGGAAGAAATCCAGAGCACAGCATACATTCACGCTCAATGTGTTTCACACCACTCTCCTTACATTTTTCCAGTTAACTATATAACCAGATAGCTTATCCAGTACAGCAAAAAACAGTTTATTCATACTGCAATTTGGTAAAAGGAAACATATAGTTATTCTTTAACACAAAAACAACCGAACGGCAAGACAGAATCCCACAGTTCTTTTGTTCACAGTTAATATCTTAGATATATATATATATATATATATATATATATATATATAATATGTAATATATAATATTGTTATATAACAATAATCCTTAAAAATAATTGTCTAAAAGCACACACTGTTTTTTGGGCAACAGTTAAATAAGAGTATGAATAAAACTTTAGTTTAATAAGATCTACATTTTATAAAACTGTTTATTCTAGCATCATTAAATGAGAAGGAATACATTTCGGGCATTTTACTGACGCTTCATTTAGAGAGGCAATAAAAGGCCTAGGGTACTGAGCTATCACACATATTCAGCGATAAATATATTTGTAAATGCAGTCAAAGTAATATATTTTACGCATATCATAATACTTAAGATGTATCTTTACAACAGCAAAGTAATTAAAAATAACAATAAGGAAATACTGGCAATAAGCATTGATATACGTATAAGAACAGATAACCTTTTAAAAAAAAAAAAAAAATGTGTAATTTGCTGAAATAAAAACTCACAAAAAAAAAAGCATAAAGGCTATATACCGTATAAAGACCATTTGAGCTGGTCCACAGATTCATTTCTCTTTGACTTGAATAACATATCTGCATTGAAAAATTAAACATAAAACTGATAAAATATCAACCAGATGTATTGGGGGCTGGAACATCCAAGCAGCCAAAAGAGGATTTTACATTTTGGCAGAAGGTATTTATTGTATCGCATCTAAGTAAAAACCTTTTCCTAATTACAAAGAATATTTAAAAAAAATAAAGTCTATATGACATGTTGTTTTTCTGAAAAAACTGCTAGAATAAGTACAACAATAATTTAGAAAGTATTGTTCACAATTTGTTGGTTCAAATGTGCACAGAAGTGTTCTCTGAACCAATTATATGTCTATGGGTTCCCACACTAAAATATATAATATTAGTTATTATTGCACAAATGGTGATAAGGAAAATATACATATAAAATATATACCCTATTATATGAGTTAATCAAAGAATAGAAAAAGCTTAAAAATAAAAAAGTAAACTCCTTAACCTAGATAACTAAATACATTTAAATTTTAAGATACATTTGATGCATTAGCACAGACTACAACTAAAGTTTTAACAATATCTGACACATACAAGAATGAAAAATCTAAGTATATTTTGTATATAAGAGAATACATTCTCCAATTTCCGAGTGCTTAAACCTCTATATCTACATGAACTTCTACTGTTAGATGGAATTGTTTACCTAATATTTTTGGTAGATAGCCACACTTGTTGACTGTATAGTCCAGCTATAAGCACTCTCGATGGATACATGTTTCCGAGCATAAGTGTGCTAGTTCCATGTGTTATAATATTTAGTAAAATGTACAAGAGTATGTAGGGCTGAATGGAGCAGATTAATACAAGTTAGTCCACTGGGCCATATTCGATTCTGTTTTCAAATGGTATAAACAGCATTTGATGAGTACTCTGCTTTTGTCTTATGCCGAAGGTCAGTTCAGGGGCCAGTTTATATCAAAAGTGCTTGATATAACGCAAATGAAATAGTAGGGCAGGGATATATCAGCAGAAGTGTAGCCATTGTCCAAGAATTAGTTTTGCATCATTTGCTAGGAAAGTAACAATTGTTTCTAGGCCACTGAGTAAAAATTGTCATTTTAATGAACATTTGGGAAATCAGCGGCACAGCGCCACCTTATAACTTATGCAGAATCTCTTGAATGTTGATGTGACCATTAGAGTGTGCACTGCATCTGACGGCTGCTGAGAAACATAGATTTCCACGCTTGGCTCCCATATAAAAAATCTTCTGTCGTGAGGTTTTTGTCAGAAGGTCCTCGACAGGTCTAGATCACTTAGACATGTAGGAAATGTTTGGGTCAAGTTTTTGGTAATGTTAAAATACTAAATATAAATTATTTAATCTCCTTTTGGTAGTACTGCCAAAAACCCTACTGCTTTTATCTATTTTTTGTATCGATACGTGTTTTATACAGTATGGTACCATTTTCACTAAAATATTAAACAGAATATTTCACTCTTTTCCCCTGGTACTAAAAACTTTCTGAAAGTATTTTATTCCCAAATACCACAAATAAGTGTAAAATACTGCCTTGCGTGGGAAAAAATTGAATATTGAAACGACTGTACCTGTGTGCTACTTTTTTTTTTAATTAAACCATAATTATCTGCTTCATATAGAATATCCACGGTTCAATTATATTCAAGGCCAGGCCCAAAATTCATTAACTGTTGGGAAAGAATGAGTTCTGATGAACATTTCCCCCTCACAAAGCATTCATTACAGTGAAAGCTTGCAGGTTACAAGTACGTGGTGAAGAAACACTTGACCTGATTTTCAGTGGTGGCAGAGGCATTTTTAACTCCAATAATGAGGTAATAAATGATTACAGATAATAGGGTAGGTTTATTTACTATATTGAGGCACTGAGACACATTGAGTCATTGAGTATTTTGTTATTGAAGAGGAATCATTCTATTGACATCTGTCCCGTGTTCAGAGATTACCACTATCCTGAATTTTATGTGAAGTTTGATTTTATTTTGGGGGGGGTTGATGAACAGTCTATTTCTCATACAAACTTTAGTATAATTCACTGCGTGCCAAAGCTTGGTGAACCGTCGGGTGAAGGCCAACACCTGACGTGGCCCTGGTTTGCGTGCCAGCCAGAGCCTAGTCAGCTGCACCTCTTGGTCAAGACTTTGGTCCTCATGAGCAACTGTACAATCACTTAAAAGATCATTCCTTTGAGTACAGGCATCGGACAACTCTTCCAACTCAACTGCGTGTGAACACATTGCTTTATGAAAAAACACTGAGCTAGTTGTAGATACAACTTAGTTGTTCTGTTAGGGTAATCCCTCATGTAAATTTACTGCAAGCCATTTTTGAGAGTTCAGTCCCTAATTGAGATCCCATAGTTGAAACAAGCTGAGATGAACAGTGAGCTGTATGGCAAATGGCAAATCTGTCAAATGTTTCCCATTGCTTGAGGTCTAATAATAATAATAATAAAATATGGATGGGACCCCATAAGAAGGATTGGAAAAATACCAGCCTTTTTTTTCTGGTGGCTCTATGCATTTAGGGGTCCCTAAGCAAAAAAAGAGAAGGGCCCAATCTCAAGTACAAGTGATGAAACTGAAACTGAACAAATGTAAAAATATGACCCACAATAGTGATATAAATAGAAGCAGAATCTGTGTCTCACTCCCTCTCACATTCTACGAGGTGCCCCTTTCTCATCCACTGGGGCTTTATATGGTAGAACCTTCCTTGACTTCTCTATGGTTAGTATTTGAAATAGTCTGTATTGTCTTTTGCTGTTTTCAAAGTAAAACACTAGCTTGGCAGTATTCCTATTCACATGAGAAAACAAGAGCCCCCCTAATTTGTTCTTTATGGGGTATGACCACATAGAGACAAACTGTAAGGAGATGTAGCCTGCCACTAGCCCAACATTAGTGTATATAACATATAAAATTATAACTATTATGATGTGATTTACAAAGAAACTCATGTTAATATCATGAATGTCCATTTGTTTCTAAACAGGACATACAGTATATTTCATTTTATTCAGAGAGGGGCAATTAATTTACCCGGGGAAATGGTAAAGATGGGGAATGTAAAGGGATTATGGCATTTTGACCTCGTCTGCCTCAAGCATGATTTCTTACTAGAAATCTATAATGGCTGTGTCTTTCTATAAGGATACATGGGCATATATTAATTTCTCATATGTCTTGTTATGTCCTGTATGGTATTTATTAGATATATAGGTACCTTGTGAACTGATTCAGTTCTGGGTTGGACCCCGACAGAACAGTACAATCAAGGCTACAAGAATACCATCTGCTCATTTTGACTGGTACTGGTGTCTGAGCAGTGTTCCAACTACCCCCTTTTTGATACCTTTTTTTTGGGGGGGGGCATTATTCTGAAATCCAAACCAATGAAGGGAGAATGACAAATAACACACACATATATATTACAGAAGGAGATTCCATTGCATGTATATATATATATATATATATATATATATATATATATATATGTACAGTATATATATATATATATATATTGATATCAAAAAGTGATATTTCTTTATGTAATATATTTGTTATGAGGGTTGTACCATTGTTCTACACACAGTCGTAAGAAAAACAAGGCATTATCACTAAGGCTAGGATTGGAGGTTTTACTTCTGTGTGGGCTTACATGCACTCAAGATGTGGGCATTAGTTTGTATGTAGTAACAGCTTAGGTAATACATGCTATAGGGTAATATAAACTAGCTGGCAGTTTATGCATGACGCCATTGTTCATTATAGTAATAGTACTGGGTCTGGGATTGTTTTTAGGAAGGGGAAGCATTCTATTCAGTTATCACACAGGCTGCCAGATAGCCTACAGCCTTCTTAGTCTGGTCTTTGCTGTTTCAAAGCATGAAAAGCCAAGCAGGAAAACTAAAAGTAAAAGTAGCATCTCAAAATGGAACGGGCTTATTTATATTTACATATAATGCAATTTCTCATTGTGACTCTAAAAAGTGAATATGATGAAATGGCTGGATAAACAGCATATTTGTGCAATTTTATAATGCATGATAAGGATAATATATTCACTGATTTCATTAATATGACAAATGGCAGATAAGATGCTATTTGAAAATAAAAATGTGGAGATATTGGCTGTCAAGGTAATTATCTGTTTAGGTTTTATCATTTTCTTTTTTTTTCTTTTTAGTTTGTTTTGCAAATGTAGAGACTTATACAATCGCCTGCAAGTTTTATGCAAAATGATTGCACTTCTCAATCTAGAAATGTATTCAAATATTGGTATTATACGGGACTTTGGGGGAAAAAACTCATAAAAAAACTATATGCATATTCTATTAACACATTCATTTTATAAAGATATATTTAATAATAGGTCACCTAACTGCAAAGGCACATATCATGCAATGATGTCAAAAGACATGTATCTAACTACTGTTTTAGAAAGTAGCTATGAAATATTGCAACTATTTGAAAAGAAACTATTTAAACTGTTAGCTTTATGGGGCAGAGAACTTCATTCCTAATCTATTCAGGGCCTGTCTGACTTGGACCTTCCCACTCACGGTCGTTAGGGGGTTACGGAACTCAACACACCCCAAGTGAGCAGCTGTAGGGAATGACTGCAGGAAAGGTAAAGGTGTGAGTAGTGATGTGTGTGGTAATGAGGTGTGAGATGTAATTGATGGAGTAAGGTGTGATGGAGTGAGTATGTTTTAGTGTAAGTGTGTGTGTCAATAGGAGTGTGTATGTGTGTATATTAGTGTGTGTATTATTATGAGTGCATGTATGAATGTGTATGTTACGGGAGGAGCAAAGGGAGTTAATTGATTATAGAATTTTATTATTAATGCAAAGTACTTTTACGTGGCTGTCACACTTGTTGTTAATGTCACATATAGAGTAGGGGAGCTGAAACTAAAAAATTGCTTACTAAAAGAAAATTATACTAACAAAAATAATACTTTTATATGTATACTTAGTAGTGATCCACCTCAACGCTTCCCTATACACATGGCAGCCTTGGGTTGCCATGCCTAAAAATCACCCAGCTTCCGCCTAATATCTAGGTATGGTTGACTCTAGGTGAGTACTTTGATCCATAGGTGGGAGAGATGGTGCTATGTCCACTCATTTCCTGTCTGGTGTTTATGTCAATTTTTTAAAAATCTTACTATAGCTAGCTAGACTTCTCCATGGCTAAACTCTTATCCTTTTGGATCCCATAGAGGAAGTGAGGATCTCTCAGCAGTGTTTCCAGGCACTCCCCTGGTATGATGGACACCTGTTACATACCCCAACGGATTACCGTACTATTTGTTGTGTTCAGGCAAAGTCAATGTGTCTATACAAGGTTTCTGAATATTGCTTCTGCCTATAGGCGGTTCGCCGAAACAAAGTCAAACATGATAAAGCCTTCTGCTGCCTACCCCTGCCTACGTTACTCTGTCCCAAACTGTGAAGGAGAAAATGTCTCATGTAATATCGACAGGCTTCACTGTCAATATTATGTCAGGAAAACCACAGTATATTAAGCAGGAGTCTTGGGGATGTGCTTATCATGGGGTTTTGCTGTTGTTTTCGTGACTTACTAAATTTGGCTGACCTTTTGTGTTGTGCTAAATCCATATCCATGGAATGTCTCATCTTGTACATTGACTAAGCAATTACCATCCACACAACGTGTGTTAAGCTGTGGCATAAACAAGTCATGCTCATCAGCTGCAAAAATCCCATTGCAATAAACGCTTTGAAAAAGCATGTAGAACTGAGGGAAATCTCAAGGATAGGGTGCGTGATGACGTAGGCACGTGACGTCCTGCGTCAGTGATGGTGTATTGGGAGGGGAGGGTTAGAGCAGGTTGAGGGTGCGGCTGGAGACTAGGGGAAGCCGGGGAACCGGAGGACCGGAGGACCGGAGAACTGGCGAGCCGGTGAGCTGCAGGACCTGGCGAGCCGGAGGACCTGGTGAGCCGGAGAATTTGGCAAGCCGGTAAGCCGGAGGACCGAGCGTGCCGGAGGACCGGGCGTGCCGGAGGACCGGGAGTGCCGGAGGACCTGGCGTGCCAGGGGACCCGGCGAGTCGGAGAACCGGAAACCGGAGCGCCGGAGTACCGGAGAGCCGGATAAATCTTGCCCCCAGTTAAAACAGAGCGGAGCAGAGCGAAGTAGAGCCGTAAGTGCCGATCGAACGGGCCAATACGGCACTTAAAAGCAACCTACCAGGGGTATATCGGCTGGGCTATTGCAGAGATCCGCATTACTGGAATGATCCAACGCAGTGAAAGAATTTCAAAAGTTAAGTAAAGATTTTTTTTTTTTTTTTTTTTTTTTTTTTTTTTTTTTTTTTTTGCTTTAATGATCAACGTTGCTAAGAACATACTTGCCGTGTTGTGCTGACTAAAGTTTCTATCAACAAACAAACTTATAATATCTGAGGTATTTCGAGTCTTTGCAAACTATGTTGTTGCCAAAGAAGGACTGATGCTTATGGAACCTCAGATTTTGCTGATATATATTAACATATGAGACCGATTACCATTTTTTTTTTTTTTTTTTTTTTTTTTTTCATCAAGCAACACTCACTGCTGGAACATCTCAAAGAGAGACGTATTAATCTCTCAATCGCCCTGCTAGCTATAAAGACTCTCTGCTCGCACATTTTTCACCACTCCGCCTAATACAAATATCTGATACACCCTCTGCTCATATACTGAATCTCTAAAACATCTATATTTAGTCTTTTAAACAAGTTATGTTTGGAGACCAGTCTTAGTCTTGATAACTATAAAACCTATTTGAAAGATCCACCTCTATGTTTAGTATCTATTAAATGTTCATTAAGAGGATGAAGAAATAGAAATATTAAACCGGTAGCTAAATCTTGCATATCTTTGGGTTTCTGAAGAACGTGGACAATATTTAAAATAAAGATGGCTCCCAAAAAAGATAAGAATCAGATAACAGAAAAATCCTCAGAAAAATTAAAATCAATCAATTCGTTCTATGCAGCCAAATCTCCTAGCACTACAAAAAAAAATTCAAATAATGACTCATTAACCATTTCAGAAGGAACTGTTATGGATGATACCTTAAGCGTCTCATTTGCTGATACTCCTCAGACATGTGCAGCCTTAAATACCACTCAATTATATGATAAATTAAGTAAAGAAATGAGAGAAAATACCATGATCTTAAAACAAGACATATTACAAATATCGGGCAATTTGGAAGTTCAATTTAATGCAATTAAACAACTTCAAGAACAACTACAAGCAATGGAAAAGGAGAACTTGGAGCTGAAAAGAAATTTGACTCTACTGGAAAAAAAAAATGTGGAAATAGAAGACAGATCAAGAAGGAAAAACATAAGACTCAGAGGAGTTCCCGAATCAGTGTCAAAGCAAGATTTGGAACACTACTTGATAGAATTTGTTCAGCAATATATAAAACCAGAATATCTAAGAAGCTTCCCATTTGAGAGATTTCATAGAACATACAAGTCAAAAGACCCAAGATTCGTAGATGCCCCTAGAGATCTGCTAATTCGTTTTAACAATAACTATATAAAGGACTTATTTGTTAGAGAATATAAGAGAAGCCCACCTCAAGATGGGAAATATCAAAATCTTCAAATTCTTTCAGATGTCTCATTGGCTACAAGACAAAATAGGAGAAGATTTAATGACTGTATTATTCAATTAAAAGAAATGAATATTCAATTTAAATGGAGCTTTCCGACAAAATTAATAGTGACATATAAAGGAGATATTTTTTCTTTCTCAGACCCCAAGGACTTGCAGATGACAATAACTGAATGGAAGAATGTTTAAGATGATTTTTTTTTTTTTTTTTTTTTTTTTTTTTCCCTATTTATAATTTTTTTTTTTTTTTTTTTTTTTTCTCTTGTTTTGTATTTTTTTTTTTTTTTTTTTTTTTTTTTTTTTTTTTTTTTTTCTTTCTCTTTATATCTAATCTATTAGGAATTTACAGATTATAATTATTAATGATAATTTAATAATTTATTAATTTAAATTACTAATTTTACTTCACTTATTTATTTATTCATTAGAATTTACATCCATCTTTTTAAGAACACAATTTCAAACTTTAGTCTTCACTGACAGTCCACTGATTTAATTTTACACAATTTAACATTCACAACACAATTTAGCACATTTAGTCTAATAATAATATATCGATTCTTATAAATTGACGAACCACAGATTCAATTTATGCTTTTTTTTATTCATATATATACAATTTTTTCTTTTTTTTTTTTTTTTTTTTTTTTCTCTCCCTCACATCACATTTTTAATTATATACACTTAGTTTTATAAGGATATACAAATTTCCTTCACAATCCACATTTCACTTCTTTTTTTTCTTTTTTTTCTTCCTCCTTTCTCCTTTCTACACTACAATTATAATAATATAATAATATACACTTAGTTTTACAACGAACACACAATTTATTTTTTCTTCACCAAGCACATTCACTGAAAGATTTTTTTTTTTTTTTTTTTTTTTTTTTTTTCTTTTTATTTATTTATTTATTTTTTTTTTTTTTCCCTTCTTTCCTATTTTTTTATTACTATACTTATTAAATTATTCACACACTTAGCTATATCAACACATTATAAATATATATACTATAGACATCTTATAGAATTTTTTTTTCTTCTTCCTTTTTTTTTTTTTTTTTTTTTTCTTCTCTTTTTCTCTTTATATGGTAGATTATGTGGTGAATTCATGTACTTATGGTATAGTTTAGACAATCTTATGTTTTGAGACTATTTAAAATGCCCTCTCCTCCCAATGCCTACACACAGATGCGTCTCATAAACAAAACATGAGACACAAACCGCATAAATTTCATTTATATGCGGATAGAATAATTGAGTTGAATGAATGTATAAATGTGCGATCACGAGGAGGAATTTTTACCTGGGGAGACTTTGGAGTGAGTGGAGAGAGAACAACAAACAGGAATGGCTATTAGGTTAGCCTCAATAAATGCTTGTGGTCTAAACTCTCCACATAAGCGGGGATTCCTATACGATCTATTAATAAAAGAAAAAATCGATATTTGCTTTATCCAAGAGACTCATTGGAATAAAGCATCAGTTAAATTTTGGAAATATAAAAAATATGCTTATCGATTTACTTCTTCTTTAGATACAGCAAAAAAAAGAGGTGTCGCTATTTTAGTGGGCGATGGGATAAAATTTGAATATCTTCATCACGAAGAAGATTATGAAGGCAGATATTTGATCGTTATTGGAAAACTTGACGATGTAATATATACTTTGGTGAATTTATATTTACCAAATATTTTGCCAGTTAAATACTTAAAGAAAGTTTGGCTTAAAATACAGAGACTTCAAAAGGGACATCTGATCATAGGGGGAGATATGAATTGTGTCCAAGATTATAGATTGGATAAAAGCATAAAGCCTGGAACTACAGTGGATTCTAGAACAAAATCATCGTCTGTTGCTTTTTCAAAATTTCTGCATGAGAATGATCTATATGACCCCTGGCGAGTACAAAATCCAAATGAAAAAGACTATACATTTTATTCCGTAGTACATCATTCGTACTCAAGAATAGATTCATTTCTAACAGATGGTAACACCTTAAAAATATGTAAAACTTCCCATATTGGTAATATAGTCTGGTCAGACCATGCACCAGTCTTTCTTTCTATTCGTAACGATCAAAACAATAAACCTAGAACAAAATGGCGGCTGAACGAATCCTTGTTGAGTTCAAAAGAAAATAAAATAGAACTAAACAAATTTGCTCAAAATTTTTTGAGTGAAAATGATACGAAGGATGTGTCAGATGCTATATTATGGTGTGCTATGAAAGCCACTTTACGAGGTTATCTGATTAAACTAGGATCCCAGATTAAAAACAAAAAAGGATTAGACCTAGCAGACCTCTACATAAAGCTTGCACAATTAGAAAAAATAAACCAAACAAATCCAACTGCTACTATAACAGATCAAATAAAAGAAACACAAATGTCTATTAAAGACAAATTAAGAGAAAAAAACAATAGAGCCCTAACAATACTTAAACAAAAGTGGTATTACGGAAATAACAGGGTAGGAATTAATTTAACTAATAGACTAAAACAAAAAAATCTTAAAACACGAATAAATAAAATTGTAATAAATAATAAAGCTTTTTTATCACCTTATGATATTAGTGAGGCCTTTAAGAACTATTATAGCTCACTTTATAATCTTCCAGAACCAACCAAAACTAAACCCGAAATGGGAGAATTTCTAGCCAGTTTAAATCTTCCAAAAATATCCAAAGAAGCATCAACTCGGTTAAATAAACCAGTAAATTTAATGGAAATTAAAGATACTATCCGAAATTTAAAAAAAGCAAAGGCCCCAGGTCCGGATGGATATTCAGCTATATTCTATCAAACATTGGAGCAGACGATTTCTCCTTTACTCTTGAGAGTATTTTCTGGTATAAACCAAAAAAATAAATTTCCATTAGAGATGCTTCAAGCGACAATATCACCCATACAAAAGCCCGGCAAAGACCCTACCAGCGTGAAAAATTATAGGCCAATTTCACTGATTAATCTAGATATAAAAATCTTCTCTAAAATACTTGCTGAAAGATTAAAGAAGGAGTTACCTGATCTTATCCATCCGGACCAAGCAGGCTTTATCACAGGAAGAAACGGAGAAGACAACACCCGAAAAATTTTCAATCTTATTCATGAGGTACGTTACAGATCAACCCCAACAATATTTTTGGCCTTAGATGCAGAGAAGGCCTTTGATCGGGTTAGCTGGCCGTTTTTAGAAGAATCTTTAAGAACTTTTGGCATAGTGGGTTCTTTCTTTAATAATACAATGGCTCTGTATAATTCCCCCCAAGCTAAAGTGTCTGGAAGATATTTGGATTCTAAGTATTTTGACATAAAAAACGGAACTCGACAAGGATGCCCATTAGCACCATTATTGTACACATTAACAATGGAACCATTTGCCGCAATGGTGCGCATGTCTAAGGAGATTGAGGGAATAAAAGTAAATTTTCAAAACTATAAAGTCACACTGTACGCAGACGATGTACTTTTAACCCTTACATCCCCACATATTTCAATTCCTACTTTGCTTAATATCATTACGGAATATGGTTCTTATTCAAATTATAAGATTAATATATCTAAAACACAGATAATAACTGTCAATCTTGAAGAGGACCAATTAAGGTGTCTAAAAGACAATTTAGCCTTTGATTGGGGGAAAAATTACATAGATTATCTTGGCATTAAACTTATGATAGATTTTGATAGAATTATAAATATTAATTATGAAAATTTAGCTAAAGATTTAAAAGAACAACTTACGGAATGGGCTAAAATAGAGTTATCATGGATGGGGAGGATAAATGTTCTGAAAGCCTATGTGCTACCAAAATTAATCTACCTATTCAGAACAATTCCCCTACAGATTCAAATTTCTATCATACGTAGATTTGATAAAATATTCTCAGAGTTCGTTTGGCATAACAAGAAATCTAGAATTTCGTTACAGATATTGAAGAGAAGGACAATTTATGATGGACTAAACTATCCAAATCTGTTAGAAATATACGAATCGTGTATGTTTCCCACCTATATGTTTGGAAAACAAAAAAAGATAGAAACCTAGGTTGGTATAATTATGAGAAGTGGTCTTGCAACAATATAGAACCTTTGATGTTATACTGGGTATCTTCAGGGAAATTACAAAACTTAAATATTGTAAATCCTATCGTGATAGGGATTCTTAAAATATCTTCTAGAATTAGAAGGAAATTTATAGCAGAGACTTCTATCTCTTCCTCTACTCCTTTGGAAATTCTACAGATAGAAATCAGCGATATAAATCTTAATCCTTGGCTGGAGGTGGGAATAAAAAAGATAATAGATATTAAGGCTTCAGAACACCTAATGAGATTTGAAGATCTTCAACTTAAATATGGGTTGTCGAGCAAAGAAAAGTTTACATATTTGAGGCTAAAAAGCTATTTGAAATCCAAACAAGTAGTCCCACCTATAGTTACAGATAGATTATTAGAAGCAAATTATAAGACTAAACTTCTCTCAAAAATCATAAATATGCTGGATAAAGAGAAAACGTTAGATAAGTCTAGTACTATAGCAAAATGGGAATCTGAACTAGGAAAGACTATAGATCAACAAATTTGGTTTACTGCTTGGTCTTCTACAAGAAAAGCAGTACATTGTATTAACCTTCAGGAACTATATTTTAAGATTCTTCACCGATGGTACCTAGTCCCTTCGAAGCTTCATAAAATGTATAAAACCACATCCGACCGTTGCTGGAGATGTTATAAAATGAAAGGAACTCTGTTACACATTTGGTGGGACTGTGAGAAACTTGGGACACTTAAACAAAAAATAGAAAACCTACTAAAAGAACTGTTTGGTCTTGAAATTGTACTCTCTCCTTTAACATTTCTTTTTCATTTAGAATTTCCCTATAAATTAAAAATCCAAAGAGATTTAAGTATTAACATTTTACTGGCAATTAAGATATGTTTAGCGAGGGAGTGGAAGCAACCAAATTATTTGATATGGAATAATATTATTACACAAATAAACTATCAATGTAAAATGGAGAAATATTTCTTCACGATGTCAAATAATTTGACTCTGTATGAGAAAATATGGGCTCCCTGGATATCTTTGCAAATAAACTAAACTAGATGTGGAGAGTGACTACAAATTCTGTCCTGTTATCCTCACACCAATGACCCCCTCGTTATGCTTAATAACATCTCATGTGTCGATCCCCTTTAGGCGAGACACATGATTGCAATAATCCCTCCCACCAATAACGTGATCAAAGAATATGTTGTATGAATGATGAATGAATGGAAGTAGTCTCACAATAGGAATAATAATTTAGATTTGGACTATTGTAATATAAATTTGATGTAACCTGTTAATCTGCATGTTGGTCATATCACTGTTGTGACTTACTACTTAATTTGTTAATAAAAATTTAAAAAAAAAAAAAAAAAAAAAAAAAAGAAAAAAAAGAAAAAGCATGTAGAACTGCCACGTGCTTCTCATTATCGCAAAACACTCATTGTTGTTTTATATATATATATATGTATATATATATCAAGACAAAAAATACTTTGTTAGAATAGGAACCAGAAAAGTTCAACACCTTTTGTGTGAGACATAATATGTTTTAAAATTATTTACTCTATTGAGAGTTATGTGTAAAAAGTGATTCTGGTGCAAAATTACAAAAGTGGTCTTAACACCATGGCAACCTATGGAATGTCCCTAATGACTGGACCATCCTATTGGTTGGAAAGGCGATGAAACGTTTTAATTTTTTTACCAGAATCTTTTTTTTTTACATAACCCACAATATTTTTATGCTGACCGTTCTATCGATCTGTATCTGTGCCATTGGATGTACTTAAATTAGAGAGTCTTCATAGTCAACACCAATAAAAGATGAGCTACAGACAATCTCCTGACTGTAGTCTCACTTGCAGCCCTTTTAACTCTATACCTATATACTCCATAATTCAGCTTTCAACGAGGGATCATGGGAAACAAAGAAAAATTTGCATACAACACTATGACTATGTCTGGAAAATACATGTCGGAATAACAGAACTAAAATAACTAAAAATATGTGTTTTAGTAAGTAAAATAATTAAAATAGTTATAATGAATCGGTTTAGGGATAGCCTTACAAGCCTAGTATCAATTTACAAACCTCAGACCCAATCCTCATTTCTTCTCCTCCATGCGAGCCCAGCTGTGTATTTTATTGATCTTGCTTATAAATAATGTATTCTGTTTTTATATGCTCCAGTCATTTAGAGTGTTCGCTTTTTATTGGTTTCTAGCATTTACTGAATTGTGATTATAGTGGGGTTCTTTTGTTCAGTATACTTTCTATTCTATTACATCATTATTTCCGCATCACCAAGTAAGTTTACTATACTCCTGACAAACCCTACATAACGAAGGCCAGAAAAGTTGATGACACCATAGGATTTGCGTAGCTCACTGATCGGCTCTGTTTTATGAATTTAGACTATGTTAACTTGCCCAGTTTATTTACATTACATTAAATCTAGTTCTAAAGTGTCATGCAGACAAATAAACATACATTACAGGACATGTTTTAGAATCCTGGGTAAAAGCAGGTGTTTTTATTGGAAACCATTTTCACTAAATAATGCAAAAAAAAAAAAAAACATATTTAGGTTTAATGGTCTATAATACATGCGCCAGACTGGAAGGAGTATCACAGATGCTCTAGAATCAAATGTAAGTGGGGTTATTCACGACAGATGAGCTATGGACAGCATGTGATAAATGGGAGCCATGCCTACATGTCATCCAATTCAGTGCATGCCTTCGGGGTTGTGTATAAAGAGGGATCTTGGTTTAAAGTAATAAAAAAACAATCAAAGTTTAGACTCTTCAGAATCAAAGTATGCTCTACGATATGTATGCTCTATGATACCTTTATTAGCTAACTGGGGATAATGTGTTGCAAGCTTTTGAGACCATCTAGGTCCCTTCTTGAGGCATACTACCTGACCTAGATAGTCTCAAAAGCTTGCAACTCATTATATGCCTGTTAGCCAATAAAGGTATCATTTTTACCAATTTTGCTTTTTCTCTTTCTATGGCTAACACTGTACAACTCTATACATTTGTAAACTACAGAGATTGGTCTAAATGGAACTAATATATTGCACTAGATGAAGGTTGATTTACCATGATCAATATTATTATTAAACACTGTATACAGCCATTATCTAGTAAGCAGGGGTGATCTTTTCTTTTGAAGTGTTGTATCTAAAGAAATTTGGTTATATAGATACATTTTAAGATACAATGAATGCAATCTCTAAAAGTATTCATTGTAGCAAATCGCACAAAATGATATGAACACGTACCGGTTGCCATCTATCACTGGCCAATTACCCAGTAGGTGGGCCAGGACCAGAGGAGGAAAAGTCAGCCACTTGAATCCCCCTCCCCCGGGTAACTATCATACACACTGGTACACATATTTACACATGCTGTATACTCTTAGATATGCATGCTTACACTATGAAGCACTTACATATACTCAGTCTCCCACGGACAAACATTGTCACACGACCAGCAGGCCCTATGTGGGCCTCTTTGGAGATACCATACACCCAACCCAAGACTGCAACTAGTGCCAATGACCACCTTTTCTGGTCCTACTGTTCACTGTTTGAAGGACCTGATCTACCAAAGCCTTTATGGAACCCTAGAGTTGGCCTCTCTGGTGCCAGTGTAAGCAAGAGAAACCAAATATTTTTGACTTGGCCCACATTTTTAATTAATTTCAGTTATAGCAACTATTTTCTTTTCAATATGCGTACCATACAAAATGGTTTGCGGAATCCCCCTTTTAAGCTGTGTCCTGTGGTATGAAATATGCATTTTCTGTGGTACATATTTCCTGATGCGCCATCTCATCCAGATGTTTCTGTCAGAACTTACGCAACAGATTTCTCTGTGTTAGTATAGTAGACTCCTTAGAATGTGTGACTTGATGAGATACATCTGATTGCTCACATTGTTGTATATTCACACGTCTTTAATCTAATAACAGCTAAATAGTACGGATGGTCCATAAGGTTGTAAGGACTGAACAGGAAATATTCTAAATACTGCCACCTCATATACAGTAAAATGCTATTCACATGACACTACGTATGTGGTAAATGTCATATTTGAGGTTCTTTATTGAAAAGTAAATCTGAAATGTTTGTAGACCAGACTAGGGGAAGCTTTATACTGATTTATAAACCAGGGGCCATTCAAGTACCTCGAAAAGTCCATGTTTTTAGTATCTCCTCATATGAACAAATGCTTATGGCGTTATAAACAAACATGCCTTGTTTTATTGCATATATATCCTAAGACGGAATTGAGGAAAGACATTTCAATGGGTTTCTTCACAGTAAAGCACCTTTTAAATTCAATTATATATTATTTACACAGATAAATGACAAACAAATGCACGTGTCTTAGTGAGCAGAACATCTCAGTATGTCAAAGATTGGTATCCCCCCCACACACACACACACACTGTATCATGCAATATTTTTCATATGTAAAAAAATGATAATGATCTACCACCTTGATAAGGACATATACCTTTCACCTAGGACTAAGCCATACTAATGTATATAACATATTGATTTGCTTTCCATATAAATGGGCTATAGAACAGTGTTGCCTTGACTAATGTGCTTCATGGTGATTTTCATTTACAAAATGTACTATCCTTTTCATAATGCAATAACAGTAGAGTAGAGCAAAAGGAGTTGGTTACATTATTATTATTATTATCATTATTATCGTTATTATCGTTATTTATATAGCGCCAACAATTACATGGCGCTTCTTACAATACATATATTCAAAGGGTCTGACAAAACTAGAATTGACAGACTGACAAACTGATTCTTTAATTAAAAGAGGGCCTTGCTTGCAAGCCTAGCTTACATCCAAGCGTGTGTGAGGCCTACTCAAACTTTTACTGTAAATTGGCCAAAGAGCTGTAGCTCATACAATGCCTGCTCACCCCCAATCTTTTGTATGTTAACTTGCACCCTAATTAAATAAATATTTTGCTGCCAGACAAGTAGAAGTGTAGATTGTGAAGATATTGGGTCCACGATTTTGTTGTATACGATGCAACTGGCACTTTGAGATTTTCGGCTGCTGATGTGAGAAGTCGTAGACATGAGGTGTTGGTGTGAGTCGGGAAAACGGCCCCTGGCTGTTCCCAGCTTTCCGGGACTCAGGTGTATTCCGCAGTCCTGTTATTAGTGCCAACACAGCTATCAGCTCAGCCTGCCACATGGACATGCAGGGCTAATATCACGGTGGTGGCTAGGCCAGCAGTTGGAAATGCTATTACAGATGGGGTGGAATTTATTTGAAATATTTGATTTGGTTAATTTAGACATTACTTTTAGAGTCATGAGCAACACCGTTTATTCTTTTTCCTCTTGGGCTTGCAAAATAGATACAGGGAAATACCATACATTGAGTGGGAGCATTCACACACCCACATCTGGCTGAAATCAGTGGTGGGCATCATCTGGTGAGACCAAATGGCTCACAGCGCCTAACCTGATGAAATTAACCCCTTCACTCCAGGGTGCAGGATCTATTTGTGAAAGCAGCTGAGGATATATTCCTCCCACCTGTCATTTAAAGTGATGAGCCTGTTACTAATACCATAATAGAGCCATTTATCTACGGCTAAGGATTTGGACCAGAAATGAGATGCAGTTATTTATTAACAGACCTATTATACTAATGCAAATTATGTATACATATAGTATAGTTTCTAGATTGTAAACTCCAGTGAGCCAGGCATTATTCAGTGTTTAAAATTATAAGTATATGTGGTGAGCAAAGTGCTAAAGCCTATGTTGAATATTTATAAATGAATAATAGTAATATAGATAGACAGATAGATAGATAGATAGATAGATAGATAGATAGATAGATAGATTGTTTTTATTAAGAGATGCACAGACGCAGGCTTTTTTATTCATATTTTGTTTGTTTTTTCTTTTTGTAATTACCTCTTTTAATACAGCTTGAGCAAAACAACTGTGGTACAGCTGTGTTACTTTTATAACATAAATACTTTTATACACAAAGGGTAATATTTATATATAAAAAAAACAACTCTGCTGCTAAATGAGGAGCAATTAACAGGCACATTCCATTGGTAGATTACACCACATTTAGAGATTTCTAAATGATTTCTAAATGATTTCATGGCCAAGGTAACACGTTTTAATATATTTAATATATATGTATCCCTCTTCAGAATTGTGACAGTACTTATCTATATAAATAATTCTACACCCAGGACATACTTAAATACCTTAAATATTAGGAATACATATACTAATTCCTGCTAAAATACTTCATAAAGTGTGTGTATATATATATATATATATATATATATATATATATATATATATATATATATAATTCAATATATATTGCAGAATAACAATTAGTAGTGCTATCATGCTGTAAATACCACCTGTATAAACACTTACTCAATCATACTTTTTCTCTCTATCCATTGTCCATGCTCACTCTTCACTGTATACATGTGTAGCAATGGATTGAAACAGTTAAATTAAACCTTTATTGCGAATGTGTCGTCATCAAGCATTGAGTGGTTTCCTTGTATGGTCAGCACTTTACAAGGATACATTATTCATGCTATATAACTAGTAATAAGGCAGCATTTTCCATATGGTTAGCAGTTATAACACACAAATGAAACTTCTGAGCAGAATTTAAAAGTAGTGGGTAAAGGTATATAAAACTATATTCCTTTACAGGTGTATCATGCTAATGGCTCCATAAATGTGCACTAACCAGCTAATCTACTTGCTAGTAAAGGTATATGTGGACATTGATATTGATTAATAATAGTGCATCTACTGTACAGGACACATACTAGCCACTAATTAGAACCACCTATGTAACAAGGTATTAGAGCCACAGGATAGTAGCAAAGGCTTCATCGCTGCATTGAGTGCAGATCTGTTAGATCAGCATTAAGCTCTATGAGTCCCCTGACATGATATTTAACCCATGCATTGCTGTTTTACTATTGAAGAGCCAGTGTGGGAAACATTGTGATCATTCGCGATTGGCTCCCCTGCTTGAAGAAGCCCCATACATGCTGCCTGTGCTGGGTGCTTTGATGGAGGCACTGCATGCACTGGCAGCTCTCAGTATGGCACAGCAGGTGGCATGGCTTTTTTTGTCCTGAGAAAGGAATGAAAGAGTTGGGATGCAGCTGTCCTGTATCTGGCTCGGCTCCTAAAACCCTCAGTGAGGGGCACAGTGTGGGTGCAGCTCGTACCCCACATTCCCAGGGGGGAGATCCTGAACGTGTAACCCCTTAACTGCTGCCCCAGCCGTATCCTCTACCCACCATGACCCTACCATTCATCAGCTCACGAGTTTCTAATGTTGATTTCATTTAATTATTGTATTTGTAATATATTTCCAGAAACCAAGCCCATCATATATATTTCAGAAATATACATAGTATCCGCTAAATGTACCAATACATAGTACTAAGCAGTTCTGCAAGTACAAGTCATCAGGATTCCACCCGTAATTAACCCCCTTGTCTGTGGATTCCGGCAGTGATTTGGTTAAATCCCTATCATTATTATTAACATTATTTTTATTATTATTATTACGGTACTGTATGTGTTATACCATGTATGTTTGTATGCATGTGTATATATAATAATATATATGTGTTTGTGTGTAACCGAGTTCTTTGAGAAATTCCTAAATCTGTATTTATATATTTGCCGAATTTCTGGATAATTCTGGGGCAAGGTGACTTAAATATCACCACAGTGTAAATGATATTTCATTTCCTAAATAAATATTAATCGAAATATTAATGTAAATGGATAAATATTATTCCAGCCCTAGTGAAAAATATTTTTTGGAATATATGACTGGCGTTTTAAGCAGAAATAAAATGTAAGCACATACTTAAGTTGCCTTGAGCGGTGGTTATCTGTAACTATATATCACTATTTTCTTGGTTTGTTTGTTAAGTAGCGATAAGATAATATTAACTTGGAAGAATATTTCATTATGTAGCTACTTAGTAGTTTTCCTTACAGAGGATTTATTGTGTTATTTTGTTAATCTGTTGTGGGGAATTGCATTATATGGGATTATTAAAAAAAAAACTAAAAAAAAATGAAAGCTTCTTCTGCTAAAACGATGAGTACAGACAGACATGTAACAAGATCTCTGTGTGGAGTGATGGGGATTGTACAGCCTGTGGCATCAGGACACTAGAACATTTTAATTAATAGCAGCGCTAGATAGACAGAGAGATAGATAGATAGATAGATAGATAGATAGATAGATAGATAGATAGATAATATGAATATAAATGCATAGATGATAAATAAGAAAATAAATACAAGGATATGTATAAGCATAGAAGGAAAATAGATAGATGATGATAGGTAGATACATAGATAAACGGATATGTCATGTCATGTTATAACACACACGTATATATATATATATATATATATATATATATATATATATATATATATATATATATAGTAAGATACCGGTATATAGCAGGGTTTAGAATATGATTATGGTTATACGATGTGTGTGCAGGCTGTGAAGGGGAAATGCTATATCCTGTGTCAATGTGCAGGGTTACACGGTGCAGGGACTCCAGATAGCCTGCGCTAACCCACCGAGGAGCGCTGTTATTACCATTATTATTGTTATCATTGTTATTATTATTATTATTATTGTTATTATACACAGCGCTTTCACGGAGCCACACACCGCTCTGCCGGCACACATCACATCATACAGAGCGCAGGAATACCGGAGAAATATTATTAATCCTACACACCAACACATAGGTTGGCCGAATGAGCTATTAATGACTTATCTGTTATAATACTGAATATTTCTTTAAGCGATTGTTTCAGAGACTCATAGTTACAAGAGTGACATTTCCGGAATAATAATAATAATAATAATATTAGATGTATTTACAGAACATAGTAAAAACTGATCCATATACACGTATATGATTCAACTTGCCAGTTTCTATTATTATATATATTATATATATAAAAAATACTATTAAATGGCAAACTCACAGAGACCCTTTTGCTAATTAAATTGTGATTACTTTTTTAACTGCAGCTACGAATTTGGGATGCACTGAAGCTGTTGCTCATCGGATTAATAATTACGTAGAGTGAGAGAATCATCATTATTATCGTTATTATTATTATTATTTATTTTGAGCTGAGAGTAGGATGGATCGAAAAAATAAACCCTAAATCACGGTTGAAAATTATACACCCCATTTCTGCACAGTATATCTCCGAAAATTAGATTATTAAAAGTAATTATCCAAACAGTTCCAACATCTAATATGTATATATATATATATATATATATATATATATATATATATATATATATAATATATACTATAAAGCCATCACCCTGCAGTTTATTGTAGGGTGTCCTTAATATCTTTATATTTATTCTGAGCAAGGAAATAGTCTAAAACCAAATATGATTGCAAATGATAATCCCACCATCAGGAGCCAGTGAATATATACATATATATATAAATATATATATATATACACATATATATATGTGTGTATATATACATATATCTATATATGTATATACATATAATATTCATAAGTGTAGTGTTGAAAGCATATGATTGTTTTGCTGTAATGTTTGCCATCAGTGCTAGATGTTCTAGTAATTCCCATAGTATAGACAGTCGGTTCTATAGACGTGCCACGGTGTCTCGTAAACAGTTCATTTAATACCCCCACTGCATCCCTCAGCCCGTTACCCGCACCAGTACAGCTAATGAGAAGCCTACCTATTACGGTTATTTTAGTACATTCCAGATTTTATTTCGCAAGTCCGGTCTCTTATGGTTTACTGCACGCCAGTGAATGCGTATGTATAGGATCAGGTAGCGCTAGGGTGTCCGGTGACCTCAGGCACCGCATTGTATATAACGCCCGGGATTCTGGCATACAGGTGGCTGCCATGCAGATTTAGGCGGTGGAACACCTAGCGGTGTTAATAGATGATACAGTTGCACAAAGTAACAAATCAATGGCTCACTTCCATTCCTACAGCATAACTTTTACAAACTTTACCGGGACGAAATAAACCTACTTGTTCATCCACCATGTGCATATATGTGTGCGTGTGTTTATATATATATATACACACACACACACACACATACATATACATACACACGTTCATGTTTACCGGATCCAGTTCTCAGTGCGGACTAATTGTGAATGCCCAGGCTGGTGGGGCACCAGCGCGAGCCCAGGGGTTAAACACTAACAATTAATATTGTTTCCTCCTAACAAGGTCATTAGCTGGGGGATTGGCTCTAAGAGGTAGGGGGATCTACACAGGTCTTGCTGCTCTCTGGGGCAAAGTAAAAAATAAATAAATCATCAAATACATCTCAGATTAAAGGGTAGAAAAAATGCATCCTTTATGGGATATATATATATATATACACACACTCATATTTTAACTGAAACTGACAATCTAACTTTTTGGGCATTTACCTGTAGGATATAGATTTGAAATAAAATTGAGAATATATATATATATATATATATATATATATATATATATATATATATATATATATGTGTGTGTGTGTGTGCATTGAAAGGAAAGCTATCATATCTTTAAAGGGTTAAATCTTTAAAACCCATGTATGAATGCTGTTTCCCCTGCCACATTCTGATGATGATGATAATAGAGCCTATGTGAAAAGCTAAATGTTATCTATAGGACTGGCGATCAGTCACAGTCAGTCATACAGCGCTTCCCTGATACACTAGCTTCTTCTAAAGGATTTCCTTATTGTGTGTACTAGCGGACATTAGTAAATGGTAAGATATTGTTCATTGATGCCTGCGGCGCTGGAAGGGTTACTTTGTTGCACTTCTCCCTGCTCCTTCTCTGTATTCTGCACCCGCACCCCATCTATCCCTCCACCCCCTCCATGCCCAAACCATAGCCTACCTCTGAACAGAGCAGTACATGGTGTATGGTTAGCTCCTACAGAATAACAGAGAGAGAGGCTGTCCAAATCTCAGAATGGAGTTACATTACCCAGTCTCTTCTGCCCAGCAGTGCCAGAGTCAGGGAGAAGAACAAGTGGGTTTCCCTCCCCCCACATCTCTTCTAGTGTACCCCCACCCCCACTCCCAAGCCCACAGCCAAGTCCCCAGTGCCAGTAACTCAGGAGAGCATTTCTGGCCAAAGACCCAGACTCTGCCTCTCCTTCCCCTGGCAGCAGAGGAGAAGAGAGAGTGCTTTCCCTGCAGATCTGGCCCCAGAGAAAGCCTTAATGTGTTGTCTGGAAGTCTAGCCCTGCCACCCCTTATCCACCTTCTGTTCCCAAACTATGACTCCTTAGGCACTCCCTTCAATCCATACAAAGCACACAACTATATTCTAACAAATTATATATCAAGAGCAGTTTGGTGGGAAATTGGTGCAATCGTCACAGCAACCACTGACATGTTTCTGCTTATTGCACCATGCGCTTTTATTGCTTTTTACACCACTAATAGATGCGCTTAGAGGCTATGTCTCTCTACTCATCAAAAGACTGGCAGAGATTTAAACCTGGACAGGCCATTATGGCTGGCAATTAAACCCAGGGACTGTCACTGTAAATACAGGACACTTGGCATGTATGGGGAGAGAATACAGCACATGGTTTGGATAGAGAAGTTTAGCACTCCCTCAATATAATACAGAATCATCTCTATCTTCACTGTGCATTTCTTTTTTAGATTATATACGTCCATCGATACCATTTCTGTCATTTATTGTTCATCGTATGTAATCCTGTTGCACAGCGTTTTGGATTATGTTGGCGCTCGATAAGTAACAAATAACGCCACAATACGCCAGCCAGCAGCCAAGGCGTCCCATATTTTCCATGAATGGCAAAGCAGTTTTTTTGAGGATCTTAATTGTTTATTATTTCCCAGAAAACAAAAGACGGGAACGGGAGATAACATTATTCCCAGGCACAGGCAACTTATGCAATTAGTCTCGTCTGCTTTAAAGACTCAGACCTTAGCCAGTCCTTGGTCTAGCGTACAAGGGGCCTACGGTTATGAAGGCCTATTGTCAAGCTGGAATTACATTATATATAGTAGCATAAAGAACTATATAATATTCTATTCGAATTCAATGAGACAATTTCTCAGTTCCTCATACATTCTACTTGACACCAGCCGGTATATGGACCTTGCCCTGGTGGTCATCTGCTGGAGGTGCAGGGTCATAAATGTCCACCTAGATGTCTAAAAAGAATTCCCAGTGCAAAGTTTAAAAAGTGGTCTTACCTAAATGGCTACAGGTAGCTTACTGAGATAAGACCAATTGTTAAACCATGCATTACAGTCACTTTATACAGAACCCCCACAAGGCCGTATTTACAAAGAGCCATTCTGTATCATAGTTCTAAAAAGAGGTCTAGATATGGCCCATAGAACATGCAGGGAGATCAGCAGAAACATTCCATTGGTTTCTATAGTGATTGCTAAATATTTAGCAATTTGCCCCAGAATAGTTCTTTATACTGTAAATATACCTCATTAACTTTTTCTACAGCACAGTAATTCCTGAAGAAATCCATAGATCACCTTCATGAATCACCACTCTCTCTGTATGTAACATATTTATATTTTGCAGAACAGACCCAGCTTTAGCTTATAACCACATATGTTCCCATCATCACATACATAATAGCCTCTGATGTATATATCAGATTATAAATGTGTATTATCCGTAATAATCTGCTGCTTTTTCATGGTAACATTTTTAATGCAGACTGCATGGCATTTTAATAACTCCAGAACAAATATATGTAGTTCTAGCTTTAGCTATTTAAAGGTGCTGTTCCACACCTCCAATGTTTGTAACTGAATGCTACATTATTCCTGGTACTGTTGAATCACCAAATCATTCTCAGGAATAATTATTTTATTTATGTCAAATTTTGTCAAACAGGCCTGGATAAAAAAAAAATAAAGTCTAAATTTCTGTGCTGTTTTTTGCGACATTAAACCTTCAGAGCAAATAATAAAATGACAGATCCCCCTCAAGAGCGCAAATCATGCCAAGCACCTTTAATATATATTTGCCACTTCCACTAGTGGCTACCTAAATCCGGTTACCGTGAACTTTTTTATTGGAGGAAGAGGAGAGTTTATACATTTCAGTTCAATAAAATTCTAGATGTAAATATAATTAACTTTGCTGACAAACACTTTATTTTACAGAGTACGATTACTGGTATTAACTGTGTATGAATGACTTTCGGCCGCGGTATTACTGAATTACTAAACTAGTGTGGATTTTGGAGTGTGTGCTATGCAGCTCATTCCAATGCCTAATAAAGCCATGGGCCTGCCTGCCCTGTACTGTACGACGCGTTCCAGCGCACACAATGAACTATTGTATTTAACTAGAAAGTATGATTTCCTTTTTTTTTTTTTGCTCAAGACTCACGTTACAGTAATAAAATCTACATTATTAGTTTCACTAGAGCTGCTCACATACTTTACTTTTCTGTCCCAGCACAAAAGAAGCACAATAAATTGTTTGATATTGAATACAGAAAATAACAATGCATTATATTATTCAATTTAATTATTTTATATGCTATATTACCAACCAGTAACTTTTTGCCATTATGCTGACTTATTCTATGTTCCCTCAGAAATTAAATATTAGTTGTAACATAAATAATTTACTGGAAGATAGACAGATAGACCAAGATCAAAAAATACCATTTAAAAAAGGGTATTTTTAAGGTTGTAACGTTCTTCAAAAATGAGTCAGAAAATATACGAGTTACGTGTTTTCCTGATGTCCCGCTGTGACTTGATGCTTTCACCTGCTTCTTATCACCTACCACAAGTGTATGTTGTCTGGCACAGCACAGTGTGGAGTCAGCATGATAAGGAAACGTATAGGCTTTCTGTTATTATTTAAAAGTTGGTTTACTGCAAGGCGTATAGAGGATTGATGTCCACCATTAATGACATTTCTTTATGTTATACATGTTTTTCACTAAAGTAGGGGGATCTCTTCAAAGTCTCCTTACCCACTGACTTGTGCATTATACTGGGCCAGCTCAGCCTATCTTGCTGGAGAAACTGACCAGTGTTGGTCCTTCAAAATGAATAGTGAAGTGAGAGTGATAGAACCACAACTCAGCTGTAAACTCTCCAGTTTACTTCCCCTTAAGTGAATAGACCCCTGAGTGTCATCTGGTCTTGGCCAAAGATCCGGTAGCAGTAACTAATACAATGTTACTCTCTACACATTTCACAATGTCTTTTAACTATAAGTTGAGATGGACTTCAAGTTTCAGTTTTATATTCCATGTTATTTTATTTTGCTTTTAATTACATAAATTACTAAAAATAGCATCATTCATAATAAGGGTTTTAGACTCAAACAACCTCATTGGTATAGTTTGGGGGCCTGCCTTAAGTGCCACTAATCAAGGGTACCACTGGGAGAAGCGGAAAAAGAAAGAAGACAGTAGAAGATAAGGCGAGAAAAGAAGGGGGCATTGAGACATTGAGAAAGAGAGAGAGTGAGTGAGAGAAAGAGTGAGCGATAGCATAAGAGTGAGTGAGAGGGTGAATGAGTGAGACTGCGAGAAAATGTATTTTCTTAATTTATTTTCTTAATTAGTCCTTGATCTTGTCTTAGATTCGAGGTAGCTTTATGCCTTTCCCTTGTATGTTGAAATCCCCTTACTTAATTTTACCACAATTCTTGCATGTGAAATTAGCAAGACCCCCTAACCGTGGCTGCCCTGGTAGTGTAGACCACAGACGTGTCTCGTTAGTGCAATGTTGGTGAGTCTTGTAGGGACAGATGGAATTTACATGGAGTGAGAGGCTCCAGTTGTTGATCTGTCTCTGATACACAGCTTGACAGGGTCATCCAGAAAGTACAGAAGCTTGGAAATATTGCCATTTACATGGCTCAGATTATTGAACACTATGTTCTATTAAAAGAAGCATGCAGCAGACTTAAAACATGTTTGCCAATACTTTCTTGGCAAACACAGATTTTTTTTTTTTATTTTTGGCTGCCGTTACGGATCTGTGTTATCATATTATTATAATCATTATTAACGCTATTATTATTGCACTTAAATCCTGTTCCATTATAACAACGATCAGATTCATCTCTTTCCGCTATCTGCATATATTATTATGCAAACACAATAAGAGAGCTTACTATTTTAACTGTTTGACTGCCAGAAGGGTCTGAGGTTCTACCAGAACACAGAGAGTGTTTTGTTTTGGGTTTTTTTTTCACTTTTTTGCGGCTATTGACATGCAAATGAGGCAGCCTGGGATTTCCTTTCTTGTTGTTCACTATCGGGATGAAAGGACTGTACTGTAAATACTCTGTTATGTGCTCTCTTAGGCTTCTTTCTCTCTATTCTTTAGTCCCATCAACAAATTACTTTCAGAAAAGAAGCTAAAAAAAAACTTTTAACGGTTATCAGGTTTAGCCGACCTCTCTGTTCTTGCCTTTTTTCACTAAATTTCCTCAAGACATTTTTTTAAAAAATGATTCAATTTTGCCATTAACTATTTACTAAAATCACAAAGAAATGTATTCTTTATAGTGTTATATAAATATATATATATATATATATATATATATATATATATATATATGCAACACAGAAGAAGGTCTAACGTTACATGAAAATGTTGGCATTCTTGGGTACTAGGGGGGAAACAGGTTCTCCATCCCTAGAATAGCTGATAATACATTAGTATTGCCATTAAAACATCTTTAAAAAATCCTTATTATTTGATTTTTTCATGGTGCCAGTAACAATGGCAGACCTGTGTTCGCTGAAGTTTATGTATAAAGAGAAATTAGTTGAAAGCAGTAATGCTGCATTAACTCTGACCTCTAAACGTATAACGTTTGTGTACTGTGAAGCAGTACAATTGAATCGAATTTGGATCTAACTACCAAAATGACTATATCACAGGTGACAAAATATTGGTGAAAGCCATTAAGTCACTGGAAGCTGAGTGTTTTCTTCTCAATTAGCATATCCCATGTGAACTGTGGTTTATAAATGCATTTCTTCAGTGATCACATACTCTTGCATTCAAATGAGTAATGGGAATCCCATCCGATTAATGTACATGGCATCAGGTGGGGCACACATCCACTAATCCGTAGCTTGAGGGGACATTGCCCAGCTAAGCCACATGGCTGGGCTGTATGCCCCCCCCCTCATCTCCATCCTTCTGTTCACCATGCCATACCACAATAGAGCATTAGCATTTGGAATCTCTTTATACTTCTGTTTCAACCTTGAGATGACCGCCAGAATACTAATTCTGCACCTGTGCAGCCCGCACCTGAAACCTTCTTGGCCGAATCAACTAATCAACCGCAAGACTGTATCGCTTATTGTATAGCAAGCATTGAAAAGACCTCGAAAAAGAGATACCACAGACCTCAAACACTCTGGTTGACCACAGAACTGCAGCTGGCTGATCACTACGGCAAAGCCACAGCAGTTTCATTATGTTCTGTTAATTGTCGTGACAAAAACATCACCACAATTTTTCTTTTACGTATTAGGTTTAACACGGAGTAAATGATCACGGCAATGCCCTTGATGACGGAATGTGAGACGATAATTTAGCTGACGGGTGGTTAAATATATCATATGTAAAAAAAAAAATAGAAAAAATTCAATGATTTGCATAAATCTTGGAAAATATATATTTAACGTAGGAAAAGGGTAAAATGGGATTTCTACGCACTAAGCCAAAGTCTTGTGTGATTACATTTGAAAACGGCTATAGAAAATGGTCAAGAGATGAGATGTGGGTGTTATAGTTATGCTACTTCTTGATATTGGAAAAAAGTAAGTAGAGAAACTAAGGATAGCATGATATTGTTTTCGTAGCAGGTATTGTTTAAAGGAGGGGCAAATGCATAATATTTTTAGTAATTTGTATTACAAAAATAACATTAATTGCTAATATTTGTACTTACTACTGCTAACAGGGAGACCCAGCCCTAAAAATTACATTAAATCATTGAAACTTGTCTGCAGATTGGTTTTCAGTGCAGTAATAAGAACTAGCACTGAAATTACCCTTTTATTCTGGAAATATGTCCTTGATTTTGTTTGATGATATATAATTTGTTAAAGTAGCATAATACATATTCCATTCACTAATAATAATAGTTGGTGAAATCTATCTTTGTAAATTAAAACTGAATATAGTCTTGTATAGGGTAAGTCATATAAATCTTGTGTGTCATAGAAGGAACCATAGGGTAAGTGTGAGGAAGAATGTATTGGAGGGGATGTTCTCCTCCGTTCTCACTGATAATGAATCCGAATGGGCACACACAAACTCTATTCTGGATTAACAGTTTAAATAGTGAATTAAGTCTCGCTTCTTTTTGTATTCTCGGGGAGAGCTTTCTCCATCTGAGAACCATTGGATGAGGCTTCATGCATTTCAGAAAACAAGCTTGTTGTCATGGATAATGAGATGCTAATCACATGCAGATGACTTGTTTTTTTTTATCATTCTGTCTACATTCAGAATGGATCTAAAAAAAGAGAGAATTATAAAAATAACTTTTCCTTATTGATGGTAGTCGATTTTCTTGGGTTAAATTTATGAGATTAATATAAGATTTAATCTTCTCGACCAAATAAAAGTGGACCCAAACTGCTGTTGATGGAAAACACAAATTCTACCCACCGTTGGCTGTTTGACAGAAAACCTTACTTTCTTACATAGATTGTAAAAGCAGGCAGAGCAAAGGGCTAAGACCCAGAAAGCATCAAACAGCAGTGTTATGTATTAAGAGCAATTCTGGTTGGAAGTGGTAAAAGTAGAGCAATCAGCAGGAACATTTCACTAGTTGCCATAATTACTGCCTACTTTTACTGCTTTGCACTAGAATTACACTTTATAAATAACATTGAGAAGCCATACGTATAAAGAGCCATTGGGCTAAATGTAGAACAGTTAGCTTGGAACATTCCACCAGTTGCCTTGGTGATTACACCACTTGGATCCTTTCTCACCAGAACCGCTCTTTGCCACTCTGTCCCAAAATGGTGAGTGCTTCTTTTATATTGGGACATGCAACTAAATTCATACATTGAAACTAAGGGGGGCGCGTTCCATGCATATGTACAAGGGGGTCTCGTTAGATTCCCCTCTCATAATGTTTTTTAAGCCAGCACTGGAGCTTACTGGCAGTAAGTATATCACGTACAAGTATCCCGGGGGGTAGGGAAAGAGACAAACGGTGGGATCCTGCAGAATCCCCCCCCATGCATTTGCAAGAGAGACACCGTGGAAATTAAAGGGGCTTCTCAGCTATCATATGCATTAAAGTGCATATGATGGCTGGTGTTCCCTTTAAGGCATTACAATGTTTTCATATGCATATTTGTCTATATTTTCAGTACAGCTCACACATACTTTTCACAATCCTTTTTCACAGTAATTTCTTCCTTTTGACTTAAATGTGAATAAACGTGTAAAAACAAATAGTACAAGCAAAACAAGCACCTTTTATATAAATCCAGAGTTAACGCGCAGGTTATTATATTTAGATATTGTTTGCAGCAGATTTCTAGGTATACTATTCTATCTAAACACATAATAAAGATGATATGATTTATTTGGAACCTTAATAACACTGTCCTTGTTACCATGCCACTCATTCTCACCCATTTAAGAAAGTTAATATTATTTAACTTCTGTCGCTTTTCCCAAATCTTATGTTTTACAGTCCTATATACCATGTGAACCCATGTAATGGTCTTAACTTATATATTGAAATATATACCCAGCTTATATGTATGTCATGAAAAGAAGCAACCGTTCTCAGGATCTGCATGATTATTCCTCCTACTATCTTATCTCTGCCCCAATGTTAAGTTGCTGATTGTTGTTGATTGTTCCAGGCAGCCTTTTTATGCATGGAGTACATTGATCTCAACTTTGTGAAACTAAATTTGAAACTTTGAACAGCTCTGTGGAATCTGATGGCTCTATATAAAACAATAAACAATAATAATAATAACTAATTGACAAACAAAAAGTACAAGGTATAAAATATAAAGGTATAACATCTTTGACAATTTCCCTTTCATGTTGTTTGCTTGGACGACAATTATTGATTTCTCTGTTCCAAAGACACCATGTTTTTTACTTTTTTCTGTAATCAGAAAGTTGCATCTGTTCTCATGAAAAAAAGAAACATGGTAGAGAAGGATGAACAATATAAATAGTGGATTTAATCTGGCTTATTGTTTTTGGCTAAACTTTACCTTTTATATACGTATATGTATATGTTTATCTGAGATAGTGTAAAGCTTGGTTAATTATTAGTTAGGTAAAGCTACTTCTGGCGTGTTTCCAGAAATGTGTAGAATGTAGATTACCAAACAGCAACTTGGGACAATTATTTTATCACTCTGAGCTATACATTGCTATAATAAGAACTACAAACAGACTTTGTCTATCTCTGTCTTACCTACTGTTCCTTCTGGAATCCCTCGAGTGCGAGGTCAGGTGACAGACGTCACATCCAACACAATATACAAAGAAAAAAAATCTGTATTGTAAAGCTGTGTTTGTTTAAGAAGCCGGATAACACAATGAATACTACTAGAAACTGTGTTAATAGTACACATCTTCTATTGCCTACATATTTTGCATATATATATATATGTGTGTGTGTGTGTGTGTGTTTGTGTGTGTGTGTGTAAAAAAAAGATCTAGAACACTTAGCTGTTTTCATGGTAAACAAGGACATTTCTAGCTGTGCTAACATAATTCCGGAAGGATGGTTGCTGATAGAGGGCCTCTGTACGCCTGTAAAGTTATTCCAATAAAAAAAATCATCCCTTCCCAGGTACAATAGTCATTTAAAACATTAACAACGTCTACACTTTTAATGGCCAAAATGTGCTTTTCTTTTAAAAACAAGGACATTTCTACCTGACCCCAAACTTTTGAACAGTCATATATATATATATGGGAACATGGGGCAAGAGCCAGTGGACCAAAGCCTGCTTGTGTCTCCCACTCATCATTAAAGCCACTAGCGCAGTGAATCCAATGCTCTATTGTGGATACACGTGGCTGCACAAGTCTAGCGGCTGATGTAAGAGTGTAGCGTGAGGCCACATGTATCCAGAACTGGGGGCACTTGATTTATAGATGTTAAAGTGCCAGGGACAAATCTCATCCCCAGTCTCTGTACTTAGGATACTCTTAATTTATATAGGGAACCTTTAGCATTGCTTATTATTATAAGGCTGACGAGATGGATTGAAGATGTGCTCATTGAGTAAAACTCAGAGAGCTTTCAACCATTAAATTAATTACAGAATACTCTAGCCTCTCTTGCCTCAATTTAAAGACACATTGGTCCATATCTTCTGAATTCCCCTTTAATATATAAACAGGATCATTTCCGATCGAGATAACCTTTTTACTAGAATGGGACTGGGCAGAGGTGTGTGTGTGTGTCAGGCACAATTACATGGGGTGTGATTAATCATTATATTCTTTCCTGATTCCTGGAGTTGTGAAACCTTTTTCCCACATAGTGTTAATGGGTATCAAATATACAGTAAAAAAAAAACAAAAAAAACACAATTAATGGCTTTCTTACAATTCACAACAATGGAAAACAGTGTTAATGAATACTCGCATATCAGTGGCTCTGTGTAGCTCGGTATAGAGCCCTATTAATTATGTGGGAAGAAATCTTTTTTCATTTTTTACATGTACAGATATGGGCTTGGGTGACATAGTATTACTAAGTGTTCATTTACATAACAATTACAAGTCAGACTTTAAACAAGAATCGACTAGACTCAACAACCTGTATAATTAACACTTAATTAAGATAAATACAATATATTGTGAAAAGTGGTGTTGAACGGCAGTCATTTAAATTTAAATGTACTTAGGCTGTCGTCTTTGTGAGTCAACCGTGTTACTAAACCAAATTTTATGAACGCATAGCTAATTTTTCGTTAAGCAATGTCACTGACAACCACATATTACACATAGGTTATGTCTGTCATAACTCATAAACTTGAACTTTTTTTTCTGTGAACAGTGTTAAATCATTGTATAACATAGCCACAAATGCTATAAATAGATGCGATGTATCCTATTACCGTAATTAAAATGATGTCATGCGTTGCCTAAGAGTAGATGTCGCTTATACTTTTTTTTACACGGTGCTAAAAAACTCTCCAGGTCTTGAGGAAGTTTAAGCGTCTGTGATACATGGAATAGACTTCCAGTGGAGGGAAGCTTGGAGGGTTCATACAAATATTCTAAACTATTAAAATAAAAGGAAGCTGAATGGGTTAATTGTATTTTTCTTCTGTTGTCACTGCCTATAGGCCATATTACATATGGGATTTTACTTGTCGTGGTAAGTGTAGGTGATATTGGGAACCTTTTTTTTTTTTTTTTTTTTTTTTAATTACTATTTTTCTATTTCGATTTTTTTCTACTTTGCTTTGGGTGCCTATTTTCTCCCGAGCCAGAATGGCCATCGGGTAAGCACGTGCGGTCATGTGCTATAAGAGTGTCATTTATTTGTTACTGACTTTAATGTTTTTGCATTTGTACAATTAGATTGTGTGAAGTAGTGCACAATTTTGCTTAAACCAGCTAGCTTAACTAACTAAGGGTTAAATGCTGATTCATATTAATTGGAAATGCTTACATGGTTACACCTTAAATGTGTTATAGTCAGTATAAGGAAATGTTATGTTATTCACGCTACCCTTCCTTTTTTTTTCCACCAATAAATAAATAAACACAGTAGTTATGATAAAACATTGAAAATCATCCTAAAAAAGGAACATTGTATTTTTGTGTATTATTACATGTGCCGCCTTGAATAGCTGCTTCAATATACAGGAAATTAAACTTTAAGTACATGGCCATTCCTGAAATGCTACATTTGAGTTCCACAGGATCCAGCTGACTTCCACAAAAGTAATCACAATAATTCTTAGACATAATGGGGGCTTTTGTATCAGGATTTGGAATATGCCAGGCAGCAGTAGATGTGGACAGAAAGGGTCGGTTCTTACGGGTTTTTGGAGAGCTCCAACAGTCTATTTTTCAAAGAATGACCATTTCCCCGTAGTTTATGACAATCATATTCAACGTCCTTCTAGAAGTCCATTGTAAAAACAAGTGATTGTGAAGAATTGCAAATAAATATTACATTGTATACAAATGAATAGACCGTGAGATCACAAGAGCTATTCCCCCCTTCTCCTTCTGTGCCTATATGTATGTTCACTTTATTACAGTTGGGGTAGAGTCAAAATTAACAGTAACATTAAAAAACTGATAATAACATTAGCACAAGTTGATACATAATGGTATGTTGCCAAAATGTTGCCGTTAATAAGAAAAAAAAAAAATATTCATTATTTGAGTACATATTGTAACCACATAACCAGCAATAATAGATGGTAATTATATACAATTAAATATATGTGTAGGTAGAGTCTATACTTTCTATATTCATAAAAATTATACGCATTAAATTATATTAATAAAGGTCAAGTTAAATACTATTGATACCTAAAATACATGCTACCGAATCGACTGGCGCTCTCTAAATAAATATAATGTAAATCCATACATTATAGTTTGCGTTATTTTGTTTGATGCATTTGGACCTTTTTTTGTGTGTTAAAGCTCTATTCTCTCTAACACCTAGAGCATAAATTATGAGAAAACCACGAAAAGCTCTACAAGCGTCTATTAATCATTGGACAGATATAATGTAGACCGTACATAATACGTCAAACGAAATAAGTTTTTTAATTATCTTTTTTAAAGAATTTTGCTGCTCTGGCCATCACTGACTCAGCAATGATCTATCTCCGCGTGATCACTTACAGCAAAGAATTCTAATCTAGAATGATGTGCCATTGCCATTAATGTAAAGACGTTCGTATTGATCTTGAATATATCTGAATAGTAAGTCTTTCACCCATTAAGCCTCATTTTCTTATCTGAAAGGAAGAAAGGACCTTAAAATCTAAATGGTGTGAAATAATGTTCTGACTGTTAATACTTCGAATTGTAAAGCACTGTGAAAGTGACATACCCCCCCCCCCCTCCACCACCACTATTCCAGATCTTTGGCCTTTTTATCTAGAGCTGTCAGGGTAGGTTCCTTCCCACCCTGTGCTCCACATACAGAACTGCAGAGCCTGGCCAGACACATTCTGAAACACACAAAAAAGATTGATTTAGTTGGCATCATGTGCTGATTTCAGGGTCTTGTCTGACCTGTCTGGGTCTCTCAGTAGTCTAGACTTCTTGCTACACACTTATAGTCTCCTCCATTGGCTGTCTGCTCATAAATATGGAGAACAGCTCCCCCCGGGCAGACTCCTTGACACTATCACTATGTCCCCAGTAAAACCTCTCTCCCCCAGTCTATCCCTCACAGCCACCAGGAGGAAGCCAAGAGCTAAGCTTCCCACGGTCAGCCATGAGGAGGGGACAGGGGGGCACAGTGGAGGGGAAAGTTTAGTTGGGGCAATTTGATATTATGTTGCAGGGATGGAAGATGCATTCAACAGCAGAATGGAGGAGACATTGATGATAACATATTTGTTTAGCTGCATGGGGAGGGAGTGATCTGTCATATGATCCATAGATTCACAGTAATTATCCATTTAATAAATGGGTGCCTTCAGGGAATGAAGCACCACATGTGTGATGTAATGTGCACATGGAAACCTACACAATACTGGGGTGGACATTGTTCTACTGCCATAACTGCATGGGGGGGGTGATTGAACTGAAAAGACAGAATGCAGAGTGGGTGGAAGGAAAGAAAGGGAAAAAGAGAAAGATAGCTAAAGAAAATAAGAAAACGAGAAAGTGAGAGGAAAATGGGAAACTGGAGAACATAGAACTGAAATGTGGAGGGACAATAAAGAACGAGAGAAAGGAAGAGATAGAGATATGTAAAGAAATGGAGAGAAGAGATGAAAAGAAAAGGGAATGAGATAACTAGAGAGAAAAAGAGAATGGGAAAAAAAGATAAGAGCTCAAGAGAAAGACAGAGAAACAAAGAACGAGAGAGAGAGAGAGAAGAGAGGAGATAAATAAAGAGAGAAAAGGAGACATGGGAAAAGAGAAAGAATGAAAAAGTGAAAGGGATAGGAAGAATGAAAGAAGGAAAGAAAGAAAGAAACAAGAAAGAAGAAATGGAAAAAAAAGAAAAAAAGATGACGAACGGCGAGGAAATGGAAGAGCAGAAAGAGAGGGAGAGGGTCACATTAATTACACGAGCGGTTATGGCAATGGTTGCAGAGCGAGAGCAGGAATGCAGCATTCGCAGAAGGGGAAGTTCGGAGAGGGAAGGCTGGAGGGGAGCGCTAGCGGGAGAAGGTGGGAGGGCTGTGACAGCTGGAGCCGGGAAGGGGGGGGGCGGTCGGGGAGGGAGAGAGGGAGGGAGGAGGAGGGAAGGTGGGAAGGGTGAACAGGGAGCCGCCGCCTTCCCGTCCAATCAGCGAGCAGTGGAAGTCGTCCAAGTGCAGAGCCGGTTCTGGTATGAGCTGCCTGATGTGCAGAGTAGAGCCAGACTGACAGGGGGGCCAGGGAGACACACTGGGGAGAGAGAGGAAAAAAGCCCTGCCAACTGCACTGAGACCAGCCCAGCTCCAAAAAAACGGGATCAGCCTCTCCTGGACCGCGTTCAAGTCAGCCCAGCACAGCCACCCTCCAGGAGTAAAGCCAGGCACAGACACAGAGGGCTTTTACTGCCTGCACTTTGACTTCACCACCCTGCCCTCTGCCAACATAGATCCTCTTCCGGCTCTGCTGCCTACATTACATGTACTTATATCAGCAAACAAATCAACCCCCCCCATAAGACTTTATAGCCCCTTCTGGAAATCAGATTAAACAAATCTGCCCCTCTGCCAGAAAAACAAACTCACAAAGTCTCACCTAAGCAATGTGAAGCCATCGTGCCAGTGCTGGGTACAGATTACAGGATCCCCATTAATTTAATGCAATACAGTGCAATGGTATGTGCCTTTAACATTCTACACGTGCATTTCTGATTTGTCTCGTTTTAATGGTCTATGTGTCCCCCCTCCAAGGATATATCTATAAGTTGCATATTTTGGGCTTTGTGGTGGGTGTGTGTGTGTGTGAAGGTATCTGGCTAGGTTTAGAAGAACAAGAATAAGCTAGGACCGTGAAGCTTTCAGCCCCAGATCAGGTGTGGTGGACCTGGTTGGGAGGTCATCAGGTTCTTCTTGAAGATCCATTTCCACTGGCATTTTGGAGAAGGTCCTGATGCCGCTTGCTTTGGGTTTTGGGACAGTTTGGAGGTTGTCTTGGAGTCTTGTGAATTAAGCACTCTTCCTGAATGTTTCAGTGACATGCCTTGTTGTGGGATGAGCTAGAAGTGCCGGTTGTTTGTCTTTTGCTTTTTTGGCAGCATCTGGATGTGGGTCACACTTCTCTGCCAGCAATCAGTGGATGGAGCTTGCCTCCAAGACGGCTGAACTTGGCACTTCTGCAGAAACTTTCTACCCTTCCTTCTTTTTTTTTTTTTTTACTTCTGGCACCTAAAATCTGAATGCTGCAGGCATAACCTTTACAAGTGCTTTTGAATATATATATATATATATATATATATATATATATATATAGTCTTTTCTTAAACTTTATTATTTTGGATGTGTAGAAGACTTTGCTTCTGGAGTTGCAGCTGATAGGGTTTATTATTCCCTGGGTAGAATCCTTATTGTGTGTTGTATGCTTTTCTTGTGATATGTAACATAATGAACTTTGGGGTGTGTTTTTTCCCTCCCCTGGCTTCTTGTATAAGGGTTTTATTTTCACTAGCGCATGGCTGTTGAACCTATATCCTCGTTTAACCCCTAGTGTGTGTTTAGACCTGCCAGATGTCACTGCATGCAATGTATGGAGTTCCCTTACAGAGCTGGGTAAGGTGTGGCTCATCTATCTGTAGGCAATACCTCCACAAGTACTAGCAGTGACAGTGGAGTTTATTCATTGTAAGATCAAGCCCGTCTAGCTTTACGCCTTTAAAGACTGTTGAAATTGCAAGCAATTTAGAATGAATTGCACAAACTGTCCGGTTGCTTAGAAAGCATATTTTAGCCCGAAGACTTGCGCGTATCACGCAGCAGGGTTTTTGATGAGACTCCCCTCTGTGTTTCTAGATGCTTTTACTTATGTCCGATGTTTCCTGTTTCCAAGCCCATGGGCATGTGAATGGCCTTTGTAACCATTTCCCAACCTGCAGTTCCCATGTGTCATAATAAATCATAGCGCATGCACTGCTTACCACACTTTTTCATGTAATCCACATGTGCCTCCTATAAGTACCCCCCTGGCCTGCCAATATTTTGAGTCTGCCTGCTTAACCTTATAGCCAGCAGTATCCACCCTGGTAGGTAACAGCACATTTTACTCTTGACACCTCAGATTTCAATGTATGGGCTAGTTTGATCTATGTAACCACTACCAAGCCCTGTGCGGTGATGTTTAACCGCATTCCTTTATATAGTTCACTATACCCTGTTTTACATGCTTTGGGCGATGCAGGTACACATGTGTAGACGTCCTTATGTATATAGTTATGTAGTGAAGCAACTATACTGTATGCTTACTATGCAACAACTATGGGTGTGCGGGGGCAAATATGTATTTTAATGCAGCGTGTTTCCAGTCATACTATACATTTTGGTTGCACCGGATATTGCATTGAGTTTATATTATAGACCTGCCGCAGAACCCTAATCGCTTTGCATTCCAGTTTGCCAGCCTTGTGATATACCAGTATGTTGTGCGCACCCAGCATTCGTTTCTACTGTTCATAATAAAAAGCGTATGAATGCCGCAATGTGCATGCTTGAGATATATTAAAATGATCGCATACCTTTCATATGGCTTCAATGTAAATACTGCACTAAATGTATCTATAAAGCGCCAGCAGATTCCGTAGCGCTGTTACAATAGGGGAGAGTGAAACTATAAGTAAGTAGAGATACCCTTGTGTGCGTATGCATGCACGGCTTTTGCAGAGTTTATTTAAAAGAAACACCCAAGTAGAAGAAAAGTAAGCGTGGCTGTGTGCGTGTTCGTGAGTTGCCTGCAGCTCTCAGGTTGGACGGGAGGAATGTCAATTCTTTACTTTGACACAAGGAGCTGAGGTGGCGTGATTTGAATTATTATTAGTGCACTGAACATGCCCCTCTGCTCTCCACCCCCCCCTTCCCTCTCCTACCGCCGAGAGGGGGGCTGCCATTGAACTTGAGACAGGACAGACAAGATCTCCATATTTTTTTTTTTTTAAAGTACAGTAGCTGGCAGGGAAAAGGCGCCAAAACACACAAGATTAAGTCTAACTTTTCTTTGAAGTGATCTGCCTTGTCCGGCTCTTTTTAGCAAGGACTGGAGGACAGCAGCAGGGGTTACGGAATGTACATTTCAAATATTTCCTTTTCATTTTTTCCTCAGTAGATTAAATCAGGCTTAAAAAAAATAATGAACCAAAATAAATAAAATGATATGATTAATAGCTCCAGCTTGCACCGGATTGCAAAAAAAAAAATATAAAAAAATAAAATGAAATAAAAAAGCTCCATTCCCTTAACTTTTTATTAGTGCACGTTAAAAAAAAACGAGGATACACACCCAGGACAGGCTGTTTTACTTGTGGATAAGAGCAGGCTGTATTTTTCAGCGTTCCAGAGCACTGCTGTCTCCCCAAGCAATTCAATTGTTACCGAAAATGTACATTTCAGGCAATCGGCCCACAGTCAATCAAATTTAATAGTGATTTCCTAGTGATTAATTACTTTAAATACTAAGCTTTGGGGTAAAATATAATGCTACTTCATGGCGATAGAAATACAGAGACTGTTACTTTCTTAGCAGAATGTCTGGAAAGAATGAGCCGGAGGCAATATCGCATATGATATCAGTTAGATGCATCTTATGAAATAAATAGAGAAAAATCACGTATTGGGCAGTTTCGTGGATAAATGAGCATATTTACCATTACAAAGCAATAATTGGGCTTCTTGAACTTAACGCAAGGCATTGTATATTATTTCATTACAGTGCCTTTATAGTCTCTTGCTGCAGTCCTATGATCTACAGATGTTTATGAGCATGCTAAGGTTTCGCTCTTTAACAAAGAACAACATTACATAAAAGTTTGGCTAGCGATGCGGGCCACCAGTTCATTAGACAGCCCCCCCAATATTCTGGATGATCCCAAATTTAGGTAAGAAAATATGGTAGCAGATAAAGGGAACTGATTGGGCCTTGTGACCGCACCATCTAGCGTGAAATGCACGGCATGCATTTTCAGTGCTATGGTATCCAGAGTTGACTGCAATACCCAATTTATTTATTTTTTTTCAGTTTCCTTGCAAATGCTTTTTCTTTTTCAAATTATGCTTTCGAGCGTCATTCTGGATCAGTCCCAGGATTACGAGGGGTTAACGCGAAGCCACAAAATCCATGTTACAAATTAGCAGAACATTTTTATTTTTCGCTTTTGTTTTGCCCGAGCTGCAGTTAAAAATACAAAATAAAAAAAACACAGACTAACTTATTTCCAATCGAAAAAGAACTAGAATTTGAAAGCAGATGTTCTTGAAGAAAAAAAATAAAAAAAAATTGCATTCCAGGATTCCAGCCCAATATAAATGAAGCCTCTTTTTATAGATTAGAGGCATCAACATTGAGGACAAGGTTAAAAATGAGTATGGTTTGTATTCCAGCGCAGAATGCTTGTTGAGAATATCTTGTGGTTTCAAAAATCCTCCCACTTATTCCCCGGTTCAGTCAATTACCCCATTCATCTGTGGGGCAGGCTCAGCCTAAGGGAATGTACAGAGCTTCGGATTTCTAAATGGGCAGGAAATTTATAACACAGGCAGAGTGCATAGTAATGACAGTAACATTATTAGCGGCGTGATTTTCAGCGTCCAGGGAAAAGTAAAACTCTTTCTACCTAGCCAAGAGAGTCCAGGTGAGAGCCCGGATATGAGCTCATTTCGAAATAAAATGTAATTTCAATGAAAAAAAAAATAAAATAAAAATCACCGGTTACTATGTAGGTAGCAATACTGTGGGTTAAATGAGGACTGTTGTACCAGTTCCCCTATGAATATCTGAACATTATAGTTCTTGTTGCTTTAACTGCCTTCCAACCCCAAAAACCTTCTCACCTCCAAAACTCCCCCTTCCTTATAAAAACCATGACTCCAAATAATCATATTTGCCAAGTACTTGTGTGTGGTGCTCTCTAATCCACGCTAATAGCGAAAAAAAAAAAAAGTGGCTTCTTTTACGGGTTTCTGAAAAAAAAAGAAGGTAGTTAACCCTTTTAAAGCCACAGGATTGCAAATGCTAGATCCAGAGAAAACTGGATATTGATAAAAAAAAAAAGGATAAATTGTGTTTTTTGTCACTTATCACGATGACAGAGCAGGTTGAGAATATTAATAATAATGTGACATTTTGCATTTATTATTTGCACCCATCTCAGGAGCTGGGGCCTAGAATTTCGCAGTGGGCGCTACATGAGAATTTCTTCGTGGCTCACGAAAATGTAACACTAGTTATTGTTTGCTAAGACAAAATAAAACATTGGCGTGATGTAGATGATCACTTTCTTTGTCCTTTCCCATTTGGCCCACCTCATGAGATGGTGTCGCTTGGATACTTGAATTCCATGATTGGATTTACATAATATGAAAATAGAAATGTATTTTAGAATGCCGGGTCTAAATATACAGGCAGACACCTGTTAAAAGGTACCCCCTTGCCTGTATTTTTTTTAAAATACGATTTTTATACAGCGTGCACAATATTATCTTGTTTAGGGGGTTATTTGCATCAGATCAATGCGGTGCAGGCTTTGCCCTTTGTAGAGGGGATTTTAAATTAACCCGTCGTGTGCCAGAAGAGAGCCTGCGTAACAAAACAGGAGACGCTTTTATATGGATTTTTTTGTTTCTGGAAAGAGCGAATGGCTTGATTTGTAAGCAGAAGCACAAAGTAAGTCAAGCACATTTTGCGTTACATTGTCTGTAAGGAAGCTAGACCCTCGGCCTACCTTTTAACTGTGTTGGGATAAGAGGTTTAAGCCCTTCATTAACCAGAGCTGTAAACGTAGTGCAGTCACTATGGCAACCGGTGGCATGTTCCCGCTGATTGCCCAACTTTAGCCACTTTTGCTCAAGAAATAGCTCTGTTTATGTAACCACTATTGCCACGTATACCCTACGCAGACAGTTTGGGATATTGGCATCATGTACAAACACATGCCTGATATGGATGGTGTCATTCATTATTTGAAATAAGCAGCTATAGTACTGGAAAGTCTAATGCTATTTAGTTTGTCTATACAATAAACACCCACTCAAAGTTGTTCTTATTATGTAATATATGCATAATCACTGACTTCCTGTTACCGTTATATACGTATATAATTATATATATATATATATATATACCATTGTTCATCTTCCGCCTAACACAAAGTAGTGTCAAGCTCCGTCGTACTGATTTATGGTGTGTAAATGTCTGTTTTTGCATATTGAATAGAAGGCGATCAGGCTTTGCTGTGGCAGCTAACAGTTAAGAAATGTGTGTGTGTGATGAAATGTAATATCAATGGAGAATAAAGCCAAGCTGACAAAAAATAATAAAAGTCTGTGGCTACACTGAGACTGTACTACTCCCCCTCCCTGTAATTCTCCCTCTCTTTCTTCCTTTCTTTCTTGCTCTGTTTTTTTTTTTTTGTATTTTTGGCAGAGAGACAAGTCCTACCTCCAAAGTCAGAGTTTCTCTCTTGGACGTGAACTGTACTTTTCCCCTCCCTTCCCCCATCTCAGATATGAGAGCCGTGTTTGGGCCCAGTCACTAAATGCTTAGCCGCCTTTATTTTTTTTTTTCTAGAGCTCTGCTGTGGATTCTGTTAACTGTCCAGGAACCAGAGAGCAAAATAAATTAGTTTTTCTTATGCAAAAAAAAAAAAATATAAATATTTTTTTGTATTTTGTTTGTTCTTCGAAATGGACACACAATTATTATTTGCTTTGTACAGCCAGATGTGTGCAGACTTAGGCTGAGAAGTATCGGGGACCCCATTAAATGTATGATGTCATACATTAGAACCTCTCTTTTTTTCTGTTTTACTAGAGGCCTCGGAGAAACTGCTGAGGTACAAATTGGGATAAAAATGTACAAAGAGTTAAAAGTCCCAGCCTGTTCTAGTGTACGACAGAAAATCCAGAAAAGTATAGATTAAAACATACAGTTTTTTTTGTGAATAGTTGTTAATAGAAGCCTGTTTGCTGAAAAAATACGGTATTCCATTGGTTCGTTATCAGTTGCTAATTTTGTGTACAAAGAAAATAAGCAAAAAATGACTACATTAACATGTATGCCCTAAAATTTGATAGCTGTAAATGTTCATACACTGCTCTTTAGAGGAAAGGTCACTTTAGGGTGATACGGTATTCAGACCGTTCTGGAATGAAAAATGTTAATAAGATTTTTTTTTTTTTTAAGCCTAAAATTAGAAACAGTATTGTAGCTGGAACTCTTACTGTAACAAAGGCCACAAGCTGCCTTTTCTGGATGGGGTTTAGAGAGGCACTGCTGAAAGAGTTAATAGTGGGATTTGAAAGAGTCCCGGCCGCCTCTAGCCTTGTCCCTATATAAACCGTGCTTGGAAGGCACAGGAGAATTACAGCAACTGCTTGATTTTGTTCCCAGTCCCACCCCACTCCACTTAATCCACTGGGCTGAGTCTGAGCGCTTCGCTAATGAGGACAGCACAGAGGTTAAAAGTGACCATTTCATGGTTGGCTTGAGATGACTTACCTTCTCCAAAGTGTGCAGGCTAAACTCAGAATACCTGATTTGAATTCCTTCCGTATTCTGCCACACGTACTCCGCACACACACACTTGACTGAAGTAGAGCGTTTCTGTACACCAGACAAGGCAGCAAAACCACAAATAGGCAGTGGCCCTAAACACACGCTCTCCTCTTTATTTATATTTCGCTTTTTTGGCCGTCACTCCACGGTCCCTGTTCAGTTCACACCAGCTGGAATGCTCTTGTGTGAATTGAATTTTCGTTGCATACTGCTTTCATTTCCCTAACTAGCATTCCTCTTTTGTTGGCTCTTATATGTTTACAGCATAACTATGGCACAGTACTTGGCAGGACTTTACAGACAAAATGAAGACCTGTCCAAAGGAGCTTGGAGATCCAATCAGCCTCTATTCCTGGTTCACCAAGAGCCAAGGATGCAGTATAAAGTTATACATCACTCGTTATACCATCACAGATGGGAATCCCACAGCTTAAGAGATAGTTATTCACCCTCCCTACAAAAATATCATTAAAAAGAACGCAGAAGAGCAACACAATGTTACCACCGAGAGCCACCACTGACCAAAAGTGGAGTTAAAGGTTTTTGTGGTCCCATTTAGCAAGAGGGTGTTAGAATGAAAGATAATGTGATTAGAGGGATAGTGATGAATAGTTCTAATCTATTAAGATCTAGTAACGGGTTGTCATTTAAGCCCTTCACCTAGCGTGGTTGCTTGGAGGGGAAGCAGTGATTTGTGGTTTTGCCGTTTGGCAGAGGAAACCAGAATAATGGGAACGTGTGGTACTAAACCAAAGGAATTATTCCACACTTAGCAGTTTGACGTCCCGGCTTTTGCTCTGGGAAATGGGCTACATATTGGAAGTTAGTGGGGTACTCGTGGTACGTAGTGAAGCTTGTGATGAACACAGATCAGTGATGCATCCGTGACCTTCTTTCCATTTGGAAACTGTCTCCCTTTGCTGCTCTTTTTACGAATTTCATTCTTATTTTTGATAACACCTCAGAAAAGCTGTGTGGAAACATCTCAGGTTAGTCTCTAGGAAGCCTCAGCTCCTGTGGTGATTCCTATTGTCGATACCCCGTCTGTCCTAAATCGGTAGCCGGCGAAACACGCGATTTGCCCGGTGCGAACCAAAGCATAACATCTCCCTTATATACAACCTATTTGCAACGCCAAGAGGGCACCGATGCACTTCTCTAATGAGTGGGACTTGTTCCAAATGAGTGTGACTTGACATGAATGTTATACTGCTCCCCTGTCAGCCCTTAAGTGTAAGGGAGAGTGGATGGGGGGGAGTAGCTGCTTCCAGACTCCCAAATCATTATGAGCCCCTGGCCACTTACTGCAGCCATTAACCGCTTCAGCACCTGCACCCCCCTTGACGACTTTGGAGAGAAACTTGTTCTCCTGGGCCGATGCCCTTACAGCATTTTTAATAATAAAGCTTTCCTGCTTGTTATAGTAATTGGTGAGAGGATAGTTGGGGGGTACGGACTAAAACGTACCCCCTTTTTAGTAGTCTATAGGCTTAGTGGTCGGCAGCCACGTTAACGTAATTTCTTTGAATTTCATTTCTGCCAGTGACGTAAAGAGTTAAGTGAGTCGGCTGCAGCCGCACCCGGCTCCCCTCACCCCAGATAACCGCAGAGAGGGAGGGCAAGGGGCGGGAAAAGGAGAGGTGAGGCGCAGGCGGTATAAAAAGCCGGGCTCTCCCCGGCCACTTCAAGAGCTCCGGTTGTTATAGTGGAACAATGTCATTGTATACCCCGGCAATAACTTCTTTGGTTGCCCCCCCCTTTATACCTCAACAACGTGGGTCACGTTAGCCATGGCACACATCCTACCGGCCTGGCTCAGTCTGTCAGCCCTAGTTTTGTCGGACCCTTTGAATGTATGGACTGTAAGAAGCGTGGTGGAAATTGTTGGCGCTATATAAATAAAAGATAATAATAATAACCCCTATGGATTGCATATGTACTGTATACTTTAACCCTTTGGTCAGCACACAGTGAAAGTTAATGACTGGGCTTCCAATGGAACCCTGGAGCGCAGGTAGCTATAGGATAGGATGCACAGGGGTGTATAGTGACAATGCACTACTGGTATATGTCCCCCGGTATATGAGTGAGGGGATGGACGGGGCTGCTGATGTGGCTCTCTTGCTGTGGGGGTCCGTGGGGCTGCATGCCGGTACGGGGTAGCATGCCGGTACTGATCGGTGCTATAGGTGCCATGCGCTATAGGGTAGGACGATCCCGGTAAGGGAGAGAAAGAGGAGCCCGGCAGCCTTCCTCCCCGCACATGAATTAACCCCTCCTCCCCCGGCTGGGAGCCGGTACCCTGCGAGTTGTGTGCGATGTGAAGGGGGCGGAGGTACATATAGGAGAGAAGCACACACACGGCACCAGGGGGAGGAGTGTGTCTCCTTGATGATTGTGTAATTAAATAATAATAATAATAAAAAAATCCTTAAGTCTGATTTGGAAAGGCGAAGCGGTGCAGAGGGTGTAACCGGTGCAAGTTTGAGAGACACAGACAGAGGAGAGCGCTTAGTGTGGCCGGGACATGCTTATTGGGGGATCGTAGTACCGGGCACGGCATGCCAGCGGAGGACAGTCCGGGAGCCAGCCTTCAGCCTCCAGTGACCCAGTACCATGAATAGGTGAAAGCTCGCCCCGTGGATGCTGTACTAGGGACCCGTGCGAGCCAAGCCATGATGTATTCTCCTATCTGCCTGACTCAGGTATTGGGGGGCTGGATGGGGTGCCTAGGGTGGGTGCTGCCGGGTGCTGCCCGCCCCTGTGATCGGAGTGCCCCGTGGAGCAGGTGGGAGCCCCCAGACAACTTTCCCGCTAGCGGGGTGCCCTGGCCGCGCATAGGGAGCTGTCCCCGCGGATGGAGTGCTTTGAGGTGGCCCGGGCACCGAGCGTGCAGGTGCGGATTGGCCATGCCAGGCTCCGGGAACGCAGCGAACTTTACTTTCGCTTTATTGGAAGCGCTGCAGAGCGATCGCTTCCCTTTAACCATCCGGAGCCCGGGCAGCGCCATGTGCCAGCAGGCAGCCTAATGTGCCAGGCGATCCGTGCGCCAGCCGGGTCCCGACCACTCGGGCTCTATACCCCTCCTTCCCTCCCGGGAAGGGCACCCTATATCGGCCACTGGAATGCCTAGTGCCAGCCGCGGCGGATGCCCCGTGCCGCCCGTGCCTTCTACCGGGGTGCCCTGGGAGGAAAGTGCGGCTGATGGGGACAGAAAGCAGGGGCACTTTGCCTTTGTCGGTACTTCTCGGCCTGTTCCATGGGGTAACATCTACACAATGCCTGATACCGAAAATTGCTGTCTCTTATATATATATATATATATATATATATATATATATATATATATATCTGTACATAAAAAAATAAATTTATGATTTGGGGGTTATTAGCCTTGGTGTTTACAAAGATTTATTTGTTAAACATATTTTTTTAATTTTGTAAAAAATATTTGGAAGAATACTTGAATAACAGAATATCCAACTGATTGCTAGAATAGTAAGTTTCGCCCCAGTTGCCTCAATGTATTCTTCATAACCTATAACGTATGGTGCCAATGTATCTAGAACGAATAGCATGCGGTGTAGGTAAATACGAAAAGCACAAATTTAAAGTTCTAGAAAATAAATAATCATTAACTCTAATTTTGTTTTAATACCGGCAAGAGATTATATATATATATATATATATATATATATATATATACATCTATTTAAAAAAAAAAATAGAATGAGACCATCAAGCAAATTTCCCAACAATAATTCGGATCTATAAAAATTTGGGTACGCCGCAGATTCTTTCTTTTCTGGAATTGGCTAACAGATCCTTTTAATTTTTGCATCCCTGGGAATCTTTAAAAAATGATTGCTCGTTCCTTATTATTTTCCGACATTTGAAAATATTTTATTTAGTACGATGTATATAGTATAATGTTCCCATACAGTCATGTAATACTATTACTTTGTTGGTTATTTTTTAAATGCCCTCTAAGTAATTTTGTAATCGTTTAATTCACATTTAGGACAATAGCTATGCAATTTTTGAAGACATTTATAATATAACAAATTTTTTTGTAATAATTTTGGATATTTTGATATTTTTAGTAAAGCTACGTATTCATATGAGCTTATCGTGGCTCTTATTTTTTTTTGTAGATTAAAGAGTTAACCTAATAGATGTCTTTTTTTTTTCTTCATGGTACCTGCAGGGGATCTAAGTACCATTATCACCAGTTTAAGAAAGAATAAGTCTGACAAAAGGCACATCGTGTTCAGGAAGGGGAGATTTTTGGGACAAGCCAGGGGTAGCTTTTGACATTGGGCAAAATACCTAAACTGCAGGAAATATTCATTTTCACTCATTTGTAATATTGGTAGGAGTTGGACCAGTTGCAAAAATGTGCAAATAATTAACATTTAAAATATTTTTTTACAATTAGGAAACATTGCGCTTGAAAAAACAAAAACAAACAAAAAAAAAACAACAAAAAACACCAAGGCATTCCCAAAATTGTGAATGAAGATGAAAACAATGATAAGACTTATTCTGTGATTGGATGCAGTCCTGTAGTTTTTTTTGGCTGACACTTTTTTTTACTGTTTCTATTTTGTTTGGCATGTGAGTTTGAGCAACTTCGATGCCTTTTAACCAGAGTGACTTTAGTGACAGAGTATTCTTTAAAGCATTTTAACCTGCATATGATGTCATGTCCCCCCCCCCGTAAATTAGAAATTTGACTAAATGTACGCAGTATTCTTTTTTTTTTAGGGGAAAAAAACAAGTATATCTATAGAATAAATTTAAATAAATACATTAAACATGTACCCATAGTTTATATGTAAAAACAAGTTAAATGATTTTACTTAAAATGGGTTTGAGTCTGCTTTCAGCCTCTATGTATATATATATATATATATATATATAGATATATCATATTCAAGTACACATTGAAATTATCTAAATGTAAACATTATTATGTTGCTAAACGTGCTTATATATAATCTAGTAGTTAAGTTTGTGTGTGTATGTATATATATATATACTGATATATTTTAATTAATTGTACGTAATTCCTTTAAGGACACAATACAATGGTGTTTATCAGCCTCCAGACACTACGAAATGCTTTGAATATAGACCTCGTGTCATTAGTGTGTGTGGTTTTAGTATTAGTATTATTGATTGATTTATATAGCGCACACATATTCCGCAGCGCTGTACAGATATGGCCAGCAGTACAGGATATGGGCTTTGTGACAGCTAACCTGGTCTAGAAGTGTTTATGTGGCACTCTGAAACTATAAACAGCTCAGCCATTTTGAAGCAGGTCGCTCTAATTGTTTAGATGCCGTGAAAAGGCGTATTTGGACATCAACACATCACTTTATGAAAAATGACAGGCTTTTTGAAAAGATTTTTTTAGCCTACAAAAAAAATATATTTTATTACTTAAGGAATGCAATAAAGATTCTTTTCCCCGTTATCATATGTTTCCTTTAGTTTTATATGTTGGCGACAAATGACTAGTATACATTCATTGTTATTAATACACATATTTACTGTTTTGGTTTCTTTAAAATTGAATACACAATTCTAAAATACACCAAGATTAAAAGGCTTATGATAGGCGTTATAAACACTTATATAATAATAATTCTTGCACGGCCGCGTCAATGTTGAGTATTACGCCAAATGAATGTCATAAAAAAATCAAATCTAAATGCAAAATTTTTAAAATGATGAATATTAGTTTTTTCAAGCAGCAGGAGTTTGCCTGTATATAAATATTTATTTTTTTTAATATATGTTTTTAAAAAGTTAACTGCCAACAACGCTTACAATACATTTTCGTGGTTTTCCCGCCAGAAATGAAATATCTCTACTGTTGCTGAGGTAATTTAGGAATAAGAATCACACCCATGCACTTTTTTTTTGCACATTTTGCAAGAGGATGTATAAAGTTTGATTTCAGTTTTCCATTTTAAGATAACTTTAATGAGGCTCATTTTTTTTTGGCAGGCACTGTTTAAATTTGAAAGGGATCCAGATGCGGAAAGACTCTTCTAATGATGAACAGTGTAGTGATTTTAGCGAAAAGTAGAAAAATGACTTTATGCAGTGCTTTAAAGTACCCTAACACTATATATATATATATATATATATATATATATATATATTTGTGTGTGTGTGTATATATATAAATATATATATATATATATATATAATTAAAGTAGCTGCTAACATGTATTCATATTTTCCCCTCACAGTAAAGGTGCATAAGTGCAGTTACAGGTAAAACATTGCAGGCCTTTACTTTATACTCGCACCAAAGCATGCATATTATTAAAAAAAACCCACACCGTTTCTTAAATACATAACAAATACACTTAATTAATACACTTTAAGCCAAAGACTTTTTGCGTAATCGTCACCTGTAATTTGTTTTCTCAATTTTTTTTGGAACAGAAGAAATTTCCTTTTTTTCAGTAGTTTTTTTTTTCCATGTGTGCATAATCTAATCGAGCCTTTCATTAATATTTGTGAAACGTAAGAGTTTCCCGAATCTTTTAAAATGTCACCTAATTTGCCCATGGAGTTATCTGTAAATACGTTCTAATACCAATAGGTAGCTACATTGTAATTGTTCCCATAAGTCGGATCCTATTTATATAATTTTTTTTTTGGAACCAAAATCATATTATCAAAAATAGGATTTTTTTTTTTAGTAAAACAATTTGTTAACTGCCCTTTAAAACATAGGTGTATTTAAACAATGTGAATCTGTGTTCTTATATCTTATACCGGTACTAATCTGTTTTCCATTGTACTCCATGTGCAAGTATTTGAGTTAAGGGACTGGATGCAGATTTGCCCTATACGAGATAGGGTTAGTCTTATCATGGACTGGGGTTGTTCTGAAAACTGCTGCCTTCCCACACAAAGAACAGATTGTGGTTTAACTCCTTGCACGGTCTGGTATGGAATAAAATACAGTAACGGAGTTACAGAGATCCCACCTGTAAACTGTTTGAACTACTCGACTTTCCCAGTGTCTCGGGCTGAAGAATATTCTTCACTTTAAGATTGTTTAAAAAAAAAAAAAATGTTAAAAATGTTTACATTCTAGTTTCGTTTCTATATAGTGAGAAATCGCTCAGCAATACGTTTCCAGGTTTATTCACATTGCTTACCGCAGCGATGTGTGGAAACTGCATGCATTTAATTATGGCTTATCCTTTGGAAGATAAAAGGAACAATCGCAGCACTTGTCCGTCGTCGGCTATAAATCTGTTCAGAGCTACAGATTATATGTGCAGCATGCAGTTTAAAACCCAGGCTAAAATGTATTGGTTCAGCTTTCCAGAATTAAAGTATGATGTAGAAAGAGGCTGCCGCTACTGATATTATCGCATAACCAAATTCAAAAGTTTTTTAATGAGAAAAAACTAGAAAAAAAAAGTTTGCATTGCATGTGCATTCCTAAAGTTATGTGATATGTGTGGGGACTTGTAAATAATTAAATCGATATCCATTTATGGAATACTGATTTTTCAGAATTTTTTTAAAATTAATTTAAATTATTTTGAAATAATGAAAAAAAATATATAATCATAAAGAAAAACATCACCAGGGGAGACATAAGAATTGCAAACCATTATTATTATCACTATTATTTGTGAATTAGTTTTATTGGTGCTTTGGCATATGGCATTATTGGATTGTATTCAGCAGTTTTTTTTTAATATGTAAATAGTACTTTAGTAGGGCAATTCTTCTGCCATCTAGATCTTCGTTGTATATCTTCTTCTGAATACAAAGTATAATTAAACATGGCATAAAATGCTAAATGCAGTGTGGTAGGGTGATATGACTCCCACTTTTCCCACAAGATGCACCGGAACATGGAAGAGACTTTTCTTGACTGCTACAGCGGCAACATGATCACCCGGGATCATGTGTGCTCTGCCCAAAATCTTATTTGACCAGTGGTGCAGAGATAATGTCCCAGCATGTAGGGTTGCCACGCATGCCAGCTGTATGCCCAGGCACTGTTTTTTGATATTCTTTAAGGAAGGAAGGGGGACACAAATCCAATGGCGAACACAATACAGTTGTGGTGTAGAAAGTGTGTGTACCGGGGGGGCCGTTTTAAATAACTGCATCTCCTTCTGCAAGCACCAACTCCAAAAAACTAGACAAGGCCCAGACGTAGCACTTTGGAAGGGTTCTTCACCCTTGAAAAGGTTAACATGATCCACAATCATGGTCTTGTAGATATTTTCTTTTCCATGCCTGTGCACATTAAATCAACGTAAGAACCCCATAAAACCTTCAATTACACATAACAGGTTTTCTGTGCAGGCCTAATAAAACTTATCAAGCACTGCACATGAAATGGGGACACTGAAGAAGTGATGAGTTCTAATGCCATAGACGTGTCCCAAAAGCATGTATAATTGGAGACTTCCCCCAACACCCCCTTCACCGCTGACTCTCACCTTTTTCGGTTGTTACAGTGTTTATAATGGAAAGCACTGTGTTCCACTTCCAAATCAAATGATATTAGTAATTGTATTCCCTGCTCGCTAGAAGTGCTGGTGTTTCAGTGGAGCCCGTCACTATAATTCTGTCCCTTAGGAGGGAGAGGGGTGATATTATCTTACCAATTAGTCTGGGTACTCCTTGTAACAGAGATCCCCATTGTTTACGGTCATATTTGGGGCTTCTATACCTTCATTGCCTTTGTAGGTCCTCCTCAGAAATCTACGATTCCATCTAAGTAACTGTACTTGTGGTAAACATCTAGCGGCTTGTCATGGGACTGTAGCTAGAGTCAATGAAGGACGCTAATTCTTATGATCCTGTGTTTAAGAAGTTACATACATGTGTTCTTGGTTAGATCAGAGAAGCCTCGCTTGCACCCATTTCTCCAGCTATGCCACTGGAACGGTCTGGTCCCAGCGCTGGAATACAGGTCACCCTGATAAGATAATGGTCAGAATTTATTGGCGCATGCTCTGTCTAGCAGCAGCAGCTTCTTGCTAAGAGCATGCTCTGAAAGCGGGAATAGAGTGGTACTGCACTCAGCTTGTAGCTGCGGTTTTTTTCCCCCCGTGCCACCAAGAAGAGAAATAATCCGTGGCGCCCACAGCTGAATACTCAACATCTCTCCGCTTGGGTTTCCTTTCACTCTCTCCCTCTCTCTCTCTGTCTCTTTTTTTTTTTAACTGTGTAGCATTCTCGATAGAAGAAAAAAAAAAGGGCCAGTGACATCCAAAAATGGTACTGCTCGGTGTCATCACAATGATCAGGCTAGAATGGAGACATTATAGATTGAATGTATTGCTGCGCGCTGCTTTGAAATGCATTCGTCCTGCATGGCATTTGTATTGGCATACCAAGTAAAAGCTTTCATATATTCATTTTAGAGGAAGACTTTCTGTTCTCATTGCAGATGCTAAATATATTTTCCAATAGCATCTGTGCATGTGTATATATATATACATATATATATACTCATGCATACAATAAAAACTGTTTCTACACACAACATATAGCATAAACATTGTCGGCGCTGTATCATTTGAAACCAATACAATTTGATCACATTAGTGTGTACAATTACTTGTTTTGTATTTGGGCTCATTTTCATTCTCGTGTTAGGCGCAACGTTGGTGGAATATATTGGCGAGAACCATTATTGTATGCAATGTTTAATCTGTGTTTCTCCCCTCTTTCCTCAGGATGAGTTCCATCCATTCATCGAGGCACTTCTTCCACATGTCCGTGCAATTGCCTACACTTGGTTCAACCTGCAAGCTCGTAAGCGCAAATACTTCAAAAAACACGAGAAGCGGATGTCCAAGGATGAGGAGAGGGCAGTCAAGGATGAGCTTTTAAGCGAGAAGCCAGAAATCAAACAGAAATGGGCGTCCAGGCTCCTGGCCAAGCTACGCAAAGATATCCGCCAGGAGTACCGGGAGGATTTTGTGCTCACTGTGACGGGGAAGAAGCACCCTTGCTGTGTGCTGTCCAACCCCGACCAGAAGGGCAAAATCAGGAGGATTGACTGCCTGCGGCAGGCCGACAAGGTCTGGCGTCTGGATCTAGTCATGGTCATCCTCTTCAAAGGCATTCCCCTGGAAAGTACAGACGGGGAACGGCTCGTCAAATCGCCACACTGCACCAACCCAGCACTTTGCGTCCAGCCACATCATATAACCGTATCAGTCAAGGAACTTGATTTATTCTTGGCGTACTACGTACAGGACCAAGGTAAGGTCTAAGTGTCCCATACTGAAATCTAGGTTATGTGCAAATATCCAGGAACCATACACATTATTCTGTACTTTCAAATAAGATATAGAAATAAGATATAGAAATATATATATAGTTTATGACTTGATTTTTCACACCGCTGGAATAACACAGCTTTCTTAAACAACATATGTATTTATATATTAATGAATAGATAAATAAATGGCATGTATCGTGCTAAGTTAGGAGGACAGTACATATAGTACCCCTCTGAATAGCCTGTTCATCATACGTACCCCAAACCTTAGACAATGTCACTCAATTATTGTTTCATATCCTGGTCCAATTCTGTGTATGGGTCAATGTATACCCTTTTTGTCACAGATCAGATCTATTTATGTTCTCTAACAGTAAACATACATTCAGGAAAGATCACTTTCCATTTCATTCTGTACACAGCCGTTTCCATTAGTGAATGAGTTAAACTGCAAACTTGTCACATATTCAAGTAGGGTCATGTATTATAAATGTCCTTACACATACTCTTTAACGCTTGCTGATTAGATTTTTAGGGTTCTTCTATAAACATTTTGTTATACTTTTTTATTCGCCGTTCATTGAGAAAATGAACTCTCAATTACGACATGTAATGTTTTCTTATTGAACCTTTAAAATGAGATACACAAAGGGGCGATAAACTGGAGAGCTCCAATCCAGCTAGAGAGGCTGCTTTCTTTATCCTACACCAGAACCGTTTGATGATAGCGACTTCATAAAGTTACAATCAAATTAACGCACAAAGACAGATGACATTCTCTCAATGAAAGAAATTCTCTTTAACGTATAACATGCTTATTTCTGTCTTTAGTAAAGCATGTTTTTCTTTTTTTATGTGGTTACGTTCGCTGTGCGTATGAATGAAATCAGGTCTCTGGGTTTGTTAATAATGAGACAGGAATGCTACCGGGTATCATGTTCATTTTGTTGACATTTATGAAGTGCACTCGGTTACAGATTTCATCAGCCGGAGGAAAAGCGAAAACATGAATAGTAAATGGGAACAAGTCCATTTATAGCTCTACCTCCAACTCCTTCCACGAAAAGAGGACATAATTGGCTGTTAATGTTCAGTTTCTTTGCGTCATTGTCCCATTGTCTCTTCTCGGCGGTGGCTTTTTTTTGCACCGCAGGAAATTGTTATTGTATTGTGAGATATTGATAAAATTCCAGGTCCTTGGAATGTAGAACCCTAAAAAAAAAAAACCTCTAACCTACAGCAGCAAGCGATTCACACCTAGACAGGTAGTTAAGAGCAGTGCTGTGATAATGTGTTTGGGAATTTTGTAATAGTGTTTCGCCTACATAGACTGGTACTAAATGATTTATGACAACTCCTTGAACATTGACGTGGATTGCATTTCCACTGAATTGTGCCATTCCGATTCTGCTGAATAATTATGGCAGTACAGGGTAAACTTTCTGAAGGCGAAGTCCTGGCGCTTAGGTTTTGTTTCTTGTAATAGGAGCACAAAATGGTGATGTCAAAGAACCTGAAATAACCTAGGCGGTTCACAAACCAGTTTTAACCCGTTGCCTGCAAGACAGTTTGAAAATCAAATGTGTATGAATATATATATATATATATATATATATATATATAATTTCACATATTATATACAAGGGTATGGAAAGAGCCAGACGACTTTGTTTGGAAAGTTTCGATTTAACGTTGTCGCGGCGTAGAATGAATATGCTTGCGTTCTATGACCCTAGCGGCTCTTTAGATCTCTGGAACAATGGGTAAATATGATATCTTAAAAGAATGCATTCAGAAATTCTACTTTCCTAAAAAAAAAAGGTGCAGTCTAGACTAGGAGTGGACACAAATCCATGCTATGAAAGGACTACAACTCCTATCACTAGTATTATTGTTTTTTGTATGTTATTCATATAGAGCCACCAGATTCTGAAGTACATCCTTACTGTATACAGAAAGTGACACAATGAAACCATCAGAATCAGAAGGGATGGTGGGCTTTATTCGCTCCAGCTTACTCAGTTGCATTTTAAGTATTATTTACTCCATAGGTTATAGAAAATCACATCTTGAACATAAGTGCAAGTCCCACACGTGCAAAGCGTAGATACTGACGGCTCAGACAGACACACCCTGGTAGTCGCAGAAAACATTCTTTAAACGGCAGCCCTATCTAAAAGCAGTTTGAAATTGTCTATGTATTGTCTAAAGTCACCAGCGGGAGCCGTTTATCTCAGTAGCAGAAATTCACTATGAGCAATTTAAACTAATTTCCCTGAGCCCACCTCATTTATATAGGTAAGCTTGTGAGCCGGATACCTAGTGTATCATACCCCTTGGACGTACGCATTGTAAGAAGGGCTGCGTAAATTGTGTATAAATAACAGATAATGATAATAATAATGATATTAACCACCCCTGTAGTTACATATGGAAATGAGGTGTGTCACTATCACTATCTGTAATTGGAGTTGATGAGGAGTAATGTATACGGAGTCATTTCACTCAGCGTAGCTCGCGTGTGTCACTGGTACGTAGATGGAGGTCGGCCTCCTCCATAAACATGCCTTACCAAGTTTCCCTTCTTTTTCTGTTCTGTTTTCCTGCCCCATATCTGACATCTCCGAAGACCCGCAAACCTAGCTTTAACCATCTAATGGCCGGAAGGGGTACGTGTGTCTCATTGTTGGGAGCGGAAAGAGTTAAACGTATAACGTCTTTGCCCGCCACCTACTTGAACTTTGTTTTATAAAGCAGTTTTTGTGGTGGTGTAGGGGCAGGATAGAGGCTATTTTTGTCTGCTCTGACCGTTCGGCAATACATAGGCTTTTGATGAAGCAAGATGGTACAGAGTTAAGTGTAACATAGCCAACCATGCTGTGGGAAATCATACGGCTTGTGGTATAAAGCCACAGCAACAACTGATATTCATGTTATATGACAGACAAAATGAAATCCAAAATGGAATCCGTAGGAGACATTTGAGATTAGATTTAGGATAATACATCTTTTATGTTAACCTACATAATACCTAGCAAAGGCATTGGAGAAGGCTAATTATATGAAGTGGGATAGGCTATTGTGGCCCTTATGTTTAGCCATATATATATATATATATATATATATATATATTCTAAAGTAAGGGGTTAAGCGGTTAGAATGACTGATGGGGAACCAGCACTTTTTGTAATTGCTGAAATTGCTAAATCCTTACACGTTGCATTAAATTGTGTAAAAAAGATCAAAAAATAAATGAGCGTAATAAATATATCCGTCATATTGGAAAGGCTAAAAACATGAATTGTTTATAGGTATATTTCTTCTGCTCGCGTACGGTGGGGGGAAAGGAAAGGGAAGGCTTGCATGACTGCCAGTGTTGGTTGGCAGTGGCACTAGATTGGCATGATCCCCTCTTTGTTTTGCTCAGAAGGCCCGTGATTCGTTGGTTGGCATCCGCATTGCAGTGTTGAGCAATGCCTCAATATATTGACAATTTCCAGAAATAGCAAAGTCAATAATCTGCACTTTTTTTTTCTTAAATGTCCGTGGATTTCTATATCCCGTTATATATAAATTTTCTAATCCGGATTCAGCGGTTTCCATTTTTTCTTCTGCTTTTGATGGGCAACTCACTGTCACAGTATTTAACAAACACAAGTGCATCTCGTGCAAGGCCTTCCGGCACTGAAGAGGTTAACCAAACATTTGTTCCGTGGCTGGATGCATTAGCAAAAGAGATTTAACTTTGACCCAAAACAAAACATTGTATTAGCTCTCTTAAGTAAAAAAAAATAAAATATTCTACATATATAATTGTTTTAGGTATGCACTTTGTTTTTATTTATTTTTTTTTAATTGACAAGCTATGGCTAGTATAGATGTCCTGTTCATTTTTCTATCATCTGAGAAACCTGAGAAAACATACATATCCTGTGTACATTTTGTGGGAGATCTGGACCTGCAGCAGCCCCAACCCCCCTCCTCCTTCTTCTCTGGGCCGTTCCTACATGATCCGCCATTTTGTTTGTCAAGTGCCAAGAGCACAGAAAAAAAAGGCAGGGAATCTGCATGATGCCAATAATGGTTGCCAGTGGCACCGAGGTTGGCATCAGCTCCTCTTTGTCTTGAATCTGAATGCCTTTGATTCGTTGGTTGGCATCCGCATTGCAGTGGGCAAATTGTAAAGTTTTTGACAATCACTGAACGAAAGCTTGCTTGTTTCGGGGAAGCTATAGTTATGAATTCCTCTTTGTCTGCCTTCCTCTTCCTTTTATTTTTGCCTGTGTATATTTATATCTGTAAATTTATATACGGGGTATTTAGCATGTTAGGAAAAATATTTTACATCTTTTGTAAAGCTGCTCCACCGTAAAATAATAATAATAGTAATAAAAAAAAAAATTATATTAAAATACAAAATTCTGGACGCAGAAAAAAATCTTGCTTTTTCGGCGAGTTGTTCTATCGTTACCAAATGACTGTAGCACATGCAGAAAAAGTTTTGCGAGGTTAATCATCCTGTATGGCTTGGAAGGTACCTTTAGAAAACAGGTTGCAGATATTGCCTGCTTTGAATTTATTTATGGTTCAAAGTATATGTTTAATTCTAAGCCAAATAAAAGGCACAGAACCGACCTTAACATACCTTAACCCGCATCTCTTATCATTCCTACCAGATCCATGTAGTCTTACTGATGCAGCAGTTTTATTAATATGGTATAAAATTAGGCACAGTCATAAAACAAAACTCTGTTTATTGATTAATAAAAGCAAGCAGAAATTTGATACGCTTTTTGTATTAAAACCTAAAACAAAGAATATATATACATATATATAAAATAAAAAAATATATAAATGTTTTCCACCTTTTGATTTTCTGTGGGAAATGTTGCAACTTTCTCCTTCTTTGAGTAATTGCAGGACCACTTTTGCAGCTGATTTCACAGTGATTAAGTCTTAAGAGTGACTGTAAAAATGTAACCATGGTACTGCAAAGAGATGACAAACCATGCAGCTTTTAATGTCTGGAAGGGGTTCGAGGACAGTAAACAGAAGAGCGGGAGCCCAGACGCTCCATCAGTGAATTTAGTTTGCGTTTGGGCTTTACTAAGTCCTGTGAGCCAGATGGAGTTCCTAGTAGCTCTTTCTGTACACTCTCACTAGAGGTTGTGCAGGTTAATTATAGGAGGCCCACGAACGAGGTCATATATTCTACCATATTGAAAGTGAGGTCACTCCGACTATGTACCTGCTGGCCGTAAGCACTTACATATATGTATGTTTTTATTAAATGTTTTACTTTACTATAAGTGCAATCACATGATAAGTACAGTAGTCTTCAGACATTTTAATCGGGGTACAAAAGGCATGAATACTTCAGGAAAGGAAGTCCTTACAGTCTTGGTAATGTTCGCTCTTGTAGACCTCTAGATGCTTGAAGACCCAATTTCAGACTAAGCAGGTTACATTATGTGTTTGCCCCAATAACTATTAAAGAACATAGATAACTCATAGCAAAGTCTGATCACTAGCACAGCCCTCTGATGACCTCGGTGTTGAAGGACAGCAAGGTAGGTTTATGTTAGCAATACTTACACATACTTGTGCAATGTGACAAATTGGAATGATGTGGTTGGTTTGCATTTTTTAGGTACTTTTATCGGTATTTCCTTGTAGATGCTTTGACAGCATTTGACAGATGTTACATGAATGAATTTTTGTGAATAATGTTCAAAAAAAAGCAGGGGGAAATATGGAATATTCAGGAAGAGTAAAATAAGTGGGGATGAGAGCCGCCAGGTCTTCGTCCAGTTAAAGCTAAGTGGATTAGCTGGATTTGGATATTTCATTGCATCGCAGCTCTGCCTTGTGTGTATTTTGCAGCGTGTTGAGACAGGAGGTAACATTATCTGTTAGGATGCAGATGGTGACGGTAGGTGAGTATCTCAGCTCTCAGGAAGGATTTGTCAGAAGGGACAGACGGGGACACCAGCCGTGAAGCAGCATAACGCCTTCCGAAAGGGAAGATTTATGCTTGAGGGAATTTTACCTGAATGGGTAATCATTTAAATCATTTAAAGAATAGCGATAGGTGCCAATGAATACATCCATGCAAAATATAAGTGGTAGCCTTAAAGTGTTTAGCAAAAAAAAAATAAATAAATACATTGACGTTGAATTTGTTGGAGAAAACACAAGCAATTACATCAAAAGAAATACCTATTAGCTCCAGGTCATTAAACCAGTGGTACTAGCTGAAAACCTGCTCGAAAATGCTAAAAATCTGGCACCGGCTGGAAGGTAAACTCTTAGATTACGTAGGATTTTTTTCTCTCTCTTTTATTCTAGAGAGAGTCGAGAGGCCTCATTTTAACAGTCCCATTGCTCCCTGGGCCATGTGGCAGACTGAGTGGCAACTGTGAGACACAAGGGGCCCAGCTGTCATTGGGGGTAGCCTGGCACCACATCCTACTAGGGAATAGAAAAATGAAAAGCCAGTCTGGAAAACGGCAACAAATACAGATTCTTACACTCACGTTCTGCTGTCTAGCAGAAGCTAGAATTCTCACCCTACATGGAGCAAGTCTGAAGGTTTAATTCCATCAAACCTTTATTGTCAGCCATGAATGGCGTGTGATGAGTGTTTTCACATAGTATAGTTAACCCTCTGTCTACTAATGGGTTGGAAGGCTCAAATTGCCAGAAGGTCCTGGATGGATCGCTAAGCAGCTTCTTTAATTATCCTAGTTTATTCCATTCATTCTATAATTTGCCGCCCCACCTACTAGCCCAAATTGCCATTTAATTAAATTTTCTTGTTGAGAAACATTTTTTATATGTTGATCTGGATTTTTTTTTTCTGCATTCTACTTTGAAATATGACAATGTTATGTATTGAAGGATTATAGCCGGTATATTTGTCATTGTTAGTCTAGGAAAAATAAAATTAAATATTCTATTCACCTTCGATAGCTTATGGCATACTTATATGTAGCGTAACATTCTGCCAGTCTGGTTCTCTTAAGAAATGCATAGCTCCATGAGTGATAAAAGTTTGAAAACAGAATATGTGGTGCTTTTTTTAATGGTCTTTGTTTAACTTTTTTAAAATGTGTACGCTACGCATGAGATCTGATCCTTCTAAATTTTATCCAAGAGCTTGGTGTACACAAAATCTGAAAAATCTTGCTTTTAAAAAAAAGAAGTACATTTAATTATTATTATTATTATTTATATATATATATATATATATATATTTACATATATAATTTATGTAGCGCTTCATACAATACATATATTCAAGGGGTATGACAAGACTAGAATTGACAAACTAGGTGACTTATTGGTGAAACGTTCCAGACCGCCAAATAGTCACTTAGTATAAAACATGGGGCAACTGGGAACATACTTCATTAAGAAGTGGTAAACTTTCAAAACTAAGGACATTTTTTTCTTCTTGTCACTGATGATAGAGAAAAGAAGAAAAAAAAATTCCTAAGTGTTGAAGGTTTTCCACTTCTTAATGAAGTATAGTCCAAGTTGCCCCATGGCTGTATTCACGGAGTCATTCCGTTCACTTGCCTAATGCTGCTTTTGTAGCAAACCCGAATATGATTTGTTGTGGAAGGCGTGAGAGACACAAATAAATAAAAGTCTATAACTTTCGAACAAGTGGTGAACATAAGGATCAGAAGGGGACAGCTTGAGCCCTTGGACCTCGTGCTTCTGCTTCCTTTGTTGAGGTTAATTCCTTGTGATTCTAGACAGCAGCGACATTGTCCACCAGCTACAGAAGTGCAGAGGCTGCGGGTTTGTAAACGGTGACATGTTTTGAGCTGAATGTTGCCGTTGGGCCATATACCGTTCATAGCATGCCTCAAACTTTTTGGTGGGGAACGAGCCATTAGCTATGGGATAGGTTTAAACACGTGAGAAATATCATTGATAAAGTCGTTATGCTAAATGTATGCGTTTCGGTTTTCTGTGTAGGATTTTCACAACATGCTATAAACACCTGCGGCGCAGATGTCTGAAGCCACGGCGTTATCATTTATTATTTAAAAAAGAGATTCTCGCGTTTGCAGGAAAAGAAATATGCAAACTTTTCCATGGAAACGCATACGGTTCCACTGCATGTCCCACAGTGCAGCGCTGCCTCAACTCATCGAATGTAGAGTACTATTTTATTAAATAAATGACTATAAATATATAATAGTATTAACAGTGAAATATAAAAAAGGCCGAAGACAGCGATTTCTAATCGGACATGCTGCTTTAAAGCTGGCTGGTTGAGGGAGCGTATCCCGCGACCTCAACACCACTAAGCCCTTTGTAAGCTGGAGCCCATTGTAAGACTCAACGGGAACCGAAGCGTGCAACGGAAAATTATTTCCCTCATTCCGAAAAACAGCGTATGACAATTTCAAAGTCCAGGGATAACATTTTTGTTAACGTTACAAGGTGTTTTACAATAATCTGTATTTTAAGCTAGGGTTTTCCTTTCCTTACGGGGCTCTAGAGGCTAAGAATGGTCAATTCTGGAACAGAACGATTCTAGTCAGTATTATAAAATTGGTGCATCATATAGATTTTAACATACATTTAAGGACACATGACTACCGTGTACCTTTCTACTTTGATTTTATTATGACCACATGAAATTCCCTCTGACTTCTTCTCAAATCCAGCCATTTAATAATTTCCAGCCATACGTGCCTCTGAGGGTAACCACCTCCTATTACTAAACATTTAGCTGCTTGACCCCTACGTTATATCAAATTAAATTTATTTGAATTCACGGAGCCAGGAACCCAAATGGTTTGGGATATATGTTTCAGCACAGAAGCATTCATTTCCACGGCATGTTAGAAATATAAGACGCAAAGCTTAGGGTAAAAAAAAGTCAGTTATTAATATTATAATGAAATATACTTTGTGGTTAGCCGCAGTAAATTAGATTGTATCACATTGCATGCAAATTGAAGGCGCAAGTTCAATTTGCAAAATCGTCCTTTATTGTTAAATAGGTTTTAGGAAAAGAGAAGTCCGTCTTTTTTTATCCATTCTGGCAAATGATTTGCATTTTCTAAGGGTAATTTAGCACACTTCTACCTGCCAAACTCAGAAATGCCCGATAAATGGATGTGAAAACTTTCTGAAACTACCCGGAAGGGCAGAAACCCTCTAGATTGTTAGCCTACGAGCAGTGCCTTCTTGGGAAGGTATCCTGGATCCCTAGAAGGGTTAAACTTCTTTTTTTTTTGTTTGGTATTAATTGAGCAGTCACTTAAAGAGGGCTCCAGAATAAACAGCCCTGCCCATTGAAATTCACATTTCATTTTCAACTTTGGTTTGTGGTCTAGCCTTAAAAACACCCAAATTAATTGTTTCCAGCAGCAATTTTTCAACCGACTGTTGTTTTTAGGAGTCTTCCAGTCAGCTTTAAAAGGATTCCAAAAACAAAAAAAGGAGAGGAAAAAAAAAAAAGAAAGAAAACAGAAAAACAAAGGAAATGTTAAGAGCTGAAGACAACATGGTGTTTTTATTATTTTGACATCTCTGTCGTTTCTGGAAGGATTACTGTAAATTTGCTATGCCATGTTAACAAAACAAAACAAAAAAGGCAAAAAAAAATCAACTTGTTTTATGAGGTCTGGCTTTTTTTTCCTTTCTTCTGGTCTTAATGTCAGGAACCCCCGCCGAGTGATGCAAGTCTTGTTGTTAGGTTTAATTGACCAGAGCTGATTTGTTAAAACAATTCGTTTACGAGGGCAGCGACGGAGCGGCCAAGGCCAAGTGCGCTACCTGAATCTCTTGACCTCCAGATATGTCTGGGTCAGAGGACGCCTGGCAGCCATTTGAACTCTGCCTTTGTTTGCTGGTGTCACTGTTTTGCCTCTGAATCTTTTGTGGTTACAGCTGACAAGTAGGCCTCAGCCGTGGCTTTACACGCCAGTGGCTCTCAAGCAATCCCTCGGGAGGGGCTCCGTCTTCTGTTTGATGTGGTCTGGCTCTACTTGTTACTTTTGTTTGCTGACAGTAATAGGGACAAATTGGCACAAGAGGTGTCAAGAGGATTTCCAGCTTTTTAGGAGGAGACTTCATTTCACCTCTCTGGCTCCCTGCCTTTTTTTTGTTTTTTTTCTTGACCCGGCCATAAATCTCTCCTACTAGGCAAAGCTTAGTGTTTTGTAGGGTTAAAAGGGGGCAAATTGCCTCTAACTGATTAACCCACAACTCATGATAATGATGATAAAACATCTTGCGATAGTAACAACTGAGATGGAATCTTTAGAAGAACAAATAAATATCAGGGGATCTAAAAACAGGCAGGATTTAAAGATTCTAAACACTGTAAGACGCATTATACTTTTTTTTAATATTCTGTTGCCAAGTATTAACGTGATCAGGTATAAAAAAAGACACGCACAACTAGAAATTAAAATGTTATTTACCTTTCAGTATTCTGTTAGAAATGTCATTGTTTCGGCTCTAAATTTATTTATTTTTTTCACGTGGCTCTTGTGTCTTTTTTTTTATTTTTTTATTCTGGAATATTTAGACGTTTCCTTGTTTTTTCTTCCCTATTGACATAATAAATATATATATATATATATATATATATATATATATATATTATTGTTTAACAGGACTGAACGAGACATACCTTCCAAAATAAAATATAAGCTGGGATGCTGCAGTCTAGATCTGAAAAAACATTTGCATAATGATAAAATGGTACACATATGTTTGTGTTAAATATTTGTATACGTGCTGAAAATCTGACTGTCTAACTTGGCTGCTATTACATTCCTTCAAGTGCTGTATTTGTAGCCCAATCAAAATATTGTGCTAAGCGATTTATGAATATCGTACAACATTTTCTGTTCTATTTACAGAGTCCAAATAGGGAGAAAAAGCTGCTTATATTAATATGAGGATCACTGGTCTTTTAGGGATTAAATAGACTTGTTATGCCGCATTAATCCTTTTTTGGTACATTTGAAATGACTTCTTACTGCTAACAAACACATCATTAGATTTGAGAATTAATCTACTTTTTGGCCTTCTAACATGCACTTAATATAACATGTGGCAGCGTAAAAAAAAAAAAAACGCCTCACGTTGCAGATTTGAGATCGAGAACGCGGTGGGAGATGCAGAGTTTAACGGTCAATTGGATTTCAAGGCATTACGAAGAAACGAAAGGGGTAAGAAAGAACAACAACGCAAGTAATGGCGAGCAACATTGAACGAGCAGATAGAGCATTTCAGCACATCTGGTGACTATTTGTTCAAATCAGGTAATAAGGGACAGCAGCATTTAGAGACCTTCACATGCTTGCTGAGGCAGGAATTAAGTTGTCAAAATATCAGCCATGTAATGATTACGGGTATTAAGTAGAACCTTGTCGTGCGTTCTGGCCGGTTAAAATTGCAGTTCTCTGTATGTGTGGAATACATAAGGGTATTTATAGTCCTTCACCAATATGTGGCCACGTTCGTAAATCCTTGTTGAATATGAGGATGAAATAAATGCAGCAAAACTCACTACATGGTAAACCATGCAAGAAAATCAAAGTGAGGAACATTTTTGGTAGGAGATGTCATTGAAATCTAGTAACAAACACCAAAAGCTTCAGACAATGGTTATTCCAGGGATATCACCGTGACTATTTTTGACTATGCTCGGGGTATCCCTCATGGGTCCACCAGACCCTGTTGTACAAGGTGCTTAGAAAAAATTGGAGAGACGCTACCCTACTGTATCCTCAGCAAAGAACGTGGTATTTTATGAAACTTCTCTTAGAATTACCCTGTAATCAGTCTTTCCGGTTCGGTTCTAAAACAGTGCAGCTTTTTGACACATTCAGATTTATCAATTTATGGGAACCAATCGCCCACATTGACTCAAGCCCAAGCTTAAAAAAACCGAGCCTTCAATGCATACATTAATGGGAGTGTGAGTGATTCAGATCAATAAAAATAGCTTAAAACTAACCTCCCATATGGTAATTGAAGTGAACCCTTAATTAAAATTCTGTCTATAGTTGGAAGATTCATGACAGCGAGGCGATTTAAGAAAATTGCATCGAGCAGTGTTAGCCAGCAGGCAGCTCTCCAGCAGTACAGCTCCCATGATACTCAGCCAGCTCTCCTAAAAGAAAAGGACTCGCTTTATAGCTGGGCTGAGATGCATGGAAGCGGCGTTACCTTCGGCAAATGGAGAACTCAGTGTGATTACTGTAGAATATGCTGATTTAAGGGAGATGTTAGTGGGTTTTGTGGCCAAAAGTGGTGTGAAATCCTAGTTTAGGATGATATACACTAGTAGATGGGTACGCTGAAATCAATCTGTTCTCGTTTGCAGTTTTCAGCAATGTGAATCTGGAATCGATGTGTAAAGTGGTCAGATGTCACTAATGGCATTTCCCAAATGGGCAGTATTTTAAGTAATGAAACATGGCATGGGAAAAGAAGAGGTCCTCCCTCTGGGCAGCGACGGACTAGTTTGAGGTGTACCCATAAGTCCGCAAAGCTGTGGGTGAATAGTTCATTCCCTTTTAATGCTCCCCTCACAGTACAAACAAGGTCATTCACTGAGAAACAAAGATCCCTTTTATGTGGTTCAGTATCCAGCAGCAGTGCTGAACTACAACTCGTGTATCTTCTGCCCTACATTAATGTCCCTGTTCTCTAGATCTGCTGGATTAGAGTGCATTAGCTATTAGTATTTCTCTCGGTGATTAATGATAAATCCATGATTACTACACAGTGCACGGGGGAACGAGCAACAAATCAGTTCTATTTTAGAAAACTAAGAGCCTTGTTAAACCACAATGGTAAAAAAAACTGGTGCTGCCTCCAAAATTCTGCCATTTTTCCCTTTGTGAAATGCATTTAAATACACGGCCATTTGTGGTATATTTATATAGCTAGCACGGTGTCTTGAATATTAGCCTTAGGAAAAGTAGGTCTCCATATAGGTTAACTAGTAGTTGCCCGGGTCACTTAGCCATGAGTTTTTTCTATGTAGGCAAGTAAAAGTGTGAAAGACGGGGTGCAGGAAGCATAGCTCACCAAGGGTTCTGGTAATTTCTCTGATATTATTTATTGTTTAATATAGCGCCATCAGATTCTGCAGCGCTGTACAAAGGGTGGACAGGACATAACAATTACAATATAACATAACAAGATGACATACAGAAACAACAGGTGAGGAGGGTCCTGCTCAAAAGAGCTTACAAGCTAAAAGGAACTAGGGTGTGTTATACAAGAGGTCTCCATCGACGTAGATTAGGGTGTCTCATTCCATTGAACGTTATGGAAGATTTAGATAAGTCTTTATTCATAGCCGCTGTGGACAAACAGTACAAATGAACGAAAGTGAAGACTCATAAAAGTATAGTGTAGTACGTAAAGACTGTTTCATTTTCTCCTGATAACCTGCTAGTTGAGGTTGTGTGTCCTTAACTTGGGTAGCCATACCTCCAGGTTCGGCAAAGTATTCATTAACAGGGTGTTGCTAGAATACTTGGGCGTTTATGAACCTCCGTTGGCACCAAGAGGTTAAGCCTAGCTTCTAGTCATGTTGTGTCGGTTATTAATGAAGTGTACGTGGAGGTGAAATTGCTGTTCTTTCTTACCTTGTGGTAGGGACAACGTTCTATCAATGCATTATTTGTCATCTGCCGTTCAGTGCGTGGTAACCTCTATCACTGTCTCTCCGATATTACGACAAAAGCCTCAAATCACAGATCGGAAGGCCTTAGCTTAGTCTACAAAATCTACGTACCATGGAAACGTATTTACATGATATCACCCGGGCTAACGCATAGAGCTTCAAGAACATTCGGCCGTACGGAGTCATTGTCACAGTCACCCAGGAAGACACATGAACTTGAACTTTTCCCTTCTCAATTTCACAAACACACAAATAAAGTGTCACGTGGAGTCACTTGATGATGTTACTGCAGTTTGTGGGGAATGATATACCAAAGTCCATGGTGCTAACTTGCACAACGCTATTAAACGGTACGAGCCGAGTAAATAATTACTCTACTATGATACGTGTTCCTTCAGCATGAATCAAAAGCGCGTGTTTGATTGTAGCACCAGAAGCAATTGTCACAGCTGAGTGAAGGTCACACAAGACCTCAGTTGCCCTGTACAACACTGTTTAAAGTGGGGGAGGGGATTTTACGTGTTTTTTGTTTTTTCTTTAGCGTGTTCGCCGACTAATCTTCCTGCATCTACATCCGTTGGATAAAGACGTATGCAATCGGGATATATATAACAAACTCTTTTTAATATAAGGTCCTCGTTGTCTTTAAACATTGTAAATGTAACAATTTTTTTATGGATCGAAGTGGATCCAAACTCAAGCGGGTTTAAAACTTTATTCCATGGATATAGATTGTACCATGTAATTTGACTTCTATGAAATAATTTAGCCTTAGTAAACTGTTCTATGACCTGCGTTAAGGAACGGTACAGACAGGAGACAGACGTACATGTATCCTATTTTTTTCTTTTTGCCAATTTTCAACGTTCTGTGCAGTCAGTACAACAGACAAGCCCAGGAAACCAGAGGCTGTAATTCCATCTGTGTTTTGGGCTCATGCGAGGGTGAAAAGCGGGGAAGCCAAAGCAAGCGTTGGATTTAGCGATGCGTCAGTGAGGAGATGACTGTGTGGGGCTCTACACGGCATTCTTTTGGTTACACAATGATAGTCGCTGAATCTGGTTTCGGCTTCTTTATTGCAGAGCGTTGTACTCAGATAACCACATGAATAGAGATGAAGTTATGTGCTTCTTGACAATTTCTTTTCTTTTTTTTTTGTCTGTTTCCACCAGCTCTGATTTCACTTTCTCTTGACTCAGCAATGCCGTCTTATTACAAATCACAGCCTTACTGAGAAGCCAGACGTTAAGCACAGCTATAATCTAATACAGAGCTCCAGAGACTCTGCTGGTGGTCTCTGTGAGTTTGAAGGCTTCAGTAATGGCAATTAATCTGACGTCTCTCAACAGTCCCTCAACAGTATTTTCTTTTTGCCATTATTGATTATCACTTATTAATCATACGACAGTGTTATCAGGAGTTCTTTTATAGCATTTATAAACTTAAGAACACTGTTTTGGTTTGTTTTTTGACAACCAAAGCCTGCCCAGCCATAATCAAATTTTTATCTCGTGCAGATTTTCCCAGGGAATCATTAATTCTAGCATGCAGTCATGTGACACAGGAATAGGGCACTGATTTGTTGGTGCATTGACAGAAAAAAAAACCTTCCCACAAGTGTGTGACTACAATTCCCATCACCCCATTATGGACCCTAAACTGGAAACACATGCTCCAAACTGGTTTGTTTCTACTTACTGCGAAAATAACAAGGTAACAGTTTTTGTACATTTAAGCGGCGAGTACACAGGCAGTTTTTAAATGCATATAATGGTCATGAAATTGATCTAAAAAACCTGCCGGTGTATAGAAATTGTCAGTACGTGCCACAGCACAACTGAATTGTCTGTATCCTATTGTCCTGCTATATCTCTTATTCCTTCCCTGAAGCTGCTCGACACACATGTTGAACAGATGTATTTCTTGACACGGCTTGTGGGCATGTGCAGAGCGGTTTATTGCGTGTCCTTCTGGATATGCAGAAATGTACAGAACTGTACACTGTACCCATTGTACTTAGAGAAAGGTCTTCGCCAAGGCCTGTGATAACATGGCTGGGGCTCAGTATTGCCAGGTTGATGCTTAATAAACAAAGCAATAATTCAGTGCATACCCAGTAAATGCTGTTCAAAAAGACACCTTCTGACACACTATCTGGCCATAACACATCTCTACGTCAAAGAACCCCAAGTTTGGCGACTTCTAGCTAATTTTTCAGGGCAATATTGCTTACCAAGAAGCTGAATCAGTGAGACTGCATTGCATTTTAAGCCAACAGAGATTCTGTAGCCATTTTAAGCCCTCTCCGGACACCATTAGCGAGGTACCTGTGTAGTAAGAGGAGCTGCTCAACTCAAAGGTTTGGTCACTAAAGTAATTAACTGAAACATTTCATCTCATTGACATAGGTAGGCATTTAGGAGGGACATCTCTGGTGAGCTTCTCCTGCTTGGCTGCCCTCTTCCCATGAGATCTTGTCCTCCATCATGCATATTAAAGCTAAAGTCTTTCAGAGGTCACAAGTGTTTTCTACATCTTAAAGATGGAGGGTCTGTTGTTTAAGATGTACTCAAATATGACCTCAGGAGTGGACATCCACATTATAATTATGAGCAATGTTGTTTCAGTCCCTAAGGGAAACTCACTAAAAGTATGTTTTGCCAAATTTAAAACAGACCTTTCACTGCCGAGGTCTAATGTGTACCATGTGGACAATGGTAAACTTCGAATGTGTCTAATTTTATTTGCAGCCATTACATTTATTTATTTTTACCACAATCCAACGCAACATTCTGCTTTGATTAGTACTTTACATTTTCTTTCTCCTTCTCTTTTAAGGTTCCTTTCTATTATTTTAAGAGCATCAGGGAGCTTAAAAGACGCTTAGGAGGTTTTTCTATTGAGATGGGGTTACGGTAGTGTTGTTCCAATCCCATCTTTTCAGAAGGACAGGAAATGTTCATTGAGTTAGCTAAGCTTTCTTGGGAAGGAGGTCACAGGGGATAGAGGTTTCAAATCCACAGGGGATTGTGGTTGAAAGTTAATTGTACTGGAGTTGGCAGTGGTAACAATGTGTCCGTGATTACCCACATAGGTAATCACCATATTCAGGAGTTACACATGCGTATGCTTATTGATTGCCCTCAATTATTATCTGTTATACAGCTGGTATAGGCTTTCTCTCTAGAGGGAAGGGCTTTGATTGTAACACATGTACCTTATTACGAATGGTACAACAAATAGGAGCAGCTGCATAAACTAGGCGGGCCTGCAGTTTTCACACACACAGTTTTGTTAACAATAATGCCAGTGTCAGAGGGCAATCCATAACTACCTAACTATAACCTGCTTTAAAAGCATTATCTCACAGACATTAGCCTGCTCCTCACCACCTCTCATGGTGGAGTGAAAGTTGACTTACCGGTGGGGAGGGCTTACTTGGTGGTTTTTCGTAGTAAAAATAGAAATGTTTTAATTTCCTTGTGCGAAGACCAGCCGTTCCAGTTGGACCACGTACATTTCACATGCTAGAGCCTAGCATGAGCTTTGACCCGTGATCACATGACTCTTTCACTTCCAGTGTGCGAGAGCTAATGTAAAAATTCAACTTAGAAAGGGGAATGTAACCTTTCAAGTTTTTGCTCCTGCTTGCTAGGCTGCAAGTGCTTGCTCATCCGCTTAATTTATATTTGAAATCCACAAACAGAACGCACACATGTTGGCAGAAAACAGAAGCATGCCTCAACACACTTATGTGTGCTTCCTATTAATTTAAGAAATCGTTGTGCGGTTGTGGGTACATCTGCGTGTGCCACATTGGACTAACTTACAAGCCAACAACACTGTTCACAGTGAATTTCAATCCGTAACAACAGCATTACACAAGACAGGGCTTTATGCCTAGGAAAACATGCATCAATACCCTGTTGTCCATTTGGAACGATACGAATATGTTCTAGATTACACACAGGAAAGTCATGTTTTTTTGTTGCTGTCCTGTGTGATAATTTCATAACACATTTTGTCTAGCTACCCTACACCATTCTACCTCCGAGCTTAAAAGAGATGGGCAATGCAAACATATTTGGAGCTGAAATTAGAATAAAGCCTATGAGGTCATACCGCGTCCTCCAAATTTCAGCTCTCAATCATCATGTAATCTCAAGAATTACTATTGAAGCATGCACATTTCTGGTGTTTAACCCCATGGCTTATTGCATACCCCAAATGTTTGATCAAATTAAGAGACATTATCCAATCTATCATGGAAATAATTGGATAGAAGCAAACGTCCTTAAAAAATGCTCGGGCGTCACTTTAAGATTTCAAACCTAATTCCAGACTATTTAAAAACATGGAAAATATGTAAATATGAATTTACACTTTTGCAACAGTGTCTATATTTAGAAAAATGTAAAGTGGTTTCTCATCTTAATTGGTAACGTAAGACTTTAGTAGTTTAACCAATTTCTGCTAACCACATTGCTTTTTCTCCTCATTTTTTTGGCTATTTTTTAGGCATCTTTGGTGACATTTACCCTCTGTTTGGCCCTCAAGGATCATTCTACCTTTTTAACAAAGGTTTTTCAAAGAAAGCACTCATAATGAGTGCACACTGCAGCCTGGAACAGGATCCTGTGGCTGAACTGAAATGGTTTAATGATAGAGCACTCATAAAAGCGGAATGATTGCTGAAAATATGATCCGCTTGTTTCGTTAGTAGAAAGCACCCAAAGAACATTCCTAATGTTCCTGTCTTTACAGCGAGAGCCCCTGACAATAAAAAGTCTGTGATATCTGGGAGTACCATATTAGATATTTACTGGCACATTGCAACATGATCCCCTTGGTTCCAGTGGTTGGTTGTTCTCAGAATTTTTGGCAAACTTTTCAGTCCCTGTGATCCAGTCTAATCCGTAAATGTTTTCCAGAGTGCATTAAGCGTACATGCCGCCTATATAAAACTTTTAAGGCCTTTTGTATTAGGTTTCTAACAAAGGCAAGCATGGGACAAGCATTAAGAAAGAGAGAGATGATAAAAGAAATTAAATATGTTTAACCCACAAGACAGGTAGGAAAATGCATCAATTTGTTCTGGTTAATTGACTTGATTGTAGCTGGCAATACCGGTTTTGAGGATGATTGAATACTCCTGGAGAGCTGGATGAAAGTATTCTAGTCTAAAACATGAAAAACATAAAGTAAACCTTGTACATAGCTGCGAACATACTAACAATTTGTGGGATGAAAGTGTTTCCACTGTGAGACATCTTTTGTAATGTACCTTGAAATATACTTGTTATTTACTTTGAACTACAGGTCTTTCAACTACAACTTCCACGGTCCTTTGGCATTGTAAGTGCAATATCAAAACTGTAGGAATCTACACATAAGGCATTGTCCAACATATGTTTATTATTCTTGTGCGTAATTAATAATACCCAATACAAGCTGAAAATGTATATAAGGAAGAGAATTGCACAAAACAAACACTATGTATCCCTTGGTCTCAGAAAACGTTCACACAACCTTAGTAGGTAGTTGCTGATACTTCACCCTTTCCAAGAACCAACTACACCCTTCCATGCCTTATAATGGCACATAATCTCTCTTTTTTGGCCAAATAAGCATTGCACCTTGAGCTTAAACAAATGATGACAGTTTTTATATATAAGTATATATAGATGACTACAATTCATATATGACATATCAATGGGTATGTCTGCTGCTGGTCAGTCGTGCTGCTCAGTAATGTATCCACTGTGGGCGTCTGTCTTTTTTAAGGTGAAATGTCACATTAGCTTGCAGTGACGGCAAGATGGGAACCAAAACAGCCTGCAGCCCTGCCTCTGGGGACCGAGACTTTTCCTCTGTAGCTCAGGAAACTTCAGCATTTGTGTGCTCAAGACCACATACCATTGGAAAGGAAGTTAGGGTGGAGATGCAGTGCCTAGATTAAGTGAATATGAAAATCACTTTACTAGCTGAAGGCTATGAAGTGCAGAGATTTATGATGTACATTTCATAACTCTTTTCACCTTTTGCATATGTTTTTTTCTTATTCTTATTCTCCCGCTCCATTTTACCTCAGACGACCAGCTATGCATTTATTTTCTTGTGTCGGCACTTGCACAAATATGTCGTCCGCTCTATGGAAAGCGTACATACGTAAAACAATTTTCATTATTCCTGTGTGTTTTCTACAGTTTAACTTTTGAAGAGTAAATGCGATGGCACAAAGGGTTATATGCATAACAATAACATTTTCGTAGATCTCCAATAATCATGGAGATCTAATTCAGTTATTATTGTAAAAAAGCATTATGCATGAATTAAATAGAAGCAACCACAGACCTTTGAAGTACTCAAAAACATACTTATTTATTTTATTTATAAAAATATAAAAAAAATATTTTGACCCATGTATGAGATCTGTGACTAAGGCGTGGATACGTTTATACAAACGAAGAACTTTCCAAGTTGTGTCGGAAAACTAAAAGAGAGGAAGTATGTTTATATACAGGGAACAAACCAGTGGCCGTATGCAGTCAGGAAAGATGTTTGTATGTAGCTTCCTCTGGATCAGTAGAAAGGTTGCAGGGCAAATATTGAACTTGAAAGACTTGTGTCTTCTGTCAGCTCTACACTAGTCATTACGCAGCTTCCTCACCTTCCTAAAAAACCCTAAGCCACATCCAGAAAAAAAGCTGTAATGCTAAATAATGTGCTGTTAAAATAAACCAGTTCAATAAAAGGACTATAAGTTCTATGAGAACAATAATAGACAATATTGTTGAACATCTATGTTCTAACACAGGCTTACACGGTCCTATCTTGCGGTCAGATATTATGATTTGTTATGTCCCCCTACAACTCTCACATCCAAATAGTGTTGGTATACTCATTTTCAAAATCGGAGATGATGGATATTTTAGAAAATAACCACGTTTCTCCTGTAAGAAGGAATGACTTTTTGGTTAAATTGTTGACATTAAACCTTTAATTTCACCACAACTTACCTATAACTCAAGGTTTATTGTAAACAAGAATACTTGTGGTCTATAATGTCTTTTACATGCTCGGCCATCTTAAGTTAATACTGCTTGTCTGGTCTCAGTAATCCTCTGTCCAGTTTCTTTTGCTGGACTCTGTAATGTTGTGTTCTCCTAGACTTCAGATCTTCAGTTGACCTGGCCTTTTTATCTTTCTCTTGAACAAAGGCTGTCCCATAATAAGAATTCAGGTCATGAACTATAAGAAGGAATGTGACTTAGGATGAAATACTGAATACACAGAAAGTGACCTAGTCCATAATTAGGCATTTCCTAACTCACAAGCTTAAGAACTGTAGTGTTCCCTCAGCTGAGGTTTTCGGTGGAGCATGAAATGACTCATCTACGACAGTTCACAAATCCTTCATACAGACACAGAGCACCTGTTGGAATAGTCTGATTTGAAATGAGTTTATTTCAAAGCAAAACGAGAACATAAAATAATTTTAATAAGAGGTAGGTTGGGTTATGTGTGGGGGATCCCTGTGCCAAGATAAAGCCAAACTGTGTAGCCCTCTGTTCGCAGCCTCAAAACTCTATACTGAGCTATGCATATGACCTCAGGTAAGATTATCTATGAGAAACACAATGTTCCCTTCCTCACAGTGATCCGTTTGTTTACAAGATGGTTTCTTCTTTTCTTTTTTTTTCTAAACCACATTTAAATTATTTATTTATATCCAGTGTGAGTGGAAAATGAAAGAGTAAAACAAACCTACACATTGTTTGATGTCCTGAGCATGTCCTTAAAGAACCTCAGTGGGACGTACAGGATATCTCTTGCAATGGAGAGACTTTTTAATATTTGCTCAAGCTTATGTTTGTTGTTCCAGCTTATATCAGAATGCTGACTGGGAAACAAACGTGCAAAAGGCGCTATTGATGACATCAAGGAGCAGGATACGGCGCGCGTACTGAGAGGCCATTAGAACCATTTCCTGACTTAGTGTTCCATACCAACAGTTTCTAATGCAACACACAATGACCCATCTCCAACAGAATATTAGTAAATACCGTGTTATTTGGTAGTATTTACCAACTAAGTATAGCATTTACTAAGTATAACATTTCTGTACCTTTATTGTGAATTTTGCCTTTTTTCAGCAATGGCTAAGCAGTCTAATTTTGAAATTCTTAGCACGATCTATACTAGGATAAATGCTATGTAAACATAGTATACCCTGGAGACAATGTACATTTAGTTAATGTGTTTGCATATGTTTCCAAGGATTTTTTCTGTCTTTTTTTCTTTTCTTTTCCCTGGAGGATATCCCCAGTATTTGAAGTTACAACAGAGAAGGTGTTATGATGTCACACATTACCTTTCCGCCAACCCAAACTAATTTATCCAGATATAACTGTTACTGCTGCTTGTGTAGGCATTTGTTACCTCATCTACGCTCATGGCACTTAGTCTTTGGATACCAGTTGTACCTGCCATATTCCCTGGAATGTCAAATCACTATATGCTGTCCTATTACAGAAAAAATACATTCTTGGTTCTTACTTAATGCAAAATCTTGGAACTAATTAATACATTTCTTAGATAACAGTATTCAATTCCCCCTTACATCTTTTGTGATAACTGTATTTACATATAGCTCTGATCCACCTTTTATACTACTAACTAGAACTGTTTGCTCTACATTAGCTATTTTCTCAATGAACTCAATGAATAAAATAATAAAAAATATTTAGTTCTGTAACACACATATACCACAAAACACTACATGCTCCAACACAAACTTTAAGTTATTTTCAGAATATTATAGATCTGACCTGTATGAACACAGTGTTCTGATTCATGACCCAACATGCACAATTAGGAAGAAACTAATCATGGTTATTAGTGTAGCTGTCGTTTCACTCTGCAGCTTGGAACTGAATCATAATGCCAGTTTTTCCTACTAGGTCAAATTGTCTGATCCATTAAAATGACCATTTGTAAAACATAAAGTACGCCATGGCATTCTAGTAGAAAAAATTATCTTTTATATCTTTGTTGGGAACTGTAGAAGTATTATAGGGATTGAGTACTTTACATGTGGTGGTTACTAACATGTGAAATGTATATGTGTCCTGCAAAAATGGCTTACGCGGTCACCCAACTGACCTTCCCCTTTTTCAACCATGGTAGCACATGAAATGGGCAGAGTTAAGTGCTCTGTTGACTCATATGAACTTTAGTTTTGGTGACAAGTGTACTTCTATCATCTATGACCATTATTTAATGCACTTTTGTGCATGTAGACCAAAGACTTTCTAGAATATTGAGAAGCACTATATTAACCCCAGAAGCATTTAATTGGTTAATAATGCAGAATACACACCTGATAAATATCCAAAAGGTCCCTTATGCATCCCCATTTGCTCTTAATATCTATCTATATAACTTTAAGGCAACCTATCCTGGCTCTGAGTGAGGACAAAATGATTCTCTTTTCTGTGGACCAGTACCTGCTGCTGGGTTGAGACCAGCCTACAGAGCCAGACCAGACTAGGCTGATATAATTAAACATTGTGGTTGCTGGCGTTGTGTATCTGGCCCCAGTGTTCAATCCTAGCAGTTTGTCGCAATGTGTGTTTATCCTTCCGAGGAGCCTGCAGCCTTGTTTTCTCTCGTCTTCCGAACTTTAATGACTCAGATGTCATAATTAATTTGACGAGCAGGTGGGGGTTATTAGCCTTGTGCCTCACTTGCTAATAGCTGTGTGCAGTCTTTTTTCCCCTTCTTTTCCTCTAAAGTACTCTTTCAACTAAGGAGGCATTTCTTCACATAGAATAAACAGTGCAGACAAAAGCCCCAGTTAGATAACTATCCCTGGGTTTGAAAAGCTGCCAAGCAGATGTTGTTATTGGAGCTGGCCCAGGCGAGATTGGGTAAGGCAGATGCTAGAATGGGGGGAGGCTACACTCTGTATCCATGTTTTTCCTGCCATGGTTGGAGAATGCTGTAGGAGTGGTGGCAGCGTGCTGAGGCGAAGGGAGGAGGTGGGGGTTGTAGGGGAGAGAGGGGAGTCTTCCCATAACCCAAATTCACTCTTCTTTCCGTCTTTGTGTCTTCTCCTCGAGACCCGCCCTATAATTGCAAATCTGCAAATAGAGATCAGTCAGGGGGGCGGGAGAGGTAGGGCGGCCTGCTAAATTACCCATATGGGAACGAATCTGATGTTCATCCAGCAGTCACCGGCTTCTGGTTTGTATTAAATAGTCTGTGTGCAATTTTCAAAAGGCCTACAGAGACTCTGTTTCATACCTATCAACTTATGTAATGAACTTTGCTGTTCTGACATACACCAGAACTCGCTCGATGTGCTTTATAACTGCAGGATGTGCTGGGGCTTATTTTCCTCAGCGTATACTATGGTTTCCTGTACAATACATAGTGTTGCTGTGAAAATATGACTGCACATTACTGAGACAAAGCCCAAAAGTGGAAGGCCTTACGTCGTCATGACCCATACTCATACTACCATGCTTTTTTTGCTAATGTTTTTAGAAGATTATGAAAGGATCAACAAAATATGGGCAGTCTTGTAGGCTTTCTGGCTGTGTGCAAAGTTGGAGTTGAGTAGTGATAAAAAAAAAATACCCAGTCGCTCCTATATTAAGTAACTAGGCAGATGTATTTTAGAGATAGGGCAAGTACAGGTTTAATCATGCCTTGGTTGCTGTGGGTGTTAAGCTGCTCTTTGAAGGCTAAGCTGTTATCAGGTCACTCTCCGTCTCGGAGTTTGGTTACCACTCTAATACCGAAACGGCTTGTACAGTTAATTCTGTTTTAGCACCCTCTTACTAAGACTCTGAGTAGAAAGTGTTCCTCTAGTGATACAGTGTATCGGAAGTCAATTTAAGTGACTGCATGTTCGGTATATTTTACCATTCCAAGGCCCATTTTATTTATTAATTTCTAAACCTACTCTGCAGTGACGGTTCAGGGTGTTACAAGTCACTGCACTGTGGCAAAGATTCACGGATACTCTTGGTTATAAATAGTCATAAATGGAATGTCTATGGCACATTTCAGTTTCTGGATGTGGTTTTTAAACAATACCAGGAAAGTAAGATTAACTTTATTTTTGCATCATTTTCAAGTGACAGATGGCAGTTATAGATCTATCACTTCTGTGGTGAAGCCACCTTGAAAACCATCACTTCTTGTAGTATTTTTTTTTTAATTATCGCTCAATTCTTAGATTAAGATTACATTTTCCATCTCTGATTTCCACGAAATGCATATCCAGGGCACTTCATGCAAATTTCCCATGACTCCTCAGTTAAAATAGCATTGGAACCCCACTGTTGGCCTACGCAAGAAGTCCTAACATGCTTCAGACCATACCTGCATTGTTTTGCAGATTTCAAATGCATCACTAGCACCAGAGGTTGTTTCCATACCGATTTTTTCTCTATATAGGTTGTTTTTTCTGACCACGTCAGGGCAGAGAAACAATTTAAAGCATGTAAAGGAGCAGCAAGATGGCCACACAACAGAAATACACAAGTATTGGTGAATATGTTAAATTGTTGGATTGTCTGGAATGTCACCGTTTTCTCCTAGATTCCACTGTGTAAATGCTTGGGTTTTCTCATGATCTATAGAAATGACTGAATCCTTGCATAGGATAAACAATGTCAAGGAGAACCTGTGAACGTTCCCTGTCATTATAAAAGTCCCTGCTTTATTGTTCGGTCTATCTTCACTTGTGTGCATTATAATTGGTTTTGTGAGAGATGAAGATTCTTAAATAAAGGCATCCCTATTCACTGCCTGGTGTTAAAGAACTGCACACAGGACTCCATATGAATGTGCGGAAATAGCACTGGCTACCTGAACCGAGGTCACTCTCCACCTGTGTAAATACTGCATTCCTTGTTTGCAAGTTATATACAGTTAATCAGTTGTCTATAGAGCAGAATGGGAATGTCTTATGCATGCCAGTCCTGGTCAGCTTGCAAGCACTGTGGAATATGAGTTAATCTTCCAGATGCCTTTCGTTACTCCTCAACAAGTTCATTCTTTTTTCAACTTCCCCCTTTTACGAAATTACAAGTAAAAAAAACAACTTTTCAAAGGAATGAAGCACATTTTTATGGTGAGGGTATCAAAAAAACAATGAGCTTTCTACTTTTTTGTTATATAGTACAATAACCTTTATTATAGAGGTATAGGGATTTTTTTCTTTATGTTTCCCTACCACTCTCATTTCCTGATTTCTTTAAAATGCAAGACCTACTTTTATTTGCAGCTTTCTGTATACGAGGGCATTACTGGCTGTTAGTAAAAACAAGTTGAATGGTCCGGGCACGTTAATAGAGAATTTCAGTGTGAAGAATGATGCAGAGATGATGATGATGACATAGGACCCATGATGGATTTTCTCTTTTACTAGTTGTGGGAAGAGAGCAATAATGGCTTGACTTGGTTTAATTTTGGTATAATGGCCTGGCCTGGTATGTGTAGCTGCTTTGTACATTTTAATAACATAGCCTTTGACAACCTTTGTTTTTGTTTATTTTGATCTTGGAGTCTCATGTGTACTTTTGAATACCAAGCCTTAACTATATTGTGATGGCTTGGCAAACGTTATTCCTTCGTCATTCCTTCCATACGTTATATCTGGATTTACAGGTTTGTATAAAGAAAGTGCTGTTTGAGTTTTATTCTTGTGTAAGCAAGTAAACGAAGATCAAGGCGTAACACAAGGATGCTCATTATTGCCCATCTTTGGCTTTGTTACCTTGTTCTTTTATTTAAAGTTGATCATTACCATTGGAGGGGGGGGGGACTGCGCCATGTAAACCATGTCATCTGAAACTTTATTGAACTTGGTGCAGATTTATGGTCTTATTAGAGTTTTTCGGTACATCATTACAGATCACTAGTATAAACACTTGAATGAGCTGTAAACGAAAGTGTAGTAAATGTTCTGAAGCCACAGCTTGTTCGGCGACAAAATTAAAAGCCCTATTTCCGTTGTTTCAGCGGAGTTCATTTTTATGGCTGTGTAGTGTGTTTAGCATGTGCCCATACACATGAAAATCCTTTATACAAACCCTTTTTCAAGGACACAGACTTTAGTTTGGGCAAGTTATCCAAGCACTCTGTTTCTATGAAGGGGAGGTGGATGTTACCAGATGTCGGACCATTACAGCAAGCTCCACTCGTTTTCAGAAGACGTCTTTAATCCTGTTTGGACCACCAATTGCTTTTGCATCAAGAGTCTCCCCAGAGCAAGCAATAGTTTGCCAGATGTTTCTTTTTAAGTCGCTTGCTAGCACTGTATTTCAGTTAGGGGGGGGAAATAGCCCTTTGGAATTACATTTTACTGTTCAAGTTATCATTGTTTGTTTGATTTTGGATTTGCATTTTTTTTCCTCCTGAAAGGTTTCTTCATGGCTTTTGCCATAAGGCAAACTCTGTGTAAAACAGAGAGCGGGCTTTTAGATGCCTCCTGCTTATTGATACTTAAAGATTCTCTGTGCTTTACCAACTCGTACAGACTGAGTTGTTTAACTTGTGAATTCTGGAGTGAGTCTCAGTACTAGGGTCAGGCTGACATGATGCATTGCATCACAGCTGCATTTAGAAAACTGTTTATTTCATATCTGAAATGTTTTTCATATACATTTGCTCTGCTATGACTTGCTGGAGAAGAAAGAAAGCAGTTTAACTGGAGGCGAAACAGCCACCTGTGAAAACTAATTGCGTAGGCTGCCTTGCAATGGTATCTCTGGGAGCGATCCAGCAGGAAGAAAGTGAATATTCAGTCTATGAGGAAATCACCTATTATGACAAGTCGACCTTTATTAAAGCAACGCTTGCTATATCCACGTATACCTTAAGCACACAGTACTGTTCCCTCAGGGTAAGCCTACCACAGGCAACACACAATGTAGCAGCTAAAACAATATCTTGATTATTAGGCTTTTGAAGCGGACTAACTCTCTGTTAAAACATACATACAATATATGGACAAAAGTATTGGGTCACTTGACCATTACACCAACAGAGACTTTTATTACATCACATTCTAAATGCATAGACATTAATATGCAGCCGGTCCCCCCTTTGCAGCTATAACAAAAGTGAGGCTTTCCACAAATTTTGAAATGTTTTTGTGGGGATTTTGCCCATTCTTCCAGTAGAGCATAGCATTGTACAAAATGTCTTGGGATGTCCCCTTCAGCGTACTAAGACATTTTGTACAATGCTATGCTTTCAACTTTGTGGAAATGACTTACACGTTTGTTTCAGCATGATTAAGTGCACAAAGCAAGGTCCATAAAGACATGGTTGGATGAGTTTGGTGTGGAAGGACTTGACTGGCCCTGCACAGAGCCCTGACCTCAACACCATCAAACGTCTGTGGGGTGAACTACAACACAGATTGAGAGCCAGGCCTTCTCGTCCAGTCAGTGCCTGAGCTAACGAATGCTCTACTGGATGAATGGGCAAATATTCCCACAGAAACACTCCAAAATCTTGTAGAAAGCCTTCCCAGAAGAGTGGAAGCTGTTATAGCTGCAAAGGGGGGACCAACTACATATTAATGTCTATGGCAAAAGCCTTATAGACCTCCATGTTCATTGCCATCAGGCGGTGTGATAAATGTGGTTGCAATCTGCGAATTGTCCAAAGTCACTGCTTTGAACCTACCTGGTAATTGTACCAGGTGAATGATGAGGTCAGTAAGGTACTTAGCCAGATTTTACCTGAACCTCAAGCTTTCAGAATAGACTTTAAGTGTCCTGGGGAACGACCATAGCTAGGTGACTCTGATGTTCCACCAAATATAATGGACATTTCTCAGCCCCAAACTTGGAATTGAGAAGAGAGGAGAAACAGTTCAATATTTAAACACAGTATTATTTCTGCATCTGCTAATTGTCTCAAGAAATACCTAAATGCTGAATAGCAGGTTAATAAATATGACATGCTGTAACAGAGTGCAGTGTCAGTTCAGGTCAAGCCTGAGAGCTGAAGGAAGGAAAAAAATGGTATGAGGAATGGTAGGAACACGCTCTTTGCGTACCTAGCTGTCAGCAGTAAAGCCGCCTGATTGGAATGCTGCTTTATAATGCAAAGATAAATAGTGCAGTGCAAATATGCTGCTAGCAAAATACGAGCCTTTTACTGTGATTAGGCCACTCAATGAGTCTTAGTATTGAATGAACCCTTTGGCTTTATCTTTTACTCCCGTGGAGTAAGACTAGCCAGGTCTAGCCAGGGATGGCCCTCCAATATAGGCAAGGCAGCCACTGATGGAGCGGCATTAGTAAAAAAGTGCAAGCATGAGGTGGGGGAGCCGGAGATATAGTTTGTGTAGGGCACTAGAAATCCTAGGGCCAAACCCAAAACAACAGAATAACTGACTTCTCAGGAGAGATGTGGGGGCTATGGTTAATTAGATGTATACTAAAAAAAAACATATCCAGGACAACGGCCCATTAATGTGCTATTCCAGATAATCCATATATTAAAATTGGCATGTTTGTTGTGGTTCTCAACTAAAGAGCTCGCTTCTATTGTGATTTTACCACACCTGCCAAGTAGAGAAATCATAGGGAAACCATTTTAAATATAAGATGCACCCATTCCCCCCCAAAAAACAGGAATTGGGGCCAGCTATGAAGAAGTGTATAGCCTGCATCATATGTTGTTGTTGATGCAAATTGTAAAATGTGCTAGAATAAATATTGCTGCGTGAAGCCATGTTAGAGACACTTGTCTGTGAATTCACCATATCGGATAAGAGGCACAGGTGACTGCTCCCTGCCCAGGACACTAGCTTCATGCACACCACAGCCAATAACCCGAATGACTGGTTCTTCTGGTTACGGGACGATGACATCACAGGATTCTGGCAAAGGGAAGTACACTTGAACAACTTGGCCTTGGAATACCCAGGGGGCTGGCAGCCATCTCAGGGGTTGGCCGGGAGCCCCATTGACTTCGTTAGCTTAGCTGGACAGACTGCCCTAGTTTATGTGACAAGAGCGGCCTCAGAGAATGATGGGCAATTTGCCATAAGCGTCCTTTTCCGCTGAGCTGCTAGAGATATTTAGGCACGTTGCTTGCGTTTTTTTCCAAATTGTCTGGTACTAGCATTAACCCTTCTGCTGCTTCATAGATTCAACATTAATGTTGTGTCTTTTTATTAGCACATGGTTTATATATGTATGTATATATATATATATATATATATATATATATCAACATAGGCACATATAGAAACATATAAATTGATAGCAGATAAAAACTATTCAACCTGTCCCTCACGTTACATCGCTAGCATTGGGAGGCTCTCCACTTATCTCACCTCTCTCTCAGTAAAGAAGAAATTCCTAACATTACAACTAAGCCTCTGACTGTCTAGTTTTGCATTATGACCTTGTGTTCTAACATTTCATCTCCTTTAAAATTTACCATTTTTTCCTTTTTATACCTTTATGTAATTAAATGTTTCCTGTCTCCTTTCTCTTCTCTCTCTTCTCCAAGATATTCATATTAAGATCTCCTTTTCTGATAAATTTTAAGCTGCAAACCATTTACCATTTTGGTAGACCGCTTCTGAACTCTCTCCAGAATGACAATATGGGGTCTCCTGAACAATACATATATCGTATGGATATTATACTTTAGATGAGGTCTGGTCAGAATTCTGTAAAGTGGTAGAACCACCTTCTTCTTTCTGTGACAAATGTCTCTAGCTAATACAAAAAGGCATCCTGCTTGCTTTTTCTGACGCTTTGTTCCATTGCCTGCTTACCTTTAATTCCTCAGAAATAACTACTCCCTAGTCTCTCCCCTGTTTTAATGGATGGCAAAGTACCCCTAATACTATAGTTTGCCTTTGGATTGTTTTGTTACAAGTGCAATAAAAGATGATATTACACTGAATCCGAGACACTTCCGGAAGCAGCAGGGTTAAGATGAGTACATCAGTGATGTTTCCCAGCTCTCATTAGCATCTCATGTTTTTACATTAATGGTTTGGTTGCTGCTTATGTAAACAAACACTAGAAAATTCATAGGGAGAGAGAAAGAAAACAGATGTGAGCAGAGCATGTGTGTCAAGCTGTATAGTTGGGTAACATCCTAAAATGTGACATTTTTACCTTTTTAGCCATTTGTTTTGAATTCAAGGCTTTTTGCTCTAGTCCCCAGAGGTGTCTCAGGCAATGAGAACATGGCCTGAAGAAGAGGTTGTGTGATAATCACCTAGAGCAGTGTACTGTAGATTGTTCTTCTAATGTTCCCGAGCATGTATGTGTATATAAATAAAATAAACAGAGAAACAAGATTGCCAAAATCTGACATCATAATAATACAAATTTGTCTACACAATTACAGTGCTGGAAAAAAAAAGTATTTGTCCTTCCAGATTTCTTCTATTTTTGCTTATTTGTCACATTTAAGTGCTTCCAATCCAACCATCCAACAAAGACAGCGTAAGTAAACACAAAATGCAACTTTTAAAATGATCATTTAATCTATTGAAATTAATCAAAAGCCATATCACCCATGTGGAAAAGTAAACCTAAACCTAATAACTGGTTGTACCACCCTTGGCGGCAAGAACTTCAATCAAAGGTTTGTGATAACAGACAATGAGTCTTTTACATGGCTGAGAGGGAGCAGATTTCATGGTTCCATCAATTGTGTCAAATTGCCCAGGTCCCGAAGCAGGAAAGCACCCAGACCATCACACCACCACCACCACCACCGTGTTTGACTATTGGTATGATGTTCTTATTGTGGAATGCTGTGTAAGCTCTATGCTAGATGTAACAGGACCCATGTCTTCCAAAACGTTCCACTTTTCTCTCATCAGTCCACAGAATATAAACCCAAAAGTCTCAGAGCCTTAGAAATGGCTTTGTAACCCTTTCCAGACTGATAGATATAACGAGTTTTTCATCTGTTCTTGAATTTCTTTCTATCGCGGCATCGTGTGCTGCTTTTTGAGGCCCTTTTTGCCTGCTATACTTTGCAAGACAGGTTCTGTTTAATTGATGTTTAGATTAACCAGTGCTGGCAGTAATCATTCCTGGGTGTGTCTAGTGACATTGAACCCAATTATCAATTACATTTGTTTAATTGATTGATTTAGTAACTAAAAGGGCAATTACTTTTTTCACATAAGGCAATGATCATTTAAAAATTGCATTTTGTGTTTACTCGGGTTATCTTTGTCTAATATTAAAATTAGTTTGAAGACGTGAAACATTTAAGTGTGACAATTTAAACAAAAAAGAAGAAAACAGGAAGGGGCAAATACCTTTTCACGGCAGTGCACATGTCTGACGTGAACAAAGTCTTGATTAGCAAATTTTCCTAGTACTCATAAAATGATATATAAGGTAGCAGTTTATTTTTACGATGTTTAGGAATATAATTAAAATGATGTAATCACCATAGCAACCATTAGAAGCAGTTACACTTTTTAATTTTAAAATAAATGTGCTGCTTTTGGTGAATCATACTGCATTTAGACTTGGAGCAGTCGCCATGGGTATGAATGTTGCTGCTAACTGGCCCAAAATTCGCATTTGGCACCTTGACCGCTCTCTTTGCCGAGTAAGTGCTGATTCTTAGTACTTAAGGCAAAGTTTCTACAGCGTTATTGCTGGGAAGAAAAATTAGAGGGCATTACTGTAGTGGAAGCACTATTTGGCCGTATGTCAGATCACTTGTGTTTCTTAACACTAAGCAATCAGCTGTGATCTTAAGCTTGTGCACGGCTAGCGTTCATGTAGGCATTTCGAAGGACATGCACATGCGAGTCTTTTGTAAATTTGATTGTGGCGAAATGAATTCTCGTTTGTTGTGCCTTGAAGTGATGTAAAATAATTGCCTTGTGTTTTATAAACCCACACCAGATAAGATACGCAGAAGAAAGATCTGCTTCAAAAATATAAATAATACTTATCTTTAAGCCAGCATCTGTCATCTGTTTCAGCAGACACTGGCTTCTTTCATTCCTACACAGAAAGAAATGGAGATATTTATGCATCTGCTTTGTTTGCGCCGTGTAATACTTAATCAATTTTTTATTAAATTCCAAAGAAAAAAAATCATGCCTTTTTTCAATCAGCATTTTCCAAAAACACAAGAGTACGACCGCGGGGATGACTATAGAGGACAACACGGTTTCCGTGAGCAGGACCTTGGCAGGAGCGGGCAGCTGAGGGAATGAGGGGGAGGTTACCCTGGATGGCTTGGAGAGTCAGCAAAAAGTCCCCTTTGAAATTCCTGTTTCATAGAAACCATCACTAATGCATTATTAATCCCTGCACAGGTCCTCTGTGTTCTGGAGAGTGCAAGACCTTAGAAACCTTCAGGAGACTTGAAGCTACAGATAACCAAGTAGAGATACTTGTAATCAGTGGCTACGTGAAGGCATTATTCTCATACATATAAATGTGTGACAGCATGTTATTATCAATGTATATTCCCTTTTAGTGGTTGGAAATGGGGCACACAGCTTTTCGTTTTTATATCTACTGATAAAGATGCGCACGGCTGATCAGTTCCATGCTTAACGAGTGAAAAAGACAAAAGTTTCCAGGCACGCTGGGAATTCCACATATAAAAACCTGGCTTGTACCCCCAAAGGAGATTACTGTTCCACAAGTTTTCTTGACCTGTGCTTTTAAGCAAGGAGTGGATTTAGTGTAGCAAGTAGTAGTCTTGGTAGGCTGGGTCTCATGGGAGCCAAATGAAAGCACTTTCCCTTATGTTCCAGATTTGGGCCAAGAAAACGTTTGGAGTATTTGGCGTTGGAAACAGTTATCAGAATTTTCCAAAAACTTGGAAAAGCAGAGACCCACTTAGGGTGTTCCTTTTCCATAAAAGTTACGGTATAGAGGGCTGCAGTGAATGTTTTATGGTGCATTGTTGCCAAAAATAGGGGAAATTCATCTGCTAGTGTCATTTTGCAAAGCGCATTTCCACGTGTGACAACTTGTGATGTCTAGAAGCCCGGACCTGCCAGATGTACAAATTATAACGAAATACATCAATCTGCATCTGGATTGGGGAAGTATTATATACATGTCTTTTAGAAAGTGTTATATGATACTATCTGTGTTAACTGCATTTAGGGTCTTATTGTGTATTGTACAATAAGTTAGAGGTCTTTTGATGCCAGGTTACAATGAATGAGACCACTAATGGCATAGACCACCGTAGACCACAAAATAAATCTTATTCCTTGACCACCACTAGAACAAAAATGCCTCTCTTTTTGCCAGTTCAGTTGTTGAGAAGGCTGATCAAATGGGGAAAAAATAAAATTCAGTAAATTAAGAAAGTAATCATATTATTAGCTTCCAATATCTTAGTGCTATCGGAGTTACGTACATTCAGAATGTTCCCTTATAGTATGTTAATTTAAAAAAAAACTAACTAATGTACCTTCTTTATGAAATGACTTGACGATTATCAAAGTCAGGGATCTTTAACTGTGGGTAGCCACAAAAACCAAAGAATGTAAGCACCGCCTTCAAGACGTTTAAATTACATTTTGCAGTAGAGGAAATGATTGTATAAAAAAAATCTCGGTCCCCATTATGATGAAAAGCCGTTCACTTAGTTAAGAAGTACTAAGTACACAAGACTGTTCCAGTTCTGCCTTAATAAACAACGCAAAACGTGCCAGGAAGTTCAGCTAGCAACCAGATCCACCTGGCTGAAGAACGCAGCGGAAGTCGAGCTGTTTCTCTTCCAGTAGTTAGTTACTTTTATATTTTGTGATCTGTTTGTGTATCCTGTAGAGCTTGCAAATTGGACGTGTATTGTGCGAAGTCTATTCTGGGCAAATGAAGTGAGGGCTGGGATCCGTTGCCAAATTGCTGAGATTATGGCTAAGGTGCTTGCAGTCGGGGAGTGATCCTGGCAGGCACGGGATGCAGATTGTAACACGTTCCTGACTGCAGTGGCTTGGACACCTTGCCAAGTGTTTGTAACAAGAGACTGCTTGAAGTTTCCTACTTTTATTTCAAGGCATTTAATACCTTTTCTTCTTTTTTTCTGTAATCTGACCATTCCCCCCCCTCCCTCAATAAATATAAAGTATATTGTCTTTTTGGATAGCAGATGGCACAGCACCTATATACCTCATCATTAAGGCCTGACTTAAGTTATTATTCATATAGCTGGTATTAAGAGAACTTTTATATTCACGTTAGGACCCTGCCTCTCTATGTATTAAAGTACAAATATTTTTTTAACCGCTATATATAATTTTTATATTATTATTAACCATGTACAGCTCTGTTTATATGTACTATATATTCTTCTCTCTACTAAGCAGAACATACACATAGAATACATAAGCATCATTGTGGACTATATGTTTGATTATGTAATCTCGGGGCAGCTCTTACATAAAAGATAACATTCAACGCAATTAATTGCTCTTAGATTTTCTTTTCACTGAGCCTGTAATCTACTGTTTGCTAATTTACCTTTAACAGTGCATATATCACACTTATCAGTGCCTTAAATGAGCAAACATTGGATAAATGACTGTATCTATATGTTAATGTAAATAAGATATCGGAGACCAAGTTTTTTTATAGGCTCCAAATACTAGCTGTCTGCGTATAAGCCATTTATATACCATTCATGCATGGGTGATATACACCAAGATATGAAATGTACGAGCACTATGCTTCCGTATGAACAGGGCACTCCTCACCTTCGTTTCCGTAAGTCAAATTGTTATGTCATGTACTACTTGTTATGTCTTGTTTACCCACTGCACAGCGCTGTACCCCTGCTTAATGGTTGTATTACTCGAATTTTATGTTTTATAAGTATGTAAAAGCTAGTATGTGAAAGTATTGATATGATGGGCCAGTTCTGTTTTGGAATGACTGAAAGTCCCAAAATTGTATATTTATTTTGTAATGTGTGTTGGTGACCATACGTGTTATTGGTTGTTGCTGTGATTTCTTTGGTGGCTCGGCTTCTTTTGAGTAGAATAGGTGGGCTACCGAGCATGTGCAAGAACTGTACTTAAGTATGCTTCCTGTTTCAGGGGCAGTGTAATGAGACAAAAGTCTCATTTTCTAACCCTGATAACTCCTCTGTAGGAGTAATTAACATTTCTGATCATCACGTATATCCGGTAAAACATTTTTAAATGGGGTGATCTACCCTTTTAAGGTCTGTTGACCAGCCTTTTTCGCAGTTGTATTTTTTTGTATTTTTTTTTCGTCGTCATAAATGCATATATATATATATATATATATATATATATATATATAGTGAAAAAACACAAGGCCGTGGTATTCAAATGTATGTCAGGAAACAGCTCTGTGCTTGGTGGGAGCCCACGAAGATGATTGCGTCCTTGCCTGCTAGAACATGGGTATGTTTATCCTCAATGTGAAGGATAAAGCTGCCAACCAGTACACTTCCTACCCAGTGCGGAGAGGCTATCCAAATAAACAAGGGAAGCCATAGAACAATGACACCGCAGAAAACTGCACATCCTCATTCATGAACCTGATTCCAAAAGATTAATGTGGAATTTAACCGTACAAGACAAGGCTGACGTGTCACATTTGGCAGAAAACAATGTTATTTATCTTTTTTTTAAGTCAATTTTCTGTGCCTTTACCTCCCAACGGGGGATAATAACAGCCACCTCACTTATCTGTATTATCAGTAGTGTTATAATGTAGCGTTTTACACATCACTTTAGAAACCTATTTCTGAAGGTCGATAAGTTGCGTACGTGTTTTGTTTGCAGGCTTTGGAGGAAATATGCTTCCTGCCTATGATATGTTGTTTTATCTATTCTTATAAATTTATTACGCATTCACAAAACATCATAGCGAACATCCATAGTACTGGTGAATGCCCAAACGAGTCCAAGAATCACATTTTGCCCCAGTTATATTATGCATATTTAGACATTGTTCCATGGGACTATCGTAACATTATGCATTTTGTTATGTTTATTGTATGAATCAGAAACATGAGCCCTGCAATAAGTCACACAGGAGGTCTTGAACTTGAGCCTTTTCGGACACGTCCCAGAGCCCAAGTTACCGAGTCAGTCATCCTTCCTGACGTGTAGGAGGAAGTCCTGTTTATACTGTGATCGACACAACAGCTGCCTGTCCAGCCCTTCCTGTGTTGGAGGTATCCCTGACTCAAACTCCCTCTGACCTTGGCCACTAAATTCATAATAGTGTTGGTAGCTAACTTAACACTGGCAGACTGAGCATCCAGAGCTTTACTCTTTCAGTGCCAGAAAGCTGAAACCCCCTGCTTCAAACTACCAAAGAAGTAGTCAATGCACGTCCTACATTACAGCCCCTTCTGGAATTTGTTGGTAGACATTTCTGTCATATAAAGAAAATGATATATATATACTATACAGTACTACAGTCTCCCTAACCAAGGAGGTATTAAAATAATAATGGCATGTATTAGGCATGTCCTTAAGTCAAGGCTGGACAAACCTGTTCAGAACTTTGTGCAACTATTTCCTATATTCCACGCAAAATCATGTTGTTTCTTTAAATAGTTCATTTTCTTTTAGATGTGCATTCACAGTATGAAAAGGAAAAATAGCACAATCATTTTGCATGTACTAAATTAGGAAATGCTAATATATATAAAAATATACCTCTCTGTGGATCTTAAAGAATTGGAAGTATTCCTTCCCCTTTTTTAATCTCTAAATTGTGTGGGTATTTGATATTGTAATATTTGATTTCAGACATTGGCAACAACATTAACAAAAGTGAATGAAAAAAAAAACGTTCTGTATTTTGTACTAAAATTAACTTTTTAAACACTGCAAAGAGGCATCCTGTGCCTGGCATGTTTTTTCTCCCCTTTATAAATAACATCAGAGTAACTTTATTGCAAAATACCTTTCCTTGTGGGTTCTAGTTAATGAATCTTATACCAGGTGCAAGAATGAAGAGGGAGTTGGCTCCAAAGACCCAGCATGTTTCAATCTCCGTCTAAACCTGTCTATTTCTGATTAATCAGGGTTATTGGATGAAAGAAATAAACTCCTGACTAAGGTTTCTTGCATTAACAAGGGATTAATTGCACCAAATCACATCGGGTATTTGTTGACAAGAAAGCACAGCTCGGGTTGGGTAGGTGAAAAGGAGCGAATGTTTCACACGGACTACTTGCCCTTTGCAAAGACCATAAATGCCAGCAGATACAGTATGTCTGGAGTTCCAAAAAGAAAGCATCCCTCCATTGAACTCCTTGAGTGCCAAAGGGGACAGCAACGTACCAGGGATCCTGAAGCATCAAAGCCTTAATTAAGAAACGTGTTAACACTGGGTTTTCTCACCAAACAGTCCAGACTGTGGCATTCTGTTAGTGTCACTATATGGTGTGGGGGATCGTGCTTTCTAATCTTCCACACAAGCTGTTCTCTGCTCGGAGAACACAGAGTTAAGAGACCGGTCTGTGTTAAATTGAACATTCAGTGTTGCAGGATCCCTAATCCCTAAGCAGATGCTTTAGCAGAGTCTCATTATTGTCTAGAAGTGGCTCTTGTATGAGAAAATGCAGTCATGCAGAAACAGCACAAACACAATTGACTTGGCCATTGTCACTTACTTTCCTTTGAACACGACGCTTTATTAGTTTAATACCACACCTAGAACTTGGTCTACAGACCCTATTATCTTATATCAATAGGGCTTTGTGATTAAACTGCAAGTTCAACACAATCTTTTTTTTGGTCTGATAGCAACGACTCTTGACGTAGCTCAAATATCTACAGATAAAAAGTATAAAATGATATGGTAACGTAAAGACGCTTGGGTAAACTTTTCTGATTTACAAATATCTTACTGGTGTCGGAACGTGGTGCCAGTCTTGCTTCAATACATCTAAAAATGTGATGTAAAAACCTGTTAATTAATGATTTCATTAATAAGCACAGTAATATGTTTTGAAGGTTCAGCACACAATGACACAATATTTTTTCTCAATGGATGAGTGGAGGCACACAAATAAATTAGATATTGGTCAATTGATACTTTTTAAATGATTGTTACAAATGATATAGGCATTCTCAGAGCGAAACTGTCGGCATTGCAGCTTTTAGACATTTAAGACATTTAGTTTAAAAGTGATGGACTATTTGACATTGTATTACAACTCATGAAACATCTCAGTATTTGTAGATGACACAAAATTCTGTAATGTGTTTCAATCAGAACTAGATACTAACTCTCAGCAGAGGGATTTACAAAAAAGAAGGCGGCTGAGCAGTTCATCAACAGATGCGTTTCAACATAGAGCAATGTAAGATTATGAATTTGGGGGAAAAAAACCAAGCATCCCAGCTATATCGCAGTTTGGTTGCTCACTTTGGAGGAGAGGCACCTACTAAGTGATATGATTACCATGTGTATTCAAGGTGCTGCCTGGATGTTTTCATTTATAGAACTTTACAGACAAACACGGGCATTGAATCGGTATAGAAGAAACCTATCTTTCATTAAGGAAAGTTTTTTTTTCCTTTTTTCTTTACTGGCAGGGCAGTTTAAGGTACACTCCAGCTCTCATATGCATTTTCATGTGCAACCGTAAACATAAAAGTGAATGTTTTTGTTTGGGGATGCCAAAATTCTATATGGGCATGATCTGTCGCCGTTACACAGCTATTTTCCTTGTAGGAGATGTATTCCATCAAACATATTCCCTGCTCATTTCCTCACAGCGATTGGCTGCTTGTAGCACTCGAAACTGGTGGTGCAAGGAGGGACCTGTATGACTTTGTTTTTTTTTTTTTACTGCATATTAAAGTACTTTCTAAGTACATTAATACTTAGTTTTTGTTCATACACCTGTACTGGCAACTGATTTATATGACACATACATAAAAGTTAAATTAAAGTTTCATTCCCGATAAATAACAAGCAAGCGGTGTGTAATTGTGATTAAGCCTGGCTAAACTCCAGACACCATGTCTGTCTGTATTATACCTTTACTTACGGCTAACTATAGACACACATACATCGAGCGGTAGGGAGAGCTCCTGTGTATGTGATTTGGCAGTATTTGGAGTATGGATAATCAGGGTATTGTTCAGTTGAGCTACACATGTGTGAATTTGCAAAGGATGTGCTATTTTATGCTAGAGGATTACTCTGGCATGCAGTTGTTGCCCTTGCATGAACTATTCACGTGTCTGGCGGTAGGATATAAAATTACAGCCCCCCTTCTTCTAAACTCCCCCTTACGTTCTTCTTAACCACTTCACTGTTAGCGAGCTCAGCCATTTGCTGCACGAGGAAGGGATAGGCTCATAAAAGACGCATGTACGTTAACATTAAACAGAGAGAAGGAAAGAAAGAATTAGGCACTTAATCCTTTTTCTCTTTCGTTATATAGCTGAGATAACATTTTTCTCTTCATGCCATACAAAGACAATTGTTTTTTTATTAATCCGACAAAGGACAAAGATGGCATAAGCTTTTCAGGTTATACAGGTTTCTCTGTGCCCATTTAGTCTTCTCTTGTCTATTGATATTGCTGAGAGGGGTGGCACATACTTCATTCTTCCGCATTGTTTCACCGGATGAATGTTAGTGGTAAAGGTCATTGTCCATGGAATTAAATCAAACATCTCCAGGCCATAGCCTATACTAATGCAAGTATTACTTTGTGATGTGGTAGTAAATAGGCTGTAAATGTCTGACCTCTTTGGAATTGCTCGATTGACATAGGGGTAAGTGTATAGCGGAGCACCTCTCTGTAACATACTTCCCGCGTGTCCTTGTTTAAGGAAGCATTCCCTCCTTGAAACGCAAATGCCCTTTCTCTTTCCTCCACTGATGTCCTTCTAAGAACCTAGAAATTCTTGTTAATGCCCTTATACTTATACACTCGGTAGTCTACTGCTATTAGCAATGCGTGTATTTCTGTTGAGAGCTTTACAGTTTCAGTATAATAAAGAGAAGGTACAGTAAGTGTTTTATAATAATAAAGTAGTCAGACAATTTGATCATGGTACGGTAGCTATGAATACATCTACAAAGTAGGTCTCTGCCCCATGGAGCGTATCGTCTAAGCTTGCGCATGCAACAAACATCCTTTTGTTTCTCCTAAATAACATTCGTTGGACACTCTCAAGTGTGTACTAATAATATTGCAGTGAAGAATAAAATAAGTAATGTTTCTAAATGCTCCTTTTATAGACAAGCTACCTTATACATCTCCCCCCACGGATTACAGTAAGAATATGAAGTGTTGTGGGTAAAAATCCGCTCCTATTTTAGTATAATTCATTGTTCAGGGATTGTACGCACTGACATTTTAGTGCATTACAGAGTTTTTAATGGGAAAGTGTTATCCACCCGGCGAGCAAAAAAATGGAAGTGATTCATTCTGGATTTCCTCTCCCACGACGAGCAATGTACATCTTGGGCCATGTAAGAAACCAAGGCTGAATCAGTGATAAAGCACCACTCATAATAATTTACTGCATAGTCATGATGAGAGATGCCAGATGAAATGGCTCTTCCAACACACGCTCTCAAATACCCAATAAGAGCCAAACCACAATCCTGCTTCTTGACAGTGAAAGTGTGTGTCACTCCAACTGGGACTCTCCTCCGTACATTGTACAGATCTGCTCTGTTTCATGTGGGTGAATTTCTTTTTTTTTTTAATGCGTGTGTTCTTTTTTTAATTTACTCTTACCCGTAAACACCCAAAAACCACCGCTCCGAAATACTTAATTAAAAATATCCTGTATGGTTTTGGAAGATGACTTTTTAATAGTTAAGAACATAAGGCAGTATTTTGCTAGTCTGAATGAAGATGTTGGTAACAAACAGTTACCGCTGCTGTTGAGGAGTCCTCTGAACACTTGCTCACGGTATGTTTGCTGTATTGGGATTTTAGAGATGACGTTGCTTTCTTACTGTCAGCCGTACAGAATTAGACGTTTTATGTTTTTTACAGTAGCTTACCAACTTTTTTTTGGTAGATCAGGACTAATAGATTTTCGTGTTCCATCTTTCTATCCTTTAAATATGCTGTTTATTTAGTATTTTGTTTAGAAAGCTATTGACTCAAGTCAGATGGTCAGAAACACGAGGAATTATGGCATTACCAAGCTTGTGATAGCTCTTTACGCAGCTTGGTAAGTAGGCAGGACAGTTGTGACTTTTCAGCTAATGAACAGTATCTCATCAACATTAGACACTTGCAGCTGTGAGTAGCCAAGAAGATCATTGTATGGACAAGTTGTTTTTGAGACAAACGTCCTGCTGTCAGGTCTGTCTCAACTTAATCGGGACTGTTGGAAACTATGGAAGGAGGGGGAGAGATTTGGGTCCAGATCAAAAAAAAGTGACGCACAAAGCACGCTAGTAGTTTCTGGTTCAGCTTCTTAGGTAAAACTGTCATCCACATAGCAAGCTGCTGTACAATGTGCTATTGTTAGAACCGTAACCAATGCAATCTTCTTCCCTGTAGGCCACTACGATGAAGAAGCACTTGAGTCTTAGACTGGTAGCTAAGTCTAATAGAGTGTTGTGCCATTTCATTTAACTTAGTTAACGCTTTTAGGTCTGGCACAGTCAACAAGTAAATTGTTTGATGTATTGACTAAAGCACATGTAATGATGTTTGAAGTGTTCAGCAAAGCTTAAAGGCACAGTTCTTCTCTCTCCATATATATATTACGCATAATATTATCATTATGCATGATAATATTGCACTCCCTAAATGGAACTCAACACTTTCCAGTAATTAAAAATTCCCCTAAAAGCATTTTAAATATAGATTTGCAAGCCGCATGACAACCAAACACCCTGCATGCTGCTTGTACAAGCAGCAGTCTGCTTGCCTATTGCTAACTCAGGTAAAATTTCAGTGACGGCACTGTTTAGTATCTGTCTATATACATTTTCTAAGTCATCAGAATGTAGCAACTGGATATTACTTTTATGTTCTGTTGGTCACATAACACAGAAGGGGTTTTAGGCTACTTAAAGTTTTAAAATGAAAAAGACAGCAATCTAAAGTAAAGAGGTAGCACATCAGTAAATATTGTCGTATGCACAGTTTTAATAATTAGTCACTGAATTAAAATGTAGGCGTGGGATGATTTATTTTATATTGAGAAGAATTTTGCTGACTTGGATGTAGCTGCCTTCAGCCAACTGTAGTTTGGGACGCTAATTGTCTCTTCCCGACATGCCCCACAACTACGTACGGTCTTGATAAGAGACCTCACATAAACAGGAGCAGATGTCCATCGTGGATAAACATGAGGTCATATACTGTATGTGTAGATACGTTTAAAGGCAAAAAGTAAAAAATTGTTAAAGAAATGTTAAAGAAGAAACAAATCTGCCCTGCCTCAAGCATGTTATAAATATATTGAGAACCCTGGAGTGAACGTGCTTTGGGTAGAACACATCTCCTGTAAGCATATTAAACGTGGGACAGGGAAAGTGGCAAATGTATGGCGGGATTTTGCATGCATGCATGCAGGGGTGTCTCGTTAGACTCCCAAATGGGACAAACAGCTATTGTATGCATTTAAAGTGCATAGGATGGCTGGCATGTCCTCTAAGACCCAGACAGCCCAGAGGACCTCTGTTTTGACCCATCAGCTATTATTTACTACCTCAGATCATTCTGCTTGCTTTGCTGATAATATCATCAGAACTCAATGAAACATAGCCTCCCAAATGTTAGGGTATATTTTTCCTTTAAAGTGATAATTTTAGGTCCAAGAGAACAGGATTTCCTATGATTGTTGTTCAAAGAAGCATTTTTCAAAGCAACGTGAGCTTTCTTTTTTGTGTCTCTGAGCGCATTCTGGATAGTAAACTCACCACTATGTTTTTTGCATTTTCCCCAATCATTGTGATCCATTTTAGGTTAGGCTTCCTTTAATAGGAAATAACAAGGTAGCATCTTCTGGTCCGCATGGGTAGTATTGCTGCTTTACTGCACAATAGGTTCGTTTTATGGCATTGTTAGACCATAGATGGCCACCTCCTGGTGGTACTCCATTCAGGTTTTCCCTTGCGAAATTAAGGGTTCTAGAACAAGGCAAGTCATCATCTGAAGGGATCCATCTGTAATATTGCGAAGAAAGAAGCAGAGTGAACAGATGGCCTTATAAAACGGAATGGGAAAAATATAGCAGAATAATGCAAATTTGTAAGGCAACATTAAGGACAACCACTCAGCTCGATGTTGTGAATACTTTACATGCAGATCTATATAAAAAAAAAAGAAAGATTGATGATAAAGTGAGGAGTAGGGTTTTGTAAAAGGAAATATAAATGAGTTAACAGTACAGAATGAGTAGCAATAAAGGTGATACGGAATTTGGTGTTCCTTTCTGGCCCCTGTGCTCTTTGAAGCAGAACTGTTGCCTTTCAAACCTTTTAACTTTAGGAAATTCATTTATTGAAACTACTTTCGTGTTATGCTTTTTGTTTGCTAGTGATTGCCAGTTGTTTGAGGAGATGTTGGAAGCCTGTGGCATGACCAGACGTTTTAAGTCTTGAAGTTCTCTCCCTTCTCCTCACCCAACCTTAGAAAGGCTGCCTGCACAAATCAACAACAGTAATTAACTTCACAATAAGGAGAGATAGTATAAGCATTTAGTTCCTGAGAGCAGGAGGTTAGCACCCCTCTGCCTATGGTTTATATGTAAGATAGGTAAAGACCATTACATTTATTATTGTATTAAACCGTTAAATGCAAGGTTAGGGGAAAGTGACATATCTGCTTTAATCTGAAATTAAAATTTGCACCCTTTGGTCCTATTATTTCTTCTTGCATGTAAACTTGTAAACAGCACTGTATGTATAATTATATATATATATATATATATATATGAACTTGAGTTCATCATACTCTTTGTATTTTGTAAATTCCTGCAAATGACCGGCAGTACAGAAATAATTGTATACGATACTAACTAAGTCCTAGTTTAATATTCTTTTACAAAATGCATGTTATTTCACCCAAATACAAACTCCTTTCAGCAGCAGCATTTTACAAGCACACTGGGTACACTTTCAGTTACGTGCATAAACTATGTTACCATATCATCAAAAGTTCTCATCACTTTCGTGTTCAATGACTACATTGTCCACGTTCTGTTGGCCCACACATCCTTCAGAACTGGTGTTAACTGAAAACCTGTCTCTATAAAACAGTTTTCAAAGGCAGGGCTGGACAAATCCCAGAAACATGATAAATACGGCTCCATAAAATTTTACTGCTGGTTCTCAACTCTTTCTTTTTTGATATATATATTGATCTAAATATACACATCGACCCCTGGCTCCTTGTCCCAAAAATGTCTACCTGACTCCTAAAGTCTACAAAATCTTTGCAGCCGCGTCAACCCGCTTTTCTGTCACTACTTCTCTTGGCGAGACGGCAAGTTGTATCTCCCATTTCAGAAATGGTGTCATTCCAAACCAAGGCACCCCAAGAGAGTCATGCTTTATGGCATAAAATAATTGTCTGGAACGAGTTGCCTTTAACAATTGCTTCCGTAAGAGTCGCCGGCGTGCCTTGTCTGTCATTTGGAATCCAGACACACACTTGTTTTATTCATATGCAGCATGACAGCTTATTTAAAAAGCAAACAGTTCTTCATTACCAAGACTTCTGTCGCTGTTTTCATGTCCCCCCGCCTCAACCTCCCGAGTGTTTCAACCAAATTAGGATGGCAATCCATACCATGCCTTTGATTGCCAAGTATTGCATTCATGGGTTTATGTTCCTGCCCCGATTGAGCGGCTCGGCGTCGATTTGCAGTGCTATATCCAAAGTGACGTTTCTATACAGGCCCCCTGCCGTTTCATTCATAACCACAAACTAGCCTGAAATGTCGGTTTTTTTTTCTCCTTCTCCTTTTTTTTTCTCTTTAACAACTTGCAAGGAGTTAATGGACTGTTCTGGCCTCCTGCCAAAACATTTAAGAAACTTTATTTGTAAGGTTATGGGACCAGGACACTATAGCACGCAGGGATTTTATAGGTTATTCAGTTTAATGAATAAAAATATCGATGCAGAATTAAAACCATATTCTTGGGCCACTTGCCTTTGGCTAGTTGTTACTTTTTTCCCCCGCTTTCTTCTTTAGTAATTTGTTACATAACAGTTGCTGAGGACTGTTTCGTTTCGCATCTGGGATATTTGCCGCTAGGACACAATTTTTTCACATAGCAGCTATTACATTGAAAAGAATGCATCGCATATGAAATAAGAAGATGGCTGCCTTGCTGCTGTCCTGAGAGGGAGAGAAGAGGCAGGCCCAGTAGTCACTAGTAGTAGCCTTAGGCCAGTAAGTCTATGTCACTTGAGCGGCGAATCTGCTAATAGGATAAGCTTAATAGTTTGCGAATAGTGCGAATAGTTTGCGGTGATATTTGTCATCTGAGAATCACATTTAAGTAATCCCCTCTCTATCCCAGCCTCCAAAGCGCAGTTTTCCTTGATGGAGTCCTGCACCAGTCATATTGCAAAGTGAGTATGTTTAGTGCCAAGGTTTGTATGGTTAACCTCAAGGGGTTCTTCTGCCTTTTGTGTTTGGTGGGAAGGAGCAGCTATTTAGGGTACATGTAGATGGTGTATATAGGAATACCATGCTAAAATGTGAAAAATGCTAAATAGTTGGGAAGAAAGTATGAAGGAGGTCTCTGTAACCTCAAATATACCACTGTTAACAAATGGCACGCCACTGGTGCACCTGTAGTGAAGTAGTGATTGCATCCACCTGTATGCAAGTATAGTTATTGTTAATTACCTGACTGTGGTACTAGGAATGCACCTTTTTCATAAATCAAAGGTTTACTTGGCAGATACAGAGAACAATCGTGCCTATGTGGTGTTATATACATATATGAGCAGCACATGTCTGTCTATACATACACTTAGGTAGCTTTGAAATGCAGAGGGACCTTTTATGTATTTATAGTGCTTCAAAGGCAGCTTGAGACCCGAAACTTTCTGCACGCTTGTACCCTGTACCCGTTACAGAATTCCATGCCCTTGAGGTCCAGTAATTGACATGTGCAGCAAACGGCGAGTGATTACCGAGAGTGGTTCAAATGAATTGCCTGTGAAAGGTAAGGCAAACCATTTCCTAGATGACAAGAGAAAACCCGGCTTCAGCAAATCCTCCATTAAATGTATAATACCAAAGTGCACTTAAAACAAATTAGCACTCCACACAAATCATATAATTATCATGTCTTCACAGTAGCTGCAAGTTAAGCTCCTAACAGTGGCAGAATAAAACGTGCGGCCGAACTGGCAAGCGATCACTTAGACAGGGAGCGCTTGGTACCTGTGACAGTACTTGGTCGTAGACCGTTCTGAACTTACACATAATAAATGCCTCCGTTAAATATACTTGACATGGAACGCAGATAAAATAAATGACTATTTTACCAACTATATATATATATATATATATATATATATATATATATATATATATATATACATTTAACCCTATATAATCTGAAATAGTCCATTGCTATTGAGACTGGATTGGGTGCTATTTTACGTGTATGGTCCTCAAAGGTAGGCCTTGATAGGATTCTGTATGGTAAAGTTTCCAAGGACTTTTATTAGAAAAGAAACTGGATGAACGTCTAGTTTGTGACCAGATGGCTCCTTTAACCAGGGACTCACGCGGGGCAGGTAGGCTCTTAGCCAAACATATATCGTTTCATAAGGATCCTGGGAGCGTCACCTGGCCATAGAGGGGCCACTTCAGCCGGGGAACATATTATTTCACGTGCTGGTGACCACGTGCTGTCCTGATTTATTTATTTAGTTTGAGACGCCCCACACACTGCGGCGCTGGTCAGTAACACGTGAGGTGTGTATGTTTCCTGCACAGATTTGGCCGCTGCGGGCACCCATAGTTTATATGCGGTATGAAAAATGTTGACGATGACGGGCTTTCCACTCAGGATGTGTGAATAAGGGATAAGAACACAGCCCGGACCCAATGTGTAGCAGCCAGCGTGGATGGATTTCTTTAACAAAACACCTCCAATCTGTGTTTCATAAACTGTACTCAAAGAGAAGTACCCATAAAGTTTATAGCAGAGCTAAAGTATCTGCATAAAAGCCAGTTAATTGAAAAGTGGGTGGAGACGGCTGCCAAATTAAATGTTTACATTAGCACAGCTGTATTGTAAAAACATTCTGCCCCCCTGCGCTTTGTAATTATAAGATATTTCTAGACTGTGTATCTCGACAAAGTTTATCTCTACTGCCAAGAGTGTTTTGGCACTGAGCGTCTGTAATTTTGGCAGTCAGACACATGCTCTCATGCGCAGGCTATATCTAAAATGGCTGCCAAGCAGTTATCCTGAAATGTCGTCGGCCCGGAGCCGTGCATGTGTGAGAGAGAGAGAGAGCGAGAGAGAGGAGGGCAGGAGCCAAAGCCCGTTCAGAACGCTTCCATTTTTTGATACAGGGCAAAACGTCTTGGCGTCACTGCTAACCTAATTTTTTTTTTAAAGGCACGGGGTGATTATTAATTGTGGGTTCATGTTTAATTATAAATAATTGATAGTTTTATTTTATAAAAAATAATATATCATTTTAATTATGAAGTCGATGCATTAATTACATGCATAATCTATATGGCACCCATTATCCGGATTATTAGCCTCCCTCAAGTTTTGCTCTTGAGGCTTTTTCTCGTACGTCTAGCATCACATCTGCTTTTTCCCATGGAGGAAACTGTACCTTTCTGAAATGTTATAAAAATGGAAGATCGGAGAAGCAAAATTTCTTTCTATAATACTAATTTAGGACTTTCATTGCTTGATTTATCCGCTGTCCAGTTTACTGGGAGGCCATTCTTTATCCATCCATATTTAACCAACAAAACACCAAATTACCAGCACTCAAATATACACACACACAAATATACATTAAGAGGCTTCAGCGCAATATTTTGCCCAAAGCACACAAGCCATGCCAAGGTTACTTAACTAACACATAATAGCTTCCAAACCATCTATTATATATTTTTTTATATATATAAAATATATAATAAAATATAATATAGAGATATATCGCTTCTCTGCCTTTTAGCTAAAATGAGGTGTGATATATAAATATATTACCGTAAAGAGAAGATTACATGTTAATGGAAGAAAAAGTATATCAAGAAAAATAGTCCAAATTATATTTTGTTAGTTGTTATTGAAACACTTCTTTGAATATTTCATTATTTTTTTTTGAGTGGGGGGAAAAGTGAACACGGTATTTCCAGCTGCCTTAAATATTGTTTTGCAATTTTTGAGTAAAAAATCAAAATGCGCGCACCCCTTTTCATAAATACAGTTAACGTTCCACAAGACAATTCCTTTTATATTTTGTGTGCGGTTATTACCGTGCCAGTAAGTGCCAGTTGTATTTTGTGTACTGTTGTACAAATATAGCGGTAGCATCTTTGAGTTGTACCGATGATAAGCTCTAGGCCTGATGCAAAATAATAACTTCTTGGCTTATCACGATAAGTAGTATTGTGTGTGAAAGGGGTGGCTGACATTGGCTACCTTTTTTTGTGTTAGTGGTGATGGTAACAGACTTTGATCTGAGTGTTAGTGTGATTTGTGGGATTTCTCACACTGCTTCTCGACCTACCATGGCTCACTGTAATGGAAAGGAGTAAATCCCGATTCCCACATAAGGACACAAAAAAGTTTTCCCTGGAATTCAAAACAACAAGGACTTGGGCTGTCCTGTCAGTAGCGCACATTCCATGACCCACACGCCTTAAATCTGTAATTACCCTGGCTGTGTGGATTCCTAGCGAGAAGCCGATATGCCTCATGTAGCAGAACATAAATAACGCTAAAGAAAATTAACCCCTGTGTAAAGGGAACAGCAGTGTTTTATTAAACACATCTGCTCTCAAATTTGTACCCGTTATAACTTAAGATATCTCACTTCTATGGTACCAGATTGTACCCATGTAACTTTCAGCTGTCCGTTTCTTTTTTGCCTTAGTAAGGAGGGTATTTTTTTGTGTTGTCAGTCAATATAACACCGTGGCTCATAAGGTCTCACATAATAGAACCATGGCAATTACGTATTTCTTGCTCTGAGGCCTAGTGTTATGTAATGAAAATAAAAGTTTGAGAGTTCATGGGTTAGTTCTTTTTCAACGGCATCCATTGTAGGAAGTTACATGTGAAGAAGAGTCCTCCAAGGTCTTGAAAGCTTCTGATCCTGAAACCCCTGATCCTACCGTCTCTTTCACATCTTCCTCATCAAGAGAGTCACAACATAGAGTGTTTTCTAAAGGTGAATTAAAAAGAGATTCCTCTTGGAAATCAGACTTAGCTTTTTGACTTGTGTTAACTTTTGGTTGCTTTCATGCAACTCACTGATTTGAAGCGGCTTCCATAAATGACAAAATATTTCTCATGGGGAACTAAATAGCACGAGAAGTACGATTTCATGGTGTGTTAGCAGGATTTTTAAAGATTAATGATGTCAATGATTAACACACAAATAAAACGCAATGAAAATAATCCGTGCAGTGAAATCTCAGACTTTGCCTTCAGATGGGTACAGTACATTCTTTAGGAGAGAGATAACCAGGACACATAAGACCAGTTGATGTCCTTATTTAACCTCTTCACCCTTTTCCCTCGGCTCCCTCTTTGTTTCTTAATGAACATGTAGCAATGCTGCATATGTCCTTAAGTGACAGATTTATCTCTAGTTACACTCCAGGGGTTGAAACCGTTTATAAACCCTACAAAAACTTGCATCAAAACGTAGTTTAAAAAGAAAAGTTGTCTTAAAATCTATCAAATCTCCAGCCATTTTTCCTTTGGTTCTAGACACCATAACTGTATTGTAGATGCCCAAGCCTGTGTTCCCTAGCTGTCGCTATCCCAGTTCTCTCATAACACAAAAACACAACACTCTACTCTCCCAACTTCAGTCTTACTTTTAGTCCTGTGCTAGCCATAGGGTTTTTGTGCCCTAGATAACTCATATCTTGGGTGCTCCCTTCTGCATGCACTTGCTTGTTATATAAAAGATCCTCCTGGTGATGTCCCCAACAGCTCAGACCAATGGGAATTGGCCCACATCTACACTATGGTAGAGCCAGACGTGAATTTATCCTGCTCTACTCCCTTAGCTCCCCCATTTCTCTTTTCACCCAACCCGACTTTTGCTCATTCATCCTATTATTATTTATTATTTTATAAAGCATATTCCGCAGTGTCGTCTTCCACCCTTTCTGCCATAGCTTCTCACTGAACTTTCATCAAAGGAAGTCATAAGTACTGAGCACGTTGTCCCTCTTGACCTCTGTTGTGAACAAGAGTCATCTCATAGCCACCCATAAAAGATAAGGGTATAATTTATGTAAATTGTATAAAGTGCTTTATGATTCAAAGCTGACAATCGATTCAAAGCTTGATAATCACTGCTTTGGCAACAGATAAACATTGCAAACACGTAATAAAAATCACTTTGAAAGGGCATAATATCTGCACTGACCAGTATTATCGCGCTTTCTCTCTGCCAAATGCCTCTGCCAAATGCCACTCGCATTCTCCTTGACGTAGAGATAAGGACCCAACCTTAATCCAGGTAAATAACTGGTGTGCACTTAACAGTGAATTCATAGCATGCCAAATGCTTAGCTGTTATGACCCCTGTTATGGTAATCCGGAATGTCTTGGCCCTGACTGGTGCCAGCCTCCACCCACAAGGTAGATAAAAAGCAAAGCAATTAGAAATTCAGCAAGGGCAACGGCCACGCCACAATTATCAACCAGCTTCAGTAACATTATTGTTTAACATCAACTTAACTGGGTCTTGCTTTAACAAAACGCCAGTAGGCATTAATAAGATCCAAAGTCTCTTTGCACTGCCAAAACTTATGTCTGGGGGACACTAAATTCCTAAACTGATTAAACAAGGTCTGCGTCGTTTCCAAAATTCGATTGTCTACATTGTCTATTTTGCAACCTTACATAGAATGTCAGATGAAAGGTCTTTGTAATAGTAGCAGGTTGTGAAATATATAAAAAGGGATTTTATATTGTTTCCCATTCAGGGCAAGGCATGTAGAAGTCAGATGTAAAAATCTTGGTGCCACATTAACTGGGATTTGACTGAACATTTTAGCTTCTTTCTTTCTTTCTTTCTTTCTTTCTTTCTTTCTTAACTCCATAAAGAGCCATATAAAACTTGAAGTTTCTGAAGCAATGTGTGCCTTTCAGAGCATATAACTGATATGCTATCGTTTGGATTGTCTAATTGCTTATTTCCCAGTACACCGCCTTGTATCTAGTGCATAGGAGTAGCGTCCAAGTCTATGTGCTGGAAATCCTGACCGCTGTCCCATGTAAATGTCCATGTCAGTCAGTTCCAAGCAAACAGAAGCAGGTTGGAAGCCAGAATAGCAGCCTGTAAGAATAGCTGGCATGTCAAAAGAAGAAAACTCTGGCCTTGGCATGGAAGCTGATTGGGAATCCTGAGATCAGGGTGTTACACAGTAGTTTGCTGCCTGCCAGAAAGCTGGGCTTCCCTACTGATTCAGGTTTGGCAGTGATATGGCCCTTCACCCTGTTGCCAGTCGAGCTGCCAAGGAGACGGGACAAGCTCTACACTTCCTGTTTTCCTCTTTGTCCTGGCTGAGGATGGACTGGAGTCTGCCAAGTACACAGTGCCAAGAACTCCTTCCAGCAATGGTCAGCTCAGCTACATCACCTGTGCCATTGGGAATCTCACTGCTAACATTTTTTAGGCTTTTAAAGCACCAGTTCTTACTACTCAGCAGATCTTGTTAAACCATTGCATGGAAGAGGGGCCACTGGACTGTACAAATGCTTTCAGCGGGTGGGTAGGTGGTCTTGATAAACCAAGATCTCTGTCTGCCACCAGGGTTATTTCGAGAGCCGTCTGGGCATTGGTGAGCATTATAAAATAGAATGATACGACACTTTAGAAATTTGAGGGGCCGCAGTTTCCAGGATTCTTCTGCTCGACTCTGCTTCCTAAATTTCAAGAGTCAAAAACGATCCCTTTTTTGCACGTGACCTTTAGGGTTTGAAATATTTGGCATGTGGCGTCCGTGTCCTGTATTTGTTTTCCTCTGGAGTAATATGATGTTTGCTCCTAAAATAGCATTATCTAGGGTAAGTATGCGCCCCAAGCCATCAGACACCTCTCAGATATATATATATATATATATATAACTATTCAGACCTCAAAGCGTGTCTCTGAACGGCAGCTGAGCTAATCACTTGTATTGCTTATTAGTACTTAGTCTTTCGTGGTGAAGAAAGACATATTATACCCCAAAAATCTTAATGAATCCTTAGCTGTTAAGGAGAATGTTGACTATGCATTTGAATGGCGTATTAGAACACATGAAATGAGCTTTTACTTCACTGTCATTGTTTGATCGTCACACAAAAGAAGCCAGAGGCAAAGCCACTTTAGATTGCTCAAATTCTGCAAACAAAAGCATGTTTGCTTTACTCCATTGTGAAATTCACTGTTGTCAATACAACATTTAAGGTTCGTTGAAGTACTTTGTTGTACTTAGATTTTTTTTAAATATTTTTTTTTCCGGGAATTTCTTTTTTTAATCCAAATCCATAATATGAAGTGAAACCTCATATGTGGTAATAATACTTATATGATGTGTATTTGTATATAAATAAATAAATAAATAAATATATATATATATATATATATATATATATATATATATATATATATATATATATATATAATATATATATATATTATTACTTATATGATGACAAATATATTAATTTTCTTATATATATATATATATATATATATATAGTTGTTTTTTTTTTTAAGAAATACTTTCCTGTTCTAGAGTGGATTTTGCCCCCTTTGGTATGAAGGGTTCTTCTAAATGAAAGTTTGTTTGCTATGTATGCTACAGGCATAAATATTTATCGTACGCAGTGGAAACGTAATATAGAGCTTGTTTATTTTCATTTTTAATAATTAGTGCTCGCTCAATGAATCTGCTTCTGACATTAGCGGTTAATGCTGACCACAGCCGAACAGGAGATTCCTCAGTGGGTAGTGGCCACACAAGTGGCCACTACCACAAGTGGCCACACAAGTAAGTAATACCAAACTGCAACTGAAACCCAAGTGGGGGGATTGCAGGCTTTTTAAGATTGGACACCTTAATCCCTAAGTGACACAGACAGGCTGACCTTACAGAGCCCTAAACTGCTATTCCAAGTCTTTAAATCACATATGATGTATGCATGCTGGTGCTTGGGTGCCCATTTAGGAGAACTAGCATTGGCTTCAACAAACATGTCTTTTAACTGTTTGCGGGTCCAAAGCAACAGCAAGGTCATTCCAAGGCAAGACAACATGCACTTCTTCAAAGTAATGGCTGTATCTAATTACTTCTTGTACTCTTACAGTGATACTCTCCAGATGAATGTTCTATATGCTTCTAAGGGAAATGTATCCATCTGTCTATAGTCGACTCATCCATGTATGCGCATATAAAAATACAAAAAAGGCTAAGATAAAAAAGTTAGCTATGTTTTCAAAAATTCCAAGACCCCTCAAAACAAAGCAAGAATTCAGCGCAATCCCAGTGAAAAACACTCAACCCCCCCCATAAATATTGGGATTTATAACCATTATTTGTTCCAATTATATTTTCCAACCTGCCTTTAAATTACCAGCTAGGAATTAACCTGCCTTTCAGGGCAGTCCTAAGAAATGGCATTCATATTTTCTGTTGACCCACACTTTCTTGATCTTTTGCTAAGCCTATGGGTAACTTCCTTGAACAGGTGTGAGTTGCCACGCAGACTTGATTTTCTTAGAATCCCACGCTTTAGTAAATATACCCCAGTTATGTTATCTCAGCCACCGAAGCTGTCATACACTCTTTGTTTTGCTGATCCAGTGTTGGACTTGCATGGTATCATCCCTCAGGCTCCTGATAATGAATTCAGCGAAAGTATTCCGTGGAATATAATTTGGTAATAACTATTGTGTCTGCCGCTCTAAACTGCTGATTATTCCTTTTCCAGAAGAGCAGCAGAACGAGTTTAAGAGTAATGTGCAGACACCCAATCCCTAAGGGGCTTGTGTCCTTTACTAAATATTGCAGAACAGCAATTGTTATTGTAAACTCTGCAACACCTAATGTATAGCTTTGTAAGAGAGGCATTTCGGTTTTACCCATAATACAGTATTGTCAGTAGAAACAAGCTCAAAGCCTTTTCCCACACATCTAGCCGATTGTGAAAGACAATAAATCCAGTTATGCAAAGAGGCTCCTCCTGCGGTGTTTACAAAGCTATTTTAGCGTTCTGCTAATAAATGCTAACGAAAATGCTTCTAGACTTGTATACGCGAAGTCTTCCAGCACGCAGGATGTTAACAATAGGCCGTTAAAAATGAAAAAGTAAATTAAGGTCATCGCTGCCCAGATCAGAGGTTGACGGAAGTTGGAGTTGGATTTTAGGAGCCAGAAAGACAGGTTTAAGAGCCAGTCAAGCTTTTCTAGATGCCAAGGAATAAGTACAACATATTTTAAATAAACTAAAGACGCTGTAAAGATCTTTAGAAGCCACAGTAGGGGTTGAACCCGGATTGTGCACAATATGCATTAGAGACATTAGTATGGAGAGCATGTCCTCCACCTATGGCTCAGAGATGCCAGCCGGTTTATGTGCGCTGAGAATTTCTTTTGCAATGAAGTAGTTAATCAGACGTTGGCACCCTCATCCTCCATTAATTTGCCACAAGAAAATCTGACTGCATTCCTCCTTTTTTTTGTGCCACCCAGACATCTGGAGGGAGCTTTTATTCCCTGGGAAAATACTAGGCAGTGCCAATTCTTATGCCCATAGTCTCTCCAAGGCTGCACGTTTCTATCCTTCTGGGCACTCCTATTCCGCAGCTGTTAAATCCAGCAATGAATGCCGCCTAACAGAGGCAGATGGTTTCCTCCCCCTGTGCCATTCCCACAGCACGTCCGAGGACACACATGCAGGCTCACTTCCACAGCTGACAGCTCTGTCATTCCAGAAACTGGCAGGTGGGGATGCCCAGTCCACAATGCATCTTAGACTGGGTATTCGAGCGGCAGATTATAGATGGTCATCCTTGCCTAACCTCTGCCGAGCGTGTTAGGCGGAGAAATCGGCAAATGGCACATTTTAATACAACATTGCAGCTGGTTCCCAGGAAGGAGCCTCATTGCAGGGAAGTGCTGGAGGTGTGGGAAACTGGTGCCCAATTTACCATTTAAGTATTAATTGATAGTAGATCACTCAGTTTATGCTAATGAGCATATCCACGAGTATGCTTTGGAAATTGCAAAAAGAATGAGGCATATTGCCGCGCTTGCTTCTAATTGACATTGCCTGCGGGACTAAGAAGCTTCTATTTAAGGCTATTTTATTTAACTGTGAACCTTTATTAAAATAATATGTTTTCAGGAAAAAGAGATACAAAAAAAAATCACAATTCTGATATAAATGAACCAGTACATTAAAACTGTGTGTATGTATATATTTGATATAATGTACTTGTGCGTCCATATTAACTGCACATTCATATGTAGAATTATGGGGTTTTTTTTATGTGACTCCAATTTTAATATATATCCTCAAACCTCTTCTTCAAAGTGAGGTGACTGAACCTCTCCATTTTATCCCTCCATGTTTACCTTTCACTTTGACAAAGGAAAGTTACTCATTTACTTTTATTTAGAATAAGAATAAAGCTTCTCTTGGTTCCTATAAACTCATTCAACAGTAAGCGTCATTGTTGTGCTAAAACAAAATAGGAAGTCATAGGCTTCTAAGGATGTATTTGTAGGCATGGCATTCCAGACTCCCCAACATAGACCAAGAGAATGCCATCATTTACAGGCATATTGGGTCTCTCACTATTCCTGTTCTTTCTTTTCTTTTTTTTTTTCTTTTTTCTTTTTGGGATTCAATTAGAGGTTTGTATTGTGCCATGTGAAAGAGTAATTAATGTGAAAGTCTAATTATGCAAAGCCTCTTATACAATATAATCAACTCATCTGTACCTAGAAATCTATTCCACGCATTTGTCTAAGTGAAACAAGGCAAATTGAGTCTGTCCGTCTGCTTTTCGACATTCTGAGAAACTTTTAAGTCTCGTAACACACAAAACGCTTAACTTTTTAAAAAAAAAACATTTTTATTGTGTCTTTACAGATCCTGGACAATCAGGAAGTCCAAGCCACAATGATCCTGCCAAGAATCCACCAGGTAAATATAACCTTGGGAACATTTACATTCTAACAATGTGGCAGAACAAAGGTGCTACTGTAATAGTTTAAAAAAAAAAGTGTATAATTGGTCAGCAATCTGCTTTGCATAGGCAATGGGTGTAATCAGAAAAGGCCGTGATTATGTTACCTCTTTTATTGTAACAAATGCTTTAACTGCATCTTCATTAAGATTCAGTTAATCTCGGGGAGTGTTCTTGCTAGCAGGAGAAAGGTTCACAAGCATTAAGCAATCGTGAAAGACAAAGGACAAATGCCACGTCTTTCCATCATGTGCTATTACACATGGTATGTTTTTTTTTTCGGTGTGGCACAACTTGAAGACACTGGGCCATATTTGTTAAGAACAATTGTAGGGTAGGGTTTTAAGTGTGGCACAGATACCATGGAAACCATGGCGAATTCATGCTGTTTGCCTTGCTGGCTTTTTAGAAATGATTCCCATTGTATTACTCTTTTGTAAAATTAAAAATGGCATGTACGAATGGGCACCTACTCATTTGTAGTATGAAGAAAAACATACTACAATATAGCGCTCCTAAATCATTCTGAGTTAATGGCATTGTGCCTATGCTGATTACTGGCACCAGTAGAAAACACACTATGCCAACAGGGAGTGTCTGTGGCAACCAGTAACCAGTAATCACCTGGGAAAGGGTTTTCACTGTTTGCGGATACAACGAGTGTTGTGTCCATACAGTTTATTGCAGCCCTACCTGAAATCTGGATATAATTGTCACCTCATGGACTATTGTTACATTTGATATTGTGAACTTGAATAGACTATATCCGTATATGCAACCGTATGTCATTCCTTTGGTGGACAGTTGAGTGACACGCGCCTGCACATGTACCTACATTAGTTGGTGTAGACAAGAAACCCTTGGAGAAGACCTTGCAATGCTAAAAAGATAAACCAGTTGTGTGGTGGACTTTGCCTGTAGCAAAAACAATATAAGTCTTGAGCTTTATATGCTAAGATTATATTACTTCTTTAACTGAGGAGTAATTAGACCTCTTTCCAGTGACGGTATGTTCTTTGACTTTTGATTCTTTAATGTAAAGCCCTAAGATAGGCGGGCAGCCCATAGATGGAAATCCATAATTAATTGAAAGGCCCTGTATGTTTATTATATAAAAATCACTTATCTCATGCCGTATTTGTGTATTTTTTTTATTCCAAACAACACTACAGAGTTTGAATAGGCCATCAGAAGCAGTAGAGCTAAATGGTTTACTGTTTAAAAATGTCTGGAAATATGTTTATGTAAGAGATGAACAAAGAGCGGGTGTAAGTGAAAGAGACAAAGGGAACATGGGCTGTCTGCTGATCCTGCTTGAATCCAGTGTTTCGTAATAAGTGAACTTCAAATGTAGGCGGGAGGTCAACCAGAACACTCATTAATATCAGTGGGTGCAAAACTTTACTACAATTATTATGGTTATTAGGTTGTTTATAAAGCACCAAAGCATTATATATTACATATGATATAGCAGCGTGCCAGAACCAGAGGGCATGAATTACATGAATTACAGGGTGAAGACTGAGGGGCATCGTACATTAACCAGACTTCTGCTTTATATTGCAAACTCCATAGTTTGAATGTTACATTGGTGAAAGAACAGTTTAAATAATCAGGATTCGAAGTATATATATATATATATATATATATATATATATATATGTATAATCCAATATCTCAAATGTCAAGATAAATGTATAACATATTAGACACCGATTGAACAAATCTGATGTACAACTAATTTTTGTAGTAACTTGAGGAATACAGCACTAGTTTTGCAGCACATTTTTTTTCCAAATATTAAAAAATAGTAATTACATCAAGTAAGCTGATGAGTAATTGCTATAATTAACACACTCGTAATGACAAGAATAAATATAAAGAGGTACTCATCTTGATAGAATTCAAGATATATTAAATGGCGCTGCTGTATTTTTACACAGAGAAGGGGAAGACATTTTCTAACGCACTCTTCACTTCCTCCCATGCTCCAGAAATCTTCTCCACAGGATTCAAAGCTATAGAGTCAAAACGTATAGCGGAAAAGTCAACATCAAATATTAGTTGTGTTAAAAAAGTTACACTACATAACAATTTGTTGACACGTTCATTATTATAAGACATTAATCATGCAGCGGAGAGGAATTATATGTTGCCAGTGCCATTATTTGTTTTTTGTTACTTGCAACTGATGAAATACTTCAGCTATTTTATCTGTCCTGAGGGGTCTTGAAACCATTGCTGGTAGTTGTGTACTTGCCAAGACTTGAATACTAAGTTCTTGCCATTACTAGCTGTGTGTTACTCATACAACACACTTCCCACAGCGAGCCTAAATATAGCAAACACGCACCCGGCATTATACTAAATATCTGAAAGTGGTTTAGGGAACATTAATCATTGGCGTGATGCATCAAGAGGCAATTATGATATGTATCTGTTTTATTTATGTGTGTTCTGTATTAGAGATGAGCATCAACTGTAGCAGTTATGATGACTTACTTGAAGAGCCATATGTTGGGATATATATACTGGTGTGTATATATATATATATATATATATATTAAAAGTAAAAGATTGTCTCTAAAAGAATGGGTCTTAACTAAAGCCTTCATAGTGCTAGAAGTTATTATATTCAAGGACTAGGATCAGCAGACTAACAATGAGGAAGAATAATTGTGCAGATCCTAAGAAAATAAGTTAAGACAACTTAACGCTGATACCACCTCAGATTCTGGAATCAGAGGGAAGCGCAAGTAGGTTTAAGGACATGGCTGCTGGCTCAAGTGCCAAGGTTTACTTAGTGTATAGAAGTCAGAATTTTGAAACATGATGCATCTAATTTCATTCACATCATTTAAACACAATCAAAAAATATCCCATTCCCAAAATCCTACCATATCTTTCACTACAATTTGAAAGTTTTGGCCTCGATAATGCTCTCTGTTGGTTACACTCTAAATATTTTTTATTTTTTATTTCGCTAGGATACCTTGAAGACAGTTTTGTAAAGTCTGGAGTCTTCAATGTTTCGGAGCTAGTGCGAGTGTCTAGAAGTAAGTAAACTGCTAAAACGTAGAAACGATTCTTATTCAGAAAAAAATACTCATGTGCACTTCCCGTCTACCTCCTTCCCCTATGCCCTTGTGGACCTTTTCTTCCAGGAAACCTGTAATATTGCAATAAGAAATCATTATCTGCATTGTTAATATTTGGAGCAGTTGACAATCAGAAGTATTTTCAGAACAGTTGTAAATATAGGTCGCAAGAACAATGGCAAAGACGGATCTTAAAAAATATATTGTAGGCAGGATACTTAATATGGACCGCAAAAGCTGCATTTTGGTAGAATAAAATGCATGTATAATTGTATTTATTTAGCATTAGTAGATGCCCATTTAACAGTATAACACAGACGCATTAGAATAAGTGCACTCATATTGTGTTCATATTGTGAACACATTAGGAAATGAGGCCCCTGTCCCATGGAACTTACAGTCTAAGTACAATAGTTATAATCATAATATTCAATCTAAATAATAAATATACTAATAGAAACAGTTACATTACAGTTATTGCTTTTATAGTAATTAGCTTCCATTTATTTTAAATGAACATCCCTCCTGCTGCATTACATCGTGTTTAATACATACGGTGAGCTGTATCTGACCCATGCAGTGGTTCAGCTTCACCAGAATCAATTATGGTAGGCTGATCATAGGCTCTGTTAAGTTTCAAACTTATGAACAGTTTAACAATACAAAAACTGAAGCCATTTTAAAAAAAAAAAGCTATATAAACTAATCAAAATGAGTTGGAATAATGCTATGCAGTGCATGGCGTATTACTCAGCTTGTATATAATCTTTTAGTTCTTGTGTATTTGTTAGTTTGCCAGTCCTAATCAGGAAAACCTCCAAAATCATTCCTGTGCTTCGTGGCCCAAAGTTAAGAAACACTGCCTGTCATTTTTAAAAATCTACTGATACATGATACATTCCCATCCTGTTTATTGCACCGCCTTATGTCATGTTTTAAAAGGAACATGACATCATCTCCATGGCAGGAAGTCAACATTACAGAATGAAAAGAGAATTCCTGCAGATAAGTTATAGAACTAATAACCTTGGTAAAGCTCTCCACTTACGGAGTTAACAGCTACCTAGAAGAATGATTTGAAAAAGCAATGGTTGATAAACAGAAATGTAGACATTTTTTAATTAACAAAGTTTGAAAGTCTTCTTTGGAAAGTCAGTTACCATAACATAACCTCCACCTTTCCTTCTAGTCCTTCCTAACGTTCCAAATTTAGCTGGAAAACCAAGAACAGCTACATGTTGAATAGAAAAAAAATATAGTAATGTTTGACATACTTTCAACAGTAATACCTCACTCTGATTCTTCTGCCCATTAATAATCCCGCCTGCTAATAATAGGCTTTAATTCTTGTGGAAAGGTCCCTTTCTTCTTGCATAGCTCATGAGCTTTATCAGACTATAGAAGTCAGACATGGATTCCTCCTGCATGCCATTCTTATGGTAGATACAACCTGAGAACATTGGGCCACTTGGGATTTATCGCAGTTGTAATACACATGAAAAAAAGCCTTATTTATCCTATGTGTTTCCCATGGGACCTTGTTTGTTCTTGCTCCCTGTTAAATAGGGGATTAAAATAGTTTGCTGGTATTAAGCCACTTGAGCTGGCAGCTGTGCACCTCGCACAGGTACATGTGCGGCTTTTAATAGACATCTCTTAGAAGGGGGGAAAAACACTCTAGTGCTCATCCAAAAATGCAAAGAATCCACCTCTGTCATCAGCATCTCTCTCTCCAACACAGCTAATTGAAAAGACAGTCTGCGTGTAGCCAGTCGAGTGAGCCCCAGAGATCTGACCCTGCAGCACTGATTGGTGTCCCACAGTGCCGAGCATATTGTAGCACGTAAATGGGATCAGTGGTCACACTCAATTAATCCTCAGAGTTATTAAAAAGAAAAATTTCTATAATGTGCAAATTACCGTAGTCCTTAAAAGGACCGCACTTCCGTGAACCCTCATTGAAAAGAAAGAAGCTCAACGACCTTTGCGTACAGTGGCACTGTCGAGCTATAAGATATGCATATCATATGAAAGCACACAAAAATATTATTGTTAGGCAAAATCTAATGATATCATTAAAGTGAGTGTGCTGGAAAACAATTTTTTTAAGATTTTCAAAGTCAAACCTATGTGTACATATTCAGATTTTTTTAATTTCTCTCAGCATACGAATGGGTATTAAAGGGACACACCAGCCATGCACTTTAATGCATGTGATAGGTCAGTGTTCCCTTTCAATTACAATCCCCCCCCTTTGCAAATGCATGGAGGTATTCCTCAGGATCCCCCTTAAGCATTTGCCTTCGACCACTGGAGGACCATTAAAGCTGCATGTCCTCCTAAAGGTAAATAGGTTTAATCTGTTACAAGCACATAATGCATTTTAAAGTACTTACAAAGTACCTTAAGATGCATCATTGGTGGGACTGCATCGAGCTTTGGACTATCCCTATAAAATAGGTTTGAACAGTTATGCGTCAGGAGTCTATTGTTTGCACACCTGAGTGTTTAACAACCCAATTGTGCAGTTGGCCCCTTTTTTTTAAAGATGTTTAAGTGACCCAAGATAGAGATTTTAAAGTGTGTAATGTCAAGTATTATTAATAATAACCATTTAATGTTTCATGAGAAATCAACAAACCACTGGCGCCAACAGTCATAAACTGCAAATATGAACTTGAAAAAGTAGGTTAAAACATATCAATAGTTCACTTTGCACTCATGTGTACAGCAAAAACATAACCGCCTGTCGATCTTTTGTCTTTTAGCTCCCATAACACAGGGCTCCGGTGTCAATTTTCCAATTGGAGAGCCACTAAGTCAGCCATACTACCATGACATGAACTCAGCAGTCAGCTTACAGCGGTCTCTGTCTTCTCCACCAAGCAGGTAAGCTGAAGGAACCCTGACATCTCTGTCATGGAATGTAACATGGAGAAAGGGCATTTCAGGATTCTAAAGAATATTTTCTGTAATTTTCTATATTCACAAGGGTAGTGACTTAGGGGTTTCTTTATATGTTCCCATCCTGACGCACTTGCAATTCTGGTAATTATGTATTAACTTTTGCATATGAATTGGTAGGCACAGTCTGTTTAGTTTTTATGTGAAAAACACGTCTTAAAATTTACCAATACATGGACACCCTGCTGACAGCATGGAAAGGCCAATAAATGTGTAAGTATTGCACTAGTCAACCTAAGGAAATGTTTCATCTCATAACTGGATAAGGAACAGTAGATGAGATGATTTAAGAACCTCAAATTACTGGACATAGCCAAATGAAATATTTCAGAAAATAAAACATGCAAATAGAAACGTTAGGTACATGGTGAACATAGTATTAATTTTGTTGGTGACTTGTTTCCAAAAACAATGTTATTTTGGATCAGCTGGGACACATATTTTTAGAAATGACTATTTTAATTTGATAAAGACTAAAGAAATATACCGTACACAAGAAAAATCGTAAGAAACAAAATTGCTATTAATCTGCAAGGACTAGAAATATTGTGCCCATACTTTGCATTTGGTTAGTCATGTTTGCTATTTTTCTGTTTAGCTGGATCCTAAATTGTGGCGTTATGTATATGAAAGTTCATGAAAAGTTCAGAAGCAACTATGGCAGTCACTGTGAAAGGCAATGACATGTTCCTGATGGCTGCTTCCTAATTAGTACTTTTGCTCTTTATAAATATTGTCTATAGTCATGTTTCATCTTTGTAAGTTATTGGGATGTGGTTTAGTTAAATATAGCAGATTCGGGTTGGCTTTAGGGCACTGAAACATAACGCAGAAACTGATTTTTGTTTCATTTTCTACATGTAGCAAAAGACCCAAGACCATTTCAATAGATGAGAACATGGAACCAAGTCCAACGGGGGATTTCTACCCTTCTCCAAACTCACCAGCAGCTGGAAGTCGGACATGGCACGACAGAGATCAAGGTAACTGTCAGAGAAAGGGACATGACCTACACAGAAGCTTGGAGACCTAGCTGGAAGAGTCCAGGCTTTTGAATAACATTTCATTGCTTGTACCATATTATCCGTATCAGTTTTAAGTTGTTTAGCTAAAATCCTTACCAGTTCTAAAATGCAAAACACATAGAATTGTCCTCTTTTAACCAAAGAACCATAGCATACCCAGAACCGTATCATCAGTGGATCATTGGCTGGATGTCTGTCCATGGGTGGTAATTGCAAGGACAACTCTTACTATAGAACGTTGGTGTGGGATGGCTAGAGCTCTGGGACAAATCTGGAGTGTTTCAGGGTATTCAGACACCCAGCTAAACATCTAATTATGCAATCAAATAATGTCACAAAATATATGTACTATTAGAAGTCCATTTCCAATATAAAACTTGTGTGTTATGTTTTATAATTCTTTGGAATATGACATGTAAATATAATAATTTCTCTTCGCACATTCTCTTTGATACAATGATGCCTTGACACTCGCCATGAGTTAGTTTCTTAATTAATATTTGACACAAGATGTTGTTTAATAAAGCCCATAAACATGTTTTCATTTGTAAGACAGTGTGCAGAAGGGGAGTTGAGAAAAGCAATTGTATTCCTTTCAGTGAAGCACGCTCTTTATGGCACTAATGAAACCATTAGAGTAATCTCTTGACTTTTATTGGTTTCTTTTTTTTCCTAGCAGTTCTATTTAATTGTATTATACATTTGGTATTATCATAACTGTTTCTCAGAAGGCACAACACATATAACAAATTCACTTTGTATCATTCAGATATTTAGAGTAGGATAAAGCTTCTAACTAATAGGATAGCTCAGCCAGTGGAATTGTGAACGGCAGCCGGCGGATTTAAACAGATATTCCAGTATGATTCTAATGTACTTAAAGGGATGGTAGATGTGAATGAATATTGATTTCATTCCGGGCTGGGTTTTCTGTAAAGCAGATATTCTTTTTGTAACGCCCTACTCATTTTATTAAATACATACCACCCCACATATAAGTACCCTCGACTTGATCCCTTTGTTTTTAGCAGCCTTTGAAGGGTTAAAAATTGCATCTGTGCAGATATTCCTCCTTTCTTTCCCATGGAAATATATTGCATCTTCTCTAATGAAATGGATCTTGTCTGTAAAGCGCGTACTTATTTTACCTCACTGCTTTTACAGATCAATTGTAATCAGCTCATCAGGCTATTAGCATGATCACCTGCTTATGGGTGGTAGACGCAAAGGCAGATTAAAAATAAGAGGAGAGTCAGTTAAATGATCTGCCGCAAAGGGAGGGGTGGGGATGAACATGTCATATTTTAAATCCTATGTAAACTCTGTGATCTTTGAGCTGTAAAACCCAGATGTGTTCAGTAAATCCTTTACCTGCAGACATAAGCCACAGATGCTAAATTACCAATCTTATTTATTCCTGGGTTAATACTGGAATCTATTGGCCATAGAATAGCAGTGCCTACCTAGCTGGCAGTGCAGGGGTTAATAATACAGCATTCTCTTTTTATCTGACGCTCTCCCTCTCTACTTCCCATTAAACTTACCATATTGATTTTTTTATAGCCTAAGACATTTGAATACTTAACTCTAAAACAAGGTAGAGGCCTATAGCTTGTCCTTGGAGACTTGCTGAGTCTTAGCTCGGCCAATATATATATATATATATATATATATATATATCTTTACATTTCATGGAATACAGAAATCCTAGGTCACAGCCACAGGTCTTATACAGAAATGTGTGCCTGTAGTTTACGGCAGGAACACAATGGCTTGGTCGGCCATGAGATTTTCACAAAGTGATAACTTAGTAGGAATACAGTATTCTAGCATTCAATAAAGTCTCTCACGCAGGCAACATTGTTTGCACCAGCGGAGTTATAAAAGAAAAAAAAACAAAACTTAACAAGAGAAAAGTGAAGAGAGAGAGAAGAGAAGGTAGAATGGTCAGGAGCAGGCCCAGCACCAGCGGTGACCATCGGTGGACAAATGGATGGATGTCGGCCAATATTTTTAATGGTTAGGTAGAGCAAACTCATAGACATGCTTTAATGTAGGTATTAAATAGTTGCCTCCTTCTCTGCTTGTTTAATGCAGAACATGTGTTTGTAATTACATTGTTTTTGTTTTTTCTGACCCGTACGGAATATGAGTATCTTCTGTCATAGCCGGTGTCACAGGATCTGTCAAAATCAAGGAAGACTGTTTTGTCTCTAATTAATACTATGTGGTATCGTTTTAATAACACTTTACCAGAGCTTTATTGTGTTCTATTACTCAGTATAGTTAATTAAGGGATTAAAACTTCACAATGAGAGAAGTTGTGAAACGTTAGGAAACTGAATATGCATTATGAAGGGCCATCTCCTTGTGAAAGCCTCCTGCAACAAGGCCAGACCTAATCCTGCATAACACATAACGTCAGGAATATGGTTTATAGAGGGTAAGCTCAGCCCTTTGACCAGGAGAACCTCTCTGGGATCGACCCTTTATAATGTAAATAAAATAAAATATACTACAGGACTGTATTTAATCTATAAATAAAGTAGACATTTCTCATAAAACATCTATTTATGGATCTTTACGCTCTAATGCTGGTATCAGAATACTCAATCATTTCTACCGGCTTGTTTGTTTTTAGTGTTGGAGTTGTTGCTAGTAATTCTCCAGAGTCTGATACATTTTTAGAATATACGACTCTCTAAGGACATATCCCCTTTAACCTTGTGGGCACTTAATATATCAAATGGTTTTATCCCTGACAGAAACATTACGTTTCTATTAAACGAGCATTAAGTGGGGGGGGGCGGTATAGGGGAAGTGAAGTAAAGACCACAAAATATATGGATGTTTTTGGAAAGTGTTGCCTTAACTCTTTCGGCTGTTACTAACTAATTATACGACACGTGTTTTGTAACTTTTGCCAAGCATAGGGCTGTATTATTATTATTATAAGGAATAACTGACTAGGAGGCTAAGCAAAGAGTCCAGGGGCTTTTAAGGAAAGACGTGAAATGAGCGGCAGTGAAGCACATGTCCAGTGATATGCGAGTAACGAGGGCAGTATGTAATGTAACCGTCTCCCTGTTTGTGATTTATGGATATGGGAAATGTGCTAGTCTTTGGTAGTTAATAGATAGCCCTGCAGTACTGAAACAGTAAGTCATGCGTCGCTCTAAGGCAGAGGCGAGAGGTCAGAAACTCGATTTGCACTTCTTCAGGGCTTTTCCACACCTGCAGCGCAGAGCTGCAGAAAGAGCTGCCAAATGGAAATCATCATTGCATACATTGTAAACGTTGAGAAAATTCTGTCCCGTGCATGAACTCTGAGTCATTGGGGAGAATCTAATTATTAATAACAATAGCCCTATTTCATGCACCAAAGTATCATTTACTCCTAAAAACATATGGTAACAGCTCTTCAGTTCTTTTTGTCTTTTTTTTTTTTTTTTCTAATGTTTATTCCAAATTTGTATCTGTTCCTAAAATATTGGCTACAAACATGGTATTATTCATTTTTTTGATATACTATAACTGTTGTTGCATTAAAGACAGGTAGCGACCATTGCTTCATTCAGTATGAGCTCTATTTTCTCCAGTGGTGGCAATGCTTAAAAAGAACGCAATTAAAGGCTGAAGTCATTAAATATTTCAAATGAATACAAGTCATGCATAAAATGCAGGCACCCGTGTGAACATATAGATCTGTAGGTGGTGTAGCCAGCGCTGGATGGCCAGTTGTGTAAGCTTAGGTGGCCTTATGGGGTACAACAAGTGTCATGTTAAGATACAATCGCTAATTGGCGCTGCTAAAATAAAACAAAGACCATAAGCACTGACATAAATGGCTTCTTTGTCCGGTGAATCCATTACTCATGGCACTCTGCACCTTTAATCTCTTGGCATGGTGGGGTATTCTCTTACCATGGAGTGCTCCATAGGCTCATTATCACCAGGGCTCCTTCTGGTCCGGAAGAGGCTGAGTTTCACGTTGTTGCTTTTTTTGTTAGATTACTGTGAATGAAGTGCCCGCAATCATGCCCACTTTTAAATATTGTGCGTCAATTGCACCCATCGTACTAAATCACGTTTTAAGCTGTGGATGAGTGCGTCCCGTATACGATGATGCTTATGTGTCTTTTTATGTTTTGTAACTTGATAGATATGGTAGTTTCATGCTTTTCATTGTCATAAAAAATAAAAGTGCCAGATGTTTTCTCTACATTTTAAATGTAAGCTATCTTGAAAAAAAATCCAATTAAATACAGTGATGTGAAAGATAATGCACTGCTCCTGGCAGTGGCTTCATTGCGTGTTTCTAAGTATGTTGCTTTGCCATGTGCAGTTAGCGTTTCTTTTCCAATATAATTTCTTATCACCATCTCTGTATTAAGCAATATATATATATATATATATATTGATGTATATATTAGAAACACACCTTATGTTCATACCATGGGAGCAGCCACCCTAACTTCCTGCGTTGGATTGTTCCTCTTCATTAAATTATCCTAGGAGTTTTTGGAGAGAACCCCTTCTTTTGGTGGCATCTAATTAGTTTAACCAATTCTTATACTAGTTTTGCCTTTTTTTACCATGTTTCAAAAGTTTCTAACTTTTAAACTACATCTAGTTCAAGGTAACATTACATGCCAAGTATCTTTCTCCTTTTTTGTAGGATGATCTTGGAAAGACCTTAAACGCCATATTTATTTAACGTAATGTTTAACGGGTTGTTTTATTGGTATAATATGACTATATAGGATACTGTACCTTGGTTTTGCTCCTTACACTTTGTACCAAAAGGCCTTTATCTCTTCGCTGCCCCAGAAAGTCATGCTAAAGAGGCTGCATTTAGTTACATTAACTATACTGAGGTTTCTCCTCTCAAATTCTACAAGCTGTGCATAATATTAAAGTGTTACAGAATGAAATATATACGTTTCTAGCTGAACTCCTCAAACTCGTACGTACCTTAGGAGAACATTCATCAGCGTTCCAGCACTTAGATCAATAAAGCACATTTGCCTGGCAGTTAAGTGGTGCACATTAATGTTATTACTCGAAGTACCCCCTTTTCACGACCATCAGAAAAAATAGATTAAAGTTAAAATACATCAAACAGCATACGTTATATTCATATTATCAGTAAATATGGGAAACTTAGTAATTTTATTGCTGCATGTTAGCAGACATCAAAGGGAAAGGGTTAATTGGTTGGCCATGCAAACTCTTAACAGGGCATTTTCAGCTGTTACCCCACACCTTCCATGTAGTGAACTTATGCTGTGTTAGTTTCAAAGGGTTCTCTTTTAGATAGGGTTGAAATTAAGCAAACATATCTTTTTTCATCCTGGCAGTTAATTACTCATGGTTGAAATGACATCATTCAGCAACTGTTACGGGATCAAGTCCATATGCCTTGTCATATGGGCAAGGAGTTATTTTAATCATGTCTTCAGATAGAGCCGCACAGCCTCATTATCTCTGCCACACACTCGAGTAGACGTGAAAAGTGGGATACGACACATGCATTTTGTATGAAAGTTCACTAGTGACCCTTTCACTGCTATGTATACACATACCCTCAACTATTACAGTTAGTTTCTAAATATCAAACGGTTTCTAGTAAAACACTATTTTTTCTAGAATATGAGACACTTTTTTTCATGAAAAGGGCCCTAAAATTGCCTTTTTATATTTAATGGCAAACCTACGTGTTTGTGGAATTAGTTGTTTATATCTTCAATATTAGCCAAGGCCAAAGACTGATGAAGGTTTGAGTCTTTACAGCAGCAATAATGGGCAGACTACATGGGCTGAATGGTTCTTGTCTGTCGTCAAATTCTATGTTTCTGTGTTTATGATTTGGTTCTTTTTAAAAGTTTTAAAATCCTAAGATATGGTGCTTTATATGGACAGAAGTCTACAACCTTTTTCTTTAGTGTTCCTTGGTACGAGTGTACACAGCTATGTTACATAAAATATATATATATATATATATGTACTCTAGAGATTATTTTCAACCTGTATTATTTTCAACCTGTAAAGCTATCATCACAAATATCTTAGGACAGACCAGCAATACAAAGTGTGACACTGCATCAAAATGAAATCCAAACTAGAACAGATACAAATACAGCAGACCAGTATGTTGCCTTTTGACATCATGATAAGAATGTGTTAACCTCCAAAGTAGTGTGGTCCTTTAAGTTATGATTCCACTTCACAGGTGGCCACCTTCCTACCCGATCCATAATTTTGGAAAGTGTTTTGTGACATTTTGGTGTTTAGGAACTCAAGACCCTGGATCTTGCTTCCAAATCTGATAAGCCACTAATCGCAGTCCAAAATATAAACCAAACATTTTTAATTAGTTGAGAAGATTCTGCACAGCCGAGCTCTCTCTCTCTCTGTAGTTCTTGTATACATCGTTAGTGTTGAATACTGTACCATAGTAGCATTTTCTAGGACTCGTGTGCAGGAATCCTAATCACAAGTGTAACCTCAATAAACATCAGTAAAATGAACATATGGTTGTCTGCTGGAAGAAAGGCAAGCAGGTGTCTGCAGCGAGCAGGTGCTGCTGTGGTTGTTTGAACTTGCCCCAGATCACTAGTTGAGAGCTGTGGCGTCCCCTAACAGGTGGCTAGAGGCACTTGGCTGACCATGTGATGTTTATCCAGGGAGCTACCAGGGATGGCTGGCGGCTGCAGGCAAGGGAAGAGGGTCTCTCTTTTTACTTTATTGCTTTGATGAGAAAATTGCCCAAACTCATGTCTCATTAGTGTTTCCTAAGGTTGTTTTGGAAGAGAACAACGCTTTAATTAAGAGTTCCCATAAAACACGTTGCCGCACACTTTCTCCCCCTGCAGCAGTTTAGCACATCAGAGTCCATAAGAGTCGCCCTGGGCTGAGTCAAGCAGATATGCATCTGGCTTACCATTTGTGCAAGCTGTCAATACATACGCTGGACCTCACACATCTCCCTTCCACCTCCCCTCTAGATAGAGTTCCTTGTTGAGTCGGCCTGACTTTTTTATTATTCACATAAGCCTGATCACTTTGTGGTGCTGGAAAATGTATGGCCCATCAAAGCCCAGGGATTCACATCCTATACTGAGAGTAATTTGAGTTATTTATGCTAGAAGATCTCAGAAAAGTCATTCATGTCATCTGAAATTCAGGAGAAACGTAGGCTTTAGCCAATTTAATTATTTACATGTCTCCAGGAATTTATTGTAATTTAGTAAAATCTAGGGTTATGTCTCCCAGAAAGTCATTAATCCCACTAGATTAGTAAGATTATAGTGCTAACATATCAGGAAAGATACAAATCATTTACACTTAAGACACAAGTAGGACTTCCTTGATTATTAGCTGGAATGTAGTAACCGCTTATAAGTAACACTGCCTGAAGCCAAACCTATTGCAAAGGTGAAAAGCTTTATAACGGGTCTGTTTCTTTAGAATGTATTGCATACATGTCTTGAGCAATATTTGTTGGTTACAGTTCACGATCCAGGTTCTTTGAACCAGTGGTGCGTGACTTTATATTCAGTGTATCACATGACACATTAACACCTATCAATATGTGTCTCTTTGACTTTCAATGATTAACTATTGCAGATGGACAGTCAAGAAATTCATCTGCAAAATTGCAAGACTAGACATCATTTTCTGCACGTGTATCAGCAATGCCCCAAACACTACCATTTATGACAAATATAATTGAAGAATGATTACAAATATCAAACTGATACATTTTATTCCTCGGGCCAGCATAGATATTAGCCCAATGAAAGTTATCACCTTCAGATAAAGACCTTTGATTTCCATTTTCCTGAGTAATCGCTAATCAGATGTTCATAGTGTAACTCATGTCTGTATGGAAATTTTACATCATTTTACTTTTTGAGTAAAAAAGTTATGTAACAACGTGGTAAATGAGTACAGGAATACCCTGAAAAAAACATAGCCTGCTAACCCCCAATTGAAAGTACACAATGTTGGGCACATGAGCCAAGTGCGGGTCTGTCCTTCCAAATACAAGACTGACTCTGAATCCCGTGTTATGATATGTCACCATGAGCGATTTCTTTGTGTTATTCACATCAACCCCTAAATGAACAAAAGAGCTGTTATAACTGTTTCGAGAAAGCAGTGTTTAAGCAAAATCTACAAACCAATATCTCTAATTTCTTATGCTTTTATTGCATAGTGTCTTTAACACATAAGTACATACTGCGGTACTGAGTTATTTAACCCTTCTTGTATTTCATATTATTTGGAACAGACAGTAGCTATTAATTAGCCTGCAAGTTTTTTAGGCTGGAGTTAATTGCCATGTTTCCTTCCGATTAGAAAAGAAATGTAATCTTTTAGATATTCGGTCTTTTGTGATGCCAGTGGAGAATGAAGTAATTGTGTCCCGTGAAGGTATTCTATTACTAGCAGTCTTGTGACAGCCCAAGAAGGACACAATATTGCATTCAGCATCAATGTATATAGGCCATTAGTACACTTGTCTGTTTCAGCTGACAATAATGGCAGGATGTTTTAGCAACAGCAGGCAACACACCAGGAGAAGTCTGACAGCACTTAGGACAAATATTTGGTTAAACTTTCCCTTTTTGTCCCATTGGCTTTTTAGAAATGGTCCATTGGCTAAAGAGTGCTTTTGTATACTCATTCTCCACCTATTATAACAGCAGAGATTTTTACAGACAGTATCTCGTGGTAAAGTGTCTTGCTAAGCTTTCTGGAGGTACAATTCTTGTGATTTTAATCTTCCTTAGTCACAAAGGCAGTGCTGAGGAACACATGTTCTAGACCACAGTTCAATCAACATGCTATAGAACTTGTAAGACAAAACTTAAAGAACATATGAACATGAATCTCCTTTAGTTCAGTAATTAAATAGTGGAGCAATTTTTTATTTTTACATTTTTCCCCTAAGTAGCGTATATTTTTGGGTAACAATTTCAGGTCTCATATTCATGAGATTGAGGGAGAAGACTCATTCTGTACTTCTAAGCAAATCCATGTGTGTACCAGAATCGGATTTTCCAACAGACATAACAGGACATTAAGATGATCTTTTGAACCGTATATCAGATTGGTGGACATATGTAAAGTTTATTCTCATTTATATTCTATTTATATAGAACCAACAGTTAACGCAGCGCTTCTTACAATACATATATTCAAAGGGTATAACGGACTACGACAAACAGATACTTTAGGTAAAGCTTACAATCTAGAGATAGAACAAAAAACAAAATTCTCCTCCATGTGTTGTATTCCTGTAGAACATACAGATAGTCACCAAAGTAATTTTGTTTCCATAGTTATTTGCTGTATTTTGAGTTATAAATTATAAACAGGATAATATTCTGTGTTTTCTAATTTAAGACATTCAAGATAATACATTATTAGAGAAGAGCAATAATACCATACATCTGTGCTCTTTTTTCATAGTATGCCATGGATAGCTGGAGTATAATCCACTTATATAAGAAATCAAAATGAAAACTACATGTAGTACCTCATACAGTAATATTAAATGGTCAGTAATATGTGAGAAGAAGGTCAGATAGGTCCATAACAAATAGAAGATTTTTTTATTTATTATATTCATGAAAGTAACTCTGCATCAAGATAGAAGCAGGTTATTGAAATGGTGGGAAAACACCAAAGAAAACTGAGACATGTCCTAGATGACATCTTGATGTTGTCCTCAGTCAGCTAAAATTCATATCTGAATAGGACTTTTAAATTGAGATGTAATATTTCATACAAGCTAAATTTTAGTTGAAGCATTATTTTCTATTTAACTTTTTGAATGTTTATGACAATGAAAAAGAATGCCATTTCCATCAGAGATTACTTCAGTCTGGAGTGAAAGATATTGTCCAGAACTAATTTAATGACATGGGGAGAAAATCTACAATCAGGTATTCTTTTTATTTCCTTCATTAGGGATTCCCTCATTTTAATATGAAAGGGTTGTTGCCTGAGAAACCTGATCTGGTTGAGTGCTATGCAGAGAAGTTGAAGAAAGAGTCTGTAACAAGACAGAACGGTCTTCTGTTTTAGTGCATATATATAAAGATGTTCCCGTGTCTTAGATTTTAATGGGTTAAGAACATTAGACGCACAGTTTGTTCAGTTAGATAACTCACATGGTAGACTATTGACAAGGCTTCTGTGATAACTGTTATCCTAAAAGCCATATATATATATATATATATACCAACACTTGCTTACAGTCTTAGTCTACAATATTGAATTTCGGTGTACATTAACGTAAGCAATATAAGCTTATGTGCTAATTTCAATGTTTTCTCTTCTGCCTTTGGTTGGTTTTTGGGAATCATGATGGAGCTAGTTCAAAATCTAAATTTAAGGAGAGCTGGAGAAATGTTTTTCCAAGATATTTCCAAGCTGATGAAAACTATCATGATGGGAAGCTGGCTGAATGCTAAAACAGATGAGAATGCAGTCAGTTATTCAGGGAGATAGGAAAACAAAAGGCCTCATTATTTAGGAGCCCCAGTAGCTTAAGTTGGCCTATTCCTTTGTGTGGTTAAAGTGCATCACAACAAACCTATTTGTGTGTGTATGGGATTATGTATTTCTTCGTGACTGATTTTTTTTTTGAGCTAAAAATGCATGTTGTCCAGCTGGTCAAGTGCTGCTTCAAATAAGCACTAGGATATTCTGCGTCATTCATGACTGTAAACTAGGTGGCAAGCACCAAAGTCTCAACTTCATAAAATGTATCAAAAATATAATTTGAGCACTGATTTAGATTTTCCTGCACAACGCTTTGTCAGCTGATGCTTGACATGTATAAATATAATGTTATGCATTTGCAAAATAAAAGAAGCAAATACAAACATACACATGAAATATTAGTTTATTTTGCAACATATAGATTTATAGTCTAACATGTACAAATTAAATATACATTTTCTGTTAGTAAATATACGGTATATGACTTTTTGCAATAGACTACCATATTCCATTGTGTCTGCTTCTTCTGACACGGTTTAAGGTTATTTAATAAGTCACCAACAATCTGTCTAATAAGTGGGGTGCATTTTTTGTGCAGGGTTTTTACTAGTTTTTCCCAAATAGTGTGTTTTTGGAGAATGTGCTTTGATTATGCCAGCTCCCACTTTCTTTCTAAATAGTGAACGAAAGACTCTACTATTTAAAAATAGATGCAAACTTTTTGGGGTTGTAATGAAATTTTATATATAGTGAGTTTTTTTTAAATATCGCCCTTCTTAAATAATTGATGTTAAATGCATTGTTGGCCAGATAATACATTATTCTGTCACACACCTCACAGTACACATAGTGTAAAGTATATCTTTAATAAATACTGCATAGCAGCTTTAGCTGAACATCGATTCACCTTTAATTCTCGGTGTTTGTGGCGCAAAGCATCAATATTATCCTGAATATCCAACACTGATGGTAAAATGAATTCATAAGTTTTGTTTAGTTATTAGAGGAATTAAATAATCTTAGAACACCAGTTAGGGGCTTTGCTGCACTCCATTGATTCCCTGTAATAATAGATAAATGAATTTCTCCAACGATACGCCTGTCTGGTATGAAAGGAATGTGATTTTGGTTTAATGGGCTGAAGACAAGCAAACTGTTATTGAAGTCTTCATCTGCAGGCAGATCATTTGTGCTTGTTCGTCTGCCTGTCACAATGAAGTCTGATAACTAAACAAAGTGGAGCACGTAGCAGTGAATAACAGGAGTTATGAAAAGCTAGGAGTGATGGCATCTAGGTGAAGCTACAAAAAAAATGGAACGAGGGCTCTTCTTCAGAGTATAAAATCTAAGCTTTCTTTTTCTTCAAGCATAAAATAGTAAGGAGTAATACTCAGGAGCACATGAATTATGGTGGCTCAGATATGCCAACTGCCTCACGCGTTTCGCTCTGAGAGGCGCTTAATCATAGGCCTATGATTAAGCACCTCTCAGTGCGAAACACATTACGTTTTTTTGCATATATTAGAGGAGCCATGAAGATTTCCAAATGGTGATGCCCCATGGAGTATAGGAGGTGTTACAACATTGGGAAGGGCTCCGTTTGTTGTTCTAATTTTCTAAATATGGGTGACGCTACCAGTCCAGTAAAATTAGATTTCATGTTCGGTATTTGGTATTAACTTTAGTGCGGATAACATTGAGTAACTTCCTTTTGTTGAGGGATGATATAGTGTCTAAAATTATATTCTGTAGGAATTATTGTTACCCCTGAGACAAAAACCTAAAAAAAATATTCTTAAAACTAATGTTGGATCCGCTTCCTATATATGTGCGGATCTTGATACTTTGTTACTGTGTTACTTTAACAGATATGTCCTCCCCCACAATGAAGAAGCCTGAAAAGCCATTGTTTAGCCCAACATCTCCACAGGATTCTTCACCGAGGCTGAGCAGTTTTTCCCAGCACCACCATCCAGGAATACCAGTAGGACATAGTGGTAAGGGCAACAGAAACCTTCACTTAGTCAAACTGTGATAAAATATGAAATATGTCTTTTGAGCTTACACCAATCAGGGAGGAGTTTGAAGTCGCGAGGCATTGATGAGCAAAATGTTGGTAGGCCATTTCTGTAAGGAGCACATTTTGGGTCTCAGAGGGAATTGTTTATGGAAAGTTGCTTATATGCTTGAGAGCTTTATTTGTTACGTGGCAACCCATCTGTTTACTACACTTTTCATGGTTTAGGAATATATGCAGGAAGTTAATCTAAATCTTTTTTTATTACAGTTTTTTTCTGTTGCCCATTCCTCCTTTGTGTTACATATGAGTCTTCAAATGATTGTTTGAATGTAGTACATTTGTGTCAGTGCCGTGTTCAGAATAAATGAATTCAGCTAAAGTTATTTAAGGTACAGTAGGTCAAACAGAGTTGCACACATGTTTCTGTTTAATGTTGTGCAGGATATATAAGACCGAGTTTATTTAAATAATACATTTTCCTGAGGCCCAGAGCCAATTTAGGTTTTTTGGCTAGCCAATTAGTATCATGTTCACATTAATCTAGGGGACATTCACCTGCGTGCATTGGTTTTTCTCTAAAACGTGAATCGGATGCTGGTCATTTAACAGGGGAATGGGATACACTTGAATAAGTAGGATAATATATGATAGGGATTACAATGGATTCTAAGAGCAAGTATCTGATTAGACCAACCTGTCCCTTTAAATTGAAGATTTTAATTTGATTTGTCTGTATGTATAACATTTTTTTATGTAAATTGTGAAAGGCAATGCTATATCACACACATGCACGTTTATACAGTATATGCTAACGGGACCACATAATCTGTCTAACTTTTATTATGTCTCGGGATCCTTTTGCTTATCTGAATTCATTTCATATAAACTTATTTTAAAATAAGACTCTGAATAAAGGATTGATTGTATTTAGATGATACATTTAGTGGCTCTAAATATTGAATGCCCTGTCCTGCCCAGGTGAAACACATGTACATAAAACCTGTTGTTTCCAGCCTTGGGGTTAGATTATACGTGAGGTATAGTGTGTAATAAAAAGAAGCATAATGAGTGTTCATTGTGTCAGATAGCAAAAAGCTCATGTGCCCTTGACCCCTCTCTGTATTCCATGTGGAGGCCAAATTTGCAAACACAAATTTCATCAGAATTCACCAAAACAAAGATGGACGTTTCCATTGGCCATACTGTCTACTTGAACAGTAGAGTGGAGGAGAGGGTCATGTGGGGTTCATGCATGGAATGCACAGTACACTCAAACCGGAAGTGCAGATGTAATGTAACATCATGTAGTATATGTGAAAGAACCACTTCTGCTTAGGCTTTCTTCTATGTGTCTCATTATCGTTTAAGTCAGTTGAAACGCCATGAAGATAGTTGATATTCTATGCTCCCCCATCTAGTTTAGTATCACAGATGCAGAGACCGATCCTGACTGACAGTCTAACACAGCTATCAAGTCTTTATAGGAAGCCATTTCCATAACACTTTAACGGTAACTCTAATGAAGCTGAAATATGGAAATTATACTTATCAGACAAAACAAATCAACGTATAGGCTTTGAAAAAATAAGAAGGGCCAAATGTTCCCCATGAATATAATACGATGTACTTCATTTTCGACTCCTTGTATTGATTCTCTTTAACATGAAACACAATCTGGCAACAAACACTGTTAGTTTCTCACAAATAACCAAATTAATTAAATAAATATTGACTTAGCATATATCATTTGCCCTAACTGTATTGCTAAAATAGACAGATTGTTTTTTGTTGATTGTAAGTCTGTTATATCCACCAGAAAAAAAAAAAAAAAACATTTCATTATTGTAAGTCTGTTATCACTGTGTTTTTTGTTTATCACTGTGTTTTTTTTTAATTGGGTGCCTTTGCCTCACTAGTTTTGTGTAGTTGTATTTTGTGTATTCTTAGCATAATCCTACCCTGTAGTAAATAGTAAATCAAGCTGACTTACTTAAATACTCTGAGCTATACCCTACCCCTAATTCTCAAAGGCCTCTTTGTCACAGATTTTCCAGTCTCCTCTGGCCAATACAAGGCCAGATAAGTGACAGGTGGCCCATGAATCAGTGTGTAGGTGATGCTACTTGCTATTGAAGGGGTACACATAAATATACACTGACTCTGAACACATTTTTATTAGCACAGTGATTTTATGTGGGTCCTCGAGTGGCCCCATACTTAAGCTAGATCAGCTTTCTCCCTTCTTCTTCAAGGGACTCCACAATAAGCAGGTGTGTATGCAAGTGGATGTGCATTGCAAACATATCTGGCTACTGCATATGATAATCAGCCGTTAAAATGATAGAATACTTTAAAAACAGAATTCAATCAATGGGTGTTGTGATGGACCCAAGGGCCAACTCCTGTTGATCCCTCTTAAGTTCTAGGCCTAGCACAGCTTTTCCTTTTTCCCTCCTGTAAACACAATCATGTGTATAGCTCAAATAAATTATTGTCATGTGCAACTTTACAATGTGTATAAACAACATCCCGTCAGTTATTTGTCCAGGTATGTAACAGCCTCTGTGGAGGCCAAAAGTCATTAGCAGTTGATGATGACTCATTTTCCAACATGTTGTTGAAGATAAAAAAAAATGTGAGTTTTGTTATCTTTAAAGACTCTGGAGAAAAATACTTAATTCACGAAAAATGTTTTCATTCTGGGAATCATGCTTTTAGTTCAAGCGATGCTAAATCAGTGGATGGTGTAATTCCTGAAAACTAAACAAGACTTTGAGCAGTCTTGAGCTGGGAAAGTTAGACTGTTAGATCCCAAGGGATGTCTGGTATTTGGGCTTTTTATGTGCAAGTCCAAGAGAATAAGAATGGGGAGGAAAACCCACAAGTAAAAGAACATGTTTGGTAAAATTCAATTTATACTTTGCTGGAGTGGATGGTATTTAGAATTCGCAGGTAGGGATTTTTATTTGTGTTATAGTTTTCTCACACGATTCTTTATTTTTATGTTTATATATCTACAGTGATCTCAACCAGGACATCACCATCTCCGCTGCCATTTCCAACACAAGCAATCCTTCCTCCGACCCCCTCTTCCTACTTTACTCATCCGACGATTCGATATCCTCCACACCTGAACCCTCAGGATGCGCTAAAGAATTATGTTCCTTCTTATGACCCGTCCAGCCCACAAACTAGCCAGGTAATGGACAAGCCAGTATTATACCGTGAGACCTGTATTGTGCCCGTGTTCTTGTTCTGAATTAGAGCAGAGGTCCAAAATCACTGTTGTCCAACGTATAGGATACTGTTAACTCTGTAATGTGATGCAGTAGCACCTGTATTTCCAGTAGGCTGAGGGAATAAAAAGACAGCAGGAGGAGAACTCTTGTAGAGATTTATGGCATATTAGCTGACATAAGTGAACAGTGAAAAGTAGAAAGAGAATGAGAAAGGAGAGGGACACAAGTAGGGCTGCAACAACTAATCGATAAAATCGATAATAATCGATAATGAAATTCGTTGGCAACGAATTTCATTATCGATTAGTTGAATCGATTATTATCGATTATAAAATGAGGGTTTTTTCAGAGCAAACGCTCTGAAAAATCCCCCTCATTATATAATCCGTTTAGTCTGACTCACCGTCTCACAGCAGCAGCTCCTACTTACTCCCCCTCCCTGTAATCACTGTGACAACTGGCCCCGCCCCTTCCTTCTCCAGGCCAGAACCACATGGCTGTGACACTCACCTAACTGTAAGTATATGTATGTATGTATATATATATATATATATATATATATATATATAATGTGTATATGTGTGTGTATATATATATATATATATATATATATCTATATAGATATATATGTGTATGTAATATATATATATATATATATATATATATATATATATTTGGGCTACTGAAAGTTAGGGGAGGTGGGGGTTAATTTAGGGGCAGTTATGGTTAGTGGGGTGTTTAGGGTTAATTTAGGGGCAGTTATGTTAATAGGGTGTTTAGGGTTAATTTAGGAGCAGCTGTGGTTAATGGGGTGTTTGGGGTTAATTTGAGGCAGTTGTGGTTAATGGTGTGTTTAGGGTTAATTTAGGGGATGCTGTGGTTGATGGGGTCTTTAGGGTTAATTTAGGGGATGCTGTGGTTAAGGGGGTGTTAAGGGTTAATTTAGGGGCAGTTATGGTTAATGGGGAGTTTAGGGTTAATTTAGGGGAATCTAAATCCTGGGGGCAGTGAAGTGACATATCTGGGGGTATAAGGCATATACAGTATATAAGGCATATACAGTATATAAGGCATATGTGGGGAGGGCAGTGTGGCATGTCTGGGGAGGACGGAGTGGTGTATCAGGGTGTATAAGGCATATCTAGGTGTAGAGTGGCATATCTGGGGGTAGAGAAGTGGCATGTCTGGGAGGCAGGGTGGCATGTCTGGGGAGGATGGAGTGGGGTATCAGGGGATATAAGGCGTATCAGGCACAGTGGCATATGTGGGAGGCAGCGTGGAGTGGCATATGTGGGAGGCAGCGTGGCATATGTGGGAGGCATTGTGGAGTGGCATATGTGGGAGGCAGCGTGGAGTGGCAGATGTGGTAGGCAGCGTGGCATATGTGGGAGGCATTGTGGAGTGGCAGATGTGGGAGGCAGCATGGCGTGGCATATGTGGGGAGGGCAGGGTGGCATGTCTGGGGAGGATGGAGTGGTGTTTCAGGGGGTATAAGGCATATCAGGCACAGTGGGGGGTAGAGTGGAGTGGCAGATGTGGGAGGCAGCGTGGAGTGGCAGATGTGGGAGGCAGCGTGGAGTGGCATATGTGGGAGGCAGCGTGGCGTGGCAGATGTGGGAGGCAGCGTGGAGTGGCATATGTGGGAGGCAGCGTGGAGTGGCATATGTGGGAGGCAGCGTGGAGTGGCATATGTGGGAGGCAGCGTGGTGTGGTATATGTGGGAGGCAGCATGGAGTGCTGTGGTAGGCAGCGTGGCATATGTTGGGGGGCAGCATGGCATGTCTGGGAGGCAGCGTAGCAAGCCTGGGCTCAAATGTGCATATATTGGGGGGCTGGTTGGGAAATAAAGACAAGAAATGTATTATCAAAGTTTTTTTATTCTGCTGTTTGTATTTAACATCATTTGTTTAGTAAATTATTTTAAATAAATGAAAAATTTACATTCATTTTTTTTATCCGATTAATCGATTAATCGAAAAAATAATCGGCCAACTAATCGATTATTGAAATAATCGTTAGTTGCAGCCCTAGACACAAGTTTACCAAAATAGGTGTATACATGCTTTATGTGGTGACAGTGAATGGACATTATTTAATTAATAAAGTATTTTTATCAGTTGGGCTCTGTTCTGCCAAGGGCTAACTTCCTTCAGAATCCCTGGAACTTCTTCCTCTGCTTATGTCTACGCTACACAGAGCGGTTATATGTAGACTTAAATTCTGTTTAAAGAGTTTTTTTGTGTCTTTTAGTTGAAAGTAAATAGTGCAATAGCTTTGCACCAAAGTTATTGTGAAAGTTGTGAGCTATTTCCTGGCTCATTGTAACATAAACAGGAGAATCCCACCAGCCTCAGATCTTCTGCTAAATGTCTACACAGTTAAGCTTCACACCAGGTTACTGCTTAGCTTCTCTCACGCTACAGCTAAGTATATGACAAGACCATAGAACTGCCTCTTAGAAATGTATACAAAGCCACCTATTTCAATTTAGCAGGGCTTCACACCAATAGACATGGAATATATCCATCCTGCACACCAGACAGCCAAAAAAAAGAAACACAGGTCATGTTAAAAAAATGATAGCGATACATTTTAGAGGGATTAATTTTCTATTTTCAGCATTTGATAAGACATCTCATGAGGCTTTCAGAGTCACATGAGTTACTGGGTCCCCTGGTTAACATCATCCTTAAGCTGCACTGTGTGTTAATAAATATTTGAAGGTCCTTTTATAAATCTGCAGCCGGCTGTGGGAAATCGCAAGGAGCATAGACTCTTTCAGCGTTCCTTTGCGTCCTATAGTCATATACGTGGCAGAATATTTCCTAAGGTTTTTAGTCTGGTTACAGGTTTGGGACAGCTGTTAAGCCTGAACAAATAAACTCTGCAGAGGTCTAATAAACAACACAGCGCTCGTTGCGAGCCAAGGAGTTAGGATTGATTAAATTTCTGTCTAGCAGATTCACTGATTCCGAATTAAATGTGCAAAACGGCTCCCCCTTCCATAACAAATAAGTCAATACGCGGATTGAGCGGCAGCTGGGACTCCTCATGTATCCTGTCCTGCTCTAGGCATAATGGAGAGATATACAACAGAATCAGCTCAAGTGTCATCTTTCTTCATTGTGCTGTAGCACTTGGTCAAGTTGGCTGGTGCACTCCTTGAAATGTTATGGTAAATATTTATCATGTTACCATTCATTTGGCAAATTCAGGGTTTTCTGCTGTTTGCTTGTAACCGTGGCTAGAGAAACATTATAAAGCAATGGATTCTTTTATTTTTAACTATTTCAGTGCAGCATGTTACATGGCCAATTTCCTGGTGCACATTAGACCTAAACTTGTACTTACAAACAGCTATATGTTACTCAGACCTCACTTTCAATAACATAAGCCATTGGCAGTGTTTTATTAATGAGTGTTTGAATAGCTAATTTAACTGAGAGCATGAAAAAGCACCACTATAAATCAGAGTTTGGACTGAGCCCATCTAATTAAATCATGTTCCAGATAGTGCCGTGGAATTATTCCTTGTGTATCATACTCTTTGACAACATTGCTGTGCTGAAGCATAGCAAGCCATCTAAAAGAGCCTCTGAGTTTTGTATGTACTTCCATCCAGTTGAGTAAGCTTCACCCGATTTTTCACCAAGCCCTCTTGGACAACATTAGTAGTATGGATAGGATATACAGAACAAAGCTTGTCTCTTATTGCTTTCCATAAATGCAAAGTCCCACTGGAATTTATCAGAAACATAGACGTGACCTAACTAATATAAGGGACGATTTGCTAAGGTGTGACAAAAAAATTGAAATGTTTTACCAGTGTTGAAATCTTCTGTGTTGTGGGTAGATTATCCTTGACGATCCATGGAATAACATTGGACACTTCACCCAAATAAAATTATTTCAACTTCACCCCGTCTTAGTAAAGCTCCTCCATCATCTGAAATACAACTTTAGGTACATTTAACATGTGGTATATGAAGAACATACACATTTTATGTTTTTATACCAGGATGTGGTAAAGTGAAGGTGATTGAGGTTCAAGCAGAGACTTTAAAAGTTCATAAGGTTCTCCTCTTCTAAGTATGTGGCTCACCACACAGCAGTTATGTTATATGAAAATAATGATTTCCATTTTGTTATATGGTTCTGGAATTTACTGTTACTTTTTATGTTTCATAAAGTATAATATGTTGTATATCGTCAAAGGACAAACGTCCTCTTGGTGCACTTCTCACACGCCCTCAGTCAAATGAGCAGTATAATTTACATCAGAGTCAATAATGCAGAAAAAAATCAATTGAGTCCCATAATATGCCTCATCAACATTACTGTAATTCCATATTCTTAAATTCTCTGAAACTGCTATAATTCAACTAGTAGGTCAACCTGTATATGACTATATGGCTCTCATCAGTTGCAATGTGAATTTGTAAAATTATTCCATCTTAAATAAGTTAAAATACTTAGGCACAGATGGGATATTGACTCAGTGTTGCTCATGGTTGTTTGTGGTTAGAGGTAGTCATCTTTTCCCGTCACCAATAAACTACCGCTCCTATGTTACTTGATCAAGTTAAAGGGTAGCCACCCTGTATGTTATGAAACTGTCTTCCTTTAATTTATGCCCACAGTGTAAGGTATATGAACGAGCATTAACTTCATGAGGACCACACTTGCAACCAATATGTATGATCTGGTCAAGTTGCTATCTTTTGTCTGCAGGTACATATTTAAAGTTTGATGCATATAATACATGGTTGGGTTTCCAAAGGGACTTTCTTGAGGCCACTTTTGAAGGTCAGTGGCTGTGGCCCAGTGCTAGCTCTACCATATTCTCCACATTCTTGGCCACATTTTGTCCGGCCTAGTCTACGCTGGCCAGTTTATTTATGATGCCAGTTGTCAAAAGAATTTCAGAGAGTTGGCCGTATTACCCTTAGCCACCTATAGGGTAAAGTTGTCCCTCTTTGACCGCATTATATTTTCATACACCATTATGTGTTTTGTTGATTGGTGTTACTACCCTTACGAAAAAATTACTGCAGTTTTTCTGAAGTAATACTGCAGTTTTTTGGACATGAAAAAACTGCAATACTGCACTTTTACTGCAGTATTACTGCACATTTACTGCAGTTTTACTGCATTTGTACTTCACTGTACTGCAGTTATTTTTGTACGGAAGTACAAATGCAATAAAGCTGCAGTACATTGAAGTACAATGCAGTATAATTGCAGTAAAAAAAAAAGGGCAGTAAATGTGCAGTAATAATGCAGTACAGTGAAGTACAAATGCAGTAAAACTGCAGTAAATGTGCAGTAATACTGCAGTAAAAGTGCAGTATTGCAGTTTTTTCATGTCCAAAAAACTGCAGTATTACTTCAGAAAAACTGCAGTAATTTTTTGTAAGGGTAGGTTCCAAAAACACTTTGCCACCTATCACTTTGTGACATATTAATAGCTGTTTAGACTAAACTTGACTCTGATATTCGGGGAAGGGTTTCCATGTTTTAGTAGTCCCCTGTTAAAGTATATAATCTGTTGGCTTTTTTATATGCCCAGTTACCTTACGATACCTTGTTTACCAAGAAGTAAACAGTGAGACATTGTAACTCACACAGGCACATCATTGTGTGTACACACTATAGACAAGTTAAAACATAACTACACAAATACTGTTAGACTGTGAGCCCTTTGGGCCTATTTTGCGAACGCATATGTTAATGCAAATGAACTAAAAAATAACAGGAAATGGGAGATAATTCAACATTAATGTTTTCTCTGTACCATTATGAATAGAAATCAGTGCACATAGTTTAAAATCATCCACGCTCCCTGGTGGAAACAAACTCAGCTCTCAACTAATTTGCGGAGACAATTAGGCTTGTGGGAGAGTTAAAAAAAATACATATAGCCTTTTTTATTTATATATCATCGCCAGAGTATCACAAAATGCCAATTTATAGAAAATTACGGAAAATATTGGAATTTTCTTACATGTATTTTAACAGAGCTTTGCTGATTTTCCTGTACTTAAGTGCATAGTCTTGAGAATATTAGCTTCATTATTTCTGCTTTGCCTCTTTCCAATTATCCTACTACTAGATATAGGGAAATCTGTCTTGCACCCTAAATTGATGTGACTCTATTGAGGCCAACAAGTGTGAAACATCTCATTCTGCACTCCTGTGTATCCCTTATGTATGCCACTTGGGGAAGGGGTGCCTCTTTGGAAACCCAGATACTGCTTTCAAGACCATGATGTCCCTCTCTTTCATGACCTGAATTATTGGAGGACATGATGTGATCACAAATCTCTATCCTGTGGCGGGAAAAAAAAATATCACGTGACCTCCTTGAAAGCTTTGTTGAAGGGCCTCAGGCCGTGTCTTAACACATATTATTAGATTTGTGAAATTAGTGCTCACTTTCTGACACTTATATTGTGGAGCAAACAAATGCAATTTTGCTTAAAATAGTAGCTATTATGTTCAAAAGAAAAAAACTAGACAACTAGAAATTACAGATGGCATTCAGTTAGGACCAGTATCAAAGAGCCTACTTCTGCACCTTATGACTTGAGGCTCCCTGGACCGCAGGGGGGGTGTGTTATACCTCTGGCAAAATATATTTGCCTCCTGAATAATAACAATAATATATAATAATAGTAACAGTAGTAATATCAACACCCTAAAGAACTACCAGTGGAAAGTGTCACATAGAAGTTCTTGTTAATGCCCCATCTGCCAGGTCTGCTTTAGTCATGGGTATTAAAAGTAAAGTCTCCACTTGGACACTGGACGTTTGCGCTTTTAGTGTATTACTGGCTCCAGCTATCACAGCTATTATACCGTGACTCAAGTGTGTGTGACCTCTCCCTCAAAATTAGGAATGCGTCAGCTGTTTCATTAAATTGTACTTGTGTCCTGGGGCATCCATATTGACCTAATTTGACTGAGTTGTGATCACTACTTTATCTCCAGCCTGTGATGGCAGCCATTAGGTCCTTGCAGCTTGATTGGGAGGAGTGAGAAGAAGTAAGGTGAGCTCAGGGCAGTTGACTCAGTAATTATGCTGCATTTACAAAAACTAGGCTAATAAGGTAGAAGTCAGCCTCATCTCTGTGGCCTGCATAAAGGAAATGAGCCATAACTTTTCCCATAATTATTTTTTTAACTATATTTGATTCGTGTTACAGTTCAGTGGAATTTCGGGTTTCAGGGTTAAATGAAAATGTATGTGCTACGCGCTTGAACCGGCTGTACAGACTAACCCATTTACCAAAATACAGGATTTATAAGTTTAGACACACTGTATCAGGTCAATTCATTCCAGAAGTCAGGGCATCTGCAGAATTGAGGCAAGAACAGCAGGAATACAAGATGTGTTGGCACAGCATGGCACAAAATGTGACGTCAATGCATATAGAGATAGTGTTGCAAAAAGGTCAGAAAGCAAAGCATCTGCTGCAAAGCGAGTCAACAGCTGTAAAAGGTCTCGCAGGGGCTTCTGAAACACCCTGTGCAATGTGGACTAATTGGCTTCAAGATACGCAGTCACATTTTAGCTCATCTTTAGCTGAGTAGGTAGTATGGCCTACAAGTGATATCTTGCCCAGGACCACCTTAAGTTTGAAGATGGCTTTGCTGTCACTTAAAATCTAGCAAGAGTACTCATGTGATGATCAAAACAAGTAAAGTTCCATAGCTTCATAATGACCTGCAGTTCCCAATTTGCAAGAAAAATCTCGATTACTAGGTTTGTCGCCCAGCAAATAGCCTGTTTTTTTTTTACTGGAACCAGTACAAATCAGACACATGCTCAAAAAGGGGAAGAGACGGTGTACTTATTCCAAAGAAAGAATTTCACACGTGAACGGAATGAGATGTAATGTTACGCTGATGCCTAGTTTGTGCACGTAGACGGATAGTAAGTGTGCGCTTTCCAAAATATAATACACACTTCATAAAAAAAGACACACTGGCCCTTTAAGAGCAGAAATTCATGTAAGGAAAAGAAACTCGGCAGCCGTTTGGTTGTATTTAAAATAAACAACAGGCATTTCCAAAATGAAAAGCGAGTCTTATATTCCAGGAAATGCGTTATTTTTCTTACAAGGGTAGCCGAGCCTTAAATGTGTGCGATATGATATCATCTGTGCAGAATGTGCAACCTTCCTGTTCTGAAATATCTCCTGACTCTCCAATGTGGAAAGGGTTTACATTTACAGCTGTGCAGATGGAAATTACAGATACCATGCCAGCGTTTACCTAGAATGAACCGTCCTTCCCCAGCCACGTTCAGTAAGGCACTCATTTAGATTGTTAGGACAAGCCAGCGAGCTGCCTTGCAGTCCCCGCAGCAATTTTGTAGCGTAATTGTATTACCGCTGCACTGATTATAGTGAAACAACGATGCCACTCAATCGAACGTGTAGGGAAGAAAATGAGTTTTGTTTAGCGCGCTAGGGCTTGTGTGGGTTTCAGTCGTGGAACAAAAACAGTCAATTCTCTTCAGATAGTTTTAATTTTTAACAAGGTAGCAGCACCTCTCTGCTCATTCTGGATGAGCAGAAGGAAACCTGGGGATGGAAAAATCAAGTCGCAAAATATAAATCTGCCACATAGAAACTGACGACAGAATCAGTCCATGTGGATCGTAATCAGTCCTTGGTATAACCAAACAGTCATTCATTTTTTTTGGACACCAGTTTTCATAAGCATTAAATAAAGTGATGTACTCATATGCACATTATTATTTAGGGATCTTTTTCTTTGTGTTCTTCTACATTTGGGTCTTGGCTGTCGTTTTGTAACAGCACGGCTATCTAGAATAGGCGTCACTAAGGGACGTACATATTTGTTGGCAAATTCAGTTACCAATTGCTGACATTTTCCCTGGGTTTTGCGAGCCGTGTATAATTATTGGGCATCCTGTGATTGTATACTTTGTGCGCGCTTTTTATCTTTCATCAAATTTCCCAGATCAAGCTATTCAATGTTTGAGAGTCTGTGTAAGTTAATTCTTCAACTGTTTCTATTAGAAATGTATCCAGAAAACGTTGCTCTGGGGTCATCTACCTGGCGTGACTTTTTGGTGAAAATGATCACTGCCCTTTGTTCTTTTGCTTGCTATCTCTTAACATACTCACTCCCATCGTTGTTACTTTGAAAAGTTATACTATTGGCATAGGTAACACGGGATTCTGGTTTCTTGGAATTGAATTATTCCAAAAGACCAAGTGAACGCAACATGTGCTTCAAATTCTCTCTCGTTATTAGGCTTGCATATCACAAACCTAGGTTGGGAGGATTTAAGAAAGAGGCTAGAAAACAGAAGAAAATGCTTAATATGTTTTCCTGAAATCCATGTTTTTCCCCCTTAATAAAACTGATTTTCATAATTATTATTGTCTTTCACACACTGGGCAACATGGTGACCCCACAACCTATCATTAATGTCTAATGTGCTCACAACTTCATCTGACACAGGGGAGGTTAACCCAAAAACAGAAAGGGAAAAAAAAGCGAAGGGTCGTCATGGCCAAAAAGATGATTACAGACTTGATTAGCATCCAAGACAAATGGCGTACCCCAAGGCAGCCCCTGAGCTACGATCACAACTGGCTCCCGAGCTTGCCAAGTTGCCAGATGCCTTTGTTGGAAGGCTTCTTCCTTCAGATTAGCACCTGAGTCCTGGACAAACCAATCAAGAGGGAGCCCTGGGAAAAAAAAAAGCTTGACCTAGCATTCACACGTGAAGGCCGTTCCTGGCCGGGGAGTATGATACGTCAATATCCGTCAAAGAATCGGCATGTCTTGTTATTGTATTCCCCGGCTCATTCGCCACACTTGTAAAAATATATTTCCAGAGGCCTTTATATTTCCTCAAACACAGCACAAAGCAAAATGTATAAACATTTTTCCGTTTGAAAGAAAATGGTCCCTGGTCCAAGTAAAAAATGTATTTGTTTTCTTTTCGACTCGGTGTTTTATTGAAAAATCCTAAACCAAATAATATGGGAATAGAAGTAATAATATTTACTATCACATTATATATTTACACAGAGTGAAGTTAAACAAAAAGGCAGCAGTTCCATCTGTGTTCTGTTTTTTTCTGTGCCGTGTCAGCACTTTTGCAGCAATCTCTTTTTTTCTTCTTCTTCTTCTCATTCGTTACAGGTACAATCTATGTTGGGTACATACTGTACACTGTAAAGGGAATTTTCCATTATCCCTCTTGGATTATTACTTCAAGAACAGCTTATATATAAGTAATATAACTGTATGCAAGCAACACAAAACCCATTCCACCCATATAGTAAAAAAAAATCAGAATATATATATATATATATATATATATATATATATATATAAGTTTTTGCAGTAAAATATTATGCCCGTTCGAGCCATTCTGTTTCATTTAAGGCGGGCCATTCCCAACACGTTAGTTACCCGAGCAAAATAACCTTAAAAAAGCTGGTAAATTGAGCTATTATTTGTAAATGCTCTAATTTACACTAGCCATTAAGGTTATTTAAAAAAAGCAAAAGACAAACAAAATACCCACTGAACCAATGCTTAAGAGCTCTTGAGAGCTAGAAGTGGATCGAAAAAAAGTACCCCTCAATAAACATTGTGCATTGGGATAAAGAAAACATTGTTAAAGCTACACTTCTCCCTTCTCCGTTTCTCTAACATTTCTTCGAAAAACTTGTTTTGTTGTTTTTGGGGTTTTTTATTTTGAATGACTTCATTGTGATGAATTTCTATGTAGCTCGTTAGACAGTCTTTGCCATTGTTTTCTCTTACGTGTTATGTGACAGTTTCAATAGACACATTAGCGACTGCTACTAGTCTGGCCAAGCAGCATGTATGGATACGCATTCCTGACTATTTCTGCCCATTTTTAACTCTCCCCTAAGCCAAAGGGCTGGAGAAAACAATGGGCCCCACGCCGTGGGAAGTACTCAAAGGGTTAAGTTGTTCAGTCGTTTTCCATATGACACGGTTACAGGCACGGTTCAGATTAGGCTGTTGATCACACTAAGGAATGGTTTCAAAGGTAGAATTTTATTGTTATCGGAAATATGATCTCCCATTGTACAGCGGCGCGCAGGCTGCTGTGCTTGCGTAGTAAGCAAAACCAACACTTTTTGGAGTCATTTTGAATATGAAACACAGTTCATGAGCAGTTGTTGGAGCATTGTAGTATTTAGTATATATATATATATATATATATATATATATATATCTTGATATTATATGGTGCATTTTATAACCATTTTACACTGCTTTGTAACTTTTACTTTAATGGTTTGAACACTGCATCACTGCATCATGAAAAAAACATGTTTTTTAACATTTTACTTTCGATTATAATTATTCGATAATAATATGGTTTATTTTCTATATATATACCTGCTTCATATATTTAGCTCTACTTCTTAGAGAACCCCTTTGGCAACCAAGAGTTCATTACTTTCAAATGACATAAATAAAAGAAAAGAAATAAAGCACCTTAAATCTTCAAAGTACCTATTAACGATAGATTTTCTTGATGGAAATTAAAATTTGGGATTATTATTGTTTCTTTAACGATACAGAACCAGTAAAAGCGCTAAGATTGTAATGTTGTATATTTGACCAGCTAACATATATTAATATGAGTCAAATGTCTGATGTGCTAGACATATGCATTTTTCTGGCATACTGGAGCAGCGACGGAAAAAGTGAAAAGAGGCAGAACAGTGTTTTCACCACAGCAACCAATGGAATGGTCTTGTTAGTAGACAGTCCATTTGCATAAGTATAGTTTCTCCTGTACTGGAGGTTTTTGATTGATAGTCCATAGTTTACTATATGTATGTGTTTTCCCATAGTTTATTTGCACGCATACATTGCTTACGTGGCTTTCACAAGAACAATATTTTCATATATGTGCGCATTGAGATTGTTTTCTTATTGAACTGTAATATTTTGCATTTGACATTAATCTTGCACCTTATTCTGTTTGCAGAACTTCACTTTTAAAACTAGTTTTCATTTTCTTACTTTCTCTTTTTCTCTATCCCGTCTCTTACAGCCCAACAGCAGCGGACAAGTTGTGGGAAAGGTGCCTGGCCATTTCACTCCGGTGTTGGCCCCATCACCACATCATGGCGCAGTGAGGCCTGTGACACTAACCATGACAGACACTAAGCCCATCACCACATCCACTGAAGGTGAGATGCCCTTTCCTGGTCTGGTTGTGGAAAACTAGTTAAGACCGTGGAAAACTAACTGAGCTCAAAGCAAGCAGCCCCTACCATGATCATGAAGAACAACTTTTAACTACTTAATAAACAAAACACAATGTCTTCCTCCTTTGCCATGGGGATTGGCTATATCCACAGGTATCTCTCCATCTTGGAGTAGAAACCCAACATGGTCGACCTGTGGAACAGACTGTACGGGGATATCCATACGGTTCCCTCATATTATTCTTAACAAAACAAACCCAAGTATCAGGAAGAAGCATAGGGAAATGTGATAACACTCATATAGCAGGTGCATTTATCTAACACTGCAGATCCATGCATGCCTGCAGGAAACTGCCTGCTGCCTAAATGCGCTAAGGGGTTAACATGAGCGCCAAGAGATTAGTTAATCTCCTCTAATTGAAGTTTGCTTGAGGATATAAACCTGCCGAAAGACATGCTAAATGGCAAGTATGACAAATGCCTGATTACATGGATTTAATATGATCCCTGTAACATTACTTCCTTAATCAGTCCCTATAATTGCATGAAGACTGCTGAATAAACAGTGACCGCATTTTCATAGATCATTTGCGTCCACTGGCGACTTTGAAGTGATATAACATAGCAATGCTGATAATGTTTCCTTTAGTAAATTAACATTTTCCGTAAATCAATAATCCACACAAAAAAATGCTGGACATTTACACACATTTTGGCAATTTTTTACTCAAATGTTCTGGTGGTCAAGGGAAAAAAGAAATATTAGAAAACCCTACAGTTCCCTTCTCTGTAGAATATGTTCTGGATACTTCTACTCCTTGTAGTGGATCGTGATATTAGAGTGGGTCACTATAGCCCACCAAATTTACCACTCCAACCAAGAAAGAAACATGCATACCACAAAAGCCGTAACTATTGTATTTCTGCAACTGTTTTTGCTGCCCCTATCCGCATTGGTATGTCTTGGAAAGTTAAAACGGCATAATGCCTGTCAAGATAATTGCCCCTACGATGCTTTTTCATGCATAGTTTAAAGGGTCAGCATATGCTTGAACCGGTAGTTCTTAAACAAGGCGTTAAAGAGTCTTAAGCAGGCCTGGTAGCCCGACTAGAGGTTAAAAGCTGTTTGGACTTGGATCTTTCATCTGCATTAACAAGAGAAGCAAAGAGGAATCAGAATTATTATTCTTAATAATCTTAAAATGGTTACAGCCCCGTTGGCAATTGAAATGACTTTTTGGATGACTTACTAATTTGATGTCTACAATGGCTAATATAGATGTAATTATGAAATAATTGTGTATACTCTATTGACAGGCTCCTTTATGATTAATGCACTGCCCAGAAATCGCAATCAATGCTATGCATTGTGTCTCTTGCCTCACCTTATCGCCTGATGTAACGTTTTCCGGTTAATCTATATTTGTTTAACCAGTGTGGAAATATTTCACAAGGAATGTGCGTATTGACCACCTGTGTTTGTTTTAATATAATGTAGACACTGTTTGACTCTTAAACAGTGCACACACACACTAGAGAAGCCACGTACAGTAACGGTGATAGGAGATCCCACCGCTCCCCCAATATAATAACTAGAACAGTGGATATGTTGATTTTTTCCTATGCGTTAGCTGATCTGGAAGTCATGCGGAAAATTGACTTATTCAATTTATTATCATTTAAGATCCTGACATCCCAAGTGAATTGTTAAAGTGGCCTAGGCTGTTGTTTTATTGATGATCTACGAATAACAAGAAAGAGTAACTAATGCAGCATTAAAACACTATTCCTAATACTTTTGAACCTTGCCGGAAATATTTTGTGCTGGGAGCACTTAATTGTCACATGACACACAAGCAGACACACATAGGACATTGCCATGTAAACTAAACAAAAAAAACGTCTTAAAAAGTGTGATTAAGCCTTTGGAGTGAAGAATAAAATGACAGATCTATTATTCAGACATACTGTGGAACTGTACCTTTAAAGCCTTGTTGCAGCCTGAGACATGGCGTATACTTGTGTGGACAATAAGACTTTAGAATTTATGAACCTGTATTAATGCCAAATCGTATTGTTATTCTCATTGGCTTGTCTCTCCTTTTTCCACAGCCTACACAGCCTCCGGTACATCGCAAGCCAACCGATATGTGGGGCTAAGCCCAAGGGATCCAGCCTTCTTACACCAGCAACAGGTGGGCTGCTTTCACATCAGGTGTAATGAGATGCTTGGGGGTAGTGTCATAAGCCTGCATGCTGCCACTCATAGCTCGGATTAAAAACAAAATCCCGCTGTTTTCCGATCATGACCAGGCACGCCAAATCACAACACATTTAATTTGAGATTGTGGGCGTCACAAAGAAAGTTTTCCTTAAGTGACCTAACATTAGCCGAATTGTACCCGACTGCTGCCACAGAAACCGGATCCAGGGAATAATTAGGGCACGCAGCGATCGCTCCTCTTCCATGTAATACAATAATGTGATTTCTTCTCTTTGCAGAAATACTATTGTAAATACTTCATTGCAACCCTTGTTAATCTATATTATTTATGCCTTTCTTTGCTAAAAGAAGGGGAAATGGCCATAAGTGTAAAACTAGCTTTTTTTTTTAGTTTGGCATAAAATAACTTTTTCTAACAAGTAGTCTTCTAGGCTTCTCATGCTTTGTGAGTAATATCCTCAGAGGACGGGATCCCCCCATGCGAAGCAGAGAGGACCTTCCTCTTAAAATGTCTGGCATTATTAGGAGAACTAGAAAGAAATAGTTATTGTACGTTTCAAGTGTAAAAAAGCTACCGTCACGAGTTGCGTTGTAAAACAGGACACTAGAAGCTCTATAGGTAGAAAAAAAACGAAAAAAAAAAAAAACAATGTTCGTTATGAGAATTTCGGCGTAAATAGAAATTCTAATTCCAGGCAGGGAAAAAGTAAAACGAAGAATCTCCGACATATAAGCGGTATTTGGGACCATTGTTTATACTAGCGTTAATGTCAAGTTAATTTTCCAGATGTTGCGCTGCAGCTGAGGTCCAGAAGAGAAGTTAAAGCCAAATTTCTTGAAAAGTGGATTATTGTTGCGAGCGTAATTGCTTTCCGTCTTTGTGCCCAGTTTTAACCCAGTGAAATCACATGCCACTTTCTCTATTTCAGTCAAAGTCACCATCTGTAGTTCCGCATCTCTAATCACACTTTGTGTTTAATAACACCTTTCAAAACATGGACTTCGTACAGATTCTATGTTTAATCACTAGGACCCAACAAATTAATGAGAAAAGGGAAAATCTAATACATTTTGGCTTTAAGTGCACCACTTTTTTTTTAGAAACCAGACATACCTAGAACAGTCTCTTCTCATTCTCAGTCTCATTTTCAGTCTCATTCTTCATCTTCTGGGATGAAGAATGTTTTTGAGTAGAGGGTGGGTTTAAATGACACTTTTTAAACAGTTTGACCATATATCAAAATCTATGGAGGGGTGTCTGGGCTTCCTGAAAACAAAGTCCTTTTGGGTCTTCTTATCCAAAGCAACAACAAAATAGCACGATAATTCTTCTAAACTGTTAAAGCCGTGTTAAAGATGCTGTCCCACTTAGACAAAACATTAATTGCACTCTCTAGTGTTTAATGCAAATAAACGTTAACAGATCTGTCAACCAGTGTCTGCTTTTGTGTCGCATGACAATTCCTGGCACAAAAATATGAATGAGGCAAAGTTCTACTTAAAAATTAAAATAGCATCAAAGTAGTATTTCTGGGAAGGATTCAGTCGTTACTAGGAATGGCGTTTGTAATGCCACTACGAGTAGGTGGAACAGCATCTTTAACAAACCCACTGGGTATATTAGGAAGCAAACGTAATACCACCAGTGATCAGAAAGACAACCTCGCGACAGGGTATCCACAGCAGCTGGAACGTTGAGTTACCTAATTACAGAAATATACACAATAGGGCTGGGATTAATAAAAGACTTGGAAAGTATTAAAAGATTCCTTGCAGAAGATGGTAACATTTATCAGTACATATGGAAACCAGAAGTGTGTCTTTCAAACTCCAGGAGATGTTATCGTTTATCTCCCTTGCTTGTGTGATATCTTATATGAGTTTGTGTGATTGTGTTTGCGAGATTACACATACATTTCTAAGGGGATGTGCTCAGATGCGTTGACCAACGGTCTCCCAATCTATAATTTCTACACATGGTTACAAAGGTGAAAAATTTTTTTTTGTGGAAGTGGATTTTAAAGCAGGTGATCGGCTGCTAGACAGACCAGTTATTTAATATGCCTGTTTATATGCCACGGAATAGTCTTAGAAGTGGGAAACCAATGTAATTCAACTCTTTAACAAAGAGGTTCTCAACAGGCAGCGCTCCAGCCATGGTTGAACTGCAAATACGGCGTTCACTGGCTGAGCCTCTTGTGAGTTACAGTTACACAGTTTCTCGAGCGTTAACTGCTCTAATATCTACATGACTTAAACACGAAGGTAAGGTATTAGCACCATTAGCGTGCCATATTGTCCTGTGCCATACGCACAATGTCCTTCCTCACAATGTCCTTTGAAGTTTTGAGATCGTAAAACTAATCGTAAAACTAATGAGCGGGTTATACCTAGAACTTCCAGGTCAATATGATTTTTCCCCATAAACACATCTAAACAAATACACATTCTGTCTGTAATTGCGGGACACCTATATTCAGGCCGACATGGCATTTTTTAAGACCAATTATTAGTCTAATAGTTACTCTTAATTAATTTATTTTCAATTATTGGAAAAGAAGGAAATAGCGCACAAGATGAGGCTTTATTTTTTCGACATAATTCCCAAGGGAAGCCCAGATCCGTGAGATAGATGGAAATTCAGAGGCCAGGCTGCCTTCATATCCAGCAGCATACTTCAAATCCTAGGAGGGTATCAATTTAGGACCTATCCCTGAAATGTATTTGTATTTTAATGGGAATGTTTATACACGCCGCTCCCTTCACTTGAAAGCCGAGTGCTGTACATTGAACAGGATATGAAATCCCATTTATAAAAATAATACAAATTCAATTGTAAGTTGGATCTCAGTTTATTATCCTCAACTAAACTGCTTTAAACAAATTCTCAGGTTTGAGTCAAAGTTTACCTCCCTCCCATTTCCTCTCTCCCACTCTCATTACATTCTCTTATTCCCTGTTTTTTAAAACACGTGTGTAGCCCCAATCTGTCCTTATCTTGGGTAGCAACTCGGTTTTTGCCACCTAAAGCCACTTTCTCTTACCGGCAGAGGCTCTTAGCAATGAAAGTATATTCTGTTCTTAGATTGTAAGCATTTTATATTTGGCAAGAACTATTACCTACAGGAGGTGCTTGCCTATTACAGGACAGAAAATGTAAAAAAGCTTTGTTTGTTTGGGATGACTAAGGTCCTCTTACAGGCAAATAATGTATTTGTTTGGTGTTAGTCGGCTCATCCTGTCTTGTTGCCCCACTGAACATTTTGTACTTGTTGGCTCAGTATTGTTAACTCCTAGTACTCCTTGGAGAGCAGGTATGTTTTGGTTTCTTATACATACCGTCGCATATGACCATGCCTCATTTACTTACCATGCCTTTGTCAGCATCCAGCAAAGGGCTGTCTAAGGAGACGTGAGAAGACAAAATTACACTTCAGACAAATACCGGATAGTTAAAAAATGGTTTGATGGCTTCTCTAGATCCTAGTAATGTCAGGGAGGATCTGTAGATACAGTACAGAGAGTTAGATGATGAACTTTTGGCCACGGCTAACCATGGTGTGTTCATGAACAATGATCAGACATACCTCAAGTCAGCAGCTCCGCTCGTCAATAGTGCAGTTTGAAGCATGCTCATTCATTTGCTATTCACTCCTGTGCCCTGCTCATTCCAAACAGTCCTATCAAAAATCAAGGACAGTTGGTAGGTATGCTGAAGTACACATTTGGAAAAACATACCTTTTCTATGCAAATAACCAACATAATACAACAGAAGTAGTTGAGACAATACTGGGATAGGCATTAAGCTATCCTGAATCTAAGACAAGACCAAGGACCGATTAGGGTTTAAGTCCTTACTTCAGGAAAAGTGGGCAGACTATATGGGCCGAATGGTCGTCATTTGCTGTCAAATTCTACGTCTCTATGAACATTGTCACTCAATACCATTTTTCTATCAATTATATGTAGTGGTTACTGTACTTAATACATTTCTAGATATTTTAGACGTTTAGAGAAGTGGCTGTTATAATGTCTGCCTTGTCATGTGTAATGTCAGTATCGTAGGAAGAGATAGCGGGTAAAAATCCTTTAATTGCTTTCTTAATGTAAAGCTTCCCCTGTGTGACATGACTAAAGTGAGATTGATTTACTGTGTCCTCAGTCTACTTTTTAAAAGATTTAAAAGATTCCACTCTGCCGGTGGCAGCTTCTAAATGCTTTTTTGTTAAAGCCTTCCCATGATGAATGAAACGGAGAACCAAGTGGTACATGAAATACAGACAATCAATCATTTTATATTAGCTTAGAGAAATTCTAAATTAAGCAGTGGATGATTTTACCAGTGGCTAAGCCTTTTAGATATCCCACAACCCCTTTTACTACAAACTGACCTCTCTCGTATAAATACTGTCACAGATACATTGTGAACCTTGTGTGCGATGGAGGAAGGTGGGTATTAAAAAAGATTTACACCCACGGGAATGGAGTAGTATTGGCATGCCTTTTCCTAAATGCGTCTCTTTCTTTCGTTTTCAGAATAAGAAAAAAATATATAGTGCTGCATCAATATATTATACAAATGTCAAATTAAAACAGATACTAAGTTGCTTGTTACCGCTAGCAGAAAACCCCAGAAAATTGTGATTTCTGCAGTGCAGGCGTTTTTACTGTTCACGTTGTTGCATTGATCTCACAAGTAGAAGTTAATTGGCCCTTATTCTGGTTTCTGAGCCTAAATTTGGTCTGGAAGCACTTTTATTCACAAATTGCTAGTTGTGACATCCACTGCAGCTTTGGCACCAATGGATCGTTGAGACTTATGGTGAAAAAAATTATATTTCTGATCAGAAACTGGCTTTATTTTTCCTGTAGCATAATGGCACATGTGGAACCTACGGCACTCCATAAACATGTGTGCCAAAACAATCAACCGATTAAGTCTACCAACGTCTACTGTTACCACTGGATGGGTTCCCTTGCTATTTTTTTTAGGGGTGGCTCTATACTTTACAATTTGGGGATGAAATTTAAAGATAGATAGCGACCTTTTCTTTGTTGGGTAGGTGAGACATGGTTAAGCATTGCTCTTCTCCTGTGCCCAGTTCTCAAGTACCAGTATTTTTTCCTAAACATCAGCTTTGTTTGTAGCTGATGATATTGTGTGTTGTTCTTCACAGTTATGGAGGTATTTCATACGCATGTGCATACAAACACGCAATTATACAGGATTTGTACATTTATAATTATATTAGTGTAATTGCTCATTCTTTTAAAATGCATTCAATTTCCATTATTTCTTTCCATCCTGTTAGAACAATCCTGCTTTATTTTTTCTCCCGATCTGGGGAATCCTGTTACATCTGCTTGCTCTGCTTATCTAAATCAGTAATGGTAGCTTAGTAATTACGATATAATGGAAGAACAATTCCCCTACAGTACACGGGATTGTTCAGCTACCCTAAAGCCAAAGAATGTAAGTAACAGTCAGGAAAAGCTCGCCCATCATCCAGTGGCAACCTAACTCGGAAACTTGGTTTCACGCTATATCTGCAGCAGGGGGCATCCTTCCTTGGAGTTAATCGGTTAATGCTGAACTCTTTTATAAATGACCTTTAACATTTAAACTATTGGACAACACTGGCATACACGAATACATGCTTTAGGTCCTGGTCAAGTTTTAACCCCTCCAAAATAAAATTATCTATCCATCCAACTATTAGACACACCAAAGGCTTATTCGAAGTCTGTAGCCATCGCCAAATGGGAGATCGGGAGCTCTTTGCCCGAGGCAGTCACCTAACTCAGCCTTGCTTAGTTATTCCTCTACTTCTTTCAAAAGATATATTCAGTGAACGGTGCCAGCTGCAGCAGAATATCTCTGTTAGATCATACATAGTGCATAAAGAAGCCAACTTGCAGGGTCATTATTTTTCCCCGCCGCTGTCTCAACAAAATGTCTGTGCATGATAGCACTCTCTCAGGTACACTGCCTGGTACAGCAAATTGGGGGAAAAGGCAGATTTCAAAATGGAAATTCTTAATTGAATGCTAATGAAATGCCGGCTTTATCTGGCATCAAAACGCACCAATGGATTTCATGCATTCCTAAATTTGCTATGTATAGCAGGAAGCGGCCAAATAAGATTTGGTTCGAGCTAGTGTTAATCAGTAGGTTCATCTATTGCAAAGATTGAGCGATTCACAAAGTGATTTAATATTCGTGTGTATATAAAATGTATTACATAGGCTTTTGGAGATTTATTTGTAAAAATTGCTGGGCTTAAGATCTTCAGCTAGAAGTGGCAATTCAGGTGCAGGTTATGATTGACAGTTTCTCGTGCCTAAATAGAGTAGTAATGACCACTAGAGATCTCTGTGGTAGCGGGTACCACTTTTACCACTTTGTATCAGAATTGCTCGAAGGGCTGGTAGTGATTTCCTTAATTTTCAGATGTATGAACGGCCTGATTTTATAAAAACATTGACTAATTTAACATTAGAAGCAGTTCTAGCCTTCTGGGTGCTCCTGTTGAATACACACGCTTCCATCTGAACATGGGCTCAATTGTATATGCTATTAATCGAATAAGTTTCTGAAGCCACATGGATTTGAGACCTTCTTCATTCCAGCATGTCCAAACTGGTGTGAATTCAGAGGCTCTCTCGCAGTGTTTGTTTTCTGTACATATAGCTGTAAGTGAGGCGTAGGTAAAGTGCGTCTACAGACTGGATGAGCTGCTTTCTTTGTAAGCCATTGTCACAAATAACATTATTGCCTCCAACCTTACTGAGAAAAACTGAGACCTCAGTGGGAAATCGCTTTCTCCAGGTGCATCCTCAACTGACAATTTCCCCCGTCCACTGCACTGTTTTGTCATGACAAATGTAAACTAGATCAGTCACTGGAAAACATTCTCAATCTGGTTTAGAGGGAAGCGCTAGCACACGAGGCCGAGAGAAAAAAAACCCAAACGGACTCTCTATTACTTACACACAGAGCCAGGAAGAGGCCTATCAACACTCGGGAAGCACTTATTGTGTCTCTTATCATAAATGACAGTTTGACGTAAAAGCAGACCATGTGACTGCCATAGAGCTATGAAAATGGATAAGAGGTCACCTTTCACATATGTAGGATGGAAAGGAAACACATTTAAAGGAAGCCTCCATCCAAACAATGCCATTATGCAAATGGCTCACTTTGAGTGAGATTAGCCCTGGCCTTTCTGCAAGCAGTGTTATAAAAATACAAATCACAATCGCTTGTTTTTATTAAACCAGGTCAAATCTGTCACCACGTATGGGGCTAAAATGCTCCAATACCCTCCACCATCATTGCATGAATGAGAAACAGGACACTTTTGTCTGTCCTTGCGTGGATTAAAGATAAGTAAAAAGATTTTCCAGAAATAACATTTTCAGGCATTTAGAAAGATTGATTTCCCATCAAACACACCAGCTTGCCTTACTGCATTTTTATGGGATCAGCAGTTGATCATACATTGAAAATCATGTCAATGGTTAACTAGCAAAGTATCAGAAATTTTACTCCTGGGTGTAAACTAAAGAAGCATGTGAATGAAAATATAGAATTGTAACGGAACACACAAGAACTGTGTATAAAAGAAATATATATAGGGAATTAGTTAAAAAAGCATAAATGGAAAGAGTCCGCCTAAAGTTCTCCTAAGCCGCAGACACCAGAGGAAGGTACCAGTGCCAGGAACATGTCATCTGTTACTCTAGTTGTTTGGCTGTTTTCAGTGGGGGCCTTGAGTAAAGTGACGCACTCATGTCTGATATGTACTCGAGGTCCCCCTAGCACTGAGAACATTTCACTCCAGACAAGCAGAGTTTGTCTCCTCGCCAATAAGTGAATTTTGTTGTGACAAAAAGTAAATGAGGCTTAACCCTGTGGCTACAAATTATTAAATAGCACAGGGCATTCCAAAAAAGCCTTTGTGTAGTCCGAGGGGACACCGATCAAATAAACACAGCTTGGGAAATCGCAAATATCAGCTTTGATTTTCCACTTCCTCTCAGTAAGAGCAGTAAGCAATCTGTAACGTACTGTGTAAGCATTCCCGCATTTTCTCATTCTCCTACTTAATCCATTTCATTGAATTATTTCCATTTGTTTATTTAGGCTCTGGCATACATATAACTCAATTGGTTTAAATTGGACCAGTGATCTAAAAATAAAGGGAATTCAGAAAGTAGGGTAGACATTTTTTTAGCAGCTCAACAGTTTTTAACACGGTTAATATTATGTTTCATGTAAAGGTGTTTAGAACATTTGCAACGACCTCCTGTTTCCGGTTGGTTACTTACATCGTATATTGGTAAATTTGTTGTTGTTATTTTTTTTTTCTTCTTATATATTTTCAACTTGTTGATACAACATATAGGCATTTTGTAATTAATGTGTTGAATCATATAAGCTCTCAGCAGCCAGGAAAGAAACTAGTTTTGCTACGTATTAAAAATGATCAAACACAAGTATCAATTCCACTGGATTTTCTTTTTTTCGTGAGACGACAGGCCAGGTTTTACCTGATTTTGCAGCGTTCTCATCGTTGCTGGCCCCAACATAAAAGCTTTTGGTGCAAAGGCAAGCTGTCCCAAATGGAGTTGGCCCATATACCATATAAACTGCTTTACAAGAATATGGGCTGAGAGCCATCTGTAGATATCGTGGCTTAGAGGAAGGAGGAACTGGCCAACAGCGGGAAACCCAGCAACAGCCAGTTCGCGTGTGGGGTCATTTTAACATAATTAACATGCCTTATTCTTGTATTCTCATACTTTTTAATGCATGGAAAATATGAAACAATCAGCGATGATAAATCTGCTAGCGCCTGACACCAGCTGCTAGCCAAATACATAATTCACTTTTTTTATGATGTTGCTAACATATAGTGCAATAACATTCATTGTTTTTGGTTTAAGAAGATCCTTGAGCAGTGAAATCAGGGCAGCATGGAACATCCACACTAGCCCCCTTTAATAAGCCTAAGCTTTGTGGCCCACATGCCACATATAGCCACATGAGGGTGAAAAAAAATGCTGCTATAGGGGGCTCTATACAGTGCTCTATACAGTGCTCATTTATATCAATGCGATTAGGCCGGGTAGCTGTCTATTTAGAAAAAAAACTAAAACCCAAGAATTTCTATGTCTCTCTTTATTGTCTTGCATGTCTACTCCTGTGCCGTGTTTTTTTTTTCCATCTGCATGCCCCAAAACAGATTCTGACCAGATGATCTGCCCACAGCAACTTTTATTTTATCGGAAACCCGCCGCACCCCCTTTTTCTCTTAACTTCTGTATACGGTTGATCATTAACAATTTCTTTTTAACACAGCTGAGTTTTACTGTGGCTAATTAGTATGTGCTGAAATACACTGCTTTAACTCTTGTATGCTCTCATCACCAAAGAATAATTTATAGCAGCAGTTAATGTTCATGGGGGTAAAAAAAAAAAGATTTTAATCACCCGCTCTCCCCTTTTAAATTGAACAGTGTGCTACACATGTGATCCTGTGACTCTCTATTCGCTTTCGTGGTTATGGAACCCAGCTTGGAGAAGGCTTACTATCCATTTCAGAGTGCTGCATTGTGGCTAGGGTTGTCAGACACTTAATGAATTGTACATGTTTCAGGGCCTTCTTTGGCTAGTATAGCCCAGCAGTATGTGGCTCATACACTAAATTGTTTTATTTATACCATTGAAGTCCATTTTTCAATTGCTGATCTGACAACCCTAGCGGCACATTTTATGGTCCATTACGTCCCGCTGGAATATCAAGTCATATAACTGATGCCCTTGACGCCCTTCTATAAAGCTAACACGGGCCTTAGACGTCCGGAAATGCATAGAGAGCCACATTATTGCTACGCGCTGTTCCATTTCGATGTTGGAGTGTTGAACATGAAATGCTGATTTAAAATACTCTTTACTGTAGAGCGAAGTATCTTAACATGAACAGAGTGATTTTAAAGTTAAGGTTTTGTGCCAATGCATGTGTTCATTTAAATACGAAAAAAAAAATACTGCAGTACTGCTGGATCCGTATCTGACTGCTAGGTTTCAATTGACAGCTGAGGATTTGTGACTGGACCATGAATCAAAACGGCAGGCATTTATACCCCAGTGCCAGTGAGGAAACATTGGGAATTACTTGGCAAAGGTAACATTTTAATTATTTCCAACCCTACACTCCATCTATAAATGACATTGAGACATAGCGCTGTTGTAGTCTCCCCCTCCTTAACCCCCACTTTCCTGGATACATGTATTTACATATCACAATTAACCAAAACATTTTGTGCACAGAATCTCCTTTACGAATAAAATACCATTTAGAGCCAACGATCAAAACGAGTTTTCTCCCCTTGTGGATTTTCCTACCCATCGGAGAATCATTTGCAATTTGCTGATGGGGATTTCTGCAAAGTTCCAGTAATTTACGGCAGATTCCCTCCAGCAGCAAATGGGTTAAAAAGCCATGTCTGGGTCTCCATATGGTTGCTGTCAAACACAGGCTTTATAATCCAACAATGTTTTTAGGTATCGTAAGTGAAAATATGTTCTGTTTGGAAAACAAAGCAGCACACATCACTTCTCAGCTCAACACACCCCAAGTATCAGCCGGTACTTAGCGATACATAAACATGAAGCCTAAAGCATGCACACCACAACTTCCTACACCTATACACGGCTTACCTGTACACGCAGTGGTATACTAATTAACTAACCAACTCACTAACGGATTGCTGATGGCACAGTTCTTGTTCATATAGCCATATTGTAAGGTAAGAGACAAAGCATGTGTTATGTATATATATATATATCACCCAATAGTATACAAGAGCTTGCTAACCAAATAAAATTACAATCATCCGTCAAGTGCATGTTATATTTCCCGTTTACAGGGAGTGAAATTTTTGACTTTGATTATGTCACGCTGCTAAAAGTGCTCACACCTTAAGCCCTTGGTCATGTTTGCAAATGACGTATTAGAAATGGTGGCTGGCGCAGCTTTCACTGTGATCTTTGGTTTAGGATGATGACGTTTTTATGCTGGTGATGGGATCTAAATATGCATGATTTGCTGAAGTCTTTGTATGTCTTATTAGGAGCTGTGAACATTTTGTCTACCATGGCCAATGAGAATGATATTATCAGAGATACCTGTGCAGTGCAGTGATATGTGTGAATTAGTGTATATATATATATATATATATATATATATATATATATATATATATAAAATCACCGTTGCTTGCTTTTATATTGCTAGGACCAAATATTGGATGCAGTTGACTTGTACAGTGTAGATGCCTTCAGCAGACCACGTCAATGAGATAATTCTCAATTGAATATTTATTGAAGATTAATTAAGCAACAATTATTTAATATTGCCTGATACCAGTTGTGCTGTAGGATTTATTTGATATTCCTCTTATGGAGCAAGCCTGTAGAGTCTTTATCTGTTGGAGCCTCTGTGTTCAAGGACATTCCTCTGTAGTGGTTTTCTTCTAAGTGTCCACCTGTTGAACCGGAGGCCTTCTCAGAGAAGACAGACAGTCGTGCTGCAGAAGAGAAGGTAAGCGTCCCACAGTAGCATTCGTGGTGAGGAATAATGAGATGGAAGCAGTGTAGAGATTTTCAGTTATTCATTAGTAGAACTTTGTTGTTATTGTTGACCTACAAATTGTTTTATTCCTTCTACTCCTAAGCCTGCATTTGTGAAGATGTCCCTAGAATCAAACATACACTATGGGATTTTAACAATTTGGGTGCTAAAACTATATTTTTCTGCCAAAAATAAAATCAATGCGGTCATGCTGACCTCAGTAACAACTTAGAACCTTACACAAAGGGCTGTTTAGTGCTTCTAACAATGAAGGGAAAATAGAAAATGTTCCAACGCTATGACGGGAATGTAACAACATGGGCACATAATACAAACATTTCATAGCTCTGATGTTTCAGAAAACATGTGGTAGGAACAAATTCTTCAGCTCAAAATAACACACCAAATGGAGAAAAGAAGGGCCACGTAACCATGAGAAAATGTTATTAGAGCGAGAAAAACATTTGAACCCAAACTTTATTGGCCGAAGCCTCTGTTTGCCCACTTGAAACAAGCAGTGACACACTAAACCACAGCTTAGGGCCCCGTTGCACCAGATGTGTGTGGCTTGCTCTTAGGATTGCTCTGTGTTTGTGTGGATGGCCAGAAACAGACCACAAGGGATCATGGCATTAACAAGTGTGGTTTGAATTCTTCCAAACATGTTTTAGTAAGACTTTCTTAATTCTTTCTTGGCAGCACATCGGCTGTCACACAAACTCCTATCTAGAAGAGTTTGTTTTCAGTCTGACAGCTCGGAGTGATAGAGAGAGCATTATGAGGACAATACAAAGGTTTTGGTCAGTACAGGACATTTGTTGTAGACAATGGAGATCAGTCACACCAGAACCATCAGTGAAAAAGAAAAATGGCTACAGCCGGATTATTCAAAGAGAACGTGGAGTCTTTAGTCAAAGCTTATACCTTTTACTGGGGCGGCATAGAAAAATATGTAAACTTAAATAAGCTTTCGGGACCTCAGAGATCTGTTCTTCAGGTGGAAAAAAAGGACCTCTAAGGTTCTCTAAACTTATGTAACTGTACAACTTTTAATGGTGGTCCATTGAAAGAGACACTTTAATGACGCAAGAGCTCCTTATCCCTGATAAACAGCATCATTTGTAACACAGCCATAATATAACAGTTCGTATTACCTGTGGCTTAAGCAAGTGACTTATATGTTTAGGCTATTATAGTTATTACAATACCTATAAGTATGTCACTGCCAGTGTTCTAAATATAAAGCAGTAATTAATATTTTCCATTGGCTATACTTATTGAGGTGTTGGGCAACCTGTTAATTTAGTAATGTTTCCGTCCACGAGTGACCCACAGGTTTTCAGTTGGTCAACCCCAGTTTTATTTTGTGGGATTAATGCACAAAAAGCCAGAGTTTTCAGGAGAGCTGCCAACTTCACAATGGATTATAACGGGCCATCTATGGCAAGTTTCACGTGAGCTTTTGTTGAATACATTTTTGTTGAATTTTTTTATTTTACTTCAGTGCGGTAAACGTGAGATGACAGAATAATGTCCCAAATTGTGTTTTTGCCACGTGAAGACAATTCATTTATTTCTTTTTTCATAATGATCCCATATTGCAAGGGACTGTAAAGAGGATATTGTTTAACTGATCTACCCCTGCATCTTTAAACATATTTTTACAGTTTTATGACATCTTTATATGCTTTCCTATGATGCTAACATGATATTTTAACCTCTTTGACTGTAGTCCAACCCTCTATTTTTCATCTGTGATACACTTTTCTGCACACAGTTGATTTGAAATGTTACCTCAATTACAAAAAAAACCAGTAGATTACCATAACACAATATGGATAGATTATACATTATAAAATGATTATATTGCTGATTTTCTAGTATTCCAGACTTATTACAGCAATTGTAACTTGCTATTTTTTTTTTAAAAAAAGAACCCTTTGGTGCCTCTGCATGCCAGAACCTTGGTTTGACTTTTCCCTAAACTCAAATGTGAAATTACCCAAGTGAACGTGCTAGGTCAGCATTTCCTGCTTTGAGTTTATCGTGATACATGAGCACAGTGCAGCAGCTGGATTTTTCCTGGGATTCCTGAAAGGAGAAGTATTCTCTGAGAACAGTCACAGTCACCAACAGGCAGAGGTGGTAGCAGTGGCAATTAAATCCACAACCAGCCATTTCTGCATATGTCATATGTTCAGGCAGCTATAAACTAGCCATTTGTATATGCTCTACCACTGTTGACAATATACTAGGGAAACACCCTGGCTTTTTATGATAGTGTCATTGGGATAAACAATAGAATGACTCTGTCTTATTCACCAAGCCTGACTAATGAAAGTCTTTAGAGGAATTCATTAGCGCTGCCATAAAGAAACATCACAGAGCCGATAACAATGACAGACTTTTTTTGCAAGTAAAGGGAGGAACAAAATGAAATGAACACAGGAATACAGCGCAGTACTTTAAGGTGGAAGACAATTTTTTTCCCATGTGTGTTCGCCTTTAAATCCACAGAGCCTGCTCATTACCTACTAGTTGGTAAACAGCAGCATTCTGCATTGTTATTTTTTAAATACGGACCTTTTTATCAACTAAACACGTTTTGCAACTAGCGAGAGCCTCGTTTATTTGAACATTCCCTGTTAATGCCATTTAAATCCACATTTCATTTCAGAATATTTGTGATGACACAGATCACTGGTATGGGTAAGGAGGCAGAGTGCCGTAATCCTTTATCGGCTGTAAACAGTGCTGTGTCCTTATCACCCCTCAGAGGGTCCTCATAAATAATACTGCATACACTGTAGAGGATGCGCTCTTCACAAAGGTCGCTAGATCTTTTCCAAAGAGATGGATTAGACATTGGCCAGACTTGCATGCTACCCTTCCACAGGAAATGGATCAGCAATCCATTAAGATGCCATTAGATAATCTAATTTGGGACCTAATCTGTAAATTAGCCAGGCCCCACACTTGAATCATGTCTAAGAGAAATAAAAAGTGGGGGAGAAGTTTGCGTTCAAATCGATAGGAGTAGCCAAAGCGTGAAGAAGGCTGTTTGTATTTTTTTTTTCTTTTTTATGTAGCTGTGATCACGTCTCAGGCCGTCTGGTAACCAGGAGAAACCAGACATGATGTAATTCCAGATTGAACTTGAACTTCAGGGACTTAGAATGTGGGGCAGTGGGAACAATGGACCTCAGGAATCAATAATGTCCATTTAGCAGACGACCATGTTGGGAACTCACTGTTAACATTTATGGGAGAGAAACAGCAGGATCTGCTGTGTGACCAGAATGAGACGGTCAAGATACAAGATGTTGAAAGTAAAGAAAACAACTTTTTTTTTTTTTGTTCTAGCAAATGTTTTCTTCTGTCTCACTTATTCGCTGTGAGCGGGCCCTGTAGATTCCTGCAGGATTAAATTTTTTTTTTTTCAAAGTTCTCTTTCTGCAGAAAACCAGTTGCCTGCTGTAAGCACTCTTTGTTCACTAAGGTAGGACAAAGTTAATCTTACGTTTCCTGTCAAATGATTTTTGGCAGCGCCGCTAAGGAGGAGGATCATCTGGCCCAGAAACTCCCAAGTGGGTGAAATGTGCTTTTAAACTTAGTGACAAGGAGTTTGCTTTTTTTAAGGGCTGTCCTGGAGAGCCTTAGTTCATGAAAAAGTACAGAACCCATGTCGGTTTACAGACTCGAGATTAATAAGGCTTTCAGTGTGTCGCTCCTCCATTCTTTATTATCGGAACATAACCAATTAAAAGTCTTGTTTTTGATAATCTAACAGAACAGAAAAAGTATTCTGTATCATCTGTGATATGAATCCTTTATTATTTCAATCCTTCACCCCTTAGTCTTTTTTTTTTATTTTTTTTTAATAGTGTCATCACTCTAAATATTTTTTTATATTGGTTAAAATGGAAATTCATTATTTGAAGATTAAATTAAGGTTGTATTATATCACATTTTTATTTTTTGCTGAGCAATTACAGTGTAGTATGGACACTGATTTTCTAGAGTAGACTTGCTACAAGGCTTCTTGTAAATTCTTCTAGTAGATATGTTTGTTTACTGTTTTTCTAATTGGGTAATACATTATAAATGTACTTAAAAAATATGCAACATTTTTAGCTTGCATGTTCTTACCCACTTTATATCTTATCAGGTTTTGGAGGAGTTTTTTCCTGCCTTTTTTTGTGGTTATCATGGCATAATAAGGTTTTGGGTTATCAAATCTTTACAGACATAATCAGAAATCTCTAAGACCCCATTCCATTCTATGTGACTGCCGCGTGGACATACGCAAAAGTATTTCAAGCTCTGGGAAAGGAATGACTCCTACGTAAGCCCTATTCATATCGTGCTGGTCTTGATAAGACTGATTTGTGATGCAGTCATCTGTTTGCTTATTTCTTTATCGCGGTCTGAGTAAAAACAATCTAACCTCCTGAGTAGAATGCATTTGAATGTGTTCATCCTGGTTGAGAGCTGACTTTTGTGACAGCCTCGTCCAGAGTTTTATCAAATGCTGTTACTTTTAGAATGTCGGATAAAAAAATATCAACACACAATAGAAATGTTGATTGGAGTAGAATGCAAAACAGCTATATTAAGGATTAACCTGTCCCTTGTAAGTGATTGTTCATCACAACGTCATATGACAAAAGCAAACAATAAAACCGTGTGTGCAGAATACCACTAATAACGAATTAGTAGTCTGTATTTAAAACATGTCCCAACAAGAAGAAAACCAGAAATCCTTAGCTGAAGGCTTTTAAGGTATGTTTTAGCTATGCCAATGAAATAGATCTTACAGAAAGGGTTAAAAGTAACAGTACGTCTCACTTATAACAGCCCACACCAGCTACAGAACAGATAGTCGCATTGCAGGAGTAACTCACCAGGGTTAGTCTCCCATAATGCATTGCTAAGCTGGTCATATATAATGTTTCAACTTTCATATGTTACTTTTCAGTAAATAAACATCATATAATCTTTTGCCGAACCAAGAACTAGGATATAATATTTAGAAATTGTAAGTAGTGTGAAAATGGAAATTTATAGATACCAGTGTGTGTAGTGGTACTATTTAGAGCACCTTAGAAAATATAGTAAAACATTCATAGTAAAAGTAAAAGCTATCCCATAAAAGCTTTGCCTCAAGATATTAATACACCAACAGCTACCTTTCCCTGTGCTTACCTGTTAAACACATAAACTGGCCCATTGTGCCAGAGGCTCTCCGTTGACCAACATCAAATAGTGTATGCTAGGTTTACTTTATTTATCCCATGCAGAAGAACTGTACTCCTGTAATTTGTCTTCATCTGTTGTGCTTTCTAAAAAAAAAACCTTCCTTTTATTGTTATTAGAATATGTAGTAAACTTAATGGCAGTTTTTGTAGTATAACATCTAATATCCGTAATGTAATATAAAATAGACTACTACGTGTTATGTAATTGCTCCGTTGATTAATGATTTCCAGGGGATAAAGTCACTTTAATGTCACCCTGAAATATCTTTATCACGCTTATTTATATTACTCATTGCCTTATTAAAATTAAAAAGTGATTAGAGTTCATGATTACTATACCACTTAGCAATATATGTGAATTTCTCATCTTAATCATTCCTGTACAATTGGGTGTGATTTGTTTAAATGTATATAAAGGCAATGAGTTTTAGAAAGGGAGATGGTGCAAATGAGTTATGGTATATACAAATATCTCAATCCACTTCAATCCCTTAATATAATAGCACTGACTGTTATTGTTTTTAGAGGGGTGGCTATAGATTTTAATTAAGAAAAAGGTTACTGTCCCATTAACACAGTTACTTTTTTGATCAAACTTTATCAAACAAGGAATCCTTGCTGGTTTTAAAGCATCTTTCTTTTGTACCTGGTCCCCATCTTTACTCCATGCAGAGATAAATCAACATGCCAGACATGGCATCATACCTAGGTCAAGTAGGCACCTGTAGCTGCTATTGTAATAAGAGTCCCAGAATCCTCTGGCACCCATAACGGCAGTCAGCGGTTTACATGGTGGTTTTCTTGAGCCGTGGACAGTTAAGCACAGATAAGAACTACAGGCCATGTTTTTTGCTTCCTAGATCAGTTGAAGCTGTATGTCAATTTACCAGGCTGCATGAGCTGTGTGTTATAAGTAGCTTTGTGACGTATTTTCAATGCATATGCTTGATTTCTCTCGACTAATTCCAAATGACGCTTCTGCAGTGCATGGTGTTTTCTGGGCTTTTATTTTACTGGGTAGTTTTTGTTGCACAAATATGTAGAAACTTACCACATATTTTATAACCAACGCTAACGTCCATCTTCTCTTCCCAGCATCCACCATGATGTATCCACCTTTCAATATCACCATTTTCTTACTCTAAACCCAGCTATCACCTTGCAAACTGCTTTGTTATGCCATATCAAACATATCCTCATGGGATGCACTTTACATTCATTCAAGTATAACAACATTGTAAAACACATGGGAAGGGACTTGTTCATTTTATTGATCTGGAAACCACATCAGTAATTACGAGTAAATGAGTAAATTTTGTATAATACCAACAGTCATGTTAAATACTATAGTAAATAAGAGTTCTCTATTTTGTAAATTGTGTTTTTCTGTGTAGCCCCTTACATTGTGAAGTGGTCTTTGTGTCTGAACAAAGATTAGCAACTTAAAATATTTGTCCTAGAAACCCCGTAATAAAATCTTTGTAAGATCAGAATGTATTTATTAAGCCACTTTTAGCATGAAATTCGGGATTATATGAAATTAGAAGAATGTTACATTTTTAGATCATGTACCATCAATTGTTCAAGCGTTAATACTGATCACTTGTCTGTTTGTTTGTTTTTTCTTCTTTTTTGCAGTCCTGGTACCTGGGCTAGTTTGGTTCCTTTTCAAGTATCAAACAGGACGTCGATCCTGCCAAGCAATGTCCAAAACTATGGACTTAATATCATTGGAGAACCCTTTCTTCAAGCAGAGACAAGTAACTGAGGAAAAAAAAATAAGTAAAACTGAACAGAGAGAAGAAAGGAAAACAGGACAAAAACAAAACAAAAAACACTTACGAAAAGAGAAGATAAACTGATAAACTGACCAGCATTTGCAGCACTTACAATCACTGATTCCTTTAACCTTTTTAGTACTTGCAGGACCTGTGATACATTGCAAAGCATTGTCTTCTGGGACTCCTGAGCACATAAGGGGTTAAGGCCGAAGCAGTCGTGACACTGAAAGGGTGGCTAATATATTTCACGGATGGGTAGAATGCAACTCCTGCTAAGCTAGCCTTTGTTATCTGATGTCCTCTGGGTAATAGGCGCTCTTTCTCCACGACTACATTTTTTATGACTTTTCTAGATGCCTTAACGATTGCATGATAAGCTAGTCCTGTTTGGTTTTAGTCTTCTTGTTGTTTACGCATGGGAACACTATTCCCAGTTTTCTCACGAAACAAAGGCTGTGAGGCAGCAACAGAGCTGCAAAAAAAAAAATAGAAGGCCTCAAGGCCTCCCCTATCTACTAATTTCTAATGGTTGTCATATTTTACAGCTTGTAAGGAATATCGTATGACCTTCTATCACTGATATAAGTCATAAAGAGATGTAATGTAGCGAGAATCCCAGAAATATACTCACCTTACATCTTTTTGGAGCGCTACCTAGTTTGAGATGTCAGAAAGGTTGTACCCATCAGGTTCTAGCTGGAAGCCATTGTACCTGGTACAGAAGCACCAGCTCAAGAAACAATGTAAAATATGGAACATATGCCCGTAAAAGAATATTGCAGAGGCAAGTGCTATTATCAAAATAAGTACTTATTGGGGCATAATTATTTTCAGTCCTTTAGCCCTCCGACTCTAAACAGTAGGGCCCAATAGAACTAAAATCTCCTCCGTGAAAATTCTGATTTTCCATATGCTCCAGCAAGCACTAACTGATAAAAAATGGAAATAAATATGTTTCTATTCCCTCTGTTTGTGAGGGCTATATAAGGTAAATAAATGAAAAAAGCGGCAAATCGAGACAAATCATGTATTTGAGAGGAAGAAATGAAAGGACGCGTAGCACTTATATTGGTTAGGCTGCCACTATGAAGCAGAGTATTTTATTTATTTGTAATTACCGATTGAATTAAGGGAAGGGGCTTGCAACCACACTAGTAAGAGGATATAGGGGCCACTTGTGGCTGTAAGGTTCAGTCTTGCAACTTGTGTCGTGGCAATTGAGGAACTAAGGAGAAGCTTTTATTTTGATGATACCTGCATGGTGCTGTCAGTAATATGCTCTAGAAAATACGCATTCTCACACTGACATCCAATTCGCATGACCTTAAAAATTATGCCTCTCTAACTATTAAAAATCAAGTACACTTTCCAGTAGATCTAATTTGCACGAAAATATAATGTCCACATTACGTGCCTTGCCTTGAATTTCAGAAAAAAAAAGAAGTGACATCACAACACTTGTTTTGCTGCATTTATTATAATTTTAAATCTTTACCATTTTTATGACAAAATATTTTGTACTCCAGAGGAAAAAAAATATGTGACATCCTGGATTTTTTAGACAGTAATAACTTCTCACATTTATAAAGCATATCATGGCTGTGTATAGTTGCCGCTTAAAAAAAACTGTAATCAACCAGCAATATTTTCAGTATTTTGGTGTTTTTTCTATTAACCTTTCATGTTTTTCATCTTCCAATTAATAAGGGGAAAGAGGGAGGGGGGGCAGGTATGGGGTTAAAATTTTTACAAATTATGCAATACCAAGTTTTGCCTATGTAGGTAGTGCTTTTAGCAGTATTTGGTTATTTTAGGTAATTTCGCAGATAAAAAAAAAAAAAAAAGAACAAAAATATAAGAATTTAATGTATGCTTTTTTTTTTCCATTTTGTTTTTTAATTGACCAAAGTGGGTACTGCTATTTTTGCAGTGTGATGAGGTCCTTTTGTGTACTGACATGGAGAGGGTTTTTTTCTTTTTTTATATATATGCATAAATATATATATAAATATATATTATTGGTGGGTGGGAGGGTTAAAATAAATATTAAGCTCCCTAGAAGGCTGCTGTGATGCAGTATGCCCTTAGAGTGGCCATGACTGCAAAGTGACCCGTTCCCTCTACATATATCATTTGGTTTGTCTTTATACACTTTAATAGTTCCTTCTAGAATGGAGGTGTGATTACCTGGATTACTCAGATATTGGAATCATGTGTTCCCATTGACGTTTATTAAATATTCTCATGATAAATCGTCAACGTAACTTATCATTTGGCCCTATATTCTGCATTTCTCACCCATTCCACAAGGTATACACCTTTGTGGGCTCTTGTTATTTTCATGCCAGAGTCGCACCTATTGCCTTCTTCAGTCTTATTCTAGCTGCTCTATAAATAATTCTGTTAACACAGACTTAAAAAGAGAAATCAATGCACTTAAGCAGTGTGCACAACGATGCTCAAAGTCCATTTCTGCTACCCATTCTTATAGGAAAGGAAACATTAGTCCACCTGTCATATGATCTCAACTGATTTAGGGGTCTGATGACCACTTCAGGTTAGGGCAGTCTCATTTGTATCACTCACATAACTAGCCTGACAGTGTTATTTTTATCCTGTGAAACAGGCTCCCTAAGTTTAAATAGCAAAATGTTTATAGTTCCCACAGAGCTGTAGAAATGTCCCCAGTATAATTTTGCCCATCCATCACACATTCGTTGGAACTGTGACCCCTCTCTGTATTGTACTTGGGCAACAGATAACATGACGTTAAGTGATCGCTGTACAAGGCAGTGGCTGTCTGTTTAATGAATCTAAGTGAATGCTGCTTATTTAATATGATTTTGCAACCCCCCATTGTGAGTCCATTCATCGGTAAAATATATGTAAGTGAAACACGACAGAAGTATTGTGGAACCCTGGTGACCACATTCTCATACAATTAAATTTATTATTGTTCTCACTGCCAATCACCTATTAATGAATAGATATCAACTGGGATTATGTGGTGACTCTATTTGATTCACCCGCTCAGGCGGATCTCTCAAAATATTCAATAGCACAGCAGGAAAAACCAACGCAAACATGAACTTGTGTGAATCACTACAATGATAATTATCCTTACATCAACATAGTCATTAATCTCTCTCCTATACAGGGCCAGTTGTCAAGGACAATCAATATTACAAAAACAGTACAGTGAAAATCTAAACAGGCATAATCTCTTTGGATGTATCGCCCATCTTTGTTCTTGTAAGAACTTGAATTCTAGAGATAATAGACTTAGAATCCCTTGTGTCTCTCCAGAAAATTTTTGCAATGATTTTTTTTTTTTGCACTGAAAGCTTATATTTATAATCAGTTTTACATTTGTAAGGAATTGCAGGGTTTAAGCAGAAAAAAAATCTGAACATAAATCATCTAAATGTTGGGGGGTTATTTCCGAACAGCAGTTCTGGAAAAAAAAAAGTGGCCTTATCACCATAACAACCAATGTCTGTGGGAACATTCCATTGGTTGCTATGGTGATAAGACCACTTTTTTAGAAATTGCACCTGAATTGCTCTTCTTTGTAAATAACCTTAATAGTTGCAGACAACTTTATACAATGAATTCTACTTTTAGTTTTTTGAGACAAACTTTTAGTTTTTTTTTTTAGTTTAAATTGAAGCTACGTGCTTCTTCCCATTAGTAGTTATTATTTTACTGTACCTTACACGAAACCTTGCTTTGCAGTCTTGACCTTCTCGGCATTCCCCCGATGCATGTTTCCCCTGGAGTGACAGGAACATTATGAGGCTTAGGAAAAGAGAGGAAAAAAATGACATGAAGGAGACTGTACATAGACACGGCAAAAATTAAGAAATAAAACTATACCGATTATAGCAATATAGCTATGGGGCAATGTTCAGATGGGCAGCTTGGTAAAATATGTGAATGGATCTGTGAAGCTCTAAGTAGCTAGAGGTGAGGGTCTTTGTAGTGAACCTTACAGACAGTTTGTTGTACACTGTATAGTTTTGTTGAAGTTTTCTTTGAATCGCATGTGCCCTCATTTGTAAAGCTACCTTTTAAGCATTTCCAATGGGAATATATTTTATTTCCATTTTTTTTTGAGTAAACAAGAATATTACTTGTGTAGGAACTGGACTTGGGTTAAAACTCTCCTGTTCCTTAATTTATGTATTAGTAAAAACGTAATTAAAAAAAAAAAGTTTTAAAAAATGCTGTCCATGTTTGAAATCCTTTCAGAAATGCCTGTACTTTAAAAGTAGAGGCGGTAATCATTTTTTTAAAAAAAATGTACATGGAGAAAAGTTATATTTTATGAAGGTTATTTAGTTGTATTTAGTATTTGAAAAGTTGGTTTTTTGGAGCATTTCAGAATATTGGAAGCAACACTGTCTTATAGATATATAATGTCCTTTAGAACGAAGAAAAAAATGTGATTGTTTCATGTTGGTATTTAAGAGTAGGTGTGCAAAACATTCAGGATAAAAAAAAAAAAGCACGGAAACCAGAATAGTACTTCTAAAGTCTCACTTTTACCATGTCCTCAGGGAGCATCATTTTTAGATTAGCAACTTGTAGCTTCACAAGGACTTTGTGGGAAGAGATTGTAGAACATTGACTTCAATGACACTACGCATTTTTTTCTTTCCATTTTGCTGAAACATAGGTTGGTGAAAACAAAACAAAACAAAAAGCCAGATGGTACCGGTTTGATAATGTGAGGAATAAACATGAGATTTTTATCGCCACCTTTTCCAGACTCGTAGTTCTAGAAAATGAAAGAGTAATGCGTGAAAAGGCGGGAGAAAAGTAAAGCCGCATTCAGTGTACAGTATTCTTAGTTAATGAAACAGCTCTGCAATATTGCTTGCAGTTAGGCCCCAAGCATGAGATCCAATATGGTTTACATGTTCCTGTCAAGGTCTTTTCCTAACGTTAACCAGCTGCATGCTTCCTGGACTTTCTTTTTTTTTGCTTTTCGAGATTCCATAGAAAGATATTTAAGTGTGCCAGCTAATAAAAATCAACTGAACACTATACTCCAATTACATTGAAGGAACTAAAAAATGTCCTTCAGAATTGCACTTTCTGCTAGTACCCCTGTCATTTGTTTTAAACTTTCCACCGCCTGATTGTGAAGGTGTCGGAGCACTACGGTTGTAACTAAACATTTACAACTGTGTTTGCCCTTTGACCCCTCACAATGACCTTTGCATAAGCCAAACCTATTGTCATGACTCTTTATATTATTTCCATGCCACATCTCAGTTAGTCACATTTTTAGTACTATAAAGGAGACAAAAGAACTAGCTGGAGACGGTCAATTATTGTTATTATTGTTATATATATATACTTTTTTTGCAATTTTTTTCTTCAATGGTTGTAAGTAGTTTTTTTTTTCTATGATAAAAAAAAAGGGTTCAATAGTTATTACTCTTTAGAAATATCTGTGTGTTGCAATTCAAATGTATGTTGAATTTGTGAAATAATGAGATTTAGTGCCACTAGCTGCTGGTGAAGCCTCTGTTCATGTATTTTTATGGCATGATAAAATTACAATAAATGTGGCTTTTATGATTGGAAAGCGCCATAGTCTGGTGGCACTAATGCTAGTGTTTGTAATACTTTATTTTTGACAGAATGGGTTTTGAAACTGTGCTACAGGGGCTGATGTGGCAAATGTGTCTTTATGCAGAAGGAAGTTTTTTTCGTGTGTGTTTTGTTTTTTTCCTTTAAAGACGTATGGCTTATTATGCATTTTTCATTGAGGGCATTGAAGTTGCACGGACTGATAAAAGTTGATGCAAAACGAGAAAGAAAGAAAAAAAAAGAAAACCAGCAAAATGTTTACCAAAAAACTCAAAATAAGATAGCAGTGCCTGTTCAATTTCACAGTCTCTGTTGAGTTCAGTTGTAAATATGTTTCAGATTCTCTTCTTCACAAATAACTGAAAAAAAAATTAAAAAACAAACAAAAAAATCTACACCATGTAGAATGTGAGGGGGTAACTCAGTCCCAGGCCTGGGCTTCTGAAAAAGTTGCATCTGATGTTTTGGGTTTTTTTTTCTTTCATCGAGCTGTTTCTTTGTGCTTGTCATAGGACTTTTTAGAAGCCTGGGGAAATGTTACCCCCATATCAATGATATCTCTCTGAGAACAACTTTTTTGTAGGACTGTGTGTTTCTTTAGATACATTTAGTACAACTGTAGGTGACTAGTAGTCAGTTTATTGCTTGCTAGCTACACACCAGGGTTGATCCATTTTAAAACTTTTGGCACATACTGTTTCGACACGTGGGCAATGTTGGTTTTCAGCAGGGAAACTATAGGCTTGTCAGATTTTCCATAAAATTAGTAATAGAATATTTTGGAACTTATCACACTCAACTCCACTATACCTGATGCGTTTCTGAGTATTAACCCCAATACCACAGTAAAAATAATAGCTAGGGCTGTTGCCTCTTTTCTATTTTTTTTGCTATATTTAACTCCTCATTGCTCAAATTCAAGAGAGATTTTTCACCAAGCATAGATAAGTTTGTGGCAGGTTATAGAGGTTTCTTTCTAATGTTTTTTTCCAATTTTTTTTAACCTTTCTTTTATGTGAAAGTGTTTTTATGCTTGTTTGGGAGGTCTCTCATGAATTCTGCCCTGAACAGATTTCCTCTGTTAAATCAGGCAGAGAGCCTTGAGTTGAGCAAGATACCTTTAGAATCCCTGGTTTAGGGCCTGTTGAACCTTGTCTTATAGAAGCGAAAATGCTGAAAATAAAATGAGAGTTTGACATGCCAGGATGTTGAATAATTAAGCTCTTCTGGGATAATTTCATTGCGAGATAACAAACGAACTTCAATTTGCCACAAGTTTTAAACTGGTGTAAATCAAGCTTGACTTAATGTGATTGTTACTGTTATATCCAGCCTATACTGCTAGCAGCTGCTCATACTGCAGTCAATTACTGGAAGCGGATATATTTCCTATGCAAAAACTGTTTAAACAATAAAATGAGCTATGCTACAGACATTGCTTTTCTGTGTTTTCATTGCATTTAACTTTTCAGCCACTTGTCAAGGTAAAGTAAATTATGGAAACTGCCTGGTGGGCCCATTTTGCTGAATTTCCAGGCCACGCCTGAAAATTGTATCTTATGTAGGGGGCCTTAACATTATAAAACAATGTACTTCCTCTTAACAGGTCTAGCAAGTTATTTCCTGATGTCATAAATTACTTCCAACTGAAAAGGCAACACTGAAATGATCCTAGGCTAAATTACTGTAGATTATTATAATTCCTTCTTTTTTTGTAAATCAAAATTTTTATAGATTATTATATTATTATAATACTTTCAATAGCTACCACCAGTCATTCCATTATGTATGAATTTTTAATATAAATGCTACAATTTTTTTCACTTTCAAGAGTAAGTTCTTGGGGTTCATAAGAATACACATACATTTTAATGATTTATCATTACAAGACAACCACAGACAATGGCAACATTTATGGGAGTTAAGCTAGTGGAAATATAAAAATCCTGGTGTCAAGGGAAAATAAGACCAGCCTAAGGCATCTCTTTTCTCAGGTATGTCTGAAACATCCCATTCATGGTCAGAAGAACCACAGAAGATACGGAGGACTAATATCCCACAGATTGTTCTACAGAGGAGAAGCAGAAGCACTACAAATGTACATTGTATTAGAAGATGATGGGCAAGAGTTATCCTACCCAAAGTTTCCTCTTTTTCTCTAAGGATATAAGCATATTAGCTAAATTGAAAACCCGTTTATTGGGCTAATGTGCAAAAAAATGTAGTCACATCAAGTTTTGTGAAACTGGAAGCTTCTTCCTCTATGTGGGTAGAAAGCTTACAGTGCTTCCTGATTTCTTCTATTTTTGAATATTTGTCACATTTAAATGGTTCAGATCCTCCAACTAATTTTAATATAAGACAATATGGGTACACACAAAATGCTGGTAGAGAGCAGGACCAATTGTCAATGCACTCTTGGAGGAAGTTTGGTAGGCTGGCCACTCTTGGGAAGGTTCATCACTGTTCCAAGTTTTTCCACTTGTAGATAATGGCTCCCACTGTGGTTCGCTGAAGTCACATAAATGGCTTTATAACCCTTTCTAGACTGATAGATGTCAATGACTTTGTTTATCATCTGTTTAGGAATTTCTGTAGATCGCGGCATTATGTGCTTCTTTTCGAGACCTTTAAGCACACTTCACTTTGTAGGACATTGATGTTTAGATTCAACAGCGCTGGCAGTAATCATGCCTGGGTGTGTCTAATGAAATGGAAAGTATAAATTATTATTTTGTGAGAACAATGTAGAGATTCACGTTTATTAGACTGTAAGCTGGCAACGGCAGAGCCTTCTTCCCCTCCTGTGCCACTATTGTCTTAACGTGATGGTTCTCTTGTTATTTGGAATTCTACCCTTTGTAAAGGCACTACCGAATCTACTGTGATGTTCATATTATGAATCTCCCTCCTATAATTCTTGGGCCTGAATGCAAAACATATGGAAGAAATATCCTTATTTGGAGTAAAAACTCTTTCTTGCAACTGCTTCACTCAAAATTCTTCCCAGGAAGAACACACAAATCAATAAGCAGGCTAATGTCTGGACAGGCCCCAACCATTTTTTACCAGAATACTGTCAACATAAATTCTGTAGAAGATGAAAACGCAAGGGCAAACATCCAGGGTTCAAAAACACAAGACAAGCCAAAGACATACACAAGGAACACCATAACTAACTGCTTGCACAGGCAAGAAAGCAAGGACGGGAGCAGTTGCACGTATGCCAGCAATAATGTACACAATGAAATTGCTCATAGATGTGTGAACACCCCTTCAAAAACAGGAGTAGCAGTAGTAGTTACATTGCCCCTCTACAAGAGAAGACCTGTGTTTACCAAATGTATATACTTACTATGAATCTTGGCTATTGTCTCAAGCTATTAATTTCCATGCACACTGACACAGGGTGGCCTGGATGAGGATTGAAAATATGCTTATCCTTGATCCGCAGCTATTTGACGGCGGATGGCCTCAGGCCGCTGGAACAGCTGGTGCCCGGTTGCTACCAGCTCCCCTTGATGGGTTCAAATACGCCCAGCTGCATAACTTATTCTGGTCCCTGGTCTAGAAACATAATGTGTTGCATACTCTTACGTTGTTTGAGGATCTCTGTGTTGCAGCTTCGCTTCCGGCCCATGGCGTGTCACGGTTATATGGTCTGATCCTCGAAGCTTTTCATTCTACATTCAGTGGGAGACCATGCTACAGGTCGTCCTCACTACAGAACAATGGGAGAAGGTTTGCATCCTTACCCATCGCTGCTCCAGGAGTAATAAGGATCAGGAGATGTCTTATCAATTGTACCGTCCTCCATCTGTCATTTCTACTTATCATCCAGACGTGCCCAATAGCTGGAGGTGTGATGCTGTCCGGGCTCCATCCTTCATTTATGTTGGCATTGTCCACAAATTGTTCCACATCAATTCATTTACAGCTGCAGAATTTCACAGGTAGGGTTGTCCCATTTACACCAGAATTTTACCTTCTTCACCATACATCCTACTCGATAGCTTTCGGAAGTCTTTACTCTGCCACCTACTGACAGCAGAGAAAGCCTTGATTCCCCTAAAATGGGGCAACCCCACCCCACCCACTCTCAAGGACTGGGTCCTCCGAGTAGAGCAGATAGGGGTGGTGGAAGAAATGGCTTTGTTAGCAGCCGGGGCAGACGATAACTACCGGGCAGCATGGTTCCACTGGCTGGAGTTTGTTTCTGGGCCCCTCGTTCGCCATCTCCTGGATTAGGGGTCTCTAGCGGACGTTGGTGAGCTGCCTTCCTCGGTACTCTCCTGTTCGTCGGGTTATTGGCAGCTCTGTGCTCTTCATCTCTTTCCCTCTTTTTCCTTCTTACTTATTTTCCCTTCCTTCTCCCTATGTCGGTTATTTCCTCTTGCTTGGTTTGTATACATTTTGGATGTTAGTCTTCCCCTTTTATTATTATTTTTTTTTCGTGCCTCCCCTCCCCTCTTCGTGCCTCTCCTCCCCCTCTCCCCTTCGTGCACCCCCGTCCCCTCCCTCTCCCCTTCATGCCTCTCTTTCCCCCCTCTCCTTCTTATTCCTTCCCTTCTCTTTGCCCAGGGGTCCTGTTATATCTATATATATATATATATATAAATATATATAATTACTATCACTATACAGATTGTGACATTTCACTCAAAATTATGTATGTACTTGCAAGCGTGTCCACTGTTATCTCGAATGCCCTTCTTTTTTTTTGTACCCATTTCCTAATATTGAAAATAAAGAAATATTGATATGTGGTAGAGATATTGATATGCTTATCCTTATGCAGAAGATTTACTTTTATGGACCCCTCAAATGCGTAGACCACATATACGCCTACTACTAATGATGCAAATATTTATGGACACTTGGGATCAGGTAGTGAGAATGGCCCCTAGATGACAACATTAGACAATATAATTTTCTTCAGTGGAGAAGATTGGGGATGATGTGTAGGAGTTGTTTTCCATTTGAGTACATTAGCTCCATTTGAAAAGATACATGAGACATGGGGATTTAGGACATATTCCATTGCTTGTCAACACATTCATATCTTCAGGACCTCTAACCATACATACATATACATAAATATATATATATAAAAGATATAATAATAAAAAACATCCCATTGCCCTAACACAACATCTAAAAAGTATAACCCTTCTGCCCCCATTCACAACCCCCAAATCCGTATAATAAATACTACCCTATAAGGTACTATATGTAAGGGATGGATATGGCCCTCTAGAAAGAACAAAAACAAAGGATGTGGGGTATTTCCGTAATAAGAAGATGTAGCTAAACAATTTTGGCCGGGTTTCTCTGCCGTAACACATACCTTGTGCAAAGAATATCTAAGCAACACAGTGGTGTTGGTGAAAAAAAGCGTAGGAAATAATTTCTGCGGCCACCTTTGACAGTGATTGGTAGCCAAATAGCTGCATGAAGAATGCCCAAATATGATAGTCTGGGTTGCCTGCTTTACAGAAATATATACCTTTGTGGGTATTTTTGGTTTATTTGTTTAAAATTAGAGTTGCAATCCCATCATACCTAATGTAAAAATTAAACGAATAATGTACACCTTATCGTATGTTCCCTATAAGTGCTGGGAAAGTATGGAAATTCTATATAAATGAGGTATTTCTGTAACCAGGACACCTGAATTGATAAACTTGGAGAGGATTTTCTATCACTTTACCTAATTTTGTGAGGGTTCAGAGGGGAAAATATATATAAAAAAAAAATTCTAATTTTCGCTGGGTTTTATTAAATTTCTCATCCTAACTTTTCAGCAAATTATCTAACTATCGTATAAAAAAAAGGCACTCTCTCACCCTAAAAAAAATAGTTTACATGGGTACATCATTCGCAGGAAAGGGGAATAATCGCTGAGCCGACATACCACAAAAAGGGCAAAATTGCTCCGAGCCTTGAAGTACCAAAAAGTTAGGTTCTACTTACAATCTCTTATATGTTTATATGTTCTCTTATCTCTTATATTTGCTATCAATTATTTACAATTGTACATTAGTTTTTTGATATCAAATATATCAAAATTTGAGACGACCTAAATATTTAATGGTTGTTAATAAGACCCATCATTTTTCAGAATGTAACTACAACATTTCCGTCTTTAACGTTTGCCATAAAAATACTTACAAAAAGTCTAAGAGGCCTATATCTGTCTTAGATCCTTGACTAATGAGATATACAAGGTATCAGTTTTTGCTGGAAGACTGTAGACAGTGCACTTCTTATACGGAGACACATTAGTATTCCTGAGAACAGCTGCTGTTCTAGACAGGACTGCAGAGGGTAAGACAAAACAATGGAAGCATAGAGTTTCCCATCCCAAACAGTCAGGGATGGTTCCAAATTATAAGGTGGTGGTGGGGGGATTTGTTTTAGTAATCTCTTTTGTCTACTGGATGTCAAAACATTACCTTGTAACATGTTAACTGGGGCATATGGTATTAAAATGACCAAGGGAATTAACAATCTTCCTCCATGCATAATCATCAACCATAAGTATGTAGTCGTTTATTTGGAGGTACTTGGAGTCTGTGCTAGTAACTGTCTTTCTTCTCTATTTACATAACCATAGGTGTTTATGCTTTCAGCCTTCAGAATTTTGGCAATAGTATCCATTAGAAGTGTTGGCTAATCAAGTGGTGTAAGAAATAGAATGAAAGGAAGATGATTGAAGAAACAAGGAGGAATAAATGAATGAATAAATGTTTTTTGATCTAAGTACCAACATCATTAAATAAAATTACTTTATTTAAATTTACATATTACTCTTGGTTTTTTTTTACAATCGCGGAAACAGGTTCAACAGCAAATACCACTTATCTCAGGCCTAGCCCCTTACTTTTGCAGAAAACATAAATTATGCGTGTATCACAATTTCAGCCTGTGAAAATATATGATGTGTCACTCATCGATCTTCAGCCCCAGTAAGCTTTTTATATGTCATCTGTGATCCTCCCAAGTGGCTACTTGAATGTTTTCACGATGAACTGCTTTGCTTCCGTCTATAACAAGCCATAAGCGTCCGGAAGCTTGGTGAAGAAAGGCGCTCCTGCCCGAGAATTAGCGACAAGAATATCCACCTGGATCTCCACGGAAAAGAAGGACTTCCAGCATACATTTCTTAAAATTAATTCTTATTTATAGTAAATACGTTTTAAAATTGGCAAAAAATTGAGATATAAAAATGAACAAGTGTAGCCATCTCACGGGTTTCACGCTGACTAGGACTTATTCATAGGTCACCTAACTGGATATTCTTGCTCTGGCCCTTACCTTCCGCAGTTACAACGATTGAGTTCGTGTTTTTTTTGTGAGGGGAAATAAGCTAAAGACAATGTGAGTAGTATCAGCTTATGTAAAAGATCTGCCAATGTGTTGTAGCACAGTGGGCTTTGGAGTAAGTTTTACCACAAAATACTGGAGACTTAAGAATTGGACGCCAGGTTGTAGAGGGAACCTATACCTGTGTCGGCACCAGCCAACACCCACTATCAATGTTCCCTGTTATGTTGTGCAAATCTAAACCTGATGTTTTTTCAAGATAATTGTGGCACAGTATCTCTCTCTCAGGGCAAATAAAACCATAACCATAATCATCACCCACAGAGTCCCTCTGTCCCCTCCTTCACTACGCTCAACTCTATTTTCCTCTCTCTCATGTAATTCATGTATAGCTCAACACATAGCATTGTGGATATAGAGCAGCTTTATAACCAGAGGACCTGCCCAGCACCCAGATTGCAGATATAGGTTGCCACCCTATTGCCTGGACTATGTGATCATTGTAACATTGTCATGTCTACCTGTAGCCACTAGTGGCCACCCACAATCCTATAATGCCCAGGCATACACAGATTCCAACGTGTACTGACTGATTTAGCATGATAGGAGTGTATTTGCTAACATCAATCACACTCCTATCATGCCCAGGTTTTAGCATGTACTGATTCCTGGGCATGATAGGAGTGTGATTGATGTTAGCAACACTAATTCACAAACATTCAGCATAAACTACAGCATAACACCCATCACTCTCACACACTTACTAATCCACTCTCACTGAATATTTTCCTACCTTTTCTCTGTCACTTTCCCTCCGCCTATTCCTTCTTCCTCTTGGCTCTTCTTCTGTGTCCTGTCCTTCCGGTGCAGTGACGCGGTGGGTGCGGCTTTAGTGTTGTGCGCCAGGATATGACATCAAATCCCGACGCACAGCATCAGTTGCGCACGCATCGCAAGGGAGCAGGATCGGAGGTCTGCATTAACAGACCTCCTGCTCCCTTGACTGACTTTAAGCCGGTTGGAGGGAGATCTTTGATCTCCCCAACCAAGCCTGCTTCTCTAGAGACGGACATTACTGTCCGTCTCTGAAGGGGTGCCGGCGTGGTGGCACCCCCCTGATGAGCAGTACCCGGTGCAGACCACCACCCCGCCCCCCACTAGGTATGCTACTGCTCTAAATACATGCTAGTGACACGGTTGTGATGTCAGATCAGATTCCTACAGCGGCATAATGAATATCGAGTTGAAGGATAATATTTTTGAAGTCCTAAAATAATTAAAAATGTCCATAACACATCCTATATTGTACATATGATGGTGTCTTCATGGTCCATTTACATTCCACTGGCTAGTTTAATCTCAACAGTATTTCCAGAAAGTGAGAGTTAGTTCATATTTTGTGGGTGAATATATAGTTTGATGCAATTGTCATGTTGAGGATTAGATTTTTTTTTTAAAATCATGTTTGCTTTGGAGTTACAAAATGACAAAAAGCAAATTAAAATTCTCTTGGAAAAGTACATCTTTTCACCTGCTGAGTCAACTACACTGCCCACTGTTAGCCACAGCACACTTATTTACTTTTAGGATGCCAGCTGAGTATTATGTGATTTATAGCCCCCCAAAGCTACCTGCTAACTATCACAGCTTAAAAACATCACCCATAGCATGGTTGAATGCTCAAACCCACCCTCTAAATAGTTACTTAATCATGAGAAATTATGTCTTATTCATAATTTTAGCCAGGATCACTTAAAGTCAAGGGACACTAAAACAGTCACTGATAGAATGTTGGCAGTTGAAAAAGCTTATTCTGTGTGTTTATGTTGGTTTTTGTGTGATTAAACCTTCAAAGGAAAGATGACACATCTGATAAGGTTTATTTGCTTAGCATACTAGCAAGCATAATTAACGCTTTTTCTAAATGGAATAGGACCTTTACATATCTCTGATATACACCACAGATTGCAATGGAATGACCTGCTACTGTCTAAGCAATAAACACTGGTACAATGATGGTTAAGCTTTCTAGGCTTATAAAAATAAATTTATTGCAACTTCAGTTACTAATGTGTTTCCATATTAAATACTTGTGGATACATGACACAGAGGATTGAAGCAGCCACAAAGGGCTTCCTTCATTTAATTAAAGCAGCAGTTCATGCTCCTATTAAGCAATTTGATTCCCAACCTGGAAATAACCATTACAAGGTAACGATACTGAATATATCAATGCTCTACTCGCTTTCTACCATTTATTCTAAGGGGAGAAGTAAACTAACTAAATTAAACGCATGTAAACTCAAGGGCACTCACAAGGCTAAATATTAAATGCTGTGTACTCAATAACTGATGTCATTATTGGAGATCTTTTATATGAAAGTGATTGATCTAACTCACCTGCACAACACAGTGCAGTGAAATTATACAAAATGGTTGCAGATAAAACTACAGTCCTTATATAGCCACCAAAATATAATTTGGATTTGTATGAATTTCAGTTTCAATGACATTTGCCAATTTTATCAAACAAGGAGAGACCCCCAACAAAAATGAAGCAAAGAACTTTCATTCTTTTACTCTCACTCATGCTCTCTCACTCTCCCCCACTCTCATTCAAATTCTCTCATACTACCATTCAATCTCTCTCACACTTTCTCTGAATGTCTCTCTACCTTCTCTACCGATCTGTCCTCTTTCTTACTCAGCTGCTCCTTGAATCTTCTTTCTTCATTCGCTTCTCTGTGGACATGGCCTCCCAATGAACTTCAGCAAAAGGGCGGGGCCTCTGGGCACACTCCTCCCCCGATTGGTGTAACAGGGGAGATTATGTTCCCATGGCTCTGTCCTTTTCTGGACAGAAAGGCACCCCCCCAAACTTACTTCTGACTCCCCAGTGTGTTGTCCGGGCAGCGTGTAGACATCTACTCAATTTGCGTACGCATCTTCCGCTGCAGCCGGAAGGAGGCGCGGTTAGCAGCGGGGGTTGTCTGCGTCTATCGCTCAGACCTTCCCCGGCTGTCAGAGATCAGAGTTCCCCGCACCAGCATAACTCCCCTGTGGAAAAGGCTTCTCTCGACTCGCTAATCAGTCCTGCAGTCGTGAGGAACTTAAATCAAATGAGTACATGAAGAGGAGAAGAACCAGTGGAGGTTTTCTGGCTGAGAGGAAATACTTGGAATCACAGCATAAAATCAAATCAACAATCTATATACAGTGCAAAATGCTGCACAGGACAAGAAAGAATGTTTAATGCATCCTGCATTACAATTGTTGCCTAATTATACTTTAACTCTACTAGGTTACATAAGAAACTGTTTTATAACAAGTTTTAAAATCAACAAAAACTAAGTTAGTTGTCCACATTAGACTATTTGTTGGCTACTCAAATGGGGGTCATATTAAATTAAAATTAAATATACATCAATTACATGAGCAACCAAAATACATTGAGACCATGATGGTTTCTTTTTTGCTTGCAATGTTTTATGGATATGATATGCATTTAATTAAGAGTGCTGGGAAGAGAATGTGAATAGTCAATCACCCTTGCATTTTAAACTCCCATTAATCCCATTAAGTGCCTTAACAATAATAAGAAAATCATGGTAATATATACAGACTCATTCTTGAATCCTGTGTATTTTCAGATGGTAGTAGCCCAGTTAGCCCTGTACCTGGAGCCCTAGCTGTGATCTAATTGTCCTGATTAAGTGACCTTGAGAAGGTTTCTTTTGATGCACAAGGACAGACATATCAGAGCCATCAGCTCACAGTAGATGTGGAAAATGCTGACACGGTAAAAGAATGCAAAAACATGCAACACTCAGGAAGTTATTTTGAGCATTAAGCAAGGCCAAGTATTAATTAAAAGTGAGATCTGAGGCCATCAGAAAACCGTCAATGTTCATGCCATAGCTTGTTCTTATATACAGTAACATATGATTGCATTAGCTTTTTAGGGCTTTGTTGAACTATATGGGACTATATGCTGTCTAAGTATTGTTCAGTTACAAACTGACCTCTTTTCTAACACTCTTTAATGTGTTCAGCATTTGTGGCTCCTGACATACCTGTGACGGCTGCAAATGTTTAAATATTTAAAAATAGACTAAGTAAAGTGACAGATGTTTGAATAAAGAGCTTCACATCCACTGAGAAAAAGGTAACTTTGCACATTTTTAATACAATAATAGCTTTATCTCATTAGTCCAATTATAGTCCAAGAATTACTTGTCTTTACCCATTTACACATTTCATGTGAGCACATATAACTATTCCTTTATTTTATTAATAGTTTTTTGCCTGGATAAGTTTATAGTGGGGCTGGAGAAGTTCTTCAAAACTGTGGTATTACATACTTTCACATTATTATTATATACACAGGTCCGACCCAAGACATTGTGCTGCCTGGGTCCAAGGATGAAATGCTACACCCCCTACCAGAACCACACCCACCAAAACCACGTCCACACTCATTATGTTATATCATGATTAATAGTCACTCTTTCATGCTCTTTCACCCTCTCACACTTTCATTCATGCTCTTTTACACTACCATTCACTCTCTTACGTGTTCTCTCTCAATGTCTTCCTTACTTCTCAACTTACTGCTTCCATGTCCCTGTATCTTTTTCTCCAGCTCTGCATTTTTCTTGCCTCTTCTTGCTCTTCTGTCTTCTTTCTTTGTTTCTCCCCGTGTCTTCATCTTCCAGCCACACCCTCTCCCCCAATTGGAGGAACAGGGTAGAGGCTGTCCCCACGGCTTTGCCTTTTTGCGGCACAAGAGGCCAGAATCATGTAAGTACATTCACAGAGAAAGAGAGGTGCAGAAGTGCTTCCCTGTCCCCACGAACCTATCCCGAAAGGTGCCTTGGGGTGGCAAATTGATGCTAGCCACAGTGCTGCCTGGGTCTCAGGGACCCAACAGGACCGATGCAGGGACTAGCTTTGATTATATATTATATAAACATGCTTTTCATAGCCCCCACTTAAACACAACCTCTGAAACTGCTAGACATAAAAAACTTTAAGTAATGCTCGCCCCCCCCCACACACACACCATGGGGACAACCTCTTCTCCATTCCTCCAATCACATAGGACGGAGGAAAAAACTATTCTGAAACATGGGAAATGCTGAGATTGGAAAGGATTGGAACAATACTGTTGGTTGGATCTCTCCTATTGGTCTGTTACATTATCGCTCCAGTGGCTGAATTTTTTTTCATTCCTTCTTTGTGATTGAAGAAATGGGTGAAAAAAGTTCTCCCCATAGTGTGTGGAGGCTTCGCTTGGAGTAAAGTTGTGATCCTTCACTAGCACAACACTAGACCTTAAACATAACACAAAAAGTTCAAATGTCTAATCTATAATGAAAATAAAATATAAAATGGGATTTCCAGTATAATGGACCACAACAGTGTTATTTGTGTCTAAGTTTGTCCAGCAAACTGGTATAATGGTACAGGAGAAGTGGTGGAACTGAGCAATAGGAGAACATTTCTCTAAGCCAGAACTATGTACACTAGGACTTCATGTGCTAGATTTGTACAAAACGCAAGCATGCCTCTAAGCCTGAATGGAACAATCTGGTTAATATTTTCACAAGATGGAGATGCCTTAATATCAAGATCAAATTTACATTCCTGGAACCCAGTACATACACAATACACTGGTGGATTTGTACACAAAGTACAATCCACCATCGATTTTCCCAGATTTCCTAATACTTTACAGGCATGTGCACAAAATAAACCTATACAGTGCTGTTTACAGTTGAAATAAATAATCTGTATGTATTTAAAACTAACCCATGTATTGTTATCCCATGGGGCCAGCCATCTTAACATCCTGTTTTCAGGAACTGCATGAATATCAATTCCCATTAAAGTATCTTCCTTATTGTTTAGTTGCTGATTGTTATTGATTACTTCAGACAGCTTTGGGAGCGTAGGTGATGAGAAGGGAGATATGTTTAGGACAGGAAGTTGATTAGACATGCTAGTTGTGTCAGATTCTGCCACAATTCTCAGCTTTTCTGAGGTAAATATCTCCAAAACAATGGCACTTATTATTAAAAAAAGACATTAACACAATTAATTTAGCTATATTTAAAGCTCCCATGTAACGTCTCTAGTTTAAACCAATTTACATATGTCTAGGAAGCAGTCTAGCTGCATCAGTGTTATTCTTAATAAATGCTCATTTTTATAACATGATGAACTATACATGGAAGAAGAAAATGTTACACACTGGGGAACATTGTAGAGAAAATGTTAACCACATCATTTTGGTATTGAGCTAACTCTTAATCTGGATTGTCTTTTAATTAAATCAAAGCCAAACCCGAATCACATAAGTGTTAAAGCAGAAATGTCGGAAAAGAAAATAAACCGTTGTGGTAAAATAAAGTTTAATTAATTTTCTTTCTATGGAAAAAGATGACCACATGTAAGGTCTTCACGGAAGTTTTGGGTAAACCAATAATTTAAAGTTAAAGGCATATGATACTTAGATCGTTGTTATACATTTTTGTTACCGCAGAGAGCTCCATAATATTTAGAAAAAAGCTGCAGAACAGAAATCATAAAATTGTTTTTTTTTGTGTGATGATTTTCACTGAAACTTGTAGGAATTTCCTAGATGTGATGGATGTAGGCTTGCCATCTGTCCCAGTTTTACCTGGACAGTCCCAAAATAAAGAGGTAAGAAAGAGGTAATAAAGAAGAATTTTGAGTCTCTATCTGACTTTTAAGTATTGTACTTTGTAGGTTTGGATCTAAGCACTGGTTACTCGTTCTTCTTTGTTTTTATTTATGCTACCCAGTAAGTTGGGAGTGAGCACAGGCACAACCTATCGCTGTTTCCATCTGACACTTGCTTGGACAAGCCACTTTCACATGTCTAGATTTTTTTCTTTGTTTTTTTTTTGGTTATTAATTGCAGTGTATTTAGACATTACATAAGAAGAAGAGACATATAAGACAATAATCTGCTGTCTCATTAGTTGTTATATTTATAATCTTGCTTGATGAATACAATTAAGAGAAGATAGATAAATAAGAATACAAAAAGAGAAAACATATAAAAGCAAATAAACAAATGCCAGGTGAAATACTGTATGTAATAATGTTATAACAAGTATCCAAGTATTTTTGATGCACAGGTAAAAAGTTAAACTAATTATCCATCTCTATTTCTTTAATCCAATCATTATACATTGCAAAGATTTTGCATGAGTTTGAAACAGACCAACTAAGACATCTTACCATATTGAGTCGGTGCAACAATTGCTTCTTTAGCTGCAGATTATAAAATATGTTTTTGCAAAATTTGGTAAAATATATTTGTTTCAGTGGCATGTAATGCCAATTTAAATGTAATAATGCCACTTACGGTTTCTTGTTCAAAATGAAATTTACTATATGTACTATATGATTGTAAGCAATGTCCCAAAGTGGTATTCACCAAATATGAAGAACAGAACCTTCACTTGTATAACACCTACAACACAGCGCTGAACATTGTGGGTAGATTTTGACCAATTTGGATGGAACCAGGTACCATCTATTCCTACCTTAAATTGATTTTCAATCCGATTTAGACAATGGATAGTTCTATTCATATTTCTGTAGGAATTAATCAAATCTGATATTATGATAGCTAACTAAAGTATACTCCATATGTATACTCAAGGTATATGTCTTTTTTCAAATTTGATCAGCTCCAAACATCTAGATATTATCTAATTTATCTTTTCATAACAGACAATCTAATATTTGTATAACTTAATTATCTCCCCTATAGAGATTTTTATTTAGGAAGTTTTTTTATCCGCAAGCAGTTAAAAATCTCTCCTTTTGATAAATGGAACTATTGTAAAAGTCGGGCAAAGGGTTTAATTATTGCTCCTATCATTAAATGTTTTCTGAAAATAATATTTTTACTATTCAGTTCTTTTAAAGGAGACATCCTACATGTTTTTTTCTAAAGCTGGTAGTTGACAACTCTCAGTAATTTTGTCCTGAAGATCAAACCTTATCTTTAGCTTTTTCCTCATGATACAAAATCTTTCCTAAAATCATATTTTTTTATTAGTTTATTGGTATATTTCAAACTGCTTATTATCTATTTAAAAGCTGCTAAATCTTTGACCTTGCTGTTTTCTAACTTAATTTTATACCAAGCCTCTTGTTTATCCAGATCATATGGTAACTTGTACAGTAGATATAAATGATTTCATTGTGTTACCATTCTTATTAGGATTTGTTAGTCTGTTTAATTAATCTCAAAAAAGTTATCTTCCATCACATGATTGGTGCTACCTGGGACTGTTATTCCTAAATATTTAAAATAGTTTTTTGTAGAAGAGGCGGACAAATGGCAGCCCTGCCTAGTACCATTGGATGGCCTAAACCACTTTAAACAGATGCTGTAGGACCAATATACAAAGCCATCACTGCTCTATGGATCCACCCCGCTATCACAAATGAATAAAGGACTCTACTGTTATATCTCTAGCCTACTCTTGAATGGTTTCTCTGCATTCAATGATATATCAAGCAGGGGTATATTTTTTCATTTTTGGCCTTATCTAGTGTGTTAATCAACATTCTGGTATTATTACAGGGAACCCCCCTTGTACAAAATCATCTTTTCTGGTATATATTTTCTGCAAGTGGAATTAAAGTCAGTTTAAATATTTTATACAAAAGATTTCCAAATGGTATTTTATATTTTACTAACCTGTCAATACTGTGATCTATTTCCATTAACTGCAATTTAATTATTTAAAAATTCTAAAATGATTCTGAAATTTTTGGAATATTAATTTAATCAAAGTATTATTGTACACCGTGATATTACATGACCCTGCTGAACCACCATCCCAGCAATTTCTGGGATATAAAGAGAAAAGTCCAGGACTCCGAACTTACCTCTTTATTCCAGGACTATCTAGGTAAAACCGGGAAAGTGGCAACTCTATGCACATCCCCAGCTATAAAATACTTACAAGTTTAAGTGAATCTCATCACACACAAAAAACTATATGTTTTTTATTCCACAGTTTGGCTTCTAAAAAGTATGCAGCTCTCTGCAGTAAAAAATGGATGATGATATAAGTATCAAATGTCTTTAACATTACATTTTTGGTTTAACCAAAACATCTGGGAAGACATTGCATGTGGTCATCGTTTTCCATAGAAAGAATATACCAAAATTAATTAAACTTCATTTTACCACAAAGGTTTGTTTTCCAACATTTCTGCTTTGCCACTTATGTGATTTGGGTTTGGCTTGGATTTAATTGAAAGACAATCCAGATTAAGAGTTAGTTCAATACTAAAATCATGTGGTTAATATCTTCTCTACAATGTTCCCCAGTATGTAACTTCTATGTATGTTTCATGATGCATTATGAAAATGAATATTTATGAATAATAACACTGATGCTGCTAGACTGCTTCCCGGACACATGTTAGTTGGTTTAAACTAGAGATGTTACATGGGAGCATTTAAACATAACTTAATTTATTAAATGCATCTATGGCTTGTGTTTTTTGTTTGGTAATATAAAAATTTGCCTTAGAAAAGCTGAAAATTGTGGCAGAATCTGACAAAACTAGCATGTCCTAAACGTATCTCCTCTCTCGTTACCTATGCTCCCAAAACTGTCTGAAGTGCAAGATAACTACATTGTTTACCCAATGCTATTTGGGTTTCTATTAACTATGTATATTGGGAGTTATAGTGTCTAGCAGCAGAAATGGTTTAATTAATTATCCCAACTCGGGGTTTACTATGCTAACTTCTCTGGGCTCCAGAACTAGGCTGTAGATGCTTGCCTCTATTTTATAAAACCAAAATTAAGGGGGATATTGGTATTTCAACTATATGAACAACCAATATACTATCTACAGGGTTTATAAGTTGAATCCATTTATATCTTCTTAATGCCAATAAAATGTTGCTTGGCTTTTAAGAGTTTGTTGCACTTAGTAATGTGTAGGTCGGATGACCCTTGTGTCTTGATTCATTTTCCTAACCATCTCTGATTAATTAGCACTAATGCAGATCCTAGCACATAATGGCTGCCACATTTGTCTGCTTGAAGCTATAGCCCGTAATTCATACTTCCTTAGAGCACTTTAAGATAGTGTTTGAGAACAGACATATAGGAATGCCAATACATTTCAGGACCAGAATGGATGCATGCTTAATTTAAAACATTTGCATAGAATGTAGCCTTTTTATCCACATGGAAAAGGAACATTATAACAAAATATATTAGACATTCTTAATTAATGCTACTAAAGGTCAGTAATTAAGAGATTGCCGTTTTAAAGATTAGCTGGGCAAGATGGCTTATTTGTAATAGAATAGATTTTAGAGATCTTGCCTTATATGATAAGTGAAAAGTACATATGCCCTAAACCATATTCTGCCAGTGCTATGTCAAGAGGACATTGATAAGCCTGGAATACATCCACGTGATATACAAGAAAATGTGATTCATCAGACCAGGCCTCCTTCTTCCATTGCTCCGTGGTCCAGTTCTTATGCTCATGTGCCCACTGTAGGCATTTTTTCGGCAGTGGCATGGGCACCCTGACTGGTCTGCGGCAATGCAACCCCATATGCAACAAACCGCGATGCACTGTGTGTTCTGACACCTTTCTATCAGAACCAGCATGAACTTTTTCAGCAATTTGAGCTACATTAGCTCGTCTTTTGCATTTGAACACACGGGACAGCCTTCAGCCCTGATTCTAGACGTGGCTTGTATCCCCTTTCTAGTGCTAGTGGCCCGGTCAATACATTTATTGTCAAAACCTAATAACTACAGTAGAGACCTATTTATTCACTTATCTTGCCTGAATCAGAACATGATTAAAGTTTGGTGCTGTCTATTTGTCAATGTGGAATTCCATTCAGGTTCTCTCTGCATCTTACAGGAGAAGAAAGAACCAAAATGATGAATTTTAATAAGACATTTGCCTTTACCCTTTATTTAATGCATTTCTTCTTCCAAAAAATCAAACCCTCTCCATATTTCCTGGCTAGGCATCGGTTGGCTTAATTTAAGGCGTTTAAAACAGCTGCTCATCTCCTTTCCAGCCACACGTAAAAGCTGAGTGATTTCTGTGTGGCAGCCAAAGAGAGAAATAAATGGTCGTGTTAGTACTTTACCAGAGGAGGGTAAGAAAGACATGTAAATGAGCAAGATTAGAATGCTACAGATGTGCCAATATTCACACCTGCCTTCCCAAATTGCTTGTCTCTTCTCTCGCTCTCTTGGGTATTTCATTCTTGCCAAAAGAAAAAGTTATTAGAAAAAGGAAAATTATGCATCTATTTGTCAGACTGTTGTTAACTCGCTTTATAAAACGTCATTTAAAAATACTTTTGCTGTTTGGCTTGGTTAAAGTGAAAAAGAACAGTTTAGTCACAATATCATATAAAGCATGCATTCTTTAGAATTCAACTTTTGCTAAAAGAGGTAACTGGCAATATAATCAGTAACAAAAATGGCTACTCTTTGTTTTGTCTGGGTAAGACCGATCTGAACATATGATGAGTAGATATTACCGTAATGCTAGTGCTATATTAGGACAAGGATCCATATTATATCCAGATTAAAACAGTAATCAAGTCCTACATTAAAGTACTGTAAACTGAATACAAATGTACATTTTGTTTAACAATGAAAGATATTAGAGATAAAAATGTATTACAACCTCCTCTCATGTAAATACCATAAGAACAGTCATCCTTACATACTGTTCTGCACATTTCCTGTATTACTGCTTCTATAAAGTAGAACACCATTTGTGAACCTAGTAGAGTGACTTTGAATGTGCATTTTTCCATCTTCATTAGATTCCCACAACTGACTTTTCCATTTTATTAACACGGTATGTTAAAACTGATTGCTGTGACACAAGGTCAGCACAAAAAAGCAGTATTTTGTTGCTAAGCATAGACGTAATCGAAACACAAGGCCCAAAATGAAGCCTTGTTTCACTTTGGTTCCAGGATGAATATGCAGATTAACAAAGCGTATAGGCTTTAAAGCTTTACACAAAATGTGCAAGGTACCAAAAAAATACAAAGCAAACCTAATGGTTTAATAACTCAACCTTGTATAAGAAAGAAACACAAATCATATGAAAAAATATTAAGATCATGGGAGAAAGGAAAGCACGTTTTGTTTAATTTTAACATGACTAATATTTTAGTAGAACCACAATGAAGTTCAACATAGGTTCAACCTTATGTCAACAATAAGCACACAATTATATTACAGACCTTTGTATCAACAATCAAGACACAACTGAGCAATAGACGTGGGTGGACAGGGCACGAGCCAAGCCAGGGTCTGGCTCAACTGACGCTTCTTGTGTGCCAAACCAAACTCATCTACCAGATATTCATGGTCTGTGTGAGTATCCTTCTAGAGGAGGACCCAAAGACAGAATGGGAGAAGGTGTCTTTGCTGGCTTGGCTCTAGCCAGCATACTTAAACTTGAGTCTTTAAACATAAAGTTGCTTTCTGTGGAACATTTATATTTACAGTGGACTGTATCCTGCAAGGAGAAAAAAATACAGTATAACCTGCAGTATAACCTGCAACAAGAAAATTAAGCAGACCAAAAGCCCAATTAACTCTAACAATAAGTAGATCTGGCAAGTTGAAATTGCTAGTTAATATTCTATAGTTTATGGTTAATATTGTATATAGAATTTTAAAAAACTAAATAGTGATAATACTTTTAGATGTGCATTGTTAAATAGATATGGGCCTGCTATCATTATAAATTATAACCCAAATGTGGACCATAGTTATGTCTATAGACTAACAAGGTTATCCAAATATTATAGATATAGATCACAATGGGGTGGCAATTACTAAGGCTGAGTATAGTAATTAATCCCTAAGTGCTGAAAACTAAAAGTAGTAATACTTAAAAGAAATCCCCAAAAGCGTACTTATTGCATGTATGGCTAATAACCTTTACCAATGCCCCAATTATATGCAACTTCAGGTAATGAAGAAACATATTTAATATATATTGCTTGTTTTAAATAGGCTCTTTTGTATTAAGTAAATTAGTGTGGAATATGATAAAAATTAGACCTAGCAATCGCTATTACGAGACACACTTGTACATTTACCATATTGCACAACATCTGTTTTACTAAAACCATTAACTCCAGAATTTTCAGCTACTTTTACTTCATCTTTCAGACATTCCATCCCCCTCTATGTTTTATCTTTGTTCCACATTTTGCAGCATTAAGGTCAGTATTTGAATGATACAAAAATACCAAAAATGTAATAATAAGGGGAAAAGAGCAATGGTAGCAGTATTACAAGAAACTACATTATTTTACATTTAATAGAATAATGTACACTATTTGGAAAGTTAATCATTAAAAATTTAAACAACACTACTGGATAAAGTTGTGTAAACCTTGGCAACAAAAGTGGGCCCAATTAGCCATTTCCCCGTCCTGGTGTCATGTGACTCTTAGTGTTACAAGGTCTCAGGTGTGAATGGGGAGCAGGTGTGCTAAAATTTGTTGTTATCTCGCTCACACTCTCTCATACTGGTTACTGGAAGTTCAAAATGGCACCTCATGGCAAAGTACTCTCTGAGGATCTGAAAAAAAGAATTGTTGCTCTACATAAAGATGGCTTAGGCTATAAGAAGATTGCCAAGACCCTGAAACCGAGCTGCAGCACGGTGGGCAAGACCATACAGCGGTTTCACAGGACAGGTTCTACTCAGGACAGGCCTTCCCATGGTCGACCAAAGAAGTTGAGTGCACATGCTCAGCGTCATATCCAGAGGTTGTCCTTGAGAAATAGACGTATGAGTGCTGCCAGCATTGCTGCAGAGGTTGAAGGGGTGGGGGGTCAGGCTGTCAGTGCCCAGCCCATACGCTGCACACTGCATCAAATTGGTCTGCATGGCTATCATCCCAGAAGGAAGCCTCTTCTAAAGATGATGCACAAGAAAGCCCGCAAACAGTGTGCTGAAGACAAGCAGACTAAGGACATAGATTACTGGAACCATATCCTGTGGTCCGATGAGACCAAGATAAACTTATTTGGTTCAGATGGTGTGGCGGCAACCAGGTGAGGAGTACAAAGACAAGTGTGGTGGTGGTAGTGTCATGGTCTGGGCCTGCATGAGTGCTGCCGGCACTGGGGAGCTGCAGTTTATTGAGGGAACCATGAATGCCAACATGTTCTGTGAAGCAGAGCATGATCCCCTCCCTTCGGAGACTGGGCCGCAGGGTAGTATTCCAACATGATAACGACCCCAACCACACTTTTATTAAAAGAAAGTAACACACCAAAATTGGACAGAAAAATGCAATAACAATATTAATATATATATATATAGGATTGCTAACAGCAATCACACTCTTATCATGCCCAGCCAACCAGTACATGCTAGAACCTGGGCACGATAGGAGTGTGATTGTTGTTATCAATCACACTCCTATCATGCTAAGCCAGCCAGTACATGCTGGAATCTGGGTATGCTTGGGCATGATAGGAGTGTGATTGCTGTTAACAATCATACCTACATCAATGTTTGGCTTAGTATATAGTGATAGGGGTTATGCTGTATTATTGTCAATGTCTGGCTCAATGTAAAGTGATAGGGGTTATGCTGTACCACCGTCAATGTCTGCCTCAGTATAAAATGATAATAGTTATGCTGTACCACTGTCAATGTTTGCCTCAGTATATAATGATAGCAGTTATGCTTTACCACCGTCAATGTCTGCCTCAGTATATAGTGATAGGTGTTACGCTGTACCCCGTCAATGTCTGCCTCAGTATATAATGATAACAGTTATGTTGTGCCCCCATAAATGTCTGCCTCAGTATATGATAATAACAGTTATGCTGTACCCCTGTCAATGTTTGCCTAACGATAGAAGCTATGCAGTTTTAAAGTGTGTGTGTGTGTGGGGGGGTGCCACATACACTTTTGTGGGATACTGTATATATATATATATATATATATATATATATATATATATATATATATATATATATACACTACTGTTCACTGCAATAGCACTTTCTAACCTCTATACCACTATACCACTTTTTATAACATGTGGTTGTGATTACTTAAGTCATCATATTTGTAACTGGCAAATTGCTAGGTATAATAGAATGGACATTATTAATCATTTCACTTGGTGATGTTAAATGTCATCACAGCATGCCATATGCATTGACAGGGATTCCTAAATATTGACTTCATTAATTGTGCTCTTATTAGACTTCATGCCATTTACAGCTTCTTGTGCCCTTATGTTCGTAACTGAAAACAATAGAGCACCCCTATTTTAATTGTTGTATCAGATGTTTTTATAGTATTTATAGAGTGGCACTAATTATATTTTAATTTCTGAATATCTATTATTTACAAAAAAAATATTTCCCCCTTTTCTCCTCCAGCCTGTTCCCTTTCAACTGCATGCTTTTCCTAAGAGTTAAAAATAATCGTGCTCCTGGCTGAGATACTGGGAAAAAATGTAAATGGTCAGAACCAGTACACTGGAAAATGTGAAAGAAAGTGAAACAAAATGTGCAAAAGCTTTAAATGTAAAATAGTGTGTGTAATAAAAAAATTACTAAATACATATATAATATGTATGATGGAATGCCGCTCTGCAAGATACAAATCAAATAATACCCATAGCCAAGCAGACCGTAAAAACCCATAAACAGGGGAGCTTGTAATTCGCTCCTCGATGTGAGGGTTAATATCCACCAAGGTCTTGATGGGGAACTGCTTTGTTGGTGGTGTTTATTGCAAATCGTGTTTATCTATATGTCCACAATATTATGCTGCATATCTTTTATATAGGGTATACTGTATTTACATATGCCATACATATTTGATAGTTACTCCTTCTCTTCGGTTTTCAATCATTTTATCCTTATTTTTATAGATTCCATTACTTGATTTTTTAGGAATTATATTGTTCCCTAAGGAACACCAACAAATGTGAAGGAGACCCTAAAAGTACGGTCAGAGAGGTATGATTTGAACCAGTCAAAGAGGTGTGTCACGGATGCTATGACCATGAAAGGTTTGTAGAAGCAGGGTGTGGTCAACTGTATTAAAGGCTGTAATGAGAAAAGGCCTTTTGTTTTAGCAGTGAGGAGGTTGTTAGTAATTTTAGTAAGTGCAAGTTAGTTCATTATAAATTAATGGTTGGAGCAGTTTGGATGCCAGCGGAGAAGGGAATAAACAGTAATTTGATGGGCAAGTGGGATCAAATGAGGGTGCCTTTAGGATGGGTGAGTTGAGCATGTTTAAAGGAGGATGGGAATATGCCAGAGGAAAGAAAGAGATTAGATATATTGGTTAGGGTTGGGGTAAGGATGTCAGAAAGGGGTGATCAGAGATGTGAAGGTATAGGGTCGAGGGGGCAGGTGGTGAGGCAGGAGGACAACAGAACCTCAGAAACTTCAGTAAGGGTGACTGGACTGAAGTAGTTCAAAATAGAAAAAGGCTCCAGGCACTCAAGGGTTCCATCAGGCAGATTTATTGAAGGAAACGGACAACAACGATGAGGTCTTTATCAAGTTATCATCGTGAGGTCAAAACGTTGTTGTCCGTTTCCTTCAATAAATCTGCCTGATGGAACCCTTGAGTGCCTGGAGCCTTTTTCTATTTTGATTTACTGGGGAGCTGGCCCTTCCTGGCACAGCTAAGCACCTGAGTTCCTGTGGGGAGTGTGTGCAGATTCCTGATTCTGGTGACTTGCTAATTTGGACTGAAGTAGTTGACAGTTTCACACATCCACCATGGAATAAAGTTATATACATGTGTGTGCATGTGAGAGTGTGTTTATAAGAATGCATGAAATAATGTAAGCAAATTAAAAAGAAAAAAATTCAAAAAAGAAATGAGCAGAAGCATAGGTTCATAGCCCAGGATTGGCCCCTTAGTCCAGCTATTACTCTACCAGTCAATTAGTGGTTTAGCTATTATGTTTTTTATTTTAGATTATATTTTAACGTTTTTTTTTTTGTTTTATCCTCAGATTCAACCATTATATCTATATATATCTATATCTATATAGATGTAGATATATCAGACAATTGGAGATAAAACAGACACAATCACACCAAAAACAGATGTTGAGGCTGGAGACTTGGTAGGTTATTTGGTTGAGAAGGTTTTAGTCCAGCTGCCACTTTGGGCTATCAAAATGACAAAGTCTTAAGTGAGGACATAGATTAAAGTCACACCTCATCTCTCCTCATAAAGGGCAATTTTTCAAGGTCGCTGTCTAGATGAACACTTCAAACGGCATTTGGCCAAAGCTCTTGTATCACAATTGTAACCAGCTGCTGTCAGAACACATTAACATCTCACAGAGGAACTGAATCAGCTGAGATATTTGTAAGCCTCTATTTATCATCGACGTTAGTTAATTTTCAAGCGATTATTTTATAATTTAGAATTCTAATGCCACATCTTTTCCTTAACAAAATTTGATTTGCTTGTGTATTTGTGAAATGATTTTTTTTTTTTTCTGCGTGAAATATTATTTGATATCGGTCGGATGTTTTTCTAAGGGATTTTGAAGATTAATTTTGGGATTTATGTGTTACAATCCTAATAAAAGCTGGTTGACTACGAGCATGTTCTCTGAAAATATTTGCTGTTTAGGGGCATGTAAAATACCACCAGAAATATGTAAATCTCATTTATATAGGTTTGAAGTGACTTAATTCCTTAAAAAACAAATTACACCGATGTATTAATCCAGCTAGAGCCTGCTAAACTATTGTAAAATCCTTCCTCCAGCTGCTATGGACACCTGTCTACATTCTGTTCCTTAGCCAGTTCTGCTGGGAAGCTCCATCCTCTGCTCACACTATGAAAAAGTGTTGGCACAGAGCACAGGGAGGGGGATGTGCGAGCTCCCTGGCTGTTTTCCTACCTGAATATATATGAGATAATCAAACACTTAATATTAATTACTAAAAAACACCAAATTATTAATAATAATAATAATAATGTGGCAGCTGCTGCAGACGCTCTAAATTCTCCATTACTACAAAACTATTATGTCAAAACTAGACACACGCATTGCTTTCTTATGATTTAATTTTATGTTCAAGGAGCCTATAAGATATAGCTGTATGAGCCCAAGAGAAAATGGAGTCTTTCATTGAGGTTGATACTTATTATTGAGCCAACACAGAAAAAAAGTTACCTCAACATTCAGGGCCTCATCTGAAAATGAGACAGCTGAGGTCCCAAATGCTTATATAACTTTACATCTTTTTCTATTTTGGCTAAAAAAAAGGAATCAGCCTCAACTAAAGACTCCAAGGAGGCTATGTATTTAGGACATCTGTAAGCTATTAATCATTATTAATCATTTAATAATGTTTTACATAAGTGTGTTGATATACCGTATATATATATATATATATATATATATATATATGTCGATAGATAGATAGATAGATGGATATCTTAAGATAGGCATTTTATTATTCGAAATAACATTTTACATTAACATCTTTAACAATAACGTTTATGTCAAAAATAAAAGAATTAAAATACTAACCATAGAAAGGGTAATAACAGATGATTATGTTTATATATGTAGTTGAGGGTGTAACTAATTCATAGATAATACTTGGACATTGTAGTAAAAATGATGGGTCATAGACATTTTATTAAGACTGCATTTCTGCTGCTAGTCATGCTCTCCTGGCCTCGGTGCCACAGTTGTAGCATCATTGGAAGTATCTCAAGACGAGGCTGTGACAATGATAAATTACAGACTTATTTTACATTCGCCAATTGCCCAGTTTCTTGGCTGTTCTGCATGTTGGTTTAAAGATTGCTTACAGTGTCTCTTGAGAACATATGTTATTAGGTAGTTTGTCATTGAGGGACACTTCTTGTGTTTGCTTAATGCAAAAGCACTGTTAGGGAAAGTATTCACCTATGTACGAATACATTTTTATCGAAATCTTTAACATCCCGCTTAACTCCACAAAGCAGACGAGATGGTGCAAAAATATTCATGGTTACACTAGAGACAAGCATTGTACATAAGAAATAGATAGATGTCTCTCCACTTATGAGCCCCTCTACATGGTCCTCAAGTACTCCAACCTCAGGCGTTCTATATTGTCCACTCCCAACTCTCAGTAGAATGTTATTAGTCAAAGCATTACCCTCAATATATCTCAAAACTATTTCCCCTTTTCCTTTTGCTGATTATTAGGGCAAGTGTGCACTTTACAAAAATAAGCTTGGTGGGTATGATACAGTGAACTAAAAAATATATTAAGTGCAAAGGTACAGATATATTTAAGTAAAAAATCCTATTCACATATATTCTGAATGCATGTAGTTTATTATATAATAATAATAATAATAATAATAATAATAATTATTATTATTCTTTTACTTATTAAGCACAATTTAAATTTAAAATGAATATACATTAATACATACAGACACATCAGGAGTTACGAACTCTGCCCATAAGCTTCTAGCCTTATGGTACATTTGCACAAAGTTCCTGGCAGGAATGATGGGTTTTGAGGGCCACACTCATGAATTTACAATCTAAGTGAGTAGTATGGTTAATTGAAACAAAAGGCACTTTAAAAATGTCTCATGTTTTTTTAAATACATTGTCAAGGTACACTAGCTCTTGTTCGAAATGTTACCAAAATATTTTTGTAGCTTTTTGCATTGTAAAACCCTCTCCTGAAATAGTTACTGAGAAGATTGCTGCTCTAACAATCAGTAATATTCAAATAAGAATATGAGGTACTTATAAAATGTAAATAAATACTTCATATCATTTTGGTGTCCCTTAAGAGTGCAATCTTTACAAATATTCTGTCATAAAAGCAGCACATAATGGACACCACTTGCAATTTTATTTCTTAGTTTAAATGTTATTACTGAAAGGGTTAACACATGTGTCACGTTTGTTAAGAAATCATTACTAGTAAGACAGATTTTCAATAGCAATATGACCTCTGTCTGGTCTGTCTGGTTATACATAAATTATAGGGTATTTATTTGAATTATAGATAGCACACGAACTGGATGGAGAAATGAGTAGGGGTTAAAGTGAAGATGACTTGAGGAATGTCACAGGTTTTTCTGCAGGGGTAATAGCAGGGCAACACGAGACAGCTGTGCTTACACATTAAACTGACAGTTACATGGGTCACGGATTAAATGCACTTGTATACCGCATGATGAAACGTAGCTGATAATAGAAAAATAAATGTACATGATGTCACATGAGAATCAAAGATCTATAATGAAACACTATAAACATATCATTATGGATTAAATCTGTTATGCTACAGAGCAGCTGTTTTTAAAGTACTTATATATAGAGCTCATCCGTAGACCACCGTTAACTAGATGATTGGTCCTCAAAAGAAGAGAAGAGATAAGGCCCACAGTAAGACACTTGTGAATTAAGAAAGTGTGGATGTCATTAAAGTAGTAGTTACTTTACCTATCCATTTCAAAACCAAACTGCAGCATAGAAGTGTTTGTCAGCCTTATGTCACAGGGAACTAACTGATGCATTTTGTCACGGTCAATTTGATGTTTAAAGGCTGCTGACAATAGATTGGGACTGTTATTTTATGTAACATTTATAATGCCCTCATTTGGAGCACAACATGTAATTAATACATTCGGGATAAAAAAGCCTGAAAATATCGGGACTGCCCCACGAAAAAAAACGCTACTATTGGGTGGTATGTTGTAAACCAATTGTATTCCCATATATTTTGTTAAATGTGATTATCTTTACTATTATGTATTGTTTGTTGATGTATGTAGTACTTTATATACCACTATCGTATTTTTCATCTCCCCATTTCCCCTCATTCTCATTATTTCCCCCTTATCTCTATCTCTTCCATTTCTCTCTCCTCCTCATCATCTCTCTCCTAATATCCCTCTTTATCTCTCCACATGTTTACTGCCAATCTCTCTTCTTTCTCACCATCTCTTACCTTACTTACCAACCAGCCCTACTCCTTCAATGGCAAGTAGTCCAGTCCGCCTTTGGAGAGAGCTGACAGGGTGGCGGACACCACAAATTGTGGTGGTAGACACCAAATTGGGCATACCAGGAATGACTGGTTTGGGGGCAGCTGCCCGTTTTGCCCCAACTTCTTCTATATTGTTAACTCATTTGAGGAGGGCCATCCTTACCTCTTGTTTCTGTAAGTCAAATTGTTATGTTATGTGTCTTGTTTACACATTGTACATCACTGTGGAAAATGATGGTGCTATATAAAACAATAAATAATAAATATAAATAATTATAAGCATGTGTAGCAAATAAGTGCTTAGCTTGTAAGAATAAGTTACCATCAAGGTGTGGAATCTAATACATAACAAAAGGATATAGACTGGGAAAACCTGGAATCTGCAGTGCGATGTTTTGTAGCCTAGGCCGACTAGGCCTAGGGAGAAAGGTTCTGGGGCAAACAGGCCCCCAGTTGCGCCAGTGCTGCCAGTTACAAGGGAAATCGCTGATATTCACAACTGGCCCATTTACACTATGGAAGAAGGACCAGTGTGCATTTACGTTACAGAGAGCTGGGATATAACATCATATCCCCATGAGGACAGCAGACATGGAGGAGGAGGCTGGGGGAACTGTCCTGGGTTAGGCTCAAGGCAGCATCAAAGATAAATGCATTACTTGTTGATCTTCACAGTTTTTGATTTGTATGTCTTTACTAAATCAGGAATGATTAAAGAAAAAAAAACCCAAGCAGGACAGAAACAGTATGTAGGCAGTAAAATGGTTGGGCAAATCAAAGTTTTGTTTAGTTAGTGGACAACCTTTGGTGTAGAAACCAGAGTCTGATTAGTGTCAGACAGGGAAATCAAAGACGGTAGAAGACAAATCAAGAGAGGCAGACACAGGGTAGAGAACAAAACAGTGGAACTAGATGCAGATGCGTCGACAGTTGATTTTTCCACTACACATAATGTGTAATAGAAGGTTCTTTGAGGTGCAGCTATTTTATTGTGCATGTTTGTATAATAAAATAATATTGTAGCGATTTGGGATGCATGAAAGCAACATTTTTAAGTTTCCAATGATGTATATAATTGTACTGTGTTAGCAAACTTGATAAAGATGACTCCTTTATTGTCTCAAATGCAATAGATTTTAAGCTTTGATACCGAATGCAAAGTTTGCGTTTGTTCTGTGTTTTTTTCTTTAGTGAAGAGTGATTTAACAGTGGGGACATTTTATTATTATATTGCATTTTGAACAACCCATCAATAGAAAGCTGTTTGTTTTGTCTAGGCAATATCACCTTTTTTTACGTGGCCATCCAATGTTTTATGATATATGTAATGACATAAGCAGTTAGAAATGTGGTCTTTTAAATCTACACCGAGGTCCATCATACCTCCACATGGAAAGAAAACTTATAGTTTAACCTATAATAAAAGCAAACCGTCCTTCCTGACATCCCACCCTGGATGCACAGGACATGGCACTGAGTGAATTATTCCTCTGGTGGGACTGATGAATCTGTGGAAAGGGTCATCAATACAAAGCTTTCCTTTAAAATGTAAATATAATATTACATTAATAAAATATGGGCTTTTCTATCTGTAGATTTGGAAATAGGGGCACAAGGTCATTTTGTCATTTTGTTACATTGTCTGACATGTTTTTTTTTATGCCTGCTACCCTATACAGAGTTTGAGTAGAGCACAAGGTGTAATAATATGAGCTAGAATGACAAGCCATTGTCACTAGCTGGATAACCCAAGGTCCAATAAGCAATGATTGCAATGTACAGTAGATGATTATTGTTTAACTTATACACTGTAAAATATTGTATAGATAGGGACGCTCATTTTAGTACGTTTAGTGCGTTTTTGTGTATTTTTTTGAAATGGTAGTTAAACAATCATTTGAATTTTTATACATTATTTTTGTTTGTTCAATTCTAAACATAAGTTTTGCGTAATTTTACCCAACTGCTAAATAGGAAAGACAGTACTGTTTCATTGTAATGATACCGTAGGGAGATCAAGGGGAAAAAGACAGATGGCACCATAAATTAATATAATTGCCCAGAGAGTTCTAAAAATGAGTTGGGGGAGCCCAATTGAAAAGTTTAAGATATGTATGTACTATTTATTAAAAGAAAAAAATATTTCCATGTCCAATGTAAGAGTCTGCTACATTTCAGAGTGAATTTAAGGGCTAAAATAAAATGAAAATGTAATTTTAGTAGTTCTTGACATTCTGAAAAATGCACACTTAAGAGTAGGTCTCCCCAAATAAGTCCAGCAAATAAGACAGCATATGGTTCCCTGAAGAAATAGGGCAATTTTTCCAACTTCAACAAATAAATCTAGATTTAAAAGTAAGCTAAGGATGTGCTATATTGTTTTTCTGTCAGATTGATTGTGGAGGCCCAAAACCTTCTGAAGATAAGTACAGTGTATGTTATATATCTCGGCTTGCAGTGGGGTTGAGAGAGGTCACTTAAAAAAAGCATATCCTGCAAGTGTTCCCACCATAACAATTCCATGGAAAGCCTGGTTCTTTTCCGTATTATTTAGACATGTCTAGCTGAGGAATATTTAGAGAGGAAAGTAGCCTGCTTGCACATTAGTAAGAGAGAGATGAGCCACGACATATGGAGCATTTCATCAATAAATCATGAATAACTGCCCTATTCTAAAATCAATGTGACTTCATGACCACTAGTAAAATCAGAAGATTGAATTGATCATTTTTTACATTAAATTGCGATCTGGCACTTCTTCTGACTATCGACATGCAGGAAAGTAAATATTTTAATCGGTCATTTATTCCCCTTTCTAAGAGCCAATGGGGCTAAACCCCCCAAACATTTTGTTTTTTTCCACTGTTTTGCCCCACTAGGGCTTTGGTTACCTTTGTTTGACCCCATTCATTAATCTACTCTTTTCTACCTTACTCCATACTTATTACTCTTCTAAAGACCAGGACACTCTAATCACCTAGTTATCTTACAATATACCTCGGCATTGTCTCTATGTTCTTATTCACTCTGCGCCAATATTAGTAAGATATAGTTACAATAGACAGCTATGGTTTGACACTATTGTATTTATTTTTACTCTTGTCAAGCATCCTTGCAAAATCCCTTGATAGAACCATATAAAGGAGTTGGTGGATGCATGGGAACTTTCCTGTTCAACGCAACATGGTTTTCTAAAGAGCGTGTACTTATAATATGTGCATTTATCTTTTGTTACTATTAGTAAAACCCTGATGGAAAATCATAGTTACTTTTAACACATGTTTTATTTTATTTTCTGTTGTGCTGGTGTGTTTTCAGCTTTGAAGCCCAGTAATATAATGACTTTTGCAAATATGCCTGTAAAGGAGTTGTCCTGATATATTGTCAAGGTGGTAGAGAAAGAAAACGTTACAAACCAAAGAGCCACACGTATTAAAATAAACAATACTCCCATACATCACATTTGTATATTTTTTTGCCCATACTGTTATTTTGTCATACTGTCCTTAGTTAACCTAATGTATGAATGTTTAATCAAGTGAATTAATGACTAAGAAGAAGAGATTTATTTTAAAGGTTACAGGATGTATGTGGTGAAATACTGAATACATTACAAAATATTAATACCCGTCTGCAGGATTATTACTTTAAAGTTTGCCTACTAAACCTGATGCAGCTTAAATGATATAGTACACTGTATTGTCTATAATGGCACCATGTATGTGAAAGGTATGTATTATAGGTTGCCACCTTCCATTTCATTGAATTCTACACTTTTAGAGCGATTTACTATTTCACCAAGTAAACTCTGTCACCTGTAAACTGTTGAAACTGAACTCACAAGTTGTGTTGGGTGAGTTATTTTAAGCTTTGCAGCTCACAAAAATGCTTCCTCCACTTAACTGGTTCCGAGCTAGAAATGGGTCACTACAAGTGTTTCCTATGAGAAAGCTAAATTGACCCTTCAAAACTGTTATGGATTAGTTAATTCTATAAATTATATTTTAATCTGTTTTGCATTAGTTGAATTAAAAATCAAATTCACAAACCAAGTGTGGTACTGAAAGGATTCCCCACTCCAAATCATGGAACTGATTTAATGCATGGGTACACAGCCATACCGGTCCAAGGGACCTCTGGGGTCCAGAAAGCTAATGTGCCCAATAGGTGACATTTAGGTGGTATATTTGTAACTGGAAAGCCGGCTGCGGCTCACATGGTCTTTATCAGAAATGTTTAGATAAGAGCAGGCTGATCCAGTTGACCTTCTTCTCTACCCCAGCTAAGAGAGCTGGTCTTCGACAAACACTGCTAGACTTTTTTTGGTTCTGCTACAAAAAGTTTGTGGCACGTTTGAAAGTAAGGATCCAACCCCAACTTTAGAGAGCAACTTATATGTTTAGTTTTAATGTCCTGAAAGAGCAAGGATTTATTTTATAAAAATGTTAAACAAATAAAACCATCTGAGATGGATCTGCCATCTTTTTATTGTATGGTTGTAAGGATCCTTGGCAAAAACCCTTGCATCCTAAAAAGGACATTTAGTTACACACACTGCTGATCTTTTCTTTTTTAGTATGACTTTTTTTATGATTTATAATGACCCGGAGCACAAACGTGATCCATTCTAACTAAAGACCTTGACTACTAGCTCCTATTCCTCTGTGTAGGAAGAACTTGTCAAACTAACCGAAGGGAGGAGCAGTAGATATTGCTTAGATTTCAGTGAAGCATTTGCCACTATCCCTTATAAAAGACTGTTAAATAAATTGCAATGTTTGGGTTTGGATGTTAAAATAGTTCAATTGATAAGACAATGGTTGAGTAGACAGAAGGTTGTAGTTAATGGCGTATATTCAGCGAAAGGTCTTTAAGTAGTAGTCTTTAATAGTAAGGTTTTTACTATTAGGGTACTTCAAGGATATGTATTGGGACCAATACTTTTTATTAGTGATATTACGCAAGGTTTTAATGGTAAGACATGTCTTTTTTTGCACAAGATGCAAAGGTCTGGAACTGAGTAGACATTCCTAGAAGAAGGCACATTGCAAGAGATTTAAGTAAATTTAAAGAATGATTGAGAGTATGGCAGCTGCAGTTTGGTACATTTTTTTAAAAAAATTTGAATTTGGGATGTAATAATCCCGAGGCAGAATATAGCATTCAGGGCACTAATAAAAGCAAACAGAAGGCTGGGTTGTATAACCAGGACTGATTAAGGTCTGAGTCAGGAAAAATGGGCAGACTAGCTTGGCTGAATGTTTCTTACCTACCATCAAATTCCATATTTCTACATAGGGAAATGCGTGTATATTGATATATAGTAATATATAAAATATGATAATGGATTGTATAATAATGATAATGGAATTCCTACTTCATTACATCTGGGTACTGTGTTATGTTCAAAATACACAACTGATTCACTAACTGGAACTCGGGAGTATCAATATCAGAATACTTAAATTGATACTTATATCAAAGTAATATGTGGATAACAAAATATGCTTCAGGTAAAGCAGAAAACTGCATACAATTGCAGCACATGTTGCTGAAAAAATTATATATATAAATATATATAAGTCACAATGAGCCCACGAGATTCTGTAAATAGAATATATAAATACAAATGTACTGTATCCAGAACAACATGGTTCTTTGGGGATTCATATTCGGTGTGTGCTTGTATTTGGGATGTGTTTTAGGTAGCTTTCTTTGCTTTGCTTGATTAATAATACTAGCGTAATTGTATTGTCAAGTTCCACCTGTTTTTCAAACTTACATAAATTAAATACTTGGCGTGCCTGCAAAAGCATATTGCAAACGGCCTCTGAGGACAGTAAATCAGGGACTAAAATAGTGGAAATGGCTCGTTACATGATGTTGCTAAGGTTTATGTTAATATAATAATAATAATATATATTTTTATACCAGTCTAAATTGGTCTGAGCTCAGCCAACAATTTTTAACTTAGCAGTGCTTGCACGTTTTAAGGTGAACATAATTAAAAATACATTGAGTTTTTTTCTGTTGGTACTTCTTTGGACATACCAGTTCAAAAAGTATTTAATTTTCACATTTGTAAGTATTTCCATTTTTTGCACTTAATAATTGACATATATTTTTTGTTCTGTCCTCTCCTTCGTTTTAAATTTGCCCTCAGAACTGAAGTAGGCCACCTGGAGCTCGCCATCTCCATAGCTTTATAAGGAGGTGAGACTAATGCCAGATAGACTTTAGTTTGTGGGTAGAGGGAGAAGTCTAAAGAAGAAACTTAGTCCAGAAAAAACAGTGCTTTACTCGAAGGGTTCCCAAGTATGGCCATGAGAGTGATTTCATATTGTAACAACGAACATATGAACATTAATCTCCTGATTATTGCTACATGTGTTAAAATATGTGCACAGATTGTTGTATTTTTATATTTACATCAGAACCACTTCATGATATCCATTAACCAAATGCACGGACAAAGCTTGGTAGAATTTTAATGAACATGACAAATGTGTGTAAGTTGTATAGCATAGAACTTGGCAGCCACTGAGTCTGTAACTTATAGAAAAGGGCAAGATGTTGACTAGACCTTTCGATTACTCCATAATAATGTTGTTCTGCTTTTACTTTAAGGATGGGGAGGTCCAATTGAATTTATATCTCCATCAGTGTGATCTCAGCTGACAGAGAGATTTCTTGCAAATAGCTTGTTTTTGTGGCAAGTGAAGGCATCTAGAAGCTTAAAAAGAAGCAAGTCTAATACATCTAGTGCAACCAGTTTGTTTAGGGCTTGCTAGGCTATCTAGTCTCTATAAGCTTCAAAAGGGCAGGTAGTGAGCAGAGAGGCCAGAATAATGCAGATGTCACGTTGCCGAGACCTACTATCCTTAGGCAAGCTGCTGCCAGCCAGTGCTTAGTTCCCAGCTGCCTGGCCCTGTTGGGGTGATACTACAGGAGGCGCGCCTGTGACACGCAGCAAGGGATGGGGTAGACCAGGCACTGTTTGAATTCGTTTTGAGCTGTTATTAATCCTTGGCTGACTACCCTCTTGTCCAGTGATTCTGTATCTAATTGTCGTACCTGTGCACCGTACATGGCTTGTCTGACTATCTGCTTCGTGAAACTGACCTTGGCTTATATGATTACCCGTTTTGTGTACCAAACCTGACTGTGCGGACAAAGTCACAAGAAGCTGCAGACGAAGAAAAAAGACAGAAGACAGAAGAACAAGAAGATGCAATAGGCAGAGCTGAGCAGCAAGGAGGCAGAGACACCGAAACCGTCGACGGAGAAGGTAGGGATACATTCAGAAAGAGGTAGTGAATGAGAGCGTAAGACAACATGAATGTGAGTGTATGAGAGAGAAGGTGAGTGTGTGTAAAAGAGCATGAGAGCGTGGCTGAGGGTCAGTCACAATGTTTCCGAATGTAAAATACTCTCCAATTTTAATTTGTACCAAAAGTCCATTTTAAAATTATTTGTGGAGGTAGATAAGACCTACCATTATATATGCATCTTTTCTGTGAAACTTATATAGCTAGTGCTCAAGAAACAAGGATTTTAGTTGTGTTAATAAACACACTTAAATTTTGGGTTTGCTTAATGGTCATGTTTCTTTACTCTAGAAGACTATAAGAGGTTTGAGGAATATTATGATGCTATATACCGTATTTGCTCAATTATAAGACAAGGTTTTTTTCAGAGCAACTGCTCTGAAAAATACCCCTCGTCTTATAATCGAGGTCGTCTTCTAAACAGACCTCAAAAAAATGTCCGCTGGGGCCAGGGTGCTTACCAGTGCTTTGGTCGCGAGCAGCGTCTCTTCTAGCAGCAGGAGAACAGAAAAGTAGCAGAGTGTCACATAATTCTGCCTCCCCCCTCCTTCCTCTGGGGGCGGGGCTAGAGAAGTTGCTCGCACAGCCGGGCCCCTGCAGAAGTCTTCGAGTGAGAGATATGCAGTTCAGGTAAGGGGGTGGGGGAGGGTTTTTGTGATTAATGTGTGAAGTATGTGTGATTAATGGAATGAATGAGTATTTAAATGTTTGTGCATGAGTGTGTGTGATAGCATGGATGTGTAAGGGGGTGGTGGTGGTAGCATGGCATAGGGAGGCTGTACTCACACTCCTATCATGCCCAGGTTCCAGCATGTACTGGCTGCCTTGGCTTGATAGGAGTGTGATTGCTGTTAGCAGTTATATATATATATATATATATACCTCCAGAAATGCCTTTTAACCCCCTATATGCCACTCTGCCCCATGATATGCCTTTTAACCCCCTATATGCCACTGTGGCATATAGGGGGTTAAAAGGCATATCATGGGGCAGAGTGGCATATAGGAGGGTATAAGACATTTCTGGAGGCAGAGTGGCATATAGAGGGTTAAAAGGCACATCATGGGGCAGAGTGGCAAATAGGGGGTATAAGGCATTTCTTGGGGCAGAGTGGCAACCCTGGGGGCAGATGTGCATAACTGGGGGGGCAGGTTTGCAAATAAAAGGAAATAAAAATCTATATATTTTTCTCAATCATAGCTTTTATTAAATATGAAAAAATTGTTTACATGAATTAATATTTACTAGTAAAACTTTTTTTCCTATAGGGTAGTCTTATATTCAGGCTTTTTGTTTTTTTCCTAAATTAATATTTAGATTTTGGGGGGTCGTCTTATAATCAGGGTCGTCTTATAATCGAGCAAATACGGTAAATCAATAAATAAGAATAAAGCCTCTAAGGGACATTTTGTCACTATATACCTGTGTATATATATATATATATATATATATATATATATATATATATATATATATATATAAAAGCACTAATATGGAAGCTGATTAGTTGTCTTGTTTTTTTTATGAATGAAAAATGATGGTGATTTTCTTTTGTTTCTTATTTCCATCAGAATACCCTCGCCTTCCCTATTTATTTGACATTTATAAAGAGTTATAAGGTTCTTGGGGACTTCATTTGTAATGTTCTGGAATTACCATGCCTAATATATCTCTGTCTTCCCACCAATAACTTCTGCTGGAAGCTTTAAATTAAACAGTACGACTTCTAAACACATCTGTCTGCATCTAACTGCATAGCAGGCCGTACAACATTAACACATCCAGAGAAAAGGTTTCAAGAACAGCTAAGGTATCAAGGGACAGCTTTACTCTGACCCTCCTGATAGACAAAAGACTCCAAAATGCCAAAATCATTGTGCAATATGGACAGCCAGCTGCACAGTGCTGTTTCAAACATTTAATAATAACTTGAAAAAGTCTTTTTCTATTAACAATTCGAATGATATAGAAATTGCAGGGCCTGTCCAAGTTGTATACCACATTACCACAAGTTCCTTGGAAGAAGAATTATTTCATATCTGGTAATAGGTTGTAATTTGAATGAGTGTGGTCTGTGTCTGTGAATTCACAATATAACAAACTATTTCTAACAGCTGTTACTACTGTGGATTTTTTACCAGATGATACAACGTGAATGAACTCTGTGGAACAGGCGATACATTAACTGAGTGCACGAAAATGTAAAGCAGGCTATCACAACCTAGTGTTAGTAAATTAATTGTGCATTTTGGAGGCCAAACTGTATAATTGTTTGAGATAATTCGCTTAGATGTTTACCTAGATGCGTATCCATATTACACCATTATCTATTTTTTTGTCTTCTCCATTATCATCATCCTTCCTTTACAACAGCTGTCTGACTGTCAACAACAAACAGCAACTTATTTGAATTCATGGGGAGGTATAAGAATAAAATCATGAGAAGACAATGTTTGGATTGCTGCCCCTTAATATATACACGTAGGTGGTTTTCCTTTACATTATGTGACCCCGAGGTGAAACCAAGGCTCCTCGCACAGTGAGAGAGAAGCTGCAGGAGCAGTGATAGGTAAGAGGGGGCGGGAATGTATGTTTGTTTCAGTGGCGGAACTACCGGGGTCGCGACTGCGACCGGGCCCTGGAGTTCTGCCAGTCAGGGGGGCCCAAGGGGTGCCGAGTGGTTGCTGAAAACGACCTCTCGGGGGAATCCAGGATGCCTCTGCTCCCAGCCACTGCCGCTGCTGCCTCCGTCGCCGCCGCCATCTCGGGTGCCGTCTCGGGTGCCGGCGCTTCACGCAGAGCGCCGGGATTTGACGTCAAATGCCGGCGTTCAGCAGTGAAGCGCCGGCACCCGAGACAAACGCCTCACACTCCCAACACAGGAGTTGACGGTAAGTGACCTACAAAGGGGGTGTAGGGAGGGAGTGGGTAGATCGTGAGAAGGGGGAGGGAGAGGGTAGATCGTGAGAAGGGGGTAGGGAGGGAGAGGGTAGATCGTGAGAAGGTGGGTTAGGGAGGGAGAGGGGAGATCGTGAGAAAGGGATAGATGGGTTGGGGGGCCCTTAACAGATTCTCGCACCGGGGCCCTGAGGTTTCTAGTTACGCCCCTGGTTTGTTTGTATGTATGTATGATTGTTAGCATAGATGTGTAATTGTGTGTGTGAGACCATGAATGTCTAAGTGCGTGAACATGGATGTGTAATTGTGTGTGTGATCATCGATGTGTAATTGTGTGTGTGAGCATGGATGTGTAATTGTGTGTGTGGGCATGCATGTTTAATTGTGTGTGAGAGTATGTATGTATAATTGTATGTGTGTGAGCATGCATCTGAAATTGTGTGTGTGTGTGCGATCATGCATGTGTACTTGTGTGTGAATGTATGTGTTAGCGAGTATGATTAAGTGTGTGTAATTTATGTAAGTGTGTCTGCATATATGTACCAGAGTGTATATTGGAAGGGGCAAGGGGCAAAGAAGGCACAGACAAGTTGTTTGTGGGCAACGATAGCAATACCAGCTGTTGTGGGGGCGGGCCAATTTTTGCACCAGGGCCCTGTGGTTTCTAATTACGCCCCTAAATGTAGGATATGGGAAAACTGACATTTCTGCCTAAGGATAACCAAGCACAATACTGATGGTTTGAATATTCAAAGCTTGGATTTTATGGATAGAAAAAAAAATACGTATAAAACAACAAAAGCAGTGCAATTTTGTGTGCCTTTACTGTAAAAAACATTTGTCTTATTATATTTGAAATGGCTGGTATTTATAACTGTAATCTAAAATCTCAGTAACCAAATGCATCGGACTATTAAAACTGTCTGTACATGTTCATGTGTATGTATATGTTGTTTGAGAATTAAAACCGTATACACCTAGGATAAAGAGATTGTAAGGGTCAAACTCAATGTCCAAGTAATAAAGCAAGAGGAACATTTTGTATTTCTATTTATTTTCAACACAAATGTTTGATTCATTGTAATAATCTTGGCCATTTTAGTCAATACTGGATTCTTGGATTTATCAAGCAACACCTCCAAGAAAGTCTCTTTAGTTGTTTTATCAACTGGCAATGAGCCTAAAAATGTTCTTTGATCCAATTGCACTCAAGCAAAAACATAATATAATAATAATTATTCAATTGTTTAACATTGGTTACTTTGGAAACAAAGTCAAGTGTTACTGACTAACTATCTTATATATATATATATATATATATATATAAAATCATATATATAAAATCAATCTTATAATAATTGTATTATTCCTGCTATCCTACTACATAATGCCTTATTTTTAAATATAACATGTTTTCTGATTACACTAGTCAAAACTAATATGATTAGAGTTTGTTTAAGTTCAGACTTCTGCATTTTAAATATGTGGTTCTTGGAAGCACCATTGCTTCATTAAACATTTGCCAAAAATGTGTACTGTTGCTATCAGCAGAACTTGTGGTTCCAATGATTGTAGTGTTGCCTCTAGAGAGATGACAACCAAAAATAAAATATGAATATTTCATAGTAACTGTAAATTATGAAGTCTGAAATTGTAAGTAATTGTATATACTGTCATCATTGTGGATCTTCACATGCCATGGACTGCTTTTAAAAGAAGATCCATAAAACTGTTGAGGGTATCCAACATGTCGGCATGTCTAGGATGGTGCGTGAAATGAGTAGGCGGGATCACACCATTGCCAATGTGGTCCTTCCTATATGTTTAATCTACAGCCAATTACCTTGACATCCAGAACTCAGCAGATGTAGTAATTATCATTTTCACCATAGGGCTACCTTAATTCATGTACATATTTCTTTGTTTACTTATTGTTTCTGTACATGTGTAACCTCATTGTATTGTTCTACATACTCTCTTGGCACTACATAAATATAATGTAGTAAAAAATTAAATAAATAATCATTTGTAGAGATAGTAAAACACAAGGACTATACCCTAGGGCACTACACGGTGATGTCAAAACTCAGTGAGTTTAAGTAAAATACGTCATAAATATTTACTATTTTAAAGAAGTTACAACACTCAGAATAAGATGTGTTTTCCAGCGCTAAGCAATTAAATAACTATTATATATCATTATGTCTTTATATATAAAGTCAAAGTTGACACCTTTAATTTGTACACCATAGAAGATGAAGTTACAAAAGGTTTCCAGACCTCATAGGTGACTTCTTCAGATGGAAGAGTTAGGACCAGGATGTATGGATAGTCAATGCAGCACAGCACATAATAGAGTTGTGGCCATTGCTCAGATTATTATGGAGAGGCAAAAGGGAAAGGGTGAAGCAATGGAGAGAGTAGTCAGAGCCAGCCACAAGGTTTTGGATGAGAAGCATTTGCTACCTTAAGAGGGTGGATCTGGGACACACACTCAGCAGGGCAGGTAGGTTCTCTGGTACACATCATTGAAAGCATCATAAAGCATGAAATATTAAGGACTGTAAAGGGCAAGTGTGTGGCTTACTGCTGTCAATTGTTTACTTTATCATAGTGAAGATGGTGACTGTGCTCCATTGTAAGGCCACAGAGGACACCAAGTCCCCAATCTTCTTCTTCTTGGGCTACCCCACCCCTTAGTCCTTTCCTTCTCTTTCTGGAAAAATCAAGGAAGAGCCAGATCTTCTTGGCTACTGAAGTCTTTTAAGGGACTTGGGAGCCAAAAAGTCAACCCATGTTTCCCACCAAATGACCAATGGGACCCGGCACCACTGCGGCATTTCCAGTGAGTGCAAGTTCAATGAATAATAGTTCAATAATGAAAAAGAGAGATGAGGTGACTATAAAAAGACTGTCATGTAGAAGAAGGCAAACGTTGCAAGGCATGAGACGTACAGGTGGAGCGTCCCTCACTGAAATCTCGCTCAATGGTGAAAGGATCTGCTCCAGCCAGATATTCATTGTCACCACAATCAGTGGTTTTCCTGGAGAATAACACACAGGAGATGCATCAACCCTTCTTTGTCCTGGTAAGTAACACTTCTTTCCACCTCATTTAGGCAGGCATTCACATTGTTTGATTCATTCTAAAAGGTTTTATGAGGATTAGCTTAAAATGACTTCTACAAGTCATTTAAAATATTTGTAGTTTTCTTTTTAAGCTTTACTGTTCCTTTAACTTTCTAGATGTGAGCTACTGTCTCACTCACAGAGCTGCTTAAATCATTAGAGCCCACACTTAAGAAAACATTGACAATTTCTGCTTAAGTGATTCTGCACAAAACTATTCTTTGCATGCACAGTAGCAATTATGGGCTGGTTTCTGTCATATTTGATAAAAATAGATTTCGTTATTTCATATTTAAATAGACGTAAAAAAACAAAATAAAAAAATCAAATTTCAGCTCTTTAAGTCTCAAGATATTTTACTCCAATTTTTTTCAAACTTGACAAATATACACTGACTCAACAAAACTGTCACAATGTATCTGTCCATCATTTACAGTGGAGACAGCTGATATGTATTTTTAAGTGATTGATATTTATGTATTTCACAAATTGTTATGTAAATAAAATCTTGACTGGGAGCTTCAGATTCAAACATCTCTCTCCTTACCACAGATAGGACCTTACCCAGATAAGTCAAACGCATTCTCAAACCAGTATACTGTAGACATTACTAATGATCATTTTCAATAATTTTCGGCCTATATGCCAAGTCTCTCCTCAGGATGTTAACAGACATGTATCCTCTCGCCAATCTTTGTTCTCTATGGTGGTCAGTCAACATATTCATAACTGGGAACTTCCCAAGGTAGTCTACCTGGAGCTCTCCCTCTTCTGAGCGAGTGACTTAATGTATCGACAGGACTAGCTTCACAGAGCCTTTAGTGGGAGAGAAGTGGGTGGGGAGCAGGGGAAAGTTGAAAGGGAGTAGGCAGAACATAAGAAGGGAATGGGCATGGCTCCTCTGCCCAGAGAAAGATGAAACTGGCCTGGGGAAGGATGGAAACTAGAGAGTTCTGAGGTTTGAACGTATGGCTTTTATGGGTTTAAAAATGCAATGTTCCAAGGCAATCTGAACATTCCACTCAATACTATTATTAACTTACATGTACCATTTTGATTTTATTGAAAAGGCAAGCCCATGTTTATTTAGGCTGGATTAGGGGGTAGACTGATTACACAGTAACGTCTATGGAGACTTAGTTTGAGTAGTGGATCTTGCTCAGTAGGTCAATGTCAATGTTCGTATAGACTTTTGCTCCTCACTCATTTTTAGGAAATATCTGATAAAGGTTGGATTTATGTGTCCGAGGCCCCTGGTTAAAAAAAAATAATAACACAATTCAAAAGAATACAAATAAGTGATTGTAGAGGGGACATAGATAACAATTGTGTATTACATGATAGGAATATAACTAATAGGAAATAACTTTGAAGCCAGAACATGCTTTGTGTAGTAATTTTGGAATCTGTTTTAATAGGAAAGGTAAAAGTGCTGTCAGTTTATTGAGGAATATATAATAACATTTTGTAAAAAAAAATTACCACATTACATCATTTTATAATGCATTTCTCCTAAGGACATCTTAAATGTAAAACTGTATAGAATATTTTCATTTTGTTTACTTAGAAATGCAATTAATATAATAAAACAAAAGTTCTTAGCTGCTATGCTTTTGCTTTTATTTATTTTTTATATGGCAGCAATTTTATAAGGCTCATGCTTCCCAGCAGATGTTTTTGATATTAAGTGGAATGAGAGAAAGTCTGGCCTTTTTGTACACGATGTGGTAGTTTTTATCATAACAAGTCAGTTTGTTATTCTTTTCACTTCGGAGTGTATTTTTTTTTTTTACTCCTTCAGATGTGAGTATCACCAAACAGTCTCCCAATGTGGTGATTTGCATACTTGGAACATAATTAGTTAATATGTTTTTATTTAGTAAACTGTTGCTATAACCAGAGTGAATTTAGAAAGCTATTATTTTGTAATACATACAAAATGCCTATATAATTGTTTTTTTATTTTATGGCAATGGCTTCCCTTTGGCACCAAGCATCACTTACAAGTCCACAGCATTTAAAACGCTGCAAAACTACGCACATATCCACAATCTTAGCTTTAATTTACGGGCCACGTTCAAATCACTTAACTTGTATCTTTACCCTGATTTACAGTGTTATCCACGTACCTGGAAAATCTTCGATCTGTCCCAGTGGCTCCAGGTATGGATTCGCATTGCAGGATTCCAGGGCAGGGTATGAAACTCTAGGCAAAAGTTCCAATCAATCCCTGATCTGTTCATTTTACACTTGCCCAGAAATGCCCGTTTGACAAGAATTGGCTACAAGGAAGAATTAGTTATCTGGGTGGAATAGACAGCTGAGTCAACTTTTATTCAATTTTGAACCAGTTGCAGTTACAGTTGCAGTTACAGTTGCAGTCGGTTGCATTGTCCAAGTTTAAAGATGCAAATATGTCATTAAGTGGTTAAAAAAAATTGCACCGAAAAGTGCTTTTACCCCTATTTTTTTCTAATAATAGTAGACAAGCAGTAAGAAGCACTTAAGTACATATTATTAAATAATGTACTGTAGTATACATGGAGAAAATGGCATAGGGCAAAGAATGACAAATGTGTCATTTTTCTTTACAGGCTATTAAATATACTACCATGAAATGTAAAGCTGTAAACCTCTTTTCCCTATTTTGGCTATTGATTGTTAAAACACAACTATTGTAAACGAAATAATATAGTAATTCTAAAATCTAGATTATGTCTATCAAACACAGTGCAACAGGAGATCATTTCATTGTGGATAGACAATTACAGATCTGGAACCTTTGGCTGGTCTTCTTCAGGATTAATGTTTTTGAGAGAAGAGGACAACACACCACAGTTGGATTGTACTGCAAAGGAAATTAAGAGCTAATATTACTTTAAATTTAAATAATTACGGACTAATTTGGGCTATATCTTCATAACGTTCTATTCTCCATGGAGAATGGAGAGAGAGATTTAGTGGTTATTTGTGGTAAACCAGAGTCAAATAGATGCTAATACTATAGTTACATCACAACCTGGGAACTCTCCGGGTTTGACCCAGAAGTACTGCTTCCATGGGTCTCAGGTTCACTCTCTTCTTTCTCTGGAACAAGGGAACAATGTTTAGCCATACTCAGTCCCTGCCTGATCCCACTCCCAACCCATGTAGTGTCTTAATCCATTGTTTGGACCAGCCCTGCTCCACTCCTTGTGCAGCTAACCATGCGCCTACGTTGTTTAATTTATAATGATATGGAATTTCTTTATTTAGGAATCTGTTTACTGATGCATGTATTGTATTACAGTCATATTTCTTGCCGGTTTTGCTTGTGAGCCTTTTTCACTGTTTCTATTTTTTTTTCCAGTTACTTTCACATACACAACATACACACAAAAAGAAAGATTTACTAGTGGACAGAGAACTTAGCACAGGTCATCGGAATGGAATGCATAACACAAACTAAAAACAAAACAAAAATGAACAGCACACTGTGGCTGCGGTAACTTTCAATACTGATTTACGGTATGCTGTGCCTTGTTGTTTTTTTAATAACACAGCTTTGTTGTTTATTATATATTTTTTTCATGTGGTTTGAAAATAACTCCGGGAGTTTTAAGCACTCTATTTTTTTGTACACAAAATAAAACTGCACCACAAGGAATTCTTTTTTTTTTTTTTAAGCTTATTCTGAGTATAAGGAATCTGTTCGATGTTTTAACTTCACCAAACTTGTATCTTAGAAACCCTTGCTATAACCTTAATTTTTTTTGAACATTCTTTATGTTGCATGGGGATGCTGAGTTACTGCCAAATATCCTTCAGGCAGTGATTTATGACATGTGATATGTTGTTCAGCCCAAATGGGAACTGTTTAGCTGAAATATGAGAAAGGAGAGGCCTTGTGTGTTCAAAACCACGATGACAAGTTTCTGTTTGGCTTTCAGAGAGAACATACCGTACAAAGGTGCCACATTTTACAATGAGAAAATATAAAACACAGGCGGTCTTAGCAAAACAATACATAACCAAAACAAATGTGTTCTTTCAGAAGTCTTTTTTTGCCCATTCTGAAAGTGTATGCTGTCTTTTTAGAATTATTTCTTTTTTTGTGAAACAACTTACAATAGAATGCTTAAAGATGTACTTTTTATTGTGTAATATAATCTTTGGGAGTCACTGCTTCTCTATAGGGTGGGTTGGAACATGTATATAATAAATACATGCACCAGTGCAAGACAGGTTCATGCTCAGGGCTGGAATAACGATGGCTAAGTTGCTCTGGCACTTTAAGGACAGTGGCAACTAATGACGTACATTATACTTTTATACTCTCCCTATGTGCAGCTACACATTTGATGACCTGATCTGCCACGGCAGTTAGGGTAAGAATGCAATGCTATCAGCCACCAAGCATATGGCCAGTGTGCCAGTTAGCCAGTCTTGGGTGGTCTGGACCTGTCCCCACTTACCTCACATGTGAGAATGGTTAGCATTTTGCAGTATCTTGCTGTTATGTAATACAGTTTAGAACATACCATGATATAAAAGTTTGGAATGACTGTGCCACACACAAAGGTATAACAGCAGAGTACTTTTAATGGGACAGTTATATAAAAATATTTGTTATTTAGCAAAGAGCTAGAATATGATGCCATATCCTCCTGCCCCTCCATTCCAAAGCCTTTAATAGAGTAATAACCTGGTGCCAGAATGTACCTATCTGGATCTATGTTTCTAAGCTTCAATCCTCAAGGGAACTGGAAGGAAACGTATTATACTTTAAATCATCTAATATGTGTGTAGAAAAAAAATATATCACTTACATTAATATAAAATCTAGTGCAGTTACATACATGACATTTCACAATACAAAATTAGAAATGACTGTAGTAATAGAAACCTATATTATTTACAAAACAATCTGCCCTGTTGCTGTTGGGTTCAATAGGAGACAACTGGTTAATCCTTCAGCTATGCTGAACCCACAAAGAATCACATTGATGTTATCATACATCTATCCTTCAAGCACTTGTTCTTAAACACTCCCTACACAGTACTTATGTGAAAATGAAATATGACATTCATCTTTCATGTGCATTCAAATAAAAGCGATATAACACTAGATATACCATTTGTCAGATATATCATGGGTCTACAGTGACTCTACATATGCATGCATCAATATATTTTAAAATCAAGTCACTGATGGCATCTCAGTAGTATGAATTTATGAAAGTGGATCAAGTCTGTGATTAGGGCTTAATATGAGACAGAGCGGACATCTTGAAACTGAAACTATGAACCTTATAGATATCCCTCACAAACACTAGATGCTCACACGTACCCCATGCACAGTTGTCTTGGCTACTACTTTCCTATTAATCTCATAAACATAGCTTGTAAACTTGTTGGCTAGCCATTCCATAACATTTCTTGATAAAATGTATGTTTCACTCTCTTTGTCTTACAATAATACACATAATGCCTTATTTTGGCATAAAACTATATGTACCTTACAGTCCAGTTCTATTAAAGGAGGACATAGAGAAAAAAGGTATACTGTAAATACTAATAGATGACCAACCAGCAATTTTAGGGTTGGAGCATTTATTGAATGGGTAATAGAAAGCTCTGTTGAAGTGAACACTACCTCTTTTTATTAAGTTGAGTAAAGGAGAATATGGGTTACTTTAGCAAGAATTGTTGTGCTTTGGAAAGACTTCTAGACAATATAAACAGATGAGATTTGTCTTCAACAGATTACTGCCTCAACACTGTCAGTACATAATTTCTCAAACACCTCAAAGAGCTCATCCAACTCCCAGGGTTTTAAAATGCATACGTACTTATGCAGTAAGGTGTACATCCTGCATTGCTTTTCAGAGTGTACGTAAACAAACGTGTATGTCATAAAGCAACCCTCTGTTTATTTAAACTGTTCTGAAAGCTTAAGCCTAAACACATATGCAGCTTGTCTAGTCCCTCATTCACTTAGCCGCCTGAAATCATAACTACAATGATTTTGGGTTCTGTATATAAATTTATCTACAGAAAGCAAGCAAATGCTTCAGAAAAAAAATATTTGCCCAAAGCTATTTGCAGTTCGTGGTTTTCTAGAAGTAACACATTTTGACCTCCTGAAACAGCATATAAAAGGAGCAGTGCCAAACCACTTACACATAGAAAAAAGATGGAGTCCATGGAAAAACTGGTTATGCTAATCCTTTTGTGGGGCAGGCAAAGCCAAGTGGCCCCTTGCCCTGCTAACATACCTACACACACTCTCACACCTAGACAAACTTACAATCACACACTAACAAACACATATCCACCCTTACACTAACACACACTCCCTCTCTAACGCCCTTACTAGACTTCTGGTGACGTCCTCTCCACCGATTGAAGGACGTCACCGGAAGCGCCGTCATTTTTGTGGAAGTTCCAGACAGATTATGTCCGCAGAGATGCGGACGCAGAAAGAAGATCTTGTCTACTTATAAAGAGCTCACTTGACATGAGACTTGTTTCCAAGTGAGGCCTAGGAATTTATGTGGCTACCTCACCAGTGGTCAGTGAAGGTGATTGCATATAGGATGCAGATGCTTCACACCTTGTCTTAACAATTGCAATTAAGCTAAACAAGAGGGCAAAAAAGTTAACCCTTTCAAATCAGCAGGATATGGAGACAGACGGGATTGAACCATACCAGGTAAAAACAAGGGGTTACAGCAGGAGATGAAGGGTTCAGGGGTTAGCTATCTTTTTCATAGACACATAGACAGTGACGTAGCCTAGAGAGGCAGGTCCGAAGGGGCACCCGTCCTTTGACCACTAAAACAGGGCAGATAGTCCTATTGGGCAATAAAGCTCTGAAACTGGTACATGCTCTGTAGCCCCTGTTCACATGTACTGCATGTCCTTAGTACCACATATGATGTCATTAGTAAGCAGTATCGACAACAACCACGAAGGGGGAGGCTGGAGGCACTGTCCTAGGTCAGGATAAATAGTTTGATAATAAACATATGAAGGACATTATTGTTTCATACAAATCAAAAAACAAGACATCCCAAAGGGCAGGCATTTTTATACTTATATAACCTGTACAGCTTGTTTCATTCTGCATATTATAGATAAAAATATTTTTTACAGCATATATCTGTTATACATGCAAATAAGCTGCCTTTATACGTTAATAATAGATATTCATTGTGATAAACAGTATTTTGGATTTAACTACATTAAATAAATTTACAAGGTTTTAAAATTGCATTGTATGAGATTTCAAAGCATGAGAGGTTTGGGTTAAATAAAAGCTGTCACCAGCTGAATTTACTTTAAAAATGTCAACACGAAAGCAGCATAAATTATACAGAAAGAAAAGGAAAAAACAGCTTTTTATCTGAGTTTAATGTAAATGGCATTGGACACCTGGCACTCTATAAACACTATGACACTGTGCAACAGTAAACACGGGTACAATAGCGTTCCTATTCTGAGAAGGGAATCCATCTGCGCACCACAGCACAAAGACAAAAGAGGATTGTTAGCACTTTAAGGCACCTTGATGCAATCATACCACTTGACTGTTTTATTAATTGTTCCATCTGTTAAGTGAGAACTTTCTAACATTGGTTGGTACAGTGATTAGAAACCCCTAAGTCTGCTTCCTATTGGTTCCACATGTGTTTGTATTTGTTCTCGGTAAGAACAGATTCTAGTGAGAACACAATGCACTTAAGATCGATTGTAATATCCGACATGCAGGACAGAAAAGAAGAGGCGTCACTGCAATACTAAGTTGCGTAATGCCAAAGCAACGTTATTGCTGTAAGGGCCATAATATATATTGTCAAGTCAAAAAAATATTCAAAGGTACAGTCCTTTGTTTAAAGAACTCTCTTCTGTATACAAATCACTGTGGACTAAAACCCACATCAGGAACCTGATTAACTATTAGAGTGCTGCCAGCCTATGACAATGTGGAGTGCTGGTGTGGATCACAGCAAACCTCACAGAGTTAATATAACCCACTTATTACTCACGTCTGCTGATCTTTTTAATTTGATTCTTTGCCTTTGTAGTCTTTGCAAACATTGTCGTCTGTTCGCAACAAAAATGAATAAGCACCTATTAATAAGCACTAAGTTTAATGAGAAATGTGTTAGGCGGATCTACTCATGTCTCCTTCATGGGGGTGCACCTCTGGTGTTATTTGACATGCAGTAGATTATAATTTGCAATAAAAAAACCTATTTTTGTATATGGTGGAGTTTGAACCTTTATTCCTGGTTCCTGCTGAGACCTCCTGCTTCCTGCTCTTTGTGTTCTGCTAGGAAGCCTGGATGTTGAAGTTCCTGCTGTGGTTAAGACTATGGTAGACTATGATAGACTTGCGCATTTGTTTTTGCAAGAATGTGTTTTCCTGCTGAATTTTACGGATTCGTCCGAATAATGAACCTAAGAATGCAATATTGGATGAAAGAAACGAAAAATGAATGTGCACAATATGAAAATCTTCGTTCCTTCATTTATTCGTTCCTTCGCTGCAGCGGCCATTTTAACTACACCGAGAGGAGGAGACTCTTGCCATTTTGCCTGTACTAAGAGGAGGGACATTAAGCTTTTCTTCATTTGTCCAATCGGCTCACTCAAGTCATTTTATGCTGAGGGCTTATCCAATGGCTGTGCTGCATCATTCAAAGAAAAAAAGCAGACTAGTAATGAAGAGAGTCTAAATAAGAGCAGAGCATGCAGGGGATCCGTTCATTTCACTGTGACTGCTTTATATGCCACTGCTGTCCCGCATCTGAGCATTCTACAGAGTAGGATTCTTCTGTGTGAGACTTGGTGAGCCTCAGCCTTCCATTTTTCACAGTGTCCAAGACACTCTATGTTTTGATTTCATTAAGATAATTATTTAATTAAATTAATTTAATTAAGATCAAATAACCAATCCACCACTATTCTTAACCTTAACTCTAAGCTAATTTTGACCCTTTTTCTTCCATCCATTGGTCTCAAATTTCATACTTTACTTCTTCTATTTTTAAATGTTGGCTGAATTTCAAAACAAACCGAAGACGGAGTCTGACGAATTTAATTGAATATGAAGAAAATGTCCCCCAAAAAATGAACATAAAAACGAACATGAATTTTCCACCTACGTCCAAGTCTAGTCTATTGTCACAAACCGGGTAAACAGATCTGGTAGGAGCCCAGGTGCAGGGGATACCAGGGGTTCTGTCTGTACCCCACAATGCATGATGACTTGGGGGTTGTTACAGACAGGCACAACAAACAAACCACAGGCAGAATATGGTGATATGACCTATATTGCAGATGATGATATAAACAACAAATACGGGTGTTAAGTCTCTAGGCTGGAAGCCAGCTGGAAGCCTGCTGGCGGGGCATGCGGCAGGAAGCCCTCTGGATGGGGCGCACGGCAGGTAGCCCTCTGGATGGGGCACACGGCAGGTAGCCCTCTGGATGGGGCACACGGCAGGTAGCCCTCTGGATGGGGCACACGACAGGTAGCCCTTTGAGTGGGGCGCACGGCAGGTAGCCCTCTGAGTGGGGCGCAAAGCAGGAACATGTCAGGATCAGGTCCTCAGGAAGCCAAATAGCAAGTCAGGAATCAGGTGCACGGGGCCAGAGCAAAACGGTCCACCAACTTCAATGCAAAGGCCCTGACTGAAGGGCTGGACAGGTTTATATAGGCAGGCTGATCAGGTAACAGGGTGCAGCTGAACATGGTGATCAGGTCTGGGTGCTTCAGAGTGGGAAGGGCAGCCACTAGTGGTTGCTGAAGGAAAAGATCCGCATAGAGGCTAAAGTATTCCAGGCTGCAAAGGGTGGAACATGACATCTATTGCCTGTTGTGGTTTACAACTTAATAATTAGACCAATTATTAGGAAGCAATACAATTTTAACTTCATGTCATCTGCTAGTTAACAAGCACCCCACTAGTTTTAATGTAAAGTTTGGTAAAACCTATTGGTTCTATTTATAAAATGTGCTGCCTTAGGCTCGACTAAGGGTAGTACCCACATCACCCCAGCACAAATGCACATGCCAGCCTCCCTTTTTAACCCACCCACACTTATCTTGTGGAGGGGGCTTTTAAGTGGTGATTTTGTTGATGAAGCAGTGATGCACCACATGGGTTTCTAATTGTTTGTTTTTTTCTTTTCATGAAGCTGTTGAAACCATGACCTATGTTGACACCACTGCTATAGCATGGAACATCTAAATGCACAATACTTTAGGATTACCGTATTGGCTCGAATATAGGCCGCACTTTTTTCCCCCACTTTAAGTCTTTAAAGTGGGGGTGCGGCCTATATTCGGGGTCTAGCGCCCGACGCCCGGGACATGCAGTTCCAGGCGCCGGGCAAGCAGCAGGGTTAGGATACAGATCCCCCGCAGCAGTGCAGGGGACCTGCATCCTACTCTCTGATACGCTCAGACAGCCTCCCCTGCCAGCACTTCCCACGGGGGGAGTGCCGGCACGGGAGGTTGTCTAAGCGCATCGTGCAGACGTTCACCAGCAGCAGCGATGCACGTAAACAGCCTACGCTGCCGGCACGTCTGCACGATGTGCTTTAACAATCTCCCTTGCCGGGGATTCCCACGGGGGGGGTCCCGGCAAGGGAAATTGTTAAAGCACATCGTGCAGACGTGCCGGCAGCGGAGGTTGTTTACGCGCATTGCCACAGCCGGTGAACGTCCGCACGATGCGTTTTACCTCTGCCCCCAAGACTTACCAGAGGAGACTTCCGGGTGTCTTGCGGGGCCAGCGGGGGACACCTACGCAATACGCGTATACAACTTCCGGTGCCGGCACATCCGCTGAGTCCCGGCACCGGAAGCTGTATATGCGTATTGCGTAGATGTCCCCCGCCGGCCCCGCAAGACACCCGGGAGTCTGCTCTGGTAAGTCGGGGGGGGGGGGGACCGAGTGGCAGCATATCTCGGGGGGGAGGAGGACAGTGGCAGCATATCTCGGGGGGGGGTGAGGACAGTGGCAGAATATCTCGGGGGGGAGTGGCAGCATATCTCGGGGGGGAGTGGCAGCATATTTCGGGGGAGACAGAGTGGCAGCATATCTCGGGGGGACAGAGTGGCAGCATATCTCAGGGGGGGGAGAGACAGTGTGGCAGCATGTCTATTAAAAAAACTTTTTCTTTAAAAAAGCACCAAACTTTCAGGGTGCAGCCTATATACGGGGGTGGCCTATATCCGAGCCAATAAGGTACATAGACAGATAATGCTTATTTCTGTAGCTGGAATGTATCACCAGTTTAAGTCCAGCACGGCTTCACATAGACTAAGCCAGGTTTTGGGTTCTAACTACTCTTGGGCCAATTTAGGCTCTCCTGTCACGTTCTGCCCAGGCTGCGGAGCTGCATATCTGTCCTGCTGTAGTTTCTCTGCTTTGCTTTGATCCATTCCTGGATTTCCTTTTGCTTTGTTCTATTTTCCATTCCTTGCTTCTGCTCCGACTCTTTGCTTCAGCTCTGCTTCCTTTATTAGGTGTGCCCCACCTGTGTGTTCTGTTTGTCTCAGTCTGCAGTCTAAGGTATGTCTCAGTGCTGTGTGTTTGGTTTACTTGTGTGGTTTGTTTTGTATCTTTGTCAGCAGGGATTAGCGTTAGGACCCACCGTCATTGGAGTACTTTGGCGTAGTGGTGGGCTAAGCATACTATGGCCATATCATGTGACAAAATCTCCAATAGTTATCTTGTAGTCCTAGGCTAGTTTCTGTATTCATGTTTGTCTTTTATGTACCTTTGCCCTTCTTCCTTGAATCATCTGAGGATTCCGGTTCCTCTCTCCTCTCCCCATGTCCCAGTTAAGATTTCCTATCCTTGCTTAAAGGAAGAAGCGTCCGAGGGTTCCGGCTCCTCACTCCTTCCCCTGTGTTCCTTGCCTTCTTCCCTGTCCTTTGTTGTGCCCTGTACCATGTATGTCTTGTCCGGTTATGTTTATTCCTTGTCTTGTGCCAGTTTATACTTTACGCTATTCATGTCATGTTTCTAGCCACTTCTCGTGTATATATTATATCATATTTCTTGCCTGGTCTCCCTTTCCCTTGCTGTGTTTTGTGTCTGCTATATTAACCCTTTGCTTAGCCTTCATTCTCCCAGCCTGCAGCATCCTGCTCGTGATTCAGTGATATGCTTCATGCCTGCTCTAGGGTGCCTGCAGGATTAGTTTTGTTCTGGACTACATCTGCTGCCATATCAGGGCGCTGGTGCTTGGCTGCACTAACCTAGGTGCTCAACGCCTGGGCGAGTGTGGTCACCCTGCAACCAGGCCCTGCCCCAGACTCCACTGCTGCATCGTGACTCCTGCAAACAACCATCGGGCGCGCTGGGTCCTTCCAGTCACCAGCTTGGACCCAGTCCGTGACACATGGCCGCAGGTAAACGGCCAGGAGTTCGCGGAGTGGAGTTTGCAGTACCCGTCTGCCCTTCCAGTGGGCCTCCGTACCCGTCTGCCCTTCCAGTGGGCCTCCGTACCCGTCTGCCCTTCCAGTGGGCCTCCGTACCCGTCTGCCCTTCCAGTGGGCTTCCGTATCCGTCTGCCCTTCCAATGGGCCTCCGTACCCGTCTGCCCTTCCAGTGGGCCTCCGTACCCGCTTGCCTGAGCCTGTGCCTGTTCCTGCCTGAGCCTGTGCCTGTTCCTGCCTGAGCCTGTGTCCGTTCCCGTACCCGTGCCTGAGCCGGTACGCATGCATGATACACTACCTGAGCTTAAGCCGGTAACCGTGCATGAACCAGTACACGTGCCTGGCCCGGTAAGTACTCCGTACCCGTCTGCCCTTCCAGTGGGCCTCCGTACCCGTCTGCCCTTCCAGTGGGCCTCCGTACCCGTCTGCCCTTCCAGTGGGCCTCCGTACCCGTCTGCCCTTCCAGTGGGCCTCCGTTCCCGTCAGCCCTTCCAGTGGGCCTCCGTACCGTGCGTGCCCTTTCCAGTGGGCAACCTGCCATGTTCCTGATTTGCGGCCAGCGCCCCAGTAAGTGGACTCCTAAGTCGAGTACCCTGTAAGTGGGCAACCTGCCATGTACCCTGAAAGAGGGTTTCCTGATCTGCGGCCAGTGCCCCAGTAAGTGGACTCCTAAGTCGAGTACCCTGTAAGTGGGCAACCCGCCGTGTACCCTGAAAGAGGGTTTCCTGAGTTGCGGCCAACGCCCCACTAGTGGACTCCCAGGATGAGTGCCTGCATCCGGGCTACCCTGGTCGAGTAACCTGCAAGTGGGCAATCTGCCGTGTGCCCTGCAAGTGGGCAACCTGTTGTCTGAACCTGAACCCGTGCCTGTACCTGAACCCGTGCCTGTGCCTGAACCCGTGCCTGTGCCTGAACCCGTGCCTGTGCCTGAACCCGTGCCTGTGCCTGAACCCGTGCCTGTCGTGTCTGCCCAGCAAGTGGGTTACCTGCCGTATCTGCCTTGTCAAGTGGCTTATCTACCTTGCCTTCGTTTGGACTAAATGTCAGCTAGAGTCAACTTCCTCAATCCTGTTCAGACATTCTGATTCCTGTTTTTGGAGGAGATTGGTCTACTAGCGGCAGTGCTGGTCATCGAAGGACTCCTACGTTTTTCAGACTCCGTATGCTGGTTCCTGGGTTGACTTGTTTCTTCAGTCTTCCGTTTAGAGGGGGCCTTCCTTCTGTTGATGTTTCTGTTCGCGTCCAGAGGCCGCTCTTTCGGAGGGGGATTGTGTCACGTTCTGCCCAGGCTGCGGAGCTGCATATCTGTCCTGCTGTAGTTTCTCTGCTTTGCTTTGATCCATTCCTGGATTTCCTTTTGCTTTGTTCTATTTTCCATTCCTTGCTTCTGCTCCGACTCTTTGCTTCAGCTCTGCTTCCTTTATTAGGTGTGCCCCACCTGTGTGTTCTGTTTGTCTCAGTCTGCAGTCTAAGGTATGTCTCAGTGCTGTGTGTTTGGTTTACTTGTGTGGTTTGTTTTGTATCTTTGTCAGCAGGGATTAGTGTTAGGACCCACCGTCATTGGAGTACTTTGGCGTAGTGGTGGGCTAAGCATACTATGGCCATATCATGTGACGAAATCTCCAATAGTTATCTTGTAGTCCTAGGCTAGTTTCTGTATTCATGTTTGTTTGTCTTTTATGTACCTTTGCCCTTCTTCCTTGAATCATCTGAGGATTCCGGTTCCTCTCTCCTCTCCCCATGTCCCAGTTAAGATTTCCTATCCTTGCTTAAAGGAAGAAGCGTCCGAGGGTTCCGGCTCCTCACTCCTTCCCCTGTGTTCCTTGCCTTCTTCCCTGTCCTTTGTTGTGCCCTGTACCATGTATGTCTTGTCCGGTTATGTTTATTCCTTGTCTTGTGCCAGTTTATACTTTACGCTATTCATGTCATGTTTCTAGCCACTTCTCGTGTATATATTATATCATATTTCTTGCCTGGTCTCCCTTTCCCTTGCTGTGTTTTGTGTCTGCTATATTAACCCTTTGCTTAGCCTTCATTCTCCCAGCCTGCAGCATCCTGCTCGTGATTCAGTGATATGCTTCATGCCTGCTCCAGGGTGCCTGCAGGATTCGTTTGGTTCTGGATTACATCTGCTGCCATATCAGGGCGCCCTGCACCAGGCCCTGCCCCAGACTCCACTGCTGCATCGTGACTCCTGCAAACTACATCGGGCGCGCTGGGTCCTTCCAGTCACCAGCTTGGACCCAGTCCGTGACATCTCCTAGCTATACTGCAAAATTCAGTTTTTCAATTTTAATATTATTATTAATATTATTTAATTAATATTATTTTAATATTATTGCAATATTATTATTCAATATCATTGCAGTTGTTCTAATTTGCGTTTTCTTTGTGGTCCATTTTTTACATTTAGCTTAGATTACATATTCATTAGACCCCAGATTGTATGCGTTAATGATCTGCACAGCCTACATAATTTATGTATCCACTTGTGTGTTTTGTTATGTTTTGTCAAAGCTGTGAAGTATCAGATAAAGTAAAGTCATTTTAAAAGAACCTTACACATATTAGCTAAAATGTGTCCTTAAAAAGGACTTTTCATTTTCTCTTAAAATTTTAGTATAGAAAAAAAATCTTTAAGTGACCACAGAAACATAATTTGATGGCATTCATAGTCCGTTGCTGCACGTTGCTCAATGACGTCACACAGGGGGTGTGGTCTATCGCTTTAAAAGGCGCCACTGAACTTTGTTCGGTGCTCAGTTGTTCTGCTTCCCCGTGAACACCGGTGCTGGTATTCTCTTCATTTTTAAAAGTTATCTTGTTGCTAAAGCCTGCTTGTCTTGACCATCCCTGTATATCTGGCTCCCCTGACCTTGGCTTAACTATTTTACTACTCTGATTCTGGCATCCTGAACCTGGCTATTCTAATTGCTTTTATAGAGGTATTCACTCTGATCATTTGATCAGCAGCACCTGTCTGCTACTTAGCATTTTAATTCCTATGGATACAGTAAGGATGTACTTAGTTTTTCATTTTTCATTTTCAATTTTTAGGCCTGCTAATGGAAAGTTGGTTGTTAATATGTCCTGATATGTAAAACCATAGAATTCAAAGGTGTACTTTGTATTTATAAAGTGCACTTTATAAATACAGTAGTAGTAGTATATATAGAATTGTTGCAGTCTGTCTTAAATGCTGCTGCTAGGCCTATCTTCTTTGCATGCCGCTCTTCTTCTGCTGCCCTGGCTCCAACTACCTTTAAATGGCTCCAACTACCTTTAAAATTAAAATTAAATCATTGAACTAACATATAGGGCCTTCCATAACACTGCTCCTGCATACATTTCTGCCCTCATAAACAAATACTCATTCTTCCCATGGGCTAAGGCTCACCTCCTCATAGACATACAGTTAGGTGTATGATTAAACAATTATGTGGGTGTTAATGATCATCAAAATAATATTTAGGTTGAAATCCATTAACTAAAACAGAAACGGCTGTGTAGGAGAAATCAAACTAGGTAAGGTGAGGTTGCTGAAGACAGTTTAATGTCAAAAATCATAAACCATGGCAAGACGGAGCATAGCAACTATGTTGAGAAACATAGACACAGTAGCCGGCCAAGGAAACTTAGTGTAGCAGATAAAGGATATGTCGTGCTTCTTTTCTTTCCACCTGGAAGATGCCCAGCAGTGCCATCAGCTCAGCATTAGCAGAAAAAAGTGAGATCCTGGTACACCCATCTATTTTCAAGAGAAGTCTGGTTAGAAGTGGTCTTCATGGAACACTTATGGCCAAAAAGCCACACTTCCAATGTGGAAACAAGGGCAAGTGACTCAACTATTCATGAAAACACAGGAACTTCAATGCAGAAAAATGATAGCAGGTGCCCTGGGCTAATGAGTAGACTTTTGCATGTGGCCCAAAATCAATTCGGAAGAATCTTTTTTTTTTTTTTTGTTTTTGGCTCATTCTTTTTGGGGAACAAATTCTGTTTCCTGCCCTTTCAGTTTGGATGAAATTTGTTGCTGAAAAAAAACACTCCTCTCTCTCTCGTGCCCCCTGCACCCCCCCACCCGAGCACGTACCTTCTCCAGCCATTTTCTTATCTCCTCTGATCTCTTGGTAGATGCAGAGACCATGCTGACAGGAAATAGAGGTAAATTAATGCATAGTTTCCCTTGCAGGCACCAAACCGGTTAAATGCAATTTGCATATTAAGTATCCCTACTGAGATTTTCACTTTTATTTAATGTAATAGCGTTTTACTTAATGAGGGGTGGTAGATATGTGGAACAGTCTCCTAGCAGAAGTTTGAGGTCCACTGAACCCCTGAGATTTGTACTTTTATTTAATATAATTGAGTCCTACTCAATGTAAGGAAGATGCACTTTACTGGGGGTGGTAGACATGTGGAACAGCACAACAGAAGACGTTTAAGGACTACAGAACACCTGATTTGTACTTGTATTTAATGTAATAACGTCTTACTTAATGTAAGGGAGATTTACTTTACTAGGAGGTGGATATGTGGAATAGTCTCCAAGCAAAAAAAGCTTGAGGTTCACAGAACCCCTGAGATTTGTACTTTTATTTTGTGTAATAAGGTCTTACTTAATGTAAAAAAGATTTGCTTTACTGAGGGGATGGTGGATATGTGGAACAGCCTACCAGCAGATGAAGGTTGAGGTCCACAGAACCCTTGAAATTTGCACTTTTATTAAATGTCATACAGGCTCACTTATTGTAAGGAAGATTTACTTTACATATTGGGTGATAGCCTCTCAGCAAAAGAAAGTTGAGGTGGTGGTTATGTGGAAAAGCCTACCATCAGAAGAAGGTTGGGGTCCACACCACAGTACCCTTGAAAGTTGTACTTTTATTTTATGTCATAAAGGCTCACTTATTGTAAGGAAGATTTGCTTTACAGATTGGGTGATGGATATGTGGAACAGCCTCCCATCAGAAGAAGGTTGGGGTCCACAGAGCCCTTGAAAGTTGTACTTTTATTTAATGTAATAAAGTCTCACTTATTGTAAAGAAGATTTACTTTACAGATTGGGTGGTGGATATGTGAAACAGCCACCCAGCAGAAGTTTGAGGTCCACAGAGCTCCTCTTAATGTTAGGGAGATTTACTTTACTGAGAGGTGCTGGATATGTGGAACAGCCTCTTAGCAAAAACAATTTAAGGTCACAGAACCATTTTTTTCTCCTTTCCTCATCGTTGCACCTCTCTATTATAAGTTGCTATTTTGGTTAAGATTTTTAAAGATATTATGAATACATTTTTTTAAAGTGATCTGAGATAGGGTCACTCTTAATCCTATAGACTGCAATGGTGAACTATACCCTGTAACCTTTTGTACCCTGTCCATGATTGTTTCCTGGGCTGTTTACATTTGCTAATGCCTTTTAGATTTATTGGATTCTGAATGCTTAACATGTGAACTCACTTTTAACCTTGACCACATTTTCTGCGAATGCTGCCAAAATGCTAATCATAGCTTGTTTAAGCCTGCCTGACTCCTGATAAAGAAACATCTTCTAATCTTGAAATTCATTTTTAATTGTTTCATTGGATCCATCCTCATTATCAGAGGTTTGTACGAATGCACGAACCCCCCCCCAAAGTACATACGAATGTAAATGCACATGTCTTCTGATGAGTCAAAATTTGAAATAATTGACTCTACCAAAAGGGCTATAGGGCTGGAGAGCTGTACAAGAATGAGTGTCTGCAGGCGACAGTGAAGCATGGTGGAGGCTCCCTGCAAGTTTGGGGCTGCATTTCTGCAAATGGAGTTTGGGATTTGGTCAGAATGCTCAATGCTGAGAAGTACAGGCATCAGGGAGGCAACTCATTGGCCCCAAATGTATTAAGCAACATGACAATGACCCTAAACATACAGCCAAAGTAATTAAGAACTATCTTCAGCATAAAGAAGAACAAGGGTTATATGGTCCCCACAAAGCCCCCATCGCTTAAATGAATGGAGAGAAGCAACTGAGGCTGACTAAATAATACATTTGTCGAATTAAACTAATAAATCCAGGTAAGAACTGTTATTAGTTCTCCAAAATTCTTGAAGCAACCTATCTCCTTAAAAAAAGTGTGTGCAAGTGTACATAGAAGAATTGATGCTGTATTGTAGGGAAAGGGTGGTCACACCAAATATCGATTAGATTTAGATTTTTCTTCTGTTCACTCACTTTGCATTTTGTTATATGAATATTGACATATTATTGACATATCTTTTTTAAAAGCATTCTTACTTTACAGCATTATTTTCATACCTGGCTAAAACTTTTGCACAGTACTGTATATCAAACTTGTGCATTCATATTTGTATGAATTTTAATCCCGCAAAATGGCGGAGCTCCTTCTTGTCTCTATTCATGAATCAATCTGCATTATTCTAGCCTTTCCGGTCACTTCTGTAAAAGGCATGAGAAAAAACAGGGAAAGCCACTCCACTGTTTTGCCAATCAGGGTTCCAGCCTTTTTGTGGAAGTTCACTCGGAGGCCATGTCCACAGAGAAGCCGATGAAAACACAAGGAGCAGTGGATGAAGAAATAAGTCAGAAGAAAGAACAGCAAGAAGATGCAAGAGAGAAAGCAGTGCTGCACGGCAAAGAGACAGGGACAAGGAAGCAGAAGGCAAAGAAAGTAGGAGACATTCAGACAGAATGTGAGAAAACGTGAATACGAGTATAAGAAAGCATACATGAGAGAGAGTGTAAAAAATGTTTTTTTCTGAAGAGCTCAGTGAATTTAAGAGTGGCACCGTGATGGGATGCCATCTTTGCAGTGTCAGTTTGTGAAATTTCATCCCTGCAAGATATTCCACGGTCAAGTGTAAGTGCTATTATTGGAAAGTGAAAGTGTTTAGGAACAAGAGCAACTCAGCCATAGAGTGGAAGATCACGTGAAGTAACAGAGCGGGGTCACTGAGTGCTGAGACGCATGGTGCATAAAAGTTACCAACACTCTGCTGATTCCGTAGCTGAAGAGTTCCAAACCTCCACTGCCATTAAAACTGTGCAGCAGGAGTTTCATGGGATGGGCTTCAATGGCTGAGCAGTTGCATGCAAACCTCACATCACCAGGTACAATGCCAAGCGTCAGAGGTTGGGTTAGGCCTCTTACTTCCAGTTTAGGGAAATCTTTCAGCATACCAAGACATTTTGGACAATGCTATGCTTCCAACCTTGTGGGAACAGTTTGGGAAAGGCCCTTTTCTATTCTAGCATTACTATACCCCAGTACACAAAGCAAGGTCGATGTTTGGATGAGTTTGATGTGGAAGAATTGGGCTGGCCCACACAGAGCCCTGACCTCAACTCCATTGCAGCGACGTCCTCTCCTCTGATTGAAGGATCAGGTGAGGATGTTACCGCAAGTACCGCCATATTGGCCTTACTTGGCGCTTTCGGTGACATCCTCTTCCCTGATTAAAGAATGAAGATTGAATGGAGAATGAAGAAGAGAACGGAGAAAATAGAAGATGAAGAAGATGCTGAAGCGAAAGTGGTCAGCAGAGAAGGTAGGGAAACATTTAGAGAGAGTGAGCGAGAGAATGAATGAGAATGAGGCTGTGAGACAATGAGTGAGAGTGTGAGTGAGTGTTAACTCAGACATTTTGGATGAAAATTCTGAGCTTTTTGCTTCTGAGCTTTGATTTGTAAGGGGGGTGTGGCATCATTTTCGCATTTGCCAAAAATCATAAATTTTCAATTCATACGAATAAGAATGCTAAAGAGTCCAATGTCTGTGTATTTAGAATGCTATATTAAAGTCCCTGTTGGTGTAATGATCAGGTGTCCTAACACTTTTGTCCATATAATGTGTGTATATATCATAGCACTATATATATATATATATATATTTTTTTTATTTTTTTTTTGCATTATCCCTTATTAATAAACTGCCAAAGTATTCCACAGTGGTGCACGGTTGGGGTACAAAATAAATAATAATAATTTAATTTTACAGGGAATCACAGAACTTATAAAGTCAGTTTTGTAGCAATGGTTATTTTTATGATCGCCACATTTTTAAATTAATATAAACATGTTTTATGCATATTCATGTAGGTTTTGTTATTTGGTGTTCTTGGACAGTGGACTCTAAATGCGTTCAGTAGTTGATGTAATTATTTAAATTGTGTCTTTTATCTGTTGCCAGTCAGTTCTTCTATAATTACTGTATTTCTAGATTTTTAAGTCATGGCGTAAAAAGAAAGAAATAACAACCTTTATTCTCACGGATTCTCAATGCACTCTCCATATGACTTCAGCTGTATTCTTTTTCTTCAAGCTCCTGGCCCAAGTTCTTGATTTCAGGAACATGATATTTATTCTCTGCTTTCACCATTATTTGGTGTTATGCTTCATGCAACTTGGCTCTTTCGGGTTTTATTCTGATCAAGAATTAATTCCAATGGCGCCTGCTGCTTTTTTTCAAGCTTCACTTGCAAAAAGACAAATGTTCTTACTACTGTTATAAAGGCTACACAACATTTAAACTACAGTCACTGAATTCACAGAATAGAGCATTCTCAAACGACAGAAAATCAGCAGGAGCCTTATGGTTAACGGTGCTATCTCCATACCAAGCTTTGTATTCAATATATTCGGATAGTAATTAGTAAACACGACGGAGCATGGAATTGCAGACAGATAGTTACTGACCGCATCTATGGAGTCAGCCAAGCATTGTTATAACAGCACACATGGCCTGGTCCCTTGGCTTTAACAAATGTCTACGTGGGCACCATGCCACACAAACATATGGGTATGTATGTTAGCAGACCAAGAACAGGTATGAGATTACAAATATAAATAGGGCTTTTTTCTCCAGCTGGTTTCAGCAATCCATATGCCCAAATTCAAGAACACTGCTTTAATCCTGAATTTTATAATTATTACTTATGTACTTTACAAATAAGAAGAAAATAAAATTTTTATTTATGTTTCTATTTTATTTATAAAGGCCAGATGTCTGCAGCTCTATAATATTAGATAGAAATGTATATTAAAATACACAGGCATTTTTTCTGTTTGTTTCAATTGATAAATAAAATCAATTTGCATCATTTTGGGAAAACTACTGTCATAGACGTAGAACTTGATGGCAGATAAGAATCATGTGGACCATCTAGTCTGCCCATTTTTCCAGATGTAAGGACTCAATCCGTGCTTGGTTCTGTCCCAGAGTCAGGATAGCGTTATGCCTATCCAATGCATGTTTACATTTCCTCACTGTATTAGCTTCCACCATTTCTGTTGGGAAACTGTTCCATTTATCTACCACCCTCTCTGTAAAGTATAACTTCCTTACATTACATCCAAGTTCCTGTAGTTTTAGACTATGACCTCTTGTTCTATAAAGTCTCCTACTTTTAAATACGCTTCTCTCCTATACCTTGTTAAATCCCGTTAAGTGTTTAAATGTTTCTATAACATCTTCCCTCTCTCTACTTTCCTTTAAGCTATACATATTAAGATCCCTAAGTCTTTCTTGGTATTTTGTATCCTGCAAGCCACTTTTTGTAACCCTCTTCTGAACTCTCTCCAATGTGTCTTCAGAACTATATATAATACTAGGTCAGATCTGACCAGAGATCTGTAAAGAGGCATAACCACCTCCCACTTCCTGCTACTAATTCCACTTGCTGTACAAACCAGAACCCTGCTTGCATTTTTATCATGCTTTATTCCCTGCTTATTTCTATTTTATCGAAAATAATGAATCTTTAATCTCTCTCTTTCGTTGTCACGGAAAGAGCAGTGCAACCAAATCTATATTCTGTCTGGGATTTTTCCATCCCAAGTGCATTATTCTACATTTATCAACATTAAACTACAGTTACCACACACTCGACCATACTTCTAATTTATTTATATAATTTGTCATTTAACTTATTCCACTTGAATGGTCTACTCTGTTTCAGACCTCTGTAACATCTACAAAAAGACTTTGCTAACAATTAAAACCTTCTGTAATATCACTAATAAAAATATTAAATAGTTGATCGCCTCCTAAACTCTTTTAAAATGGGCATCCGCTGCCATAAAGTATATGGTGGACGTTGACGCCCCGGGGAGGGGCCACACATGGCCCCTGATGCCGATCCAAGTGTTGCTCCATTCCTTGACATCGAGGCATTACAGCAACACCGTTTGGGTGCAGAAAGCGAACATAGATCAGTCCTGGCACGTCAATTGTCACTAACTGGATGTTAGTGCATGACGTGCTCGGACCGTCAATTGTCATCAAGGGGTTAAGCAGTCTATTAGATCTACAGTATATGCTAATTTATACAACTCCCTTCATGTGTCTTTTGTTGTTTAATTATTCTTGGTTTATGTTTTCTTATGTCACTTATATATCTAAAAAAGGGATTTATCACCCTTTATTTCCCTTCCATGTTTGTTCTTCTTCATCTAATAATGTGTTTTGGCTCTCTAAGCTTAGGTTTTTATTTGTTTCCAACTCATTTTGAGTCTGTTTATAGCTCCTAAAACCTTCTTTCCCTTCGATATATTTGTCACATCTGCAGAGTAAAACGGTCGTTCCCTTTTCTTTTTAGTCATACTAACAAGATGAATGCAATGTTCTGTCTTTAGCAGGACATCTTAAATAGTTTCATTTGTTCTGTACTCAATTGCAATCAGCAGTTTAATGTTATTTAAGTATTTAAGTATTATATAAGTTTGTGTTTTTATAATTTGATCTTTCTAATGTTTGCCAAGCTGTGACAATATTTCTTCATTACCTTCAAATGAGATGATTGCTTGGGAGGTAGGCAAGACTAAAATGTATTTGAGCAAAATAGTTGTTTGTATGTATGCCTATTATCTGTACTACTGGCTCTTGTTATTTCAATATTTTTACAGTTAAGAAAGAATAAAGTGTTATACAATTTACGATGAGGACCAGTACATGTATTTCTATTGATGAAATGATGAGAAATTTGCCATTAAAAATGATGAAATTTATGATGCTCATGTTCTAAAATTTAGCCTGCTTACATAGTTTTTCCTACGTCCTGACCTATTTGCTGGAAATAACAGCGTGTCTTTTGTGCTTAAGCTAGGAACAAAACCTTAGGTGTACTGTAGAAAGGATATGACTTAATGCTAATGCTACACACTTTTGCCCATTTTGTATTATACTACTTCCACTCTGTGCCTATCCATTGACCCCAAAGTTTATATCTTATTTATTTTTGTTTTTGGGGGTGCCAATAAGCAGTGGACAAAGGACTATAAGGAATTAACAACTAGTTTTGACTTCTTATCATCTGTGTCCTTTATTGAAAACAGACTTAAAATTACTAATACATTTGTAAAAAGAAAAAAGTTGTCTGACTTCTAGTCAGTTCTAATAAAAAATAAACCACTTAAAACCAATGTTTAATGTCCAAGGTCTTGTTGTATGTGTGGTTAGGTAGCAGTCTCACAAACTGTGTAACTTGGAATTACTTTTCCTGTAGAGCTTGAGAAAATTCCTATAAAGCTTCCATTGGCTAAATACTCTTACACTAAGTTGCATTCCCCGAGTATATGGCACCCAGGCGCCTGGTAACCAGGTGCCCAGCAAGGAGAGTTTGAGCTGCAGTGAGAACAGGACCCCACATGAGGAAACAGGAAGGGGGAGCTGGCAAGCTGCACAGATGATGGGAAAGGAAGAGTGAGTATGAGTACGTGTATGGTGCTGGACAGTGTTTGTGTATTGTACAGTATATTGTACAGTGAATTTGTAGTACTGTATGGTGTTAGTATGTTTGTGTGCGAGAGTATGGTGTATCCTTTTTTTGCTGTGGAAGTTTAGAGTTACTATTTACAGAAAACAGATGAATTAGTATAACATTTGTTATTTGATAGTATAATTTCATCTTAAAATCCTATAATAATGTTTTAAGTTACTCTGCATAAACCTAAAACGGCTGAGGAGAACATGTCCTTTTTTAATTACTTTTATGGTTACTGGAATAAGTAAACCAATCTCGAGTGACATAAACTCATCATGTTACTATTGTTTAGTGGAATGGAAATTTTGGCTACAATAGTGATGGCATTTTAAAATGTTCTCATAAACCATCCATGTGTTTAGCTTGAAAACACAGGCTTAGGGACAATAAGGTATATATTTTTCACACAAGATTTAATAGTATAGTAAGTAATTAACATAACAAATGTAGATAGTAGCTATTGGAATCTTGGGTCACTCGATTGATTCCTTCCACTTTCTGAACATCTCACCAAGGTTTATTGATGCAAATGGGGGGTGAAGACTGGCCTGTGTGGTCAAAACCAACAGATGAGCTACTGTAGCTCAAATTGCTGAAAAAGTTTATGCTGGTTCTGATAGAAAGTTGTCAGTGCATCACAGTTTGTTGCGTATGCGGCTGCATATTCGCAGACCAGTCAGGGTACCCATGCTGACGGCTATCCGCTGCCGAAAGCACCTACAATGGACACCCGCCCATCACCTGGATGGGCGCGTGCATGTGTGTGTTGCTTACCTGGAGAACACATGGCACCAGGAGGCACTGTGGGAAGTCGGTGGAGGCAGTGTGATGCTTTCAGCAATGTTTTACTGGGAAACCTTGGATCCTGCCTTTCATGTGGATGTTACTTTGACACATGCCACCTACCTAAGAATTGTTGCAGACTGTGCACACCCTTTCATGGGCACGGTATTCCCTGATGGCATTGGTCACTTTCAGCAGGATGAAGCACCCTGCCACAAAGCAAAACAGTTCAGGAATGGTTTAAAGAACACAACAACGAGGTTAAGGTGTTCAAGCTGTTCAATCCAATGGAGCATATGTGGTATGTGCTGGACAAACAAGTCCAATTCATGGAGGCCCCACCTTGCAACTTACAGGATTTAAAGGATCTTCTGATAATGTCTTGATGCCAGATACCCCAGCACGCTTCCAGAGGTTTAGTAGAGTCTATGCCTCCAATGGTCAGAGCTTTTTTGGCGACAAAAGGGGAATCAACACAATATTTGGGAGGTGGTCATAAAGTTATGGCTGATCAGTGTACAAGTCCACATTGGTTATTCAGAAGAAACCCTTGGACTGCAGTTCAGTACTAACTATATCAGCCTACCTTTGTTAGGAGAAACTCTCAGGGTTGGCTGTATGTCTCAAGATTTTTACTTAAGTCTTAGGGCCTCATAGAAAGTAGGCGGTCTCAGGGACATACAGTGAGGAGCTGTCTCCATTTTCCACTATGATTTAATGACTTCTGAGCATTACAAGGTATTTTTTCTCACTAGTATATTGAAATTCCTTCTTGAATGCCGGTGACATTTAGAACCATTAGGTTTCCATCACTGGCAACTCTTTAGAATTTTTATGATGGCCTTTTGAAGGGTTAACAATTGAAGAATCACAGGGAAAGCTTATGTAGAAAAATCTAAGGCAATTATAATGGTGTAATAGAAGGCAAACAGACAAGTTGTATATTTTTTATAGACATCTTTAAATCTTTAGATTTTTGCTCTTCCACAAATAATTTCCCGTTTAAAACACTATATATTTTCTGGCATTGAATGTTCAACTCAGTTAATTCAAAACTGCTGATTGAAAATATGCAAGACTTTCCTTGCTGAGTCCTTACCCAATTGTGGATTTAATACCCACTCTGAGGAAGCCGCAGTTAGTGTACTGAATCTCAACTTTTAAGTGGTGACAACTAAGCGAAAACGTATCCTTTAACCTGGTAAAAATGGATAAATGTGAACTGACTACCTGTGAGAGGACTGTGGAGATGGTAAAGGCCGCTCCCAATAACCTATGATTTGATTTAGATGAGCCCTTTTTTGCATGTTTTATTGTGAGTGCAAATCCAAATATATCATAAAGTACACCTTTATACACAGTGTAAACTATTACTTCATTTGTTCTCTTTCTTGCACCCTGAGAAAAATAAGCAGAACTTGGATTGAACACTTGGATTCAACCTTTTAATGTCCCATGTAAAAATTGTTAGGCAATATAGACTCAAAACCAATATAGTATCCTAATCAAACCTTTATAGGGTTGCTTTGTTTGATACAATATAGAACATTGTAGTTCTTTAAAACCGTTTAAAGATAAATAATAAATACAATTAAAATAGCATCTATCCAAGCCCGCTTTGGAAGGCTGAGAACTAACTGCAGCTGTTTGATGATTGGTTATGCCAGTATGATGGTTCATAATCATATTTGTATAAAGATAAAGAGTAAGGTAGACAACTAAGGCTATGGTTTCATCCGAGATTAATGACAATTGAAGATTATGTTAGCCTTAGTGTATTTATAATCTTAATTTTAATAATGACAGGAGGCGAATATTTTGCTATTCTCTCTTTACTGACTCCCAACAGCAGCAAACAGTTAATAAAACAACCAATCTGGAAAAAACAGTGAAAGTCTATAAATGCTCCTGTCTCCCAAGCCACTTCCTCTTTCTTTGCTACTCCTGACAGCTACAGGTCAGAGTTTTGGTTTCTGTGGATTATCTATTTGAATGTACATTTACTTTATTGTGTTTTATGGTATTATTGTACAGTATTTAGATATAATAGATATATAGATAAAGAGCACACAACGGCTTCCTGTGCTTTTTAAGGATGGCATACCTGAATGGGGTCTTAACGCAATCGAGCGGATCTAATGGAGTCACAAAAGACAGGTGCATTGTCAGATACCAGATATACAAATGACACCTTCAGAATATTTATTGTGAAACAGCCTCTAATGAAGGCCAGGTGCTTAATGAAATTAGAAAACTGCATGTTCACAGTTCATTCTCCATTTGTGCACACCTTATATTGTCCCCATGATATCTGTCATTTCTATATTGGACCTTGTGCTATAAGCGAGAGACCATTTAGTGTTTGTAATTATTCCCACTGGTACTTTATTGATACTAGACTTGTGCCTTTGGATTCGTACAAATTTTAATTGAATTTGCCTGTTTTGTTAATTCGTATGGATGTCTGAAAATGAGGAGGGACCTCCAATGAAACAAACAGAAAGGAAGCAGCAAGCTCCAAAATGTTATTTGCATTTAGTTTTCTCACTTACTCATGTTCTCTCACACTCTCACACATACACTCTCTCACATGCTTTTTCACATACTCCCTAAATGTCCCCTTACTTCTTCCATGTACCTGGCTTATTTTCCACAGCTTGCTTCTTCTCTTGCCTCATCTTGTTCTTCTGTCTTCTTTCTTTTTTCTTTGTCTGCTTCTCCTGAGTATTAGTTCAGATAACCAGGCTTCCTTCTCCTCCGATAGGAGAAATGGAGGAGAGGCTGTCCTCATGGCTCGACCCTTTTGCAGAAGTGGTCCGAGAAGGCAAATTAATGCAAATGCTGAGGTGTAGAAACACTTTTCTTGCTCCATAGATCCATCTGCATTATTCTAGCCACTTGGAGTTCTTCTACAATAGGGGGCGAAACCACGACATGCACCACAAGGACAGCCACTTCCTTGTTCCTCCAATTAGGGTCACCACTGTGACCGGGCCTGCCACTCTAGGGGGCCCAGGCAACCCCTGAGATCACTTATCTGTTCCTTTAAAGCTGTTAGGTGTGGATAATACCCACAGCTAGAGATAATAGAAAGTGTAGAGATAATTTGTTAGAATGATACAATATCTTATACTTTTTCCCTGCACGCTGTGTCTGACTGATCCAGAGTTTAGGAAGTGACATCATGTTAATTTCCTGCATGCTGAATCAGTATTCACACAATATGGGGGAAGGGAGACACACCACTCCTGCAGTAAAGTAGTGTAAGCTGGGACACAGGTGGCACTGTGGCATCTTGGCATGTTGCTTGGTGAAGTCGGGGGTCCAGGGACAATTTTCACACCAAGGCCCTGTGGTTTCTAGATATGTCCCTTCGTCCAGCCTTGAGATGGTGACCTTTGTGCAGATGCTGAGGAGCTGCAAGAGCTGAGTGTTCTAGGTAATTTGCTGAGTTCCAGTGACACCAGAGCTCAGCATGTCCTTCAAGTGTACTGCTAGCTAGCTGGCCCTAGGGTTGCGGAAAGGGAGGAGAAATGCTGGGATGAAGCAGTTAACAAATTTGTGAAATAAATATTCTTGCATTTTCATTATATATTTTGTGTGTTTTTACATTTTAAAGGGGGAGATGTGCCAAATATAGGATCCGCCCCAGGTGCCAAATACTCTAGATACACCCTTGTAGGTAAGTAAGTAAGGAGGAGAGCATTAGCTCAGTGGAAGAGCCTCAAGGTAGAGTAAGGGAGCATTTTAGCACCAGCCATCATATGCACTTTAATGCTTGACTAATGACTTAGTGCCCCCTTTAAATTATATATTTTGTATTCTTGCAAAAGCATAGAGGATTTCAGAAGAATTTGCTGTATTTCCATGCACACAGCTCAGGAGGTGTATTTGGCTGGAACAAAAGATCCAAGGGCCCTAATGAGAGCCCCTGCATACATGTGCAGAAGGCAACCAAAAATTACTCAAAATTAGTGACGCTACATGGGACAGTAATCTATTGGTTGTAGATACATACACATTTACCGGTAATGACAAAAAAATTACATAAAAAACAGAAAAATCCACTTTTATGGACTACAACTCCCATCATCTTCATCCATGATAAAGGTTGACGTACTTGTTGGCATGTATATTTTCTACACTGCACTTGTTTCTTTAGCATGATCATGGAATTTAATCCCTTTTTTCAACCCCTTCAGGACAATTGGCGTGCCAGGCAGAAAAACATCTTGTTGGCGACTTATGACGTGTCTGGCACGTCATGACTTTGAAAGGGTGTAGAAAGCAACCTAAGGAAGAAAAAGTTAACATTTGGTAACGTAAAAATAATTCACCACTGATGTTACCATCAAGGGAACCATCCAGTTATAACAAAATGTGAAAAGAAAAAAAAAAGTTTTATGTGTTTTTATATATATATATATACATATATATATACCGTATTGGCTCGAATATAGGCCGCACTTTTTTCCCCCACTTTAAGTTTTTAAAGTGGGGGTGCGGCCTATATTCGGGGTCTAGCGCCCGACGCCCGGGACATGCAGTCCCGGGCGCCGGGCAGGCAGCGGGGTTAAGATACAGATCCCCCGCAGCGGTGCAGGGGACCTGTATCCTACTGTCTGATACGCTCAGACAGCCTCCCCTGCCAGCACTTCCCACGGGGGGGGGGGTGCCGGCACGGGAGGTTATCTAAGCGTTTTACCTCTGCCCACCCCCGACTTACCGGAGCAGACTCCCGGGTGTCTTGCGGGGCCGGCGGGAGACATTTACGCAATACGCAAATGCAACTTCCGGTAACGGTACCGGAAGTTGCATACGCGTATTGCGTAGATGTCCCTCGCCGGCCCCGCAAGACACCCGGGAGTCTGCTCCGGTAAGTCGAGGAGGGGGGGCAGAGGAGGACAGCGGCAGCGTATCGCGGGGAGGGAGGACAGCGGCAGCGTATCGCGGGGAGGGAGGACAGCGGCAGCGTATCGCGGGGAGGGAGGACAGCGGCAGCGTATCTCGGGGAGGGAGGGCAGCGTATCTCGGGGAGGGAGGGCAGCGGATCTCGGGGAGGGAGGGCAGCGGATCTCGGGGAGGGAGGGCAGCGGATCGCGGGGAGGGAGGACAGCGGCAGCGTATCGCGGGGAGGGAGGACAGCGGCAGCGTATCTCGGGGAGGGAGGACAGTGGCAGCATGTTTTTTTTGGTGCTTTTTTAAAGAAAAAAAACTTTTTCTTTAAAAAAGCACCAAACTTTTAGGGTGCGGCCTATATACGGGGGCGGCCTATATCCGAGCCAATACGGTATATATATATGTGTGTGTGTATATATATATATATATATATATATATGTATATATATATATAAAGTTTATTTTATGAGCAAGTCCTAAAATTAGAACTATATCTTCACAAAAATAGGACATGGACACAGACCAGATGTCCAAATGCTAAAATAATCCACACCTGGCCTTTTACCTCCAAATAATCGGACACACCCATGCATGAGAAGTATAACTATACTCAGGAAATATTGCTGAACAGACATTGGAATGTTGTTTGACAGTGACATGTTCCAGGAGCTGTAAATTCATACCTAAAGTACAATGTGTGTGAAAAATAAACACACAAAAAAGCACCACCACAAATTCTGACAAAGTCTGGTGGTTAAATTAGTGTATGGCAAGGATTAAAATACCAGTATTTGAAATACCCTGTGGAGTCTAGTTTTCAAACACATATAAGTTGATGGGGTAAATTGAATTGGTTAGCTTCAAAGATGTCCCAAATAACACATGGGGGCAGGATGACCACCTGTAAAAAGTCCAATTTTAAAAAGACACACTTCCCAAATATGGCCTTTTATCCCTCAAATAACCAGCCCATGCATGAAAGTATCACTGTACTCAGCAGATGTTCTGTACTCAGCAGTTGCTGAACACATATTGTGCTGTAGCATATACTAGGAGCTGTACATTCATACAAAATGTAGAATGTGTGTGGAAAACAAACACAGAAAAAATACTACTACACACTTTGATAAAGGCTGGTGGTAAAATGTGTGCATTGAATAAGTTAAAATTCCAGCATTTGAAATGCCCTGGGGTGTCTAGTTTTCAAAGAAATATGAATTGATGGGGTAAATTGGACTGGCTGGCTTTAGAGATCTCCCAAATAGAATATGTGGGCAGAATTTGCAACGTGTCAAGATTCCAATTTGAAAAATGCTCACTTCTCAAATGTGGCCTTTTAGTCCCCAAACAACCCAACAAACCCATGCATGGGGGTCAATGTATCAATGTACTCAGGAGATGTTGCTGAATACGTTCTGGGGTATTATTTGACACTGACATATACCAGGAGCTGCAAATTTATAAGAAAAGTACAGTGTGCGTAAACCCCCCCCACAAAAAATGTACTACCACTAATTTTGACAAAGGATTGTGGTAAAATTAGTGAGAGGGGTTTAAATACCAGCATTTGAAATACCCTCGGGTGTCTTGTTTTCAAACATATGTTCAAAATAGGACATGGGGCAGAATGACCATATTTGAAAAAAATGGTTTTGAACTAGAAAAATGCTACTTGTACTTATTGCCCTATAACATGCAGAAACACCCCAGAAAACACATAAAAACATTGGGCAAATAGTAGAATCTTTCATAGATGAGTAAAAAACAAAATTCACGTAAAAGTCAGAAAATTTTTAATTGTAAATTATATGATATGATCAAAAAAAGAAAGCCCTTCTTGTCCTAAAAAAACCCCCAAAACTATAAATAACTTGTGTGGGTACTGTACATGAGAAAGAAGAAAATCACAGCTAATCACCTACTATTGCAGTGTCTGGAGGTTGTGCTGACCATAGTGTAAATGGGTTAGCTGGGGAGATCAAAGATCGCACTTGAAACCACTTCATTAACACAGGGGTGTCTGATCACTCAGGAGAGCACTCTGCCCCCATGTTTTTGTGGTGGGGTCACTGACATGCCCCTGGACCTGCCACCCTAGGCTAGTCCTTCTAGGCCAGAATATGTCACTATGGCCGTGGTATATTTAACAGTGACACTAAACTATCATTGCATTGAAGTGCATGTGATGGCCTGAGTACTTCTTTGAATGTTAAAATGCAGTCACTATATGAAGCCAAAATGTTTAAAGTAATGTTCCACCATAACAGCAGGCTAAAAAAGCTCAATAGGTAATTGTTTTAAAAAGGGCCAGACTGGCGATGAAAAGGTGGTCTTGGTAATTTAAGGTTAGTGGCCACCTGGTGATTGTGATTGATGCGACTAATGGCTGGATATATATAGTCTACATTTTAATGCTCATGAATACCCGATGGCCAGTCCAGGACTGACATAAAAACTCGAGATGCTCACAAGTAGTAACGCACTTTGGGACAATGCTATGAAATGGCTTGCGTTTCTTGGTGAGCATCTCAACCTTGTTTTGCATGGCAGGGCAAACACTTGTTGAAGATGAATTACATATGGAGAAACGATGCTTACAGTGGACATGAGGGTATAGATTGAGTGGTGCTGTTGGCCAAAGGCCCAGAGGGCTTTTGCCTTGTGTGCCAGATTGCCAGTCCAAGCCTTGTCAAAACAGAGACATGCCTATTTGAATGTAGCATTTTCCAGTGTGATTTTTCCTATATTATAGAATACCAGCTCAGCATTTATTGTGTCTTTAATTCAATTTTGGAAGGCATACAGAACTACTTTGGGCAAAATAAGCTATGATTTGTATTTTTATTATGTACTAGTCAAGGTTAAGTTTCTCCCCTGAAACCTGTAAAAACAATGAGTTTTTTTTCTCAGCAGTGGAAATTTCTGTTTTTTTTTCTTGAAACTATTTTCAAGCAACACCCCCCCACAAAAGTCCCAAATGTCTTTCACATTTTTGTTGGATAAACAATGCATTTTTTATGTACCAGTCCTTTACCTCTAGGATATATAGAAGAATATCTTTTTTTTTTTACTAATATAAATCATGTTGAGTTACAAGATAGGTCAAGCCATTGTGGTTTCCAAATGTATCCCCACAGGCATTTAATAATTAAGTTACAAATATGAGTCAAGATTTTCATTACATTTTATTACATTTAGTAATTATGTTTAGGTAGAATTGTACACATTCCATTTTATTAACTGTTCTTATTACTTATTGTAGAAGTATAGGGACAGGAAATATTTTGCTGTGGAGATAAACTTCTAAAAGCACCCATAGCACAAATGGTGAAAAGGGCTGCAGAGGTCTGGGCGTGATACAAGCATGATAGTGTATAGCCATGACTTATTTTGGAGTGTTTTCATCAAATATCATCTCAATGCTTTGTCTGATGACACAGTTCAACAAGTAATTGATAATTTGCCATTTGCATCGCAGTTGTCCCTGAGAAGCTTCTCAGCATCAAACAGGCATCCCAAGGTATGCCACTTGCAGCTCTCCCTCGTCTGTGGAAGCAGCTTTGGATGGGGGCAGAGCTAGATTTAAGTTAACTGGAAGTAGTAGATGGAAGTGGGCTCTACCCAGGCACTCTGTGTCAAACTCACAGAGTTCACAGGTTTGGTAAAGGCTTTAATAATTTAAAACAAAGCTGAACTCCTGAACTGACTCCTCACGAAAATCAAAAATTGGGCCCGACTTGAGGCCAAAAAGTTATAATTGCTGAGTACAAAAGTTTATGATAAAGCTTAATTTAACTTTAAATGAAGCACATTAGGGTATATGTACGCTTATGATAACATACATTTATGTGCATTTGTTATAATATTCATAAATAAATTATACTGCCTGACATTCTGAAGATCCAGGGGATCTAAGTTTATAGAAGTTTAGGTTTACATCCTATGGTTGGATGCATGTATTATTATTTATTATCATATATCATATTTTCTTTGTTCATCTTGAGCTGTTTTTCCTAAGGCAGTGTCCTAAATCCTGAACTTGGCTACATTTTTAACATGTACATAACCTACAGCAATAAATCCACACAGCAAATGTGTTTAATCATTAATCTTAATTACTGGATAATTAATTACTATGCTATTGGAAGTAAACTCTGCTTGCTAAATAGTATATGTTTATTTACATTGCTGTTAAGTAAAACTTTAACTGTTTCATTGCCAGGCATGTACACCATGAAAATAGAATCATTAATAATTTAATCTTGCACCAGTAAACAGTACAGTAAAAACGTGCTTGCCACTTTACTGATTTATTCTACTTTTGCATATTTGTCACACTTAAGTTTCAAATCACCAAACTAATTTTAGTATTAGACATAGATAACCCGAGTAAACATCAGGTGTTAAATGATGATTTCGTGTATAGAAGGAAAAAGCTATCCAACTCTACTTGGCTCTGTTTGAAAATGTAATTGCCCTCTTAGTTACTAAATCAGCCAAATAACCAAATTTTATTGATAATTGCGTTCAATTTCAGTAGACATACCCAGGCATGATTACTGATCTCAACATCAAGTAAATAGAACCTATCTTGCAAAATAAAGTAGGCTAAACAGTCTCAAAAAGCAGCACGTGATTCTGCCAACTAAACAAATTTAAGAACAGATGAAAAACAAAATCATTGACACTTGCCAGTCTGGAAATGGTGACAAAGCCATGTCTGAGGCTCTGGGATTCCAGCAAACCATGGTGAAAGTCATTACCTACAAATGGAGAAAACTTGGAACAGTGGTGAACCTTTCCAGGAGTGGCCAGTCAACCAATCAGACATGCTCACACATTTTTGTGTGTGTAGTTTTTTTGTTTTCTTGTATGAAGAAATAAGTAGACAAGGCTTCCACAATTTCCAGAAGGCCACAGAGAAAATAAAAACCAAATCCCAGTCAGTAGAAGAGAAGCTTAAAGGAAGGAGAATATCCAGCCAGCAGTTTGTGAGCTAAAGCACAAGGACAGTTGGGTTATACAGTAGGACAATGATCCGAAACACAAAAGTAAGTCTACCTGTGAATGTTTTTGGAGTGGCATGCACAAAGTCCTAACTTGAGTTCGATTGAGATGCTGACCATAAAAAGGCAGTTGATGCTGTAAAACCCTCCAATGGCTGAGCTAAACTGCCAGGAAAAGTGGGTCAAAATTCCTTCAAAGCAATGTAAAGGACTCATTGCCAGTTATCAGATATGTTTGATTGCAGTTGTTGCTGCCAAGAGTGACACAACTATTTATTAGGTTTAGGGGCAATTACTTTTTCACGTGGGTGATATAGGTTTTGATGGACTCTTCACATTCAATAAATTACACGATCATTTAAAAGGTGCATTTTGAAAATGCACCTTTTGCTTAGTAAAGAAAAATATATTCTCAAGCAAACATCTGGAGGCATTTTGCACATTTTCCTTTAGCTGTAGTTTTTACATCTCATGGCAAGCAATAATGACATCATGGGAAGAACATTTTCTTGCAATTGATGTTAGAAAGTATACAACTGTTATCTGATCACATCTAATCTAGTAGTTTAGCCTAACATATAAGTGAGTAACTGCGTTTCATGCAATCACTTCCTTCATGGGCACCCATGATCGTGTTCAAGTTCAAAGCTCATATTGCTTGTCTCGTTTCAAATAGCAAAAATGACCACTTAAGTTGGACTTTGGGATAATTTAGCACACACAAAGCTTTTTATCCCTGTCTCTTCAATTTTAATCCACGTGGATTTACTCACTGACTCTATATGATCAGTTCTTTAGTGTTTTTTATTTCACTGTTTGTGGGGCATATTAATTGATCTGTAGTGTGTATTTATTTCGGGGATTCACTATATAATTACATGAGAGCTACAAACCAGCCCAGCCCAGCAGCAAAGCAGCTCCCTCAGTCCCCTCTGAGCTCTGGGATATGGTGTCATTTCCCAGGACTCAGTCTTAGGCAGTGTGTGAGGACCGCGAGCGAGCAGAAGAGTTTTCACTGGCTGCTAGAAAAAAAGGAGGAGGACTGGGAAGTTGGGTGTGTGTGTATGTGAATGAATATGTTACTGTGTGTGTAGGAGCAGGTGATCCCACCAATTTTTATCACACCACTGCTTACATATATGGACACTTCATTGTTCCCAAGCACAAAACTGGGCAAGTACACCTCATAACTGGTAATCAATTATGAACGGTTAGGACACAGACAAGGAAGGGAAAAGTGCATCTAGGTCCAGATCTAATCTATAACATCCCCTTCTGCCAAATTAGGCTTTCAGGACAGATACTTATGTTCCTCCTTCAAAGCATTTTTTTGTAGTTTAATAATATCATTACTTGTCTAGACAAACATAGTAAAAAGAAAAAGGCATTCATTTTCACACATTTTGGCCTTAAATTACTCGAAGAACAGGGCATGCCTGGCGGTACCATTTCCTTTATGTTTAAGCATATAGACCTTAACATCTTCAGCATCTATTATGATGTCCAATTAATTTAAAACATAGCAAGACTTTCATTTGGTCTTAACATGAATTAATCCCGCAGTTCAAAGCAATGTAGCACATTATAAATGCCAAATTTGAAAACTGTTATAGTTGTAACAATAGGAAGCTTGTTCTAGGAATTTTAAAATCATCGTCATCATCAAAATGTGAGTTTGTAGCAAAAGCTTGCAAAGCTGCACTTAAGTACACTCAACTACAGGATAGTCAGCTTGATGTGAACTGCAAAAAGCTAATGACTTGCTTATTCATTAACCTTAAATTGAATGAGAGTTGCAAATGCAAATTAGAACTTAGTTCCAACTCACCTTATTTAACTTTCTTGCATCCCTGGTGATGGGTGTGTCCTCTTCCTTTACCACATAAGAAAAAAATAATTATATATATCATATAATTATATATTTTAATTATATAAAATAAAATAATGAATGAGTGATGGGATTAAAGTTTTTTTTTTTAATAAAAAGCCTTTAGCGAAACGTGTACCTGATCGCATGCTTCTCCTCTCCCTTTACCACTATCATGTGGGATGGAGTGCATTTCTATATTGACTGTGGCCTATAAGTTTTTTACATTCAACTTGAGTATTTGGTGAATAAAACGAAAACGAAAAAAGACTTGGTGACATGCAGCAGTTGAACCCAAATGATTTCCACCAGTATCCCAGATGATAAAACAATGCAGAATCATGAGGCAAGGTACATGGAGTCTGATTATGGACACATTCATAAAATATGAACTATGGATCACACATATGCAACCTTTAAAAATGTAGTAAAATGTGGAGGACACATGTGTGTTATCTGTCAAGACAAGAGGCCATCTGAGCACTGAAGACTGTATGTGGAAGAATTAAACAGCTAGTGGATTGCCTAGATCAAACACCAAGGCTCATGAGACTGTCTGTCACAGCCTGCATGATAAGTTAGTTGTGTCCAAGGAAAAAGAGAAAGAAAATTAAATAAATGTTTCTTATTTGTGCATTATAAATTTTCCTGTTGTAATCGGTATGTCAAAGGGTGTGACTACATCTGAGCATGGAGCCATGCACAACCCATATGATTCTCACACGGAACACATACAATGTACATACAAGATTCATACAAACCATCTACTCACTACACACAAGTTAAAAGCATTGATTTATTACCTACCGTAGAGATCCCTTAGATGTCTCTAAGGTTGGTCCAGTATTAGAGAGGTACGCATATGCACCTACACCCCTTTGATTATTCATAGGTAGATCGTAGGTGCCAATGATCTTAAGATGTGTAAGGAATTTGTTTTTGTTCTTACTTACTCAAACTCACTGCTTGTTTGGCAAATGCCACTACTGAGAATTTCTTATAAAATAACTTTCCCTTAACAAAATGATTTGTGACATTTAAACAAAACATTTAATTAATCCAATATGAAAATTCCAGGTAGCATTCTGAACATTCTTTGAATAGTGTATTTTTTTTTATAGTTTCAGTGCTTGTACCCACTTATTCTTTAATGGAAAATGCATGATTCAAGTTGTAGTCTGTTAAATCATTCTCCTATAAAACACACTGTTTAATATTTGGAATCCTACATGATACAAAGCACTTTTGTTAAATGAAAAAATTAAATTTGCATGAATTGGCTTCGTAAGTGTGACTTTTTGAACAAAAATGTTGTTCCTAGCAAGACAACTCCAAATATTTGCAAGGGGATAACGTTAGTCATTATATAAAAGTATGCTTTCTCTAAAGTTAGGCATGCCAACAACGGTTTTGTATTACACTGTAGTAAAACAAAAATAAGAATAAATCATACATATGTTTCATTGCACTGGAATATACTATGTTACTTGCTAGATTTGGAAAAAAAACAAGTGAGTATGGTTTTTTTATACACTGGTACTTACTGTCCTCAGAATGTATGTCCCTTTGGAAATATGATTCAGATCCCCAGCATATTTTCCCTTTTCCTGTTGGAAAAAAAAAGACAAAAAGTTAGAAAAGGGGGAAAAGCGCAATAAAATTCCTTCCTTACTCATTGACAATGAAAATTCTAAGAGAGATCAGATTTCCACGTAGGTGGTCTTCTGTATATACTAGCCTTTCACTGACCTCAAATATAGGGAAAGACATTTGATGTATTTACATGCTTTTACTAGTTGTCAGAAATCAACAGTACTGCAAATTGGGGGTGTCCAGCCTGCAACAATTGAATACACTGATGTCTCAAGATATACTGCATGCAGCTTTAATAATATATTACTAAATCATAAACATCAAAACTGCGTGCATGCATAGGATTTTAATGCCCTGATGTATAGGGTGTAACCTGCTACAATCTGCAGATTATATATTGTAGAAAAAAAATAAAATCAATAACAATGTCATGTGCCATTTTAGTGACCCCTCTTTGAAATATTAATTAAGCCAGAACTGGACACGGTGATAAAAATATGTCCTTTTTCTTGTTATTGATACTTCTTAATATATAGCTTAGTATCCTATTGGCTTTTGCTTGGGCATATGTAAATAATCAAAAATCCTAAATCAAACAAAAATGTCAGCAAGCTACCACTAAGTCTGTGTTCTGTCTTAAAATCATTATTTTATATTTGGCTACATTAAATTTTAGTTCTGAAACATTCACCCATTTATCCCCCTCAAACCATTTGTTATTTAAATTATTTCACCTGGGGTGTCAACCCTGTTACAAATGTTATCGTCATACCCTCCCTCCCACTAAATATTAAATACTACCGGCCCTAAGACTGACCTCTAAGGAGCTCTACTGGTAACTTTACTTTCCCTTGAATGTAAGCCTTAACTATGAGCCTCTATTGCCTATAATTTAGCCGACATACTTTCAAGACCAAAATACCCTACGTCTACTGCTCCAGAGTATCAAAGACCCCAATGCAATGTTCCATATCATTATAGAGTTTTTAAGATACGCCTTGAAATACAAATATAATGCATGGCATGGCATGTTTTATTTTTAGTGAAGGTCTGTATTGGCTATTACATATTGTAATAAGACAATATATATCACACATTGATGTCTTGGGTTTCAGCTACAGGCTTAAAGTAAGATTCCCCTTGGACAGTTTTTGCTTTCATTTTTTAAAAAAATGACCAGCCCTTACCAAATTATGTAATGCAATTATCAAAAAAGCTATCAGTTTCTTAAGTAATATGACCATTTTTATTGTGGTGGGAAGAAAATACACCAGGGCCGACACACAGAACTATGCATTATTATTTAATTTCACACAAGAATATCAACATGTTGGTTTGGATGTCAAATTACAGAGGTGGAAGATTCGCTTAAGAAAGACGACACCTCTTCCTTGGAAAACCTAATCCTTACATGCGGATTATAGGAAAAAAAAAAAAAAAACCAGAGGAACAGAAGAAAATTTGGCTGCAGACCAAACTCTATAATATTCATCTTGTTATTCAACTTCACATTAATCATCACTGTAATTTTTTTCAGCTTAGGATATGAAAGGATAGAGTCTATGTTTGAGCCTGAACAAAAGCCAAGTTCACTGACAAACAGAGAGTGTGGACTGGCAATGGTTCAGGTATGTGAGATCTGATTAATTGGCCCGATGCGCTGACATAAGGATATCCGCCTTCATTAAAAAAAAAAAAAAGTGAAATCCCTGTGGCTTCTGAATAGGACAAGTGAGATGTTGATTGGGTCCTTAGAAATTCATGTCATAGATAAATTGAAAGCTGGGTGAAGGTTTTACAGTGGATCACTCATAAAATGTTAATCATCCCTTTCCTCAAGAAGTCAGTGGATAAAAACAATCTGCCTCTGTCATACCTAAAAGTAAATTATTTGAGTTGGCATTTCAGACATTTCTACTTGTTGAATACGTTGGGCTGCATTTTTGTGTATATATAAACCATACATCTCATACCTTCTAACATGCTGTTTTCTTAGCGAAAAATACTTTGCTATACTTTCCCTTTGATCTTCTTTTTTTCAAAGTGAATGCCTGTTACGCTTCTCGGCTCCCGGTATCAAATAGAACAATGATTTCACTTAAAGATAATGTAGTATTTTCCTTCACTCCTTCATTCTTCTGTATTTTCATATATATATAAAACTTTTAAGGCAAAGTTAATATTAACAGAAGCGGAACATAATTAAATTATGTTGCTGTACCTATGTGCAATTGCTTGTAGACTTGCATTTGGATGCATACTAATTTTAAAAAGTGTGGTGGATGAAAATGAAAATGAAGTTGAAAGATCAGAATATTTTCGTTTAAGTGTTGTTTTCCACTCACTGCGGGGGCAACCTGCAACCAGGAAGGACCAGGACAAATCAGTGGATTACCGGGAGAAGCAGGTCACAGAAAGAAGAGGAAATATTGAAGAAAGGAGAATAAAGAAGCAGGGAACAGGAAGAAAAAGGAGAAGAAGCGGTGAACAAAAAGTGGAGCTATGGAGACACAGAGAAGGTAGAGAGACATTGAAAGAGGAAGTATGACAGAGAGTGTGACAACACATTTCTTTTCAGAATTTCGTACAAACAGAAAAGGGCAGGAAACAAAATTGGCTGTCTGAAAATGAATGGACCAAAAACTAAATGAGAAATTTGTTAACCTTTGCAAAAAAATACTTGGTGTGATGGTAGTTTATCACGGTTTAGTTTTCTCGAAATGTTACGCTTGTCTCTGTCACCAAATGATCTGTAAATCCAGGTTAAGTTATTCATGTCTCCAGGTAGCACATCATATCTCAGGAGATCAAGGGAGAGGAATGACTCATAGCAATTTAATAGGTCACATAAGAATGGATTCCAGATAAAATAATAATAAGAAAAAAACAAGCATTCATATTTTCTTTTTATAATAAATCAACTTAAAAAAAACTTAACAATGTGAGTTTTGAAGATTTGACAAACTAAACGTCCTAAACTTTAACGGCCATTTTTCTATATAAAAAAAATATTAATTTGTATATAGTCATATAAAACGCCTTTAAAGCACATATTTCATGAAGTCAAATAAAGGATATTTATGTCCAATTATAAAAGAAATAAGGACTATAGCTTAGTTAATGCGAACGTTGCTCACAGTCACCTTAAACCACATAGATCCTAGCTTGCCAAATCACATAAACTTCCCTTAAGCCTCTTCATTGCATTTTCCTTTTTTAGATTCATATGAGTAGAGAACTTTTAACATTGATTTTAACCCAATTTCTGCTGGATCTCTTCCTGTCTAATATTTTTCTTCCCCCTTTAAGTATTCAATAAACACTTGGGCCACCGATTAGGGTGTTTTCTTAGGTTCATAGACTAACAAAAACAACTTAAGAGGCTTGTATTTTTAATTAGTATTTATTTTATTTCTTATCCAACCAACAGGCCACATTCTCTGGCTTGGTGTCACATTTGACTCTGCTGTCTCCATCATCCCTCACATCCAGTCCCTCACCAAACCCTCCCACCTTCACCTAGAAAACATCTCCTGAATTCACACATTCCTTACACAAAGAAACTACCAAAATAGTCTACTCCTCTTTGCCAATCGCTCCACTCACTCCCCATACCATTCAGAGTCAAATTCAAACTTCTGTCCCTGACCTACAGAGCCCTTAAAAACTCTGCACCTCCATATATCTCTACCCTCCCATCCAAATACACCCCTAACGGCCCTTTTCGTTCCCCTCACGATCTTTGTCTCTCGTCTACCATCCTTACCTCTTCCCACTCCTGTATTTCCCACTTTTGAGAAGCATACAACCTTTCCTCATAACACTCTCATCCTGTCTAATCCATCTTAACAACCAACAACCTCCACAGCTCATCCTGACCCAACCAACTCATCCTCATCTAAGCAGTCCTTTCCTACTGTTTCACTTCCCCTCAATCGACTAGATCGTTAGCTTGCAAGAGCAGGGCCCTCTTGTTCTTTTGTACAAGTTTGTTATAGTGATTTTTAAATGTATCCTACTGACTCTGATTGTGAAGCACTATGGAATCTGCTGGCACCATATAAATAAATGTACTGTAATGCATATCGATACATATGTATACGAAATGCCATGTTGTAATGTGAGAAATGTTAATGCCTTCATTCTGCTATTGTTTATAGGTGTAAGACTTTTTTTGTTTTTTTTTGTGCAACTACTACCCAGAATCTGCCTGAGCATGGGGAATAGCGTAATGGGTTATATCAGTAGCACGCTCCTGCTGCATGCCGCAATTAGGCAGGGTTAGCAGCTGCCTTATTAAATCTTCTACCAAATTCCAATTCACTTCAACGATCTGCCGTATTTGTTAGTAAATTCATACACAGGGCTCAACATAGGTGATCAGATCCAGATGTCCATTAGTCTGTACAGCTGTTCTCATCATTGTGGCATGAAACCACATGAAAATAAAAGTTGTGCTACCACTGGTAATATAAACTGGCATGCTTGCAAGCAAAAGGAAGAGGTTTTATGATGTGAGTGAATTGCTTCACAAAGTGATTTTTTTACATTTTTTTATTTTCACAAAGCTTCATACAGTCATTCCAATGTCGTCTATTAGCCTACAACAGTAATTGTGTCTGTTCCAAACTTGGTATTAAGCATGTTGCTTGCTCCAGAAATGTATCAAATGTTTGATAAATAAATGTTTTCATTGTGTATTAATCAGTTACATAAAAATTCATATAAATATGTGCATCCCACAGTAATTAAAATCTGCATTCCAAAATATGTTCACAAAGGAAACATTTTAACCCCTTCAGTCCCCTATGGACGTACCGGTACGTCCAAAAAAAGCCTCCCAAGAATCCCCTATGAATGTCCCGTCATGAAAGCCGTTAAACTGTTACATTTTTAAATGCCGATTACGCAAAAGGGACAGATTATGCAGACAGGACACAAAGAAATCTTATTTTAAAGTCAGAAGCACAATGTGTACAGTGGTACACCAGTAAAAGGAAACTGGTGAGTACAGACACAAACGGTACCTGGAAATGAAAAGAACAGGAGAATCGATTAAACTATATCAACATCATATGCCTAATGTCTTACTATGTATATAGATAACATTTAAACATTGTATTTATTGGGGTGTGAATGAATTCAAATTCATGATCCAGTATAAAACAATGAATAGTGATGTTAATTAAAAATACCATCATGGTGTAGGGGTTTAAATCCCCTCTGTTTTACAGCTTCAGAAAGCAAAATTACTTCAATTTGTTTCTTTTCTTGTAGAAGCTATTAAAGAACTGGAGAGAGAAGCCTGTTTAATGGATAACGTCAGCCAAGTACTGGGACAGCCCACCTGTGTCACTGGTCATCCCTGGTGGGGCCAAAAGCAATAACCAACTACTTGTTTCTGCCAACATAATCCAGTAATAGTCCAGCATTGCCACAGGAGAACAGAAACCGCCATTTTGTTCTGTACCAGTGTCCCCGGTGGAGCAGCATCAATATCTGAGCACTCAATAATGCCAAAAGTGCTCTGGAAAGCCAATAAAGTGCCCAAGTGTGTCAGAGGAAGTCAACAGCCAAGTACACACCTGAGCCAAAGAGTGTTTCAGCTGTTCACATCACTAGAATACATTATTGCAATTAGTACTGCATGATGCTGTACACTGTATTTATTTGTATTCAGTATCTTTAATAAATTCCTCCGGGCTTTTGCATTAGGTAAATACTGATCCTTATCCACAGATTATTTCAAGGACAGTTATTGGATTAGCAAATCCTACATATTGCAGATGTTATAAAGGGCCTCTCATGAACCTAATATTGCCACATGTCCAGGAATAAAGTATGATCCAGGCCCAAATTTACTCTTTATGTCATAGGAAATGCTGGGCTGGTGCCCATGTGGATCAATATTCTCCAAGGTGGGGAGTACTGGACAGCCTTTGGATAAGTTTTTCCATGGGTAGAAAGGCCCTAGGATGTGCACAGAACACATGTGTAGAAAGAGACAATGTTCAGCCTGGGTAGGGAGAGAGTGTTTAGGTACTGTGAATGCTTGCACTGATGCATGGAGGCAGGTCTAGCTACAGTATTGTGGTGCACATTCCACCATATTTTGTGGTGAGAAGGTGATGACTGACCATATCAGGAGCACTGTGAGTAGGTGTTTTTAAGATTTAACAGGTAGGGAGGTTCCCTTCTTTGATTCTTCTCTTCTTCCCTCTCCCTGTGCTCCTGGTCCCTCTCCCTTTTACTCCTCTCTTCTCCTTTCTGTCTGTTTTCCTCATTTCCATTCTTACTCTTTTTTTCTTTTGCCTTTCTCTCTTTTTTTTTTAACCCATTCTCTATATTATCTTCTCTGTTCATTTTTGTTTTTTTTCAACAGAAACAAAGCCTTTGCTGACGTGTTACTAGTAGCGAAAACTGGCTAGAAGATGGGTAGCAACTCTGGTTTTCAGGGTAAAAGGTATCCCAAAGAACCATACTGCTAGTCACTACATGACACACCAGTCAGGATGCAAGAGAACACTTTATCAGGCATAGTTTATATAAACATTTTAGCAGGGGAGTTGACTTAGACAGGAAACAGGAAAGGATTAACATAATTAACACAAAACATAATAGCAAAGGATTATGCAGACAACATCCACACCAGACTAATCTCCTCACACATTCAACAATGGCAAATACACAACAGAGGTGAAGAGATTAGGACACTGAAACGTAGACTAGACAGCGAGTCAATCTGAATACACATAGAAATGGAAATGATAGGGTGAATGTACAAAATTTTACAATTTAACCCCTGTAACTCAATTGTAGTCCCAATAATTTTCATAAAATCCAGCATTTACAATCCTTTTATCTTTTTTTTCTTTCCTACCATTTCTCTCATTATTTTCACTTTCTCTCTACTCTGTTAAACAAAACATTTTCGTTTTGACCAGTCACCTATGTCCATGGCCACACCATGACCAATCTGTCAAAAGGTATACCAATCTGTCAAAACGTATACCATATAGCCGTACACTTTTCATTTCATGTTGTATCTTATTTTGTATTGCTGTTTGCATTATATAACATAAATTGGAAGTAGCCAAAGAAGCTGTAGGGTAACATAATCTGCTATGTCTTCAAAGTACGTTGTGTAGAATAACAGCATCTTGATATCTCCAACCAGGATGGACAGCTTGGAAAATCTACCAGATACAGAAACAAATTTAATAGTGTATGGCCCACACAAACAGAATTTTCTTCTGAAATATGTCCACATTCACTCATGCTTATTCTTGTTCACTCTCTCTATTTTTTTTCCCTACCTTCGCTTCTGCTGACCACTTTCACATCCTCTTCTTCATGTTCTATGTTTTAACTTCTCCCTTCTCTTCTATCTTCAATCTGCAATCTTCAATCTTCTATCTTTAGAAGTGGACATTACCCGGTGGGAATGTCCTGCAAAATGGCGACGTCTTTTGCTTGATCCTCCAGTCAGGGGGGAGAATGTCACAGAAAGTGCCATCATTTTGCCCTAGCATGAACACAGGGCAATATGGTGGCGCGTCTGGTGGTTGGATAGAGAGTATGTCACTGAAAGTGCCGTTATTTTGCCTCAGCTTGATTAGTTATAATATCTTTCATATTGGTATTATGTATTGGACATATGTGGTGCAATGGTTTCATTTGTTTTAAATGTGTACAGCTTTGGACATTCACACTAATGATAGCCCCACTTGAATTGCTGGCCAGCTGATAACGTTAATGTGCTAAAAATAGAAGACGGTGGCCGAGACGGGCAGACACAGTGACGAAGCTTGTGAGCAAAACACTTGGTGCATGTCTTTGCGGAAGTGAATGCCGATATTCATGGCTGGACAGTCTAACTAGCTATAGCTCCAGATATCCTGAGCAGTGATTGCTTTGAATAGTGTAAGCGTCTTTGCATCAGAAAGATTTCCCATTTAATTTGTCATACTAAACTATTAATTATTCTTTTTGTTTCATTTTAGATACGGTATATACCGGCGTATAAGACGACTTTTTAACCCCAGAAAATCTTCTTAAAAGTGGGGGGTCGTCTTATACGCTGGGTACTAACTTAGAAACCCCTAAGAAATGCATCCACCAGGACCTTACCAAGCCGGAGGTTCCCACGAAGCCACCAATCTCTAGGGGAGGGGCGAGTGAAGAAGCCGCCTCCCCTGGGCCGGTCTTCAGGGCCGCGCCGAGGTAGATGCAAGATCGTGATCTCCCCAACTAGCCCTGATCAGCAGGGCCTGTTGGGGAGATCACGACCTCTCTCTAACCCGTCCGACATTAGGGAGCTCGAGGTCTGGCACTTCAGACCTCGGCTTCCCTGCTCTCTAATCACTACGTTCCGGCTATTGATGCCGAGCGCAGGGATGACGTCATGTCCCGGCGCTCGGCATCAATTGCCGGCACGTAGTGATGAGGGAGCAGGGAAGCTGAGGTCTGAAGTGCCAGACCTTGCGCTCCCACAACTGGATGGAAGAAAGAAGACAGAAGATAAGGTAAGAGATGGGGAGAAAGGGGTGTGAGTGCAGTGTATGTATGTTGGTGTGATATGGTCAGTGTATTTGTAAGCTGGTGTGTGTATATATATATATATATATATATATATATATATATATATACACACACACACACACATGTGTGTGTGTATATATATATATATACACACACTGGTGTGTGTAAAGGCAGGGGTGTGTGGTGAGGGCAGTGTATAAATGTGTATGTATGGACAGGCATATGTGTAGATATATATACACACATATATATATACACACATAGATATATATACACACATATATATATACACACACACATTGTCACGAGCTGAGAACACAGGTTGATAAGGAGCCCAGGTGCAGGGGACACGAGGGGCTCTGTCTGTACCCCACGATGCATGATGGCTTGGGGTCGGTACAGACAGGCGTCGGAAAGTAACCACAGACAGGAGATACAGATTAAGAGTTGTATTAGATACGATGGTACAATAATATATATACAAGGCAAGTCACACGGCAGATAAGCCCTCTTGCGGGGCACACGGCAGATAAGCCCTCTTGCGGGGCACACGGCAGATAAGCCCTCTTGCGGGGCACACGGCAGACAAGCCCTCTTGCGGGGCACACGGCAGATAAGCCCTCTTGCGGGGCACACGGCAGATAAGCCCTCTTGCGGGGCACACGGCAGATAAGCCCTCTTGCGGGGCACACGGCAGACAAGCCCTCTTGCGGGGCACACGGCAGACAAGCCCTCTTGCGGGGCACACGGCAGACAAGCCCTCTTGCGGGGCACACGGCAGACAAGCCCTCTTGCGGGGCACACGGCAGACACTGGAGCAAGGCAGGTACTGGAGCAAGGCAGGTACTGGAGCAAGGCAGGTACTGGAGCAAGGCAGGTACTGGAGCAAGCAAGGCAGGTACTGGAGCAAGGCAGGTACTGGAGCAAGGCAGGTACTGGAACAGACAAGGCAGGTACTGGAACAGACAAGGCAGGTACTGGAACAGACAAGGCAGGTACTGGAACAGACAAGGCAGGTACTGGAACAGACAAGGCAGGTACTGGAACAGACAAGGCAGGTACTGGAACAGACAAGGCAGGTACTGGAACAGACAAGGCAGGTACTGGAGCAAACTCAGGAACCAAACAGGTAGTCCTTAGACTTCAATGTCAAGGCCCAGACTGCAGGGCTGGGCAGGCTTATAAAGGCTGTGATAATCAGGTAAGCAACTGCAGCTGGACCTGATGATTGGTTTGAGTGGAAAGGGCGGCCACTAGTGGCTGGAAACATGAGTGTCAAAGTAAAATAGAAACAAGTCCAGATAGCGCATGGTGAAACGTGACATACCCCCACCGCAAGGAGCAGCCTCTGGATGCTCACAGAATCGTGGAACGTTGATCTCACCGTTTACGGCGAGACTTCTTCTTCTTCTCCTCCTCTCTAGCACGTAGTGCTTTCTCGAACCCTTCCAGTCCTTCACGGCATATGACATTGCCGTTGGAAGTCACTACGAGGTCTGATGGCAGTGGTTCTGTTGTGCCGAGTTGGGCTGGATAGACGGATGCGATAGTCCCGGGATGTGCTTGTCTTGTCCGACTACTACTCCTGTGAGTGGTAGGAGTGGTGCTTCTGACTGCACAAACAGCCGGAGAGTTGATCTCCATGGATGTGTCCATGACCTCTGCATCAGATGACGCACTGTCCATATAGGACCACTCGGGGGCGTCAGACAAGGTCTGGAGGTCATCTGACATCACTATGGAGGGCGTAGGAGTCTCAGGTGCTGAGGACTGGTTAACCCCTGCATCACCTGTCTGTGGTCGCGACAGGAAATGCTCCTGCTTTGTGACGTTGCTGGCGTCATATGCAGGTTCCTGGGCATGGGGTTTCTCGTTCTGGGATGCGGACGGCTTGACTGGTCTGTGCGGACAATATGTTATCCTGTGGCCAGTCCCTCCGCAATAAAAGCATAAGTCGTCCTCTTTTCTCCTTTGCTTTTCTTTTCTGGTGAGCGGCTCTCGCTTAAAGCTCTTAGCAGCCTTCTTTCTTCCTGTCTGGGTCTTGGTCTTGGTGTCCATGCAATCAGCTTCTAATATTGACCTTGCTGACTTGCATAGGTGGAGTATACATTCCGCCAACAATTCCAGTACTGCAGGTATCCCCGCGGACTCCTTGTGTTGGCCTTGACATTCTGTCACGAGCTGAGAACACAGGTTGATAAGGAGCCCAGGTGCAGGGGATACGAGGGGCTCTGTCTGTACCCCACGATGCATGATGGCTTGGGGTCGGTACAGACAGGCGTCGGAAAGTAACCACAGACAGGAGATACAGATTAAGAGTTGTATTAGATACGATGGTACAATAATATATATACAAGGCAAGTCACACGGCAGATAAGCCCTCTTGCGGGGCACACGGCAGATAAGCCCTCTTGCGGGGCACACGGCAGATAAGCCCTCTTGCGGGGCACACGGCAGATAAGCCCTCTTGCGGGGCACACGGCAGATAAGCCCTCTTGCGGGGCACACGGCAGATAAGCCCTCTTGCGGGGCACACGGCAGACAAGCCCTCTTGCGGGGCACACGGCAGACAAGCCCACTTGCGGGGCACACGGCAGACAAGCCCTCTTGCGGGGCACACGGCAGACAAGCCCTCTTGCGGGGCACACGGCAGACAAGCCCTCTTGCGGGGCACACGGCAGACACTGGAGCAAGGCAGGTACTGGAGCAAGGCAGGTACTGGAGCAAGGCAGGTACTGGAGCAAGGCAGGTACTGGAGCAAGGCAGGTACTGGAGCAAGGCAGGTACTGGAGCAAGCAAGGCAGGTACTGGAGCAAGGCAGGTACTGGAGCAAGGCAGGTACTGGAACAGACAAGGCAGGTACTGGAACAGACAAGGCAGGTACTGGAACAGACAAGGCAGGTACTGGAACAGACAAGGCAGGTACTGGAACAGACAAGGCAGGTACTGGAACAGACAAGGCAGGTACTGGAACAGACAAGGCAGGTACTGGAGCAAACTCAGGAACCAAACAGGTAGTCCTTAGACTTCAATGTCAAGGCCCAGACTGCAGGGCTGGGCAGGCTTATAAAGGCTGTGATAATCAGGTAAGCAACTGCAGCTGGACCTGATGATTGGTTTGAGTGGAAAGGGCGGCCACTAGTGGCTGGAAACATGAGTGTCAAAGTAAAATAGAAACAAGTCCAGATAGCGCATGGTGAAACGTGACACACATATATATATATACACACATATATATATATATATACACACATATATATATATACACATATATATATATATATTATATATATGTGTGTGTGTGTAAGGGCAGTGCATGTATGTATATGTCAGCAAATCAACCAGCAAATCACCAGTAAGGTACATTGCTTGCTGTGATTGGCTGGTTGTTGTATGCTGGGTAGAGGGGTAGTCTTATACGGCGAGTATAGTCCAAACTCTATATTTGAACTGTAAAAGTTGGGGGTCGTCTTATACGCCCAATCGTCTTATACGCCGGAATATACGGTATTCTCTACATTTTGGGAAGATTATACTTAAATATTACGCTTATTTCTGTATACTTATATTCTGTATATATACACTTATATTCTGTATATGGCCTGGATAGGTCTAAAATTAATCCAAATTATCTACAAGAAGAATTAAACAGAAATCAAATTAAATAACCTCACAAAATGATTAACGTTACAAAAGAGGCCAAATGCAAAAAGCTAAACAAACTCAGTAGAAGTCAAATATACGCAAATAAACTCAAATAGTAAGAGTAGGATGGCAGAACTTCTAGTAACATACAGAGAAGATCGTTCTCTGGAATGACACCAATTTGTGAACCTATCTATAGCTCTAAAACAAATTTCAAAAGCCATCCATTGTACTACATCTCTTGGCAGTGACTCTCCTTTCTAGAACATTCTTACTATAAAGATTCCTTCCTTTGTTGTCTATGAAATCTTTGCTCTTCCAGTCCCAGAATGGGGCCTCTTGTTCTTTGTAAATTTCTGTTAATGAAGAGGTCACTGGAGAGCTTGTCATATTGACTCTGTATGCATTTATACAATGTTACAGTATCCCCACTAAGAACATTATTTTTCTTTCTAGTGTAAATAAATGCAACTTTTTTAGTCTCTCTTCATAACTAAGATCTTCCACCCACCCCCTTATTCATCTTGTAGCGCTCTTTTGCACTTCTTTTAGTTCCATAATATCCTTGTTAATGTCCTTTTTAAGGACTAGTGCCCAGATTTGTGCCATATATTCAAAGTGTGGCCTCACCATTGACTTGTAAAGAGGCAAGATGAGATCCTCCTACTGTGAATCGATACCTGTTTTATATATTGGCCTTTGCATCTGCTGACTGGCATTGCAACTGTTGCTAAGTCTTTTGTCTACAATTATTCCTAAATCCTTCTCAGTAGTCCCCCCCCCAGGGGGATAACAATGAAAGCACATGTAGCTTTGTTACTATTTTTCCCATAGTGCATAACTTTACATTTGTCATTATTGAGCCCCATTTGCCACTTGCCTGTCTAGTCCCCCACATTGTCTAAATCCTCCTGCAGAGAAGAATCATCAAGGTTAGACTGTATTCCCCTAGCTAAATTTGTGTCATCAAAAGACACATGGCTCTCAATGCAACATGAGAGATTATTTATAAACAAACACAAGACAGACCCCGGAGGTACTCCACTTAATACATTGGTTCAGTACATCCAGTTCGAGAATTTTCTATTTAACCATTTTTGCATTATATTTTTTAGACATTTTTAAATCCAAATACATACATTTGCTCCTAAGCCCATTCTGATAACCTTTTGTGTGGAACCATATTAAATGCCAAAGCAAAGTCCAACTAGATCATTTCCAGTGCTACACCTGGATCTATATTTTTACTAACTTCTTCATAGAATGCTGTTAAGTTGATTTGACAAGAGACGTCTTTCGCAAAACCACCAATTATATTCTCATTCAAGATGTATTCTTGAATGTATGCCTTAAACAACCCTTCAAATAATTTCCCCACTACAGATCTCAAGCTCGCTGGCCTGTAATTGCCCGGCTGGGATTTAAATTTTTACTTTTTAAATATGGGCACCACATCTAAAGAGCTACAATAATGGTATGCTCAGAATTAGGCTTAGCTCCTCCTTAGGTGTATACCATCCGGCTCTGGGGCCTGGTCTACCTTAATAGTGTTTAATTGCTTAAGCACTTTTTCCTGTGTCAGCAAATCCCATGGTTGTTGTAACAGTTTCATAAAATTAGCCAGCAGGGGCTCAGCCACCAGTTTTTTTTTCTTGGTATAAACAGAAGATTTTTTTTCTTCAAATATCTGCTTTCTTTCTGTCCGCACTAACCAGATTTCTCATTTCGGAAAACAAAGGATATTTTCTGTCTATCTTTTTCCCATTTACATAATAATAAAATGTTGGCATTAGTTTTACTTTCCATAGCAATCAGTTTCTCATTTACCAATTTAGCCATTTTAATTGCCCTTTTGCAGGCTTTGATGGCACCTTTGTACTCTGTCGTACATTACTGGTAAGTCACATTGGTTTTAATTTGTATTTGTTTCCTAAAGATATACTATACATTGATATGGGTATTTTTTTAATATGTGTTTAAAGGTATTCCACTTGTCTTCTGTGTTTTGTCCAGAAAATGTTCCATCCTAGTCTACTTGTTCAATAGATGCCCTTAGTCTATCAAAGTTAAGTGTCTTGGTGGAGTAGTTACCAATTTGCTTTTTTAAATTATTTTCAAATAATATGATGTTATGATCATTATTTCCCAAGTGTTATCTTAAATGGATGTTTAGGAAAAACTACTTAGTGAATTATTACCATACCTGGAAACGTTTAGGCTTTGGCCACCTAGAGCCCCCCTTGCGGGATGCACCCAGGACTACCCACCGATGCTAGTGTAATCATGATAGTGCTAGTTCACTACAGTTTTCTTTGTTAAGTGCTAAAGTAATTTGTCCTCTGTAGCATCATTCACTACAAAGTTCCAAACTGCGTCTGGTAGCAACATCATGTGCGTCTGGAGCTTCTTGAAGTGAGTTTCCATTTCCATGGCCATGCAGCACCACACAAGCCAAAGATCACTATGCACAATGTCAAACGTAGGCTGGAGTGCTGTAAAGCACCCAGGCACTGGAACAGTGGAAATATGTTCTCAGCGGTCATGGATCACACTTCACTATGTGTAAGTCTGATGGATGAAACTGGGTTTTGGGGGATGCCAGAAGACTAACTACTGCAATGCATAGAGTCTACAGTAAAGGTGGGTGGAGGAAGGATAATGACCCAGGTCTTGGGTTTGGGATAGGCCCCTTAGTTCCGGTGAAGTGTAATGTTAATGCTACATAATAAAAATATATTTTAGACAATTGTATACTTCCAATCTAGCACAAATATGACAATCACCTCAATCTCATGGTCTTCTATACGGGAAGAAGTAAATACATAGTACAAGTGTACAACTTGTGGGAGCTTGGTGGAAATTAGTACCTATTCTCATTGCACAACATGCAAGCAGGAACAAAACTCTTCCAGCTCAGTCACATGTAGTATCACCAGAACTGGGAATGTTTGAGAGCTGCTCCCTCTGGAACTCTCTTCTCTTGCTTTTAGAGACAGATTGGGGAAGAGAGTCTATGCCCCAATATGCTTGAACGAGGACAGGGAATGAGTGGAGCCAGGAGAGTGAATAGTGCAAAATGACTCGAGGGCTGCCCTGAAGATTGAACATCATCTGTGATGCCCACGCCCTACAGGAATTGCAATACTTTTTTGTCATCAGGTACAGGTTTTTTTGGCAAGCATAACAAATTGACAGAATTGAGCCAACTGATTTTTTTTTAAATTACCAAACTGTTTCTCCTTCCTGTCCATAATCACCTTTCATTGACTGTGGTTATTTCATGTATTAAAAAAGGAAGCATAACTTTAAAGTATGAATTTATTCAGTGACAACTACTCCATTGTCTTGTTGATATGAACTGTAGAATAAGAAAATAAGATAGATAAAAAAAAACCAAAAAATCAACATAATTTTTTAAAACAAATCCCCGTTGCATGCTTTCATCTGAAGACTGAAATGGGCCATTGCTGAAATTGAATAGCCTAACAATTGGTTGATTGTGGTCAAAGCAGTGTGTCTACATCTGGTGTGCATTTCCTTTTCATTTTAGCTGAATATATAATAGTATCATCCAATAAATATCAATATCTGCTCAATTCCAAATGACAGCTTCAATTGATTGTATCCCTGGGGAGAAATTCAACCAAACTAAAACTCAAACTGCTGTCTGTGCATGAATACATTTAACCAGAAAATGTTATTAATTATTATTTATATAAATGTGGCAAGCAGAGGAAATATTTCACATGAAAAATACACAAGCTTACCCGTGTATTTCTTCTTTTATATTGCAGGGTTATTGTGGCCTAGATTAATATTAGATATTTACTGATGCATCACATCAGTACACACAGTAACCATTGTCTTTTGTTACACCTCATGGTGTAATATAAGGGATGCATACTCATTGTAGGACATTTAGACACATTTACCCATTTGTGTTTGGTATTACAACTGCCTTGACAACCAAACACTTATTGTTTACGTAGCAGATTAATATCTCAGTGGAAAGAACTTCCTACTGACCTTTCACAATCTCAAGTGGCCCTGTACATCTCAAACTTAAAGCAACGGTCAAGGTCAAAAATTTTGTAGATGGAGAGGTCTGATAACTAGGAAGCGAAACCTGGACAAAGAACATGTGCATAATACCTATTGATACAGCTTTAATTTCTGTTGAAATGGGACATTTAGTGAAAAAAGTGTAGAGAAAGGAAGGAAAGATACAGTAAGAAGATGATGCAAGAATCTGCATCATTGCTGTCCGTTTTGCTTACTTAATCAATGATTTACTTTTTTTTGCCTTTACCCTGTTTGTGATCTGTATCATTGCTCTCTGTCCTGCTTAATTAATTAATTTAGGTATTCCACTTTTAACATTTGTATCATTCCTTTGTTTATCCTTTGTTTTGTCTATATTGAATTATAAGTACCCTGTTAGCTACCCATCCTTCTCCCCATGATTTTATTGCAGGGTAATTAATCAATTGGTAAATACCTAACAAGTACCCATCTCTTATATCAGAACTGACTTTGGAGGCACAAGCCACTTCCCATCCGTGTGCCAGTGTTACTGTTCAACAAGGAGGCCAAGGGAGTTCAACAAGGAGGCCAACGAGGAACTGCAACTTGGAGGTTCCCGTCAATCAATATTCCACTCTACCACCATTCCACTGCCATCACCAATTACCATGTTCACAATCTTCTTGTTCCTCTTCTCAATTTACTCTATTGTCAGTAGAACATGTATCTCTCAGTAGAACATGTCTCTCAACCTAATCCCCTTGCTCAATTACTCTCTTTCTCCTCATTTGAGGTCCATGCTAACCGACTATTTAATCCCATCTCCTAAGGCATTGCTGTTATGTATATAACATCCTCTTGGCCCTTCTAACATCTTTTTTTACCATTTCTCACGGCTTCCCCCTCTGATGTTCCTTTTGTCATCCTTGGGGACTTTAACATCCCATTTTGACACCCCTTTGAGTCCCATGGCTTCAGAATTTCTTTCCATTACCCCCTCTTTTGATCTCATACAGCATATTAATTCCCCTACTCATGATAATGGTCACACACTGGACCTTATTTTTTCTAGCATGTGTTCTCTCTTTTCTAATTCCACTTTCCCCTTCTCAGACCACCACTTGCTTTCCTGCTTTCTCACCATACCCCCTACTCCCTTCTTTCCCCCCTGACTTTGATCCTTCAAAATACATCCTTACACATTAACACCCTTAATATTCCTTTAGTTCCTAGTCCCTCTCCTGCAATACTTATACTAGTGTGGCTGGTCCATCCTTAACAACAGCACTTTTACCTCTTGTGTAATATACCCTAACTCTCTCTAACTTTAGTGTTCCCCTCCTGCATGTACTTGTTTTCCAACACAGGAAAGAGAAGGGTAGTGGTGTCCGTTACCAGATGTGTGCCTCTGGCAGTAGTGGGATTGCCTAGGCCCTAGGTAGTAGCATCAGCCCTTCATATGATCATTTCTGGAACATTTTTTTTAGAGTTGGAAATATAAACCAAAATACCTAAAGAAAGGACTGATTTTTTTGTAGCATTTATTCAGTGATGTAATATAAAATGCCAGTACATGCTTAGTAACCAGTTTTTCCCCTGATGTATGCATTACTGTGCTGGTACTTGCTTAATAAATGCAGAAAGGCTCTAACCAAATTAGCTAGGTCTTTCCGTTCGTTAACTTAAATCATCACTCATCCACCCATTGCTTAGGAAATTGATTTTGTCAAGAGGAGGAAACACAAAATGCTCTATTTATAAAGTAAGCAGCAGTGAACAAGGGCTAAATTCACGGCAGGGTCGTGGGATAACTCTCACATAGTACAATCAATGCGGCTTACACAGGCCCAGCCTTAGTGAGGTGCAGCTGCAAAATATATTAGCCTGAAAGCTGTATATTCATAGACTAATTGGTGAATTTGCAAAGACATAGAGATGGCATGTATTAGAAGGGAGCAGCTGATCTCACCAGCCAGCTTTTGCATACCCTTTACCCAATTTTTTTCTAACACTCACAGATGTTGCATCCCTGTGTGTCACACCTGCAGGATTTAAACAGGTTTTTCTGCTTGGAAGAGAAATAGGGTAGCAGATGCGTGGAAATGTAAATAGATTTAACATTTAACAGAAATAGCAGTTTGTACAAATCTTTCATTATGTATTAGTGTATGGAATTCATGTTTCTATATTTCAAGTGCTTAAAAAGTTGATTAGGTGGGAATAGTGTATACATGCTATTGTATAGGCAAGAAACAAAACTCGTCCATGGAACATGTTTTGGTAGCCCACATCAAGTTTGGAAAGTGTCTACTACTCTTTTGGCCATCCATTAAAAACATACAAAGGACAAAATGCTTCTCACCCTGATGCCCACAAAGGTTGAGGAAATCCACAAAAGACACAATAAATTAGTGTTCCTCTGAATGTTAACTCTTTAAGAGCATTACTTTTTTTTATAGCTCAGTTAAATGAAATCAGAGACATTGGAAAGCTTTGTAACTGAATTTAACAACTTGTATGCAAAGCAACAGAAAATACATATACTGTATTTGGTTGAATTACGAAAATACATTTGGACATTTTTTTTATCATATCCAATATCACTCACTATTTTTTTTACAGGTGTTATTTAACAAAATAAACTGGTTGGGATTTTTTTTAAATGATGTGGACTTTTGTGAATACTAACTAGGTACAGAAATTTCAATCAGTGGACTGTACTTTAAAAATGGAGACATCTGTTTACCGCACTTTAATAACTTGGCACATAAATAGCACATGAGCAGGTTACTGAGAAACCAAAGATTTGGTTAATATTAGACTACAGGCTTTCATCAGACCAGAAATTACAAATATTTTTTCCAAAAGAGGATTCTCCTTAATACCCTTAATTACAGGAAGGAAGGGATTTCAATCATTGATGTCATCTTTTCCTTCAAGTAACCTCATATTCATTGATTGACCATATGAAGAGTCTATCTGCTGAGATACTAAATCACAAACTAGCTATTGTGTTTTCAACTTTACTAAATTGTGATGAGAGAAATACCTGGAAACTTTATAAATAAGCTGACCCTGACTGTTCAAAACTTTAACAACCCATTCCAAATGTTATATTGTAGTGAGTTGTTATTGGTGGCAACCAAATTGTTCTAATAACAGTGCTTATGGAAATAATCACTAAATAAATATCCTGTTTTCAAGTGGGGATTTTAACTGTTGTATGAGGATGAACAAGTTAGCTCCACATTGTGTGATTAGGGTCGGATTAAAGGCAGAGCACACTGGGTAATTGCTCTAGGGCCCTGGCTTACTGAGAGCCCCTGCACCAATTGCTCCAGGTGCAGGGCCCCTAAGGTCCATATCTCTCACCTGTCCCACCTGTTCAATCAGGTCCCACAATGTGCACCAATCATCCTCCCTCACTGACACTGTGTGCCTCGAAATGACAACACTTCTTAGCACATATGTCATTTAAGGAGGATGATTGCTGCACATCACAGGACCTGATCGAATCACTACTCAGTGAGGAAACTGCAGGCAATAAGGAGTGTACAGGAGGGAATTGGAGGATGTGGTAAATACTATGAGTTTGTGTCTATATGTGTAAATTGAAAAAGAGTATTGCAATATAAAATAATACCTGTTATTGGACTAACATTCCATTTTAAGGACAAGTTTGTGAGAGTATGAATCTCTCTTTGTCAAGTCTCAGGAATTGGCTCAGGGATGGTCTTCTTCAGGGCCTCTCCTTGCCCTGGGAGCACAGGGGAGCTTCGTCTTCCCCCCAACAGTCTCGCTCAGCTCAGGCTCCAGGAGGTTTTAATGCCCAGCACCTGGGCCTGATGCAGGCCCCATAGTAATCCCCAACTGGATCCTGCAGACCTCTAACCTCTTGGAAAAGCTTCCATGTATTTTCCACTGAACAGGAGAACGAAGCATTGGCATTGGAATTCACAAAAAACTCAGCATTAAAGGTATGGAAAAAAAACCCTAAATTAAAGGCATAGATCACAGGTTTCACACCCCAAAGGCCATAATTTATACTCATTCACACAATGTATACACACATTAATTCATATTCTCATTCATACACAAATTAATCCATACTCATTCTCACTCTTTATTTATTTAAATATTCTTACTACCCCTCTCCCCCCTTTTCTCATTATCTGTCCTCTCCCCCCCTTTGTAGTTCACTTACCTTACAGAAGTCCTGCGGTGGGAGCGCGAGGCCTCTGCCGCGGCACGCGCTGCTTCACTGCTGAGTGCCGGATATACATCATATCCCAGCACTCAGCATGAAATGCCGCACCGCGACCAAAGCAGAAGCCTCGCGGAGGAGAGTGAGGGGCGCTGAGCGGTTGCTGAAAATTTATTCCTGAGTGACCGCTTGGTGCCCCTCTCTCTCCTCTCTCATGGGGGGCATGGGCTGGGGCACAGCATGATGTAGGGGGGCCATGCCCCCCTCTGGCCCCCTGCTGACGCCACTGAACATTGACCTTAACTGAGGCAATTGAGGCCTGCAAGCTTTTTTTAAATTTAAATATTTAAATATATTTAAATATATTTTTTATAATATTAATAGGCTTGCAAATCCTGTAAAGGTTCACCACTGTTCCAAGTTTTCTCCATTTGCAGATAATGGCTGTCACTATGGTTTGTTGGAGTATCAGAGCCATAGAAATGGCTTTGTAACCCTTGCCACACCTAAAGATATCAATGCATTTTTCATCTGTTTTTGAATTTCTTTAGATCATGGCCATCGTGTTGCTTTTTGAGAACTTTTAGCCTACTTCACTTTGCAAGATAGGCTATATTCAATTGATGTTTAGATTCAGCAGGGCTGGAAATAATCATGACTGGGTGTGCCTAGTGAAATTCAACCCAATTATTAATTACATTTGATTAATTGGTTGACTTAGTAACTAAGGGGACAATTACTTTTTCATGTAGGGCGAGGTAGGGTTGGATAGCTTTTATCCTTCTATTCATGAAATAGTAATTTAAAAACTACATTTTTAGTTTACTTGTGCTATCTTTGTCCTATATTAAATTTAGTTGGATAATCTGAAGCAGCTGTGTTGTCATCTATACAGCTCCAAATGAAGACTCTGGGGCTAAAGTATACTAAACTGCTTAAAGCATAGATCTCCCTCTAACCGGCTCCAAATAAAGGGAGTGTGAGCTCTGTTTATACTGGCCTCTCTCCCCACTGAGACGGCTAATAATGATGTCAAATCCTGGCCCTCAGCACCAGTCACATACCTTGAGGTATGGGGGATGCGCTCCATGTTCCATTCACCATGGGGTGCAACAATTGCCCCATGGGCCAGTCCAAATGTATCACAAAAGGGCTTGTCCGACCTGGTCCAAAGCAGTCCTGCCCTTTGTGAACACATTTGGACTAGCCCAGGGAGAGGGAGCGGTAACAGGGGTGAGTGAGGGAAGGAGGGAAAGTGTATACATGTTTGTGAGCATGTATGTGTAAGTATGTATATGTAAGCATTGTTGTGTATGTGTAAAGGTGTGTGAGCATGTATGTGTATGTGTATGTGAGCATGCATGTGTGTGTGTGTGAGCATGTATGTTTATGTGTGTGAGCATGCATGTGTTTGTGTGTGTCTTTGTGTGAGCATATATGTGTAAATGTTTATGTTTTAGCACGGGTGTGTAAGTGTGTGTGAGCATGTATGTGTAATGGTGTGTGAGGATGCATGTGTAAGTGTGTGAGCATGAGTGTGTATGCATGTTGGAGTGAGTGTGTATGTCTGTGCAAATATGAATGGCTAGGGGAGGGGCAAGGGAAATATGGTGGATGCCAAATACAACAAAAAAAGAAATAAGGGGGAAAGGAGAAAGATAATTATATGGAGGGGAGATGGAGCAAAGGGGACAGAGAAAGATAAATAAGAGAGATTGCAATAAAGAGGAGGAGAAATATAATGTGAGATAAGGAGAAAGGAGAGAGATTGGGAGAAAGGGGAGAGATAATGATAGGAAGAAGATGAGCTATAAAAAAGGAGAAAAGTCAAAGAGAGAGAGAGAGAGAGAGAGTACAGGAGATTAAGAGAAAGCAGAAAAAAGAGAGAAAGAAAAAAAGGGAAGAGAGAAAGAGGATGAGGAAGATAAAGCTATCAAAGAGAGATAAAAAGTGAACAGATATACAGAAAGAGAAGAGATAGAAAGGATAAATATAAGAGAAAGAGGAGGAACGATAATGAGAAGCAGGAACAAAGAAAAGGAGAGAGATAAAGAAAAATGCAATCACACCCTCCACCCCAACACAATAAAAAAACAGTTTTTCCCTCCTTCTGAGTCTAGATGTCTTCAAGCCACACATGTGGGCCAGGAGCACAAATCTATGCCACCCCTGTGATGCCCCCTCTCCTGTCATCCCCCCAAGAATCACTTTGTCTCCTCCTTCATTGTGCCACACCCCTTTTCCTCCCTCATGTAGTTCAGGTATAGATAAAATAAACATGTGGAAACACAGCATTGTTAGCATAGATCAACTGAATAAGAAATACAAACCCTTTATTTGCAGGTGCAGATTAAATAAATAACACATGGAAACATAGCATTGCAGGTATACAGCATAGGAAGGCTATAATCACATTCCTATCATGCCCAGGTTGCAGCATGTACTGGCTGCCTGGGCATGATAGGAGTGTGATTGCGGTTAGCAATTATATATATATTTTTTTGTTGTTGTTGATTTTTCCCAATTTTGGTGTGTGAACCACACTTGTATTAAAAGTAAGTAACACACCAAAAATGGACAGACAAATTCAATAACAATATTAATATATATATATATATATATATATCAATATGATTGCTAACAGCAATCACACTCCTATCATGCCCAGACAACCATTACTGCTAGAACATGGGCATGATAGGAGTGTGATTGCTGTTATTATATATATATATATATATATATATATATATATATATATATATTGTTATTGATTTTTATTGTCTAATTTTGGTGTTACATACTTTTAATAAAAATGTTTCTTTTGTTTTTGGTGGGGGGGGGTCATTTTCGGTTTCGGCCAAGTAAATGCTGAATTTTTTGTTTCGGTCCAGAATTTTCATTTTGGTGCATCCCTACTAAGCCGGAAATTGAAGTGGTAGGCATACACCACATCACTGTTTGGCTTAGCATATAGTGATAGGGGTTATGCTGCATTATTGTCAATGTCTGGCGCAATGTATAGTGATAGGTGATATGCTGTACCCCTGTCAATGTTGGCCTCAGTATATAGTGATAGATGTTATGCTGTACCACCGTCACTGCGTGCCTCAGTATATAATGAAAACAGTTATGCTGTACCACCGGCAATGTTTGCCTCAGTATATAATGATAACAGTTATGTTGTACCACCGTCAATGTTTGCCTCAGTACATAATGATAGCAGTTATGCTGTACCATCGTCAATGCTTGCCTCATTATATAATTATAACAGTTATGCTGCACCACCATCAATGTTTGCCTCAGTATATAATGATTGTAGTTATGCTGTAACACCGTCAATGTCTTCATCACTATATAATGATAGCAGTTATGCTGTAACACTGTCAATGTCTGCCTCAGTATATAGTGATAGGTGTTTGCTGAACCCCAGTCAATATGTGCCTCAGGATATAGTGATAGGTGTTATGCTGTACCACCATCAATGTCTGCCTTAGTATATAATGATAACCGTTATCCTGTACCCCTGTCAATGTTTGCCTATTCATATTCATACTCATTCACACATATTTATTCAAACTCCATCCTGCACCCCCTTACTTACCTCACCTGCAGATTTCTCTGTGGCGCTTGCACACTGTGCGAGCGAGTTCCACCCAGAGGAAGCAGAAACATAACACAACCCTGCTGCATGCACAGGGCAGTACAAGAGAGGTTGCTTACACAGTGTGCAAGCAACACAGAGGTTTCAGGATTCCACCCTGTCAGCCCGGACTCTGTATTTATTCAGGTGTCAAGCCTACCTGCAGCCAATATTGGCCTCAGCCCCGCTAGGAATTGGGGTACATAGCTGCAGCAGTGCCTGCACCCAGCTGCCCATCCAGGGTAGGAATGTTGGATCCAGTTGGGAACATTCTTAAGTTAGTAGTAACCATAGACAAGGGGTTAAATGTAATTTTGTATTGCACAAGGACACAAAGCTGCGCAACAATACATAGCAGTCAAAATAGATGCAATTCATTTAAACAATTCAGAATACAATAAGCAACATATAACCAAAATAATGTTACCCAACCACAAGCAAATGCTGCCACCCACCGTAGGCTTCACCCTATTGGCAGTCTGGTACTTTAAGTTGGTGCACATAGTTGGGGTCCATAAAAACTAGCAATCCACACAGGCTTTGGTTGTGCTGGTTCATCTAGTGAAAACTGGTCTCCTATGTGTTGAATACATTTCAAGGTACCCTATTGTGTGACAGGGAGAGAGATTTTATAGTAAGAATACATCAGAAGATCTAACACTTGTGTCTGGCATACTGTAGCAGGTTGTATGGTTAGTATTTCAAGAGGACACAGGACAGGAAATGTAAAGGAATGAAGAAAAATTGCTTCTAGTGATGCAACTAATCTTCTCTTAGTCACATAGCTGCTGAGTTCTACTGACATCAGTTAGCACTTATTCTTTAAAGAATAGGTAAATGAATTCAAATACAGTGGTAACATAAGACAGGTTTACAATAACTGCTAGAATTTCATAAAGAAGTATTTCATTATGAAGTATTTCTAAAAGATATCCCTTGTAATACATGCACAAATAAAATATATATATATATATATCTATAAAATGCAAAAACATTCAGGAGGTTGCACTGTTATACTAACACAGACTTGTTATTGCCATCCTTTAAGAAAGTCATGGTTTCTGCGTTGGTTTCAAATTAAGCCTGTAACTGAAAAGGAAATTGTCTCCCCTGAAACCTCTTTTAATGACTTTACTATTAAAAATCAGACGAATGAAACTTGATTCGTATCAAGAGATTAAAGATTCATAAAAGTAATTAAGTTGTGAGACCTGAAATAGTAGAGGAACGGCATTTTAAGAGTAACTAGTCTAAAGTAGTACCACATTATAAATTACAAACATCTGTGTTCTTTATTTTTAAAGGGAGTAGACTGGATAACTAAGCCAGTAGCAAAAGGACACACTCACGGAGAGGGACATTTTTCAAAGGCTGTTACTCAAAGGTGTGTGTTTCAGAGAGCGGCAGGGAAATGTGTGCTTTATAGCCGTAGTGAGACGATCCCTGAGTTTTATGTGGAGATTGTTGATTGTTGAACAATCAAGAACTAGGATAACCCAATTAAGTTATTTTTTTTCTACATGGCTTGCCACACCATTTCATTAACTTTATATAGTGACTCGCTACTGGTGGCAATCAAATCATAACAATAGTTTTCCTTAAAAATCATAACTTCTCAGGCAGTAAATATGTTCTTAATTGTCGCCTGTATTTTAGCTTTAGTAAAATGGTGATAGAAGCATCAACTAGGATGTATACCTAGGAGCTGTCCAGGTAAAGTGCTGCTTTCTGGGTCTCCAGGTGGAGCTACCCACTTCTCTCCTAGTCCCTACCATGTAAAGATTTTCTAGGGCATGCCACATACATACAACTAGCTTCACCCATTCACAAACTGAGAAGATCTATTGTCAGGCTTCTTTGGGAAGTTCCCAAGTATGATAATATGGAATAGCACAAGACTATATTATCTGAATGGACTGACTCTCGTGGTCAGGGGCATAACTAGAAAATTGCCCCAGCCTTCCCTGACTTCACCAAGCAACATGTCCCATAGGGCCAGTTTTACCACCAAACAGTTTGCTAGTGCCATCTTAGCCACCAAACAGCTTGTCTGTGTGTCTCTCTCTCCATGCAAACTGATCCAGGAAATGGATGTTATGTCATTTCCTGCATGCTGGACCATACAGCATGCAGGGAGAGAGTGTGAGAGATCCTCTGGTTGGATGACCTCTACACTTTCCATGCCCGCTGCTAGTGGCTCTTAAAGGGGCAGTTGAGGTCGCCCAGGTCCTCTAGAGTGGGGAGCCCAGCCGCAGTTATGACCTCTGAAAACCATGATGAGGAGTGATCCTGTATGCCTAGACAAACAATCCATGCCAGAAAGGGGGTAACCGTATTACAAAGTTCAGCTGAAAGTTAGCTTTTATTATATACTGTAACTGATATTGCTTATATACCTACATATATGTACAAAAGGGATATGAGCTGTGTACTTCTCTTGTAGATATTTTACATCAGTCCTACATTTTAGACCCCAAGTCTGCAGAAAGGTACATATTCTATTTCCCATTTAGAATTCTTATTGAACCTTTCTTTGTTATTCTACTCTGCAGATACAGGTAGGTATGAAAATAAAATAATTCCTATATCTGCATTAACATTCTTCCTGCAATTCTTAATCATGGCAGGGCAAAATACAGAATCAGACGGGATCATAAAAAATGTCTCTCAGCGCAAACACCTGTCATTTTATGCCACCATTTTTGGCTCTCTGAGAGCCACAAAGTCATAAAAACTCTGTCCCAAAATCCTTAGTAAAGCCCTGCCCCAGCAATGCCTGTAACAACACCTCTGAAGACAAAAGCGTTCCTTGAAATGTTGGGAGGTATGGCACTTCTTTAAGTTAACATAATACAGCTAACAAGCCAACTAATTTTTTTTTTTTACATTTTGAAATTAAGACAAGAATGTACCACATAAAATCATAGCTCTGTTAAGAATGGGGTGGAAAAAGGCTTTTGCATTAGGTTGGGATTTCATGATAGATTAAAGGGTTTCTACATGTCAAATGTATATTGAACTTGGATCGACCACGGTTGAAAAAGACTTCCTGTTTTACTTTATCCAAACCTTTTTTCTTGTGAGATTTATTACTGAGGAAGAGACTGGGGATTGTAGCCACTCTGCAATTTGCAGACAGGTCATATGGATTGATATACAGCGGTAAATGTAAAAAATATGCTTTGTCCTTTCAGCCGCTTTTGCCCAAAAAACACTTCCTGCTAAGCAGTCTGGGTAACCTCATTTGCTCCCCCTTATTCCAAGAGTAGTATAAAAACATTTGCATGACATTTTCTCACTGTTATGATTGTTCAACTGAGGCATTTCAGCAGCTGTAAGTAATGTATTTGGATGAACTGGGGATCTATGCCAGACCTCAAAACACTCGATTAAATTGTAGCCAGGGCTCAAATGGTTGGAGTTACAGCCCTCACAAGAAAGTAATTCTGTTCCAATGCAAATTTGGCCGTTGTCTCATTAATACACCTCTCTATAAAAATCAACCTTATTGTTTTTTAAAAGCAAAAAATAAATGGGGAAAAAATAATTTATTGTGTGTAAATGTTTCCTTTTATTCTCCTTCTTTTATTCGTCTTTATAAACATTATTCAGGTAGCAATTTATTTTGACCTAACAAAAATAACTGAAATCTGCTTCTTTCTTCTAGACATATCTCTTGAATTCTTCCTTGCATAGTTTGAAGTGACCTTTCATATATACATATGTAAGTACACTGTGCTACTATTTTCATAAACATATTTAAATGTTTTGGAAGAATTCCAAGTTAAAACAATTTCCAGCATATTACTACCATATGACATTAACACATCTCGACAAAAGTGTGTGAAGCATATTCTTGTAATTGCAACATATTTAAAATAATTATGTTGGCACAGCACATTGAACAAGAAAAAAACTTAAACATAAATCAAAAGCAACAAATATATGCAACAGATATAAAACATTTGCTATTCTGTAATCAGAGTAACAGTATATTACCGTGTTGATTATTATGTAATATCAATATAGGTATTATTGATATTAGGTTTTGCGCAGTCGTGTGATTGGGGAGTAGAGCCTTACACACAAGGAACTGAATGGTGACAGTGTGTTAAAGGTGAAATGTTCAATTCTTTTGATTGGAAATAAGACAAACGTTATCAGCATTGTGTGCCATCACCATTAGTTAGTTTATAGACCCATACCACCCCATACCAGGAAGTACTTGTAGACCAAAGGAAGAGTGGGACCAATATTTTACAAAATATTAGAAAGAAGCACGCAAAAAATCTCTTTTGATATACACTAAAATTGGTGCATATTTTTTAACAAATAATTTTTTTATTTTTTTTTTAGATTTTTTTTCTGTACATAGTGGTTTGACTAAGTACAAATGCTTTATGTTGGCTGAAACTTGTCATTTACTGTATATTGGGTGTTGTATTTTCCCAGGACACATTAATAGAATGTTCTACAGAGTTAATAAACTGTTAATAGAGTTCTAAAGAGAACACTGGACCAGCAGTGTCCATAACAGGTTGTTGGATCCTCAATGTCAAAAGCATTTATCTGGACACTGCTGCCAATCGTATTGTTAGAGAGCGGTAGTAAGTAGTGATCTCTGGGGGGTAAATTTAGACAGTCACGTAGACAAATACCCGTTTCATTAATTTGATTATTAATTATATTTATAAAGAGTACATGTCTACATTTGTGCAATGTGCCCATAAACAAAAAGCTTTAAATAGTATATACAGTAACACACCAGTATATATTATTCTTAAATATTAAATGTGCGAGCCAAATCATAAAAAAACAAATTTTCTAGTCACATTTCAATGTACCGGTATTTCAAAATGTATATGAAGACTGTATTTTGTATTTCTAAATCTCACATAATCTCACACAAGAATTTTCAAAAATATCCAAATTAAATTTAAATTTCAAGTGTCTACCCAAAATGATCTCAGTTGTACAGTTTTTTTTTGTATATGACTTACATTTAAGGTTTTTAGGTGAGCTTTAAGAATATTTTTTATGCTTAATTTTAGTTTTCATTTGTTTGTGTGTAGATACCCAATGGTAATTGGGAGCTTTGTTTATTCATTTAAAGGAGAGTTGTCAAAATCAGTTTAATATATCCTGGCAAATTAATAGTTTTGTGTTATTGGCTTTGGTATTAAATTTAAAATAAAATATACCATTCCGTTGTACTCTAAATGTATCTTCTTTTACAAGAGGGTTGTAAATGTAATATTTTCCCCAAGCACAGAACAGTATTTCCCTAGTTATGTTATAGGCATAAGCTGCACAATCAAGGAAAGTTTGGCTTGTTGCCCCTGCTAGATTAATTTGTTCAGAAGGAGATTATAATGGATATGTTTTAAAATATGATATTTCATCTGATGGACACTCCTTCATGCTGACCAAGCGAATGCAATGTACTGAATGTTAAGCATTGTAGGCAATTGTCCAATTCCTATGAATATCCCAAATCACATTTATGTAGTAGCACAAACAGTTTAGAATGATTAATGCTGGTATTAGTGGCAGCACTTGCATTGTGCGGTATCTACTTTAAAGCTGATATCTGAACGAATGTGAAACCCTCCAAGCTTTGTCCTGCCTTCCTCCTCTCCCACAACTGTGTGGATCATTTATAGACTTCAAATTCAGAGGACTTGAGGCAGAATATCAAGTGTACAGTGTATAGTAAAAAATAAACCCCAATAAATTGGCCTGAAATACTTTGTATGTTTTCCTGTCAAAAGAATAATTGGCAAGACTTTGACCCTCACCTTAGGCGGCTTTCAATTAATGCTGCCCTGGAAGTTCAGCGTTTAATTAAAAATGTCACCAGTCATGTACATTGTATTGCAGCTTTTTTTCAATCTTCAACAGTCGGTCAATACATATTAATAAAGCATCATTTACCAGGGTTTGCATGAGTCACCTCACCATTCAATTCAATAGAACATACATATTACTTGATAGAATGCAAAAGGTCCCCTGATCTTGTACAGTGGGGCAGAAGACTCAATCATAATAAAACTCAACCTACAGCTCCATCTACTTCTCTTAAAGATATCATGGAAGCAGCTATTCTGGTCCTAAAGGCGGCAGCAGAGGCAACATTCGTTTTTAGCTCAGAATAGGTTGTTAGTGTCAGTCTCGCTTTACCTTCCATCTGTTGTAAGAGAGGAACTGTCAGAACTGCCTCATATAACATGAGTTTATAAAGAACTTTTGAAAAAGCTAAATAATCAATTTAATGCTTTTGAAAAGCTACCTCATGGCAGCCACATTTCTTGGCTCACTTTATTTCCAGTAATGCGAGGAAATGAGGTCACTCAGTTTTTGAAAAACGTAGTCTTTCATTCCACAGATACCTTCAAGGGACAATTTTCCCATTCACATAAGCTTGAAAGATAATGAAGAATAGCAGCATACATCGTGTTCTTAAACTTTCCCTTCTTCTTCCTGTGAGGGAGCTGGAGAGAGGACCAGCAAAACCAAACCTACTTTAAAAAGATTTTTAAAAAGTATAGAGGTGACTCAAACCCTCTGGTTGGTTAGGTGATTCGTTGATGACTTGTTTCCTGCACATCCGGCTTCAGATATACACATTCTTCCACAACCATTATGTCATTTTTAAAGCTTGATTTGCTATATATTCAATCTATTGCAAATACTATTTCAGAAATTAAGATCTCAATGCTTCCATGAAAAAGCAATACACAAGAGAGTGAAATCATTTATAAAATCCATTGGAGTGAGTTTTGCAGCTCATTCAATTTGTTTGATAAATGGCTCTACATGGGAAAATGCCTAACCCTCCTATTATATCATAGTTTCTCTGCAAGTGCTTTAGGGTTCTTCTGTTAATTGGAGTGGGGTCAGAGGCACCAGATGCTCTCCTCTCCTCCACACGCGGAAAATGGAGTGATAGAAGCAAGAAACAAACAGGGCAGAACAATTGGGTCTTGAAAAATTGTGATGTCATCAAAAAGTGTGTTCTCGGGTGTATTGCTCTGACACCAGAAACATATAAAGGTTATTTTTTGTGATAGTCGCCCTTTTAAAATTGCAGACACTTGCATTAATTTGAGAATGACTGTTAAAGAACGTTCAAGTGGCTCTTTGAGTTATAATATGCAAGTGCATGGGATGTGTCAAATTATGTCAGTAGAAGTAACACTAACAATAGACACCATAGGTTTGGTAAGCTTCAAAGAACATGGGACGGCATTAAGGTGCCATAGTTAGAAAGCTTTTTTTAAGAGCTTAAAGATGGTGGACATAAAGAATCCACTGGGTTCTATTATAGACCATACTTGAATTTTTCCATTTCTATACTTTCACAAACTTACACACACATACTCATAGTACACATACACTAACACACGCACTCTAACACATACTCAAACACTCATGCTAACATAGCCTTACACATATACACATACACTAACACACACTCCATCATGCTGACACACACTCCCTCTAACATACACACAGTTATACACTTGTGCAAACACGCTTACACACTTATGCTAACACACAGACTTACACATACACACACATACTGTATATACATACTATATATATATACATATACTCCCTTATCACCTCCCTTTCCTTACCCCTTTTCCAGCTGCACTCTCACTGCAGGGCCATGTAACATCATGTTATGGGACCCTGTTGTGGGCCGGTTCACGTCAGACTGGCTATTTAAAAAGAATTGTAGCGGCCCGGGTGGCAATTGCCCCAAGGCCAGCCCACCCTTGGATGGACAGGCTCAAGACCTGCGTAAGGACAGGCGGTCTAATGGGAAATTTCCTGGTATCCTGGTAGGCCAGTGCGGCCCTGAATTTAAAAGCAACAAAGTGTGGAAGAACTGTGTAAAACAACAATAGTGAATATGCATAAAACAAAACATTTAATATATAACAATAAGCATTTGTCAAGCCATATTCCTACAGTCTTTAAGTTTTCAATTGGTGCACTTATTTCAGTCATGGTGTTGTTGAGTATAGATGCCAACGATGGGGCTATGTCAATCCAGGTCCAAACTAGAACTACTGCAAAATGTCTAACTTGTGAATACCTTTGGGACTGTTTTTTTAATTCTTCTCACAAAACTCTATTTGGAACACCAACACCTGGGAAACTTCAGAATATCCATACTCTGATGTTATAACATACGCAATGACTATGACAATGCTGCGTACATTGTTATATCATGTCAATTAATCTAAATGCCACAATGAAGTAACAGTCCTTGGAACCTCTGTGTAGAAACATTTTTTTCTGTTAAAGCCCTTGAGGCAAATAAGGAACATGATTACTTGTCTATGCCAAGTCAAGTACTATGAAAGGATCTATGGGGACTTTCCTTTCCTAGTAATCTGCTCTGTGCATTGTTTTGAGCCACCCACTCCATTTGTCTGTTTTCTCTTACTTTTTGTTTGTTTGGTATTTGTAGTCACAGTGGGATATTCCTGGCCAGTAATGCCAATGGAAGAATGGCTGAAGGTCTGTCAAGAAGATGTTGGGAGAATTCAAGTTCTGTCGATAACTGAGGCACCTCATTATAAATGTTGTGAGCACTTGTTTGTGGGGGCATCCCTGTAGATACCAGTCATCTGGAGTGGATGGTTATGTCATATATACGATCAGCAATCGCCAAAACTACAGCTCTTGTGGGGTGTTGACCTGTGTGGTCAAATCCAACAGACAAGTTATTGTAGCTCAAATTGCAAAAACACACAGTGCATCACAGTTTGTTGCATATGGGGCTGCATAGCCGCAGACCAGTCAGGTTGCCAATGCTGACCCCTGTCCACTGCGGAAAGTGCCTACAATGGCTACATGAACATAAGAACTGGAATACCGTCAATGGAAAAAGGTGGTCTGGTCTGATGAATCATGTTTTCTTTTACATCACATGGATGGCCAGTTGCGTGTGTGTTGCTTACCTGGAGAATACATGGCACTAGGATGAATCAATGGAGGCCGCACCTCGCAACTTGTAGGACTTAAAGGATCTGCTGCTAACGTCTTGGTGCCAGATAGCACCGCACACCTTCAGAGGTCTAATGGAGTCCATGGCTTGACAGGTCAGGGACGATTTGGCAGCAAGAGGGGGACCTGCACAATATGAGGCTGGTGGTCATAACGTTATGGCTGATCGTTGTAAGTGGTGTGCTACTCTGGAACAATTGGGAATCATGTAGACAGTCCATCCTTGCCATGGAAACTACACATTTAAAGCAAAGCAAAATGGCTACCCAACTAGGTAATACGATAGGAAACTACCTTCTTACCATGGTATGTGTTGTGTTGTAAAGTTCTTGTACAGTTCTTGCAAAAAAGGGTTTCATCCCTCAGTGGTATCTTTTAAATAATTTATTTTGATGAACGATTATTTGGATATTATTATTATAATTATAATTAGTAGTAGTATTAGTAGTAGTAGAAGTATTATACATTTATTGTAATGTGCTAACATATTCTACAGTGCTGCAATTTAAATATAAAGTGATCAAAAGGATTGGTGGCTTCAAATATGACACTACCGCATACTGTATGTGTATTTACATGTTCCCAGTGTATTGTCCCATAGCGGCTGGTCACAAACATTCTAGCTATGCTTAGCTAAATTATAGAAGAGGCTGAGAAACACTCTGGAGGGTACATGGAGGCTGGCAAAATAATGATTGAAAAAATAAATTCCATTAGCATGGCATGATTCCAGTTTTTCAAGTTTTTTCCAACTATACAGCTCAACAATATTCAATGGGGCCAAAAATGAGTATAAATAATTATAATAAGCTATTATTTAGGAAAAAAAAACTTGATTATGAAGAAACCATGTTCTTTCATCCAGATAATAACAGGGTTCGGCGTACAATAAGTGACATTGTTCTTGCTTCACTCCTTGCATAGACCATAATCATTGCTGGGAACTTGCTTCATTTCTTACTCATTCAACATAGGTAGAAATCCAAGAAAATCAAATTTGATTATAACCATAACCACATTTGTGGCAACTGTAGGTGTCAGACATAAACTATCCAAAAATTACAATATTTTAGTTTCAGTGTTTTGTCTTTTGCAGAACAGCGCTTTAATTTTCCTATAAACCTATAAATCTCGTTTTACTGACAATGTAATGTTGACAAAACAAAATTTCTCACCCTAAAGCTTTAACTTCTGGCAGTTGTCAACTTTTCTGAATAGAAAAGTGACAGAGAATCTGTGTAGCCCAAGTGCCAAGCAGAAGGTATTTTGGATTACAACTAATTTAATGCAGAAGACTAAACCTTTAGAATGTGTTTAACTTCACAAGCTGCACAACATAGCCAAGGGTAACATCTGCACATGTCTTTTCTGTTGGCATTTGTCTAGTAACCACAGTGGCTGCAATTGCTCAGCTCTGTTTGTGGTTTGGCATTTATTCATTACCCCTGGTGAAGAGATGGAGCAGCAAGACAAGACAAACCTTTTTAAGAGCAAAGTGATAATCCTAATGACTGACACATCACATGCCTCCTGAAGTTTAATTTTCACTTGGTTGTGGCGACCTACATTTTTTTTTTTGTGCCGAACCTTTCTGCTTGCAAACGTAAAATATTTTAGGAGCTTACTTTAGATTTACAACAGTGCTACCCTCTGGAAACACATATGGTTTTCTGAATACCAAACCATAGACCTATCTACCAAAAGACAGCCTCAATTTGTGCAAGAATTCTTGTATTTATGTTTTCATTAATCTTTCACCATTATGGAGTCTTAATGAGTAAACAATTTGTTAAAGAGGGACTGTCCCATCTGAGAGAAAGCCATGAATGAAATCCACACTAAAAAAATACCTGCTCTGAAATCCATTTTACACATGAATTTTATGCGGAATTCAATTAATTCCAACAAGGTCATACTATTGATTAAAATCAGAAAGACTGGATTTGCCACACAAGCGTCAGTAAAGTGTTTGGTGCTATAAGCCATGGGCCCACTTGGCTGAATCCAGGCCTGCGTAACAGTGATCAGGGAAGATTGCATTCCCATAGAATAAGTATTACACTTTAGCGCCAATAAGTGACATTGATCTAATACTAGAAAATTATTAATACTAGAAATTGTTAATTGCTAATACCGCCATCATGAATATCTGAGGGTGACAATATAGTACAGCATATAATCATTTTTCACATGTCACATATGAGAAATATATGAGCTGTGAAGAAACTGTAATAAGGACACTGGAAGTCGAATAGATCAGACAAAATCCGTTAAAAGATTTCTGAATATCAGTGAAATGGTTTTTACATCTTTACCCGTAACCTAACAAAATATAAACAAAATTGACTGGCCATAAATAATATTTTCCCTGTTCCAATTGGTACATTTTGTTGTGATGGTAAAAATTCATGATAAAAGCTAAAAACCCACGTTTATAATACATAATTACATAATACAGTATGTTTGCATTTTTGAGAATCTGAAACTTCTGTGGAAATTTGTTTGAGATTACACTGGCTGAATGAAAGGAGCAGTGACCCTATTTTATATATGTATGTATATATGTATGTATATATATATGTATGTATATATATATATATGTATGTATATGTATGTATATATATATATATATATATATATATATATATATATATATATAATGTAATTATTAAGCAAGACAAACAAGCAACAAGACGAATATTTTTGAAAGCTCAAGTGACATTTTGTGTACTAAACACATCTTATAGTGACCAGTCAACATGTATACACAGTAATTCACCCTGGATAAATGTTAAAAAAAGCTGGTCCATAACAACTGCAAATTAAATAATATGCACCCCAACAAAATATACATTTTTCAGAAGAGATTCTTCAGCTCTTTAATGTAAGTCATGGAGTACGATGAATACGTCTTCTGTTCAGGTTTGAACATACAAAAGACATGCAGGTTCGTTCTTCCATTGGGTCAGGCTTTTGAGAAATTTAGATAATTGATGCAAGTAATAATTTCTCAGGGCAAACTAAAATGCTAGATTTAGCACTTACCCCTCGGCTGTTTGTAAGCTAGGAATTTTTAATTGTTCAAGTATTTTTGAGGTATCTTCAGTAATTCATTAGTAGCTGTTTTGTTTTTGTGGCAGGTGGCCCCAGTTACAAAAGATTCATTAAAGCATCTTCTTGTACTTCGTGAGAAGCAGTAAACAGATGGGAGACTCTACAGTATGATTCCTTTGCTTTGGGTAAGAATTCTTTTTTCTACGTTGGGTCTAGAATTTTGGTTTTCCTCTAATAAGATAATTGAACTAAAAAGGTAACTCTTATTTGCAATGTTTATCAAAAGTATACCCTTGGGACTCAAAGTGCAATAGAGTATCTATGATTGTTAATATTCCATTAGAAATCTATAATGCAGTAAAACTGAATTTCCTTTACGATATATATATATATATATATATATATATATATATATATATTTAGTGTGTGTGTATGTATATATATATATATATATATATATATATTTTTTTTTTTTATTTTTTTTTCATAATGAGAAATCACATTTTATTTATTTCATCTGTCATTTAAATTGCCGGTCCTTGTTCTTTACATGTTGCAGACTTTTTATGGCCACTTTATACAGATGAAGAGACACTAAGAGGTTAATTTTTTCAAAACTAATTATATTTTTCATTAGCATATATATATATATATATATATATATATATACATATATATATATATATATATATATATACATATATATATATATATATATATATACGTGTACATGCACAACAAATTAAATAGAATCAGATAGTAAAAATAGTTCAAGATATTTTGTAGCAAAAATATGTAATATAAATAAAATTGTATAAAAATAGTGTTCTGTATTACAAAAACAACAAAAAAGGAATACATATTAACTAGGGTGTGAATCCATTCCTTGGCATTACTATTTAACACACAGAATTCAAGAATTAGCAACATTCGACACTTTATCTGGCAAATATCCCTCTTACTCCATTGTAGAGAACACAACAGAAAGAATAATTTGAACATAAGGACATGAAAGAAACATGTTTTGTATTAAATTGTCATTTAAGTGAATGGCTGAGTGATCTAGCCAATTTGTATGTTTTACTGTTTATATGATTCCAACATGGATTTTCACACTTTAGGGCTTGTTTCTACTAAGAGACAAAAAGTTTGACATCTACCATAACAGCAATATTTGACATTGTCTTCTTTTTTGTAGTTAGGTAACATTGTCCTAAATTAAAAGGACAGTATAAAAAACCAAAGAGCCTGCCTAATGATGGACACATATTAAAGTACTTAGTAAGTACTTCAATAGGTATTCTTTACCCGAAAAACAAACAACAGAAAAAATGGTTACCTGCAGGAGACCCTCCAGCTTTGGAGCTGCCGCATACCACCCTATCCACGCTTCATAATTTGAATCAATTCATGGCAATTCCCATCAAAATCACTTCATTAAAGTCCCTATAAATCTTACACAAGACAGCACTGGAGCTGACTGAGTTTGGTAAGTAGAACAAGTTTTTAGACAAACCGAGTGGGCAGGGGACACAATCCATTGCCCCAAAACAAATGGTCCCAAAAATGTGGACACAGAGGTAAGCAGCAGGCCGGTATGGAAGTGGCCACCCTAGAGTGGCGGGCCCAGTCATGATGAGCGACCATGGTTGTTGTGGGCTCAAGGTACAGCTGTAATGGGCCCCGAGGAATGATGGGGCCTGGGGCAGCTGCCCCCTTTACCCCGCATTGAAGACGCCCCTGCTCTTACCTTGTGCAGAGCCCTCTTTCTGGGAAGGGTTTGAGCCGTCAACAGTACTAGGAGTGATGATTCTAATGTAGCATTCAGTTACAAAAGTGCTAAAGTTAGCAAAGTGTGCAGACCAGCATCTTTAAGGTATGGGAGCTTGATGACCCCCACTTACTGAAATGTCTCTTTTTTTGCTAGATGCTGCATTTTTTTAACTGTGGTCAGCTAATGCATTTAGCAAAATCTCCTAAAATGTAATTAATCCATTTATCAGTGGAATATGCTGACAAGATGACGATCCACAGGAGTCTTCCCCTTGATCAGTTTCGGGAATAGCTTTAGTTCATCATTATTGAATTAACTATACAAAATTTTACAGTACATCTCAGATTGCCTATTTCATAATTCTAAACTGTACACATTGGAAAGTGTTAGGAACCCAAACTTGAAAAAGGAATTGAAAATAACTAAAACAGAGTAAAAAAGCTTTGCTGGGGAGTATCTGCAGGATTGTCTGTGCTCTGATTAACTTGACATTGACCCCAGAGGATTGCATGCATGCTCTCCCACTTGTATCAATATACACCGCAGTCGCAGCTGTCAAAAATAGATATAATCGAAATCATGATAAATTAGTGATGTGGAAGACTGGCAAATCAGGAAAAGTAATGGCACTTAATACTGATTTGTGAAATATCTGATGATTGAAGGGACAACCCCTCCAAAAAGACCCCCAAAACACAAAATGATGTTTTAAAAAGAATTCACTAACATGTTGAAAGAGTTCCATGTAATAAAATTCAGTGTTCAACACTATCTGCTGCTAACATATTCAACAAGGCTGCAGCATAAGAGGGGGCCAAGAGCTCATCCTCATGGCTCGAGGCTTGAAAGCTGCTTTACTGGGCAGAACGCCACCTCTTAGCCATCAAAGCTGTCCACCTGGCAGGGAATTTCAAGCCAGTTAGCTGAAAGGCATACAATCCAGTCAGGCAGGGGAATGGGAGATGTAACAGAAAGAAATACCCAGCGCTTTTCATCAGAAAACCTCAGTCAAACTACATCAATAGTTTGAAGAGTTGGAAAAAGTACGATTTTGAGCAACCCTACAAACTAGGGTTTGTAAAAAAAAAAAAAAAAAAAAAAAAAAAATATTCTTCGTAAAAAATACTTTTAATGAGTTTGTGTCCAAATTTGGATGATTTACGTGAGTGAGGAATGTGCAAGTAACATTACATTTTTTTTTATAAAGCATCACCATACTTAATAAACTATATATTTATGTAATCTTAAAAAAAATGAAATATTTCTTAACAATCTTATATGTTGGTACAATAGAAGAGAATAAAGAGAAGGAGGATTTGTAGATAGATAACAGTATTCACTCAAAAATACGTTATTTTCTTTATAGAACCTCTCTAAAGTTCTGAAGACATTGACTACTATGGTTTGCTTTGTTATTGTTATTATCATTGGTACTTTAGCATCACTACTGTACATTTTAAAGCAATTTTAAAGCACAAAGCATATTTTATGGTTTTATTTATATTTTTGTGCGAACATACAATGGAAAATACCGTACTGTTTTTTTTTTTTATAAAAATGTATTTATTTCAATGTATTATTATTATTATTATTATTATTATAAAAACACGGGTTTATATTTTTAAAGTCCCCACATTTACTATAAAATTTATGTGGTGATAATGACGCTGGCACAAAGAGATAAACAGCCCATGTGTATGGCTGTGTCTCAGCTGCAGAACAGTCTTTTTTTGTAATAATGAGGCTTCCTTCTTGGGCATCTGTATATTAAGCAGCTGCAGATACATTAATACATAACCAAAGGGGGCAACACTATCCGAAAATGCTATGGCTTAAAAAAAATAATTTGTCTTGGTAAACAGACCTTCTTCAAGTGATAATTCTTCGGAGCACATGAAACAGTCCTCCACTCAGAATGTCCTGCCAGCCCTGATTTGATTTTTTATAAGTCATGGCAAAGTTCCAAAGTCATGAGCTTAAATTGCTCACAAGTTGTAGAAGCAATTTATATAGGTTTGTGGTATTTCTACTTCTAAGTCTGTCAAAAGCTGTGCACAAAAGTAGCAATTTTGCAACTTTCTACCTGAAAAGGTTCTGGACTTTTCATTTTTTTAAAACAGGTAGCGGGGAAGAGGAGGGGACAGTCATAATTCCCTCTTTGTAATAGAGGGTCCCGGAGATAATTATTTATCTTTATTATTTAATTTTAATGTTGTGGGGGGGGTTTAATTTTGCAACTTTCAGGTAAAGACACCCTTGCATGCCTTTGTCCTAAAACGTATAAAATCTGTGTTTGCATGTCCTTGTAAACAACTCACATATTAGTCAATCTGTGAGTTCTTTTTCCTGTGTAAGAATGCAAGGGCATGCAACTTAAGTTAAGTCAGGTCAGTTAACTCTAAACTCACCTGACCGCTCAACTTGTTAGTGAAAAGGCCCAAGAGTGATAATACATTGTAGTGGGGAAAGTTGGATTTTAGCATTCTGCATGGTATATTTCTCAATGAAATCAAATCAACTGTTTACCTCCATGGATGAAACCTACGAACCTTTTTCTATTTTCTGACTACTGGATGTCTTAAAATCTCTTAATAGACATCCTTCTGACATAGGGAGGCAAAATGAGGAGTCCAGGTCCTGTGTGCATACTGTGGCTTGGTACTCCAAACTCTTTGGGAACATTCCCAGGAATAGTCTGCACAATAGCCGGGCCAGAGTTCCATGGTCGCAGCTGGATGAACCCAGTTCTAAAGATGGGTAATAAAACCAGGGTTCCCAAATGAGCTCCCTCTCCGGAACCACCTCCAGGTGTAGCCCACCTTGAGCATAGTGTAACCCCAAAAGAGTGATGTGGTGGGACAACGGATCTCCATAGCGACTCATTTCCAAATGTCGATGTAATTCTTAGCCGCCGCACAGTTCCATGGATTTGCGGCTATATCTTACTTATTACAGCTCACATCGTTTTGTTTCCCTTTATGGTCCGACCATGCAAGCATTCTTAAATATTGTCTTTAGTCTTAAAAATAATAATATTATATTTGGGCCGTTAATGGCACATTTCTTTTTAGTTTCACATTAGTATGTTATCCATGATATGTTTATTTCTTGATCGATATAATTTTATACACTTACAGCGACAGATTTGCTGTCATTGTGTTGTATAGGCTCTTGAGTGACCTCAGCTGACCATTTCCAGTATTACAGCCAACAAACGTATCATACCATTGTTTTCACTTCACTATGGAGTGCTTTTGGTCTAATTTGATAGATATTTCATTGCGGTAAATATTTCACAATCTGCACAGGAATACGTTATCCCCCCCATATGTCCTTAATCTATAATAATGACTCATATGATTAAGAAAATATCTAGATACATTCTGATAAAAATCAACGACACATTAAAAACTTTTTATGTACAGTTCAGTATGCTTATGGGGAGAGTATAGCAAGCAAAGTAAAAAACATTTATGCTAATATGGACATGTCTAAAACAAGCCTGCTCTTGCTATTACAACCCTGTGCTATACTTTGAGCTATATAATCTGACTTTGAGACTAGTTAAAGAAGAATGAGAAATGCTTACTGGTTTGCATTATGACAAATCCCCACTTTGAGGACACTTAAGTAATTGTAGATGAGAAATGCATTTGGCGCCTAGCCTGGCCAGGCATAGTTTTCTCAACAGTGAGTTTTTACTTCCCTTGGTGAAGTGTGGATTTGAATTTATGTAATTCATTTTGTGCTTTTGTATATATTGTGGATTTATTCTTATTTTGTTATTTTTTTTTATTATTTGTGTTTTGTTTTTGTGTGTATTATATATATTTGTTTTTTATATATGATATATATTTATCAGTAATAAATTATGGATTTGTATATCTATATGTTGTCTTAGCGCTGTCTCTTTTTATTTCATCTCATGTGTGAAGTGCACCATGATGTACAATGAGCTTTGCTCCTGGGAGTGCCTTATATAATTACTATGCGGAGAGCTTTTTTTTGAGATGATCTTCATCTCTTATAATTGGACTATGCCTTGGTTCTATTTAGACATTGGCAAGTTTGTGAGGGAGCAATAACTGGAAGGAGTAAGGAAGTTAAATTGGAGCAGTGAAGTCCCTGTGTGATTTACGTGTTCGTCAACGCCAAGAACACTGTTCAGGGCACCCAACTGCAACAGCAAAGATTGTTTGGAGACATTTGTCATTAAGTAGGCTGACCAGCTGACACAAGGGTATTCCTTGGGTGGCTTTTCAGGGAAGCCTTCCACTTATTACTAAGGAGGGAACTGGTTTCAGCCCAGCATGGCTACAGGTTTATCCATGTCTTGCTAGGAGACTATTATGTTATGGACAATCGAGAGGCGGAGGACCGGTCCCAATCACCATTTCAACCCCATTATTTACACCACCTCACTAACCAGGCCGCACACCATACCTGCCACTGTTTCCACAAGTCCATCTTCCCAGGTGTTTCTTTTGAGGTATTAAACAGTGTTTTATGTGCCATGTCTGGGAATGCAGTCATAATCTTGTGCTTTTGTACATTTTATTGTAATGTATGATTGTACATGAGTTGCCACGTTCTATACTGTACACTGTACACTACAATGTATGTTTATTGTATATTTTAATATAAAATAAAATAATTCCAAAAACAAAGTACAACGTTTTAATGAGGGGTACAATATGCTTTCACTTTTCCCTACTAGCCCTGGCCTTTTGGCTGGCAGATGAAGGCCTCATTTTTATATAGTGAGTTAAGGGTTGGGGTCAGAAAGGTTGCTTTTTGACATTCTTCATCTGTTTGGAGAGGCTGATCAATCACATATCATCCATATCAGGGAGATTTCCTGAAAGGCTTTTCTGTATGTACAGAAGGAAAACACCAAATAACATAAGCATGTCATTCATTTACTTTACTGAAATGAGTGGTTACTGATATACGTTTATCATCATGTATTCTAATTTTAAATTAATTATTCTGGGAAGGTGAGGTGGGAATATTCAGAGTCAGCAGGCAAACTAATACGTACTTGCATCAGGAAGTAATGATGCACTTGGTGGTTTATATATTAAATATCAAACTCCTATATTGAATCCACGTACTATTAAGTCCAGTTCGAGTTTGGAAGAACACTACAGAGACATCATACATTCTCAATATGAGTTTTTTTTACTGGATTATAAAGATAAAGTCAATTCTTGCATTATACATTTCAGCCTATTATGAGATATTTCTCAGACAACATGCAGGACATATTATTAATTAATATTATTAAATAAGGATATAAAAGGAAATAGGGGTATGTAAAAGTATTCTACTATATGGTAGGGCATTTTAAAAATAATCTATATTTATGTCATATAGGACTAGACTTAATAACAAAACTAATGTTGCTGTCTTGGATATGATGGAGAATATAAAGGATAATGTGAATAATAATAATAATCTATATTTCTTCTTCCATCTCTAATTTTCTGTAATTACTCCCTCGTTGCTTATTGAACTATTTCACCAAAGTGCCAGTCCTGAATATTGTAGAAACATGTCAGTTCCCGTTTTTTTATATTCTCGAGAACATTTTGTATTTTAGAAGACATTACCTCAAAAGGGGTAAGCTCCAATTTCTATAATTAGTTCAGTCTTTCTTCTTTCTTCCATTAGAACCTGCCAATTCAATGAATTCATACTATAGCAATAAAGTGGAAAGTGACGTTATGAGCCCAAACTGGCCAAGACACGAACAGGACTCGATCTCGTACTTTTTACTATGTATCATATGTAAAAATAATTGTTTCACATTGGCAGAAAGCTGTAGGAAGGGTTAAAAAGTACAAAATAAAACATCCTAAAATAAATTGGCTTCATTATTAGTTAAAACAAATACAGATGTTGTCTCCTAAAGATATTTTTTGTTAAGTACATATGATTCATTAGTGTCCTTTGAAGTTTGTGCACCACCTGATGTTTTAGAGAATATTAATATGACATCATATTCCAGACCCCGGCACACGGACTTTATCAGTGGCTGTGCTCACAATCCCTTTTGCTTTGCACCATCTCATTCAATTGTTCATACAAATATACTTGATTTTCATATGTAAAGGATAATCTTTAACACTAGGTCCATATATATGTAGAAGTATAAAGATGCAGACATCGTTTTAAATATCACAGTCAATTCCTTATAGAACATTGAAAACCCAACAAGATGGGAAACAACCATATAATCCATTGCCATTATAGATGAAGCCAGCATATATTTGATTTGATATTTATTTGGAGAAAAAGAATAAATGGCATGTATATTTTGTATTGCATGTGCAATCAAACATTTAAATTGTATTTTTAATGTTTATTTTTTTTACCATTGTACTATTTTAAACTACATTTTGTATACAGTATTCACAAAACTCAAGGAAAAGTGGGAAAATATGAAGTGCACGCACAAAGGTGGGCGATACATGGAGCTGTAAGGCACAAGTGTGGTCTAAATAAAGGTTTGATTTATTACTAAGATCCCCTTTCTGTTTCACTACAAAATGTGTCCTAAGCACAAACCTAACCTAGTGGATAATTCCATGATGACAGCTGGATTTTGGTGATTTGCATAGTAAAGATTATAATTTACAAATCAATGTGAAGGGTCGTTTGATGAAGCTGAGGTTTTGTACATACAGAGTCAAGAACAAAGTTGTGGATATTAGGGATGGAGAAGTTAGTGGTAAGTGTTGAAGGTGTTTTCAGACATTGCATCAGAAATCAAATCAAAAGACAACCTATTCAAACATCCTCAGCATAAAAAGAAGTATTATTCACTCTCTTTTCTACTATTTACCAAGCAGTTCTGCTTGATGGCATGTATTTATAGTGGCTTTTGTATGAGCACTGTTTATGATCAAATATTGTTTTTACTGTTAACCGCCCTTCCACCTCAGTTATTTTAAAGTACCAATTGGCAAGTAAAAACAGGTTTCCTAAGCTCAGCAACAATGTAGAAAGTGTTTTTTTTTCCCCTGGGTCAGTTGCTCTGGAGCAATATATTGCGAATATGTCTAAACGGTAAACTAAAAAAGAAAAGTGTCAACAATTTACAGTACATATGTATAATCTGTATAGGTATAAAGTGTACGGGACGTTCTATGCAGATTAATGGATGTATTGACAGTTCAAGTTGATAGTTCTGGACTGTAGGTCACATGGGGCTTATACAAGTTGTGCATACACTGAGAATGAAATACTAAGGCAAAAGTGCTTGACAAAAAAAAGGAATGTCACATTTTACCTATATTTTACATTTACATGAACTGTGTAAACCTATCCAATTATATTATTAAAAACTAACATACAAGTAGCAAAGCAGGAAGTTGAGTTGCGCGACATGGCTCCATATGCACCTAATCTCTAATGACAAATTGGGTGTTGCCGCGTTGGCTGAATACACCTAGCTGCTTGCTATGTGAGCACAAAAATGAAACTTATGTCACTTGGCAGCCTCCGGCCTAAAAGTGCCAGGGCCACCTCGTCATTTCCAGAGCGTCCCTGTGCACTAGTTCACCAAGTTTTATTTACACAAAATATGTACAAGCATTTTGGGGGGGAAAGCATTGAGGAACGGGGTTTGACCCTGAAATGTTTATGCATATACGTATGTGTAAATAAAACTTGGTAACAATAGTGCACCTGACTGCATTTGGAGCGTGAAGTGGACTGTACTGTCTTCTATTAGGCAACATACTGTATTTCTATTAAAAACCCACCATATGTATATACCATAGCAGCAATAATCTTAAACCGGTCTCAGGATCTACACGCGTATTCTTTCTTATTAAAGACTTTTTCCTCCAGTGCTAATTTGCCGTAGAGAAGAACAGGACATTGATTAGACAATGTCGGCTTTGCTGAGGCACAGATCTCAGCTTCCATCTGGTGAACTATCACACTATATATCTCGAAAACAATTGCAATGACTGCCAAACAAAAAAGCAAATGCTGTAGGTAGTTTTTGTCAGTGCATGTAGTTATAAAATAATGGATAGTGTCCTTTTATGAGTTAAATAATGCATACAATATATGTATATGTAAGTGCATTTTTTTCTGTAAAATATGTATGATGACTTCTTAGGTCTGATATAACCTGCTGTTAATTACAACAAATGTTACATCTTCTTGTACTTATGATCAATAGTGCTACTCTGTTACTAACACAAATAGTTATTTTTATAGATAGAGACATCTGTTATTCCTAACTTTAAAAAGTAATTGTTTGACTACATTGAACAACAATAGACTTCTAGTTAAAGTAGTACATGCCAGCACCAAGGGTATTCAACTCCAGCCATCATATGCACTTTAATGCATATGATAGCTAAGGTTCCATTCAAATTTACTTTGTGTTTCCTTGCAAATGCATCGGGAGGATTCTGCCAACCCCTGAGATATTTTCAATGCAAGAGATGTGTTCAGCCGATATACTTACTGCCAGTCCGATCCAGCATTGTCTTTTGAGACCCCCATGCACATGCACGTTAAGTGCTCAGTTGATTTGAATGGGAGCTCTTTACTGCCACTGATTGGCTGGATCAAGCAGGGGGACAATTGTGTTCAGGCCAGTCTAAAATCCATTTCAAATTGGGTTGGCCTGCTCACAGAGGGAGAAGTGCAGTGAGATCAAATTGTGAATTCTTTTAATTATGCTGCGGCAATAAGTGGAGCTGCAATATAACTACAATATAAAAACTATTGAAATGACCATGGTATATTTAATAATTAAATGATCCAGAGGGATGAAAAGAAAAAGCCCATTGAAACTCCAACCAATTAAAGGGATATTCTAATGTCACTGACCCTCCTCTCTAAAGAAGAATGCATACCTAACCCCCAAGAGGCTGTCCCACTGCAACACCAACCCTCCTTTTTGATCAGATTATTCATGATGCTGATTGGCTGCTTGAAGCAGTCAATCAGTGGCAGGAAAGTGCTTTCCACACATGTGCATAGAGGTCTGTACAGCGATCACGCGAGGCTGGGAATATATCATAAGCAGGCAGAAATATATTGACAGGTCCAAGGAGATGGTACACAACAGTGATGTGTAACAATATATGATTGAATAGTCGGATAGCATGAACCTCAAAGCAGGAAAAGCATAGTTATGGGGCAGAGAGAATAAGGGGCATAGAGGGAATATGGTATGGGAGTGTGAGTGAGCAATTAGCAATTTAGCAATTAAAATACACAAAAGAGACATTGAGTGAAGGTGGGAATGGGACTTGAAAGACAGGGGGGATAGCTGAGAGACATTGAGATAGAGTGAGAGACATTGAGAACGAGAGCTGGTGAAAGAGGAAATGCAAGTAGTCTTGGCTTTGTATTTAATGGTATTCCACTATAAAGCCATTTCCATTTATTTAATGTTGTACTTAAATCTATGCGGCCTGTTTAATGTGTAAGAGTGATGGTACAAGTTTTGAGACTTGAGAGCAGATTTATTTACTGAATGTATGAGTTGGACAAAACAGCAACTCACAAAGTCACTACAGCGAGTTCACATTAACACTCAAAAAACCCACAGCTTGGCAATGTATACCCCAAAATACTTTATCACTGTCCCCAATATCACGCATTAGATGGGGTAAAGGAGGTCAATCATTGGCTCCCCCTTATTTGACAGTGTCCTGGCGACCCAGTTTATGTTATCTGTTTAATCTTTTTTCAGTTATATCATGGAAGGAGGCAATAATTTGGGGAGTTTTAGGCAAGTTAACTTTGAGCTTCCACACCCTCACCTGAAACTCAAAATTTAAAGGCGATACAACCGCAGTTGAGTCTGGGCTCTCAAATTATCCCCTAACTCCACTGGCCACTTAACTTCTTAGCAAATAAACTCAATGGAGATACCATTGTACTGCTTAACATATTCAGTAATCATTTCTTCTCAGCACAAATAGCTTTAACAATGTCAAAATGAATAGAATACAGTAAGGCTTTATTTTCCTGGAGAATTCTATTGCCAATGCACATTGCACTCAGTCATTATGTTTGTGCTGGCAGGGAAAATAAACAGGCTAAAGAATCAGCAAGTAATTCTACATTTTTAACTTTTTATGAGCATAATGAAGTGAGAGTTTCTGCAAAAAATATTATGTTAGCTATTTCTTTTCCAGAAATCTATTCCCTAATGCGTGCCTTGCCATGACTACTACGTACATTATATCTTAAATGTAAACCTAACAGTTTATTTTTTTGTGTATGAAAGCTAGAGTAAACTATACCATTATGGTCATTGTTATGTCCCATGCAATATAGAGGTGAGCAGATGTAAATGAAGAGGCCCAATATGTACATCATTTCAGAATAAGTTAATTATGCATTTTAAACTAGGTGGAACTTGGACTTTTCTGCATTAAATTTAGAGCTTGGTATTACATTTTGACCACTAGTCAAGGTATATAATGTGAGGACATCACTTAGTTATTAGAATCCTAATAAACTAACACTATTTTTTTCTTTATGTGCTCTAAAAATGCCTGAGATCATAGAACCAAGTAACCTGAATTGCTCCTGAACTTCACTGAGTTTATTATTTTTATATTGCATCACTATAACAATATAAAATGTTTTTTTTCACCTTCCTGCTTCTCTAGAAATGAGTTCTTGGTATTACTTTAATTTGAGTCAGTCCACAGAAACTGTTCTCCCATAACAGGCCCCACTGTGTATAAACTTTGCTTTCCTAGCTATTAAAAGCAGAACATTTGATAGTGACTTCATAAGTCTTTCAACGCGCTCGAAATAAAAACAGTTCATAGCAAATATACTACAGTCTCAAAAAGTTTCAAAAGCTTTTCTTTTTTATGCATTTTATTTGGGTGCTCTGGCTACAATCTGTGGAGAAAGTACCCAATATAAATATGTATACTTTTTCATAGTTTCCAAAGAATGACATCCTAAGCAAATTATAAAATACCTATCTATGCATAAAACACTATTTTCTATAGATGCGTTAAGCATTGTATATTGAAACAAAGACGTATTATTTGATGATAAAAGGATTTTAAGATGTTTTCTTTTTTCAGCATAAAATTGCTTCTCTCCCTTGTTACATTTCCTTAGGTTTCTGCAGTTTCCTTCATTAAAGTTAAAACATGATCCTAAAGGAGGAATCGATTCGCTAACCAATAAAGCACTCATGAGGACTGGCATGAATGTGCCAGATTTATACCACCTCTGTACCAATCCTGAATTTTATAAAATTTGGGCTCTGCATCTGGTGTACACTTTCTATTAATTAATTTTTAATTAATAATTTAGTTGACTGACAGAAGTAATTAAGCTGCAGCGAAATAAAATGAACATCAGGCAAATATTTGTTTTTACAAAAAATAATTGATTAAAAATGAATGAACAGAGCTAAAGCATCTTGTGAAAAATAGCTCCTTTTCTGAAAGTACAATAGTGAGTATAAAATTAAATACGCAAAACTATCTAAAAAGTCAAAAATGATCTGTATGATGAGAAATTGACCGTAAGTATATGAGTCACAGTGTGTGCCAACCTGTTGTGCCCTTCAAATCTGATAAAAATGCGACCCCTGGGTTCCCTAACCCAGGTATGCCACTAACTGGGTAATTTAAAGCTAATAAAATCAACATTGTAAAATTACTTGTTTAATGATCTATGCAAAATGGCCAAAGAGGGTCACTATTATTTTACTGGGTTCGACACAAGTATATGTTTTATGTGACTTTGCATCCTACTAGTAGGTGAATAGTAATTCAGTGAAACATTTAGAAGAAGGATAATTAGTTTTAGTTTTATAATTTGCAAACACATTTCCCTTTCTCTATATATACAATATTGTAGCTCTAAGGATTGTAGAACACTGAACACTAAAAAAACTGCATTTAATACTAATAAGTGTCCTCCAGCGCCTGCTAAACAGTTAGGGGCATGCTACTGCTTGTAAATACCTCATCCTTAACTTATTTTCTTCTGTCACCCACATATAAACATCTTTTTATTATTTCACCTCACTACTTGGTCACTTGACCAATTTCCTCGCCTCTCCTAACTTTTCTTTCTACTGCACTTACATCCATAATAACCAGTCTACTCAACCTCTCTACATCCTCAGTCTATATACAACTACTGCTTCCACTTCCCTTCTCCTCATGGCTCCAAGTGCCTGGAAAGATGAGTCCATACCCTCATAACCTACATGGTCTCCTCTAATGTTTTCCTTGAGCCTTTGCCATATGGGTTCTATCCACAACATTATATTGAGAATATTTCAAGGCAACTAACAACGTAATCGATGCTAACCTTTACTCATTCTCTTGGTACTCCGCACAGCCTTTTACACTGTTGACTACCTTCTTCTCCTGCGAACCCTTCTGCTATCACTCTCCTCTGGCTAAATCAAAGCCATAAAATCACACCTCCTCTGCCCTACTGTTCCTTTGCCCTACTGCCCAATGTTGGGTTACTTCAGGGTGCAGATATCTAAATTAATTTTGCTACAAGTGCATATAACTGATGCTGCTTTATTATTTCACTGATTTACCTGACCCTGCTTTACCTGTCCTTCCATTGACATTTACACCCCCAGATTTAAACTAAAACTACATTCTTTATTTCTACACACCAATGCTTTACATTCATTCATGCCAGTGTTTTTTTTTTAAATTTTAGCCTCATTGTAATAGCACTGCAGAAATAATAAGTAATTCTATAAGTATAATATATATTGTATACTTTTTACAAAAAACTTTTTAAATGACCTTACCAAAAAATATTTTTACAAGACCCAACATTTATTAGTATCCTTTCTTTTAAAAATCTATAAACACTTTCATAAAATAACACTTTTTTTTATAACTTTTATAACTTTTTTTTATAAATATTAGACATATTTTCCTATGTTATTCATATTATTTAAAACACATATGTACATTTTTGTAACAACTAGGTCCTTAGAATTCTCTTTAATTCCCTGTGATACCAACTGCCAAATATAAATCTTCCGTGATATATGAGCTATCGCATAATACAGAAGCAGGGACTTGTGCCATTATTTTGGTAAATATTTATAAAATTACAATTTTAAATACATATTTTATGCTTGGTTCCTCTTTACTGGTTATGAGTGCAGTTTTCAGATTGCATTGGATTATCTGGTGCAGATTTTTTTTTCCTTTAATTAAACTGTCGAACAAAACAGTAATCAAGGACAGGCACTGAATGCCACAATACATGCATATGGCGCAAATTATTTTAAGTCTTGGTATTAAAGAAAAATGGTTCAAAACTTTTAATAGCAAATGGCTCAGCTGTACCATTGTTAGAGCTTCCGTTCCTCTCTTTTTTCCGTTTCTTCCCACGACTTCTGTTACCAGGTCCACTCACTTATCTCCCCATGGCTTTGTTTTACCAGACTCTCTTTTCTTGTGAAGAGGAATGGGGAGCAAATGGCTTTCATATATTATAAACAACACAGCATTCTCTGGAATTTACATAATTTGGGTTATAATTGAGTCCCAGACTTCTGGTGACACTCTCAGCTTATTGACCTGAGGTTGCTGTTGTCAACGCAACTGTATAATGCTAATGACAGACTTATTACGAGCAGATGGAAATAATTTATTCTGAATTAGAAGGGAAAATAATGTAATCACTGATTGAAAGAAATATGGGAACATAAATATTAAGGTCTCTTGTGCTGTATCTAGTTAAACAAATTCATTGTTTTTATTACGTTTTTAAAAACATGTTTTATATATTTGAAAACTGAAACTGCTTTCATGAGAAAAGCCATTTTTAAGTTAAGATTTTTTTTTTTTACTTTTAAGTAGTTCTTTTTATCCAAGAACAAAATATTGAAACCATTTTCGTGAGCAATATAAGTTAACTAGAAATACTTACAAAAGATCCATTTTATGTTCAATTAGTTACCATAATTTGATAATTTGAAATGATTTGAATGATTTATACTTTAACCCTTTTAAATGGTTTATAAAATCATGCATCATTAGGTTAAAAAAGCGAAATACTGTAGATTATTAAGATAAATCATTTCTAAGGATGAAAAAAGAATAAAACAAGTAACCAATATCTAAATCCTAAGGGATAAGAACAAACTTAACGGCTCTCCACAAAATGGTTGGTTTACTATTTCCATTCTCTATGAATTGTATTATATGAATAGTCCACCCCACTTTCACTTTCAGTATCTCCAGTGGGTTTGTAAAGAGACACATATTTCATTTTGAGACCTTCTTATTTCTCAGAAAAATAGAAGTAAACAGAACCCTAGATGATTACCAAACTAAGGTTTTAAATGTAATGTGGTCTAATTGGTAAATTACATGCCAATTGGCTAAAAATACTCACACCAGTTTGGAAAAAAATCTTAAAACAAGACAAAAAAAACATTAAAGCCAACATATATTTTGCCCTTGCAAAAAACACTCACTTTGCTTTCACCGGACTGCAGGATAGTGGAGCTTGTGTGAGTCAAAAAAGCAAGGTTTACCAATCTGTACATTTCTTGTGAATAATAGATTGTGATGTCACAGGTGCTTCTACTCGAAAAACTGAAAAATAAAGGGCATTATGTAAATGCATGTATTTTAGTAATATTTTTTGAAAAAGGCGTAATGAGTTTTTGTGGAGTCACCTATAGCAACACTACAAACATTTGCATGCCTCCCCATGGGAAGCCTCAGCACTCAAAGGGTTAAGTCAAGTGAATCTTATTTATTATGAAACAAGAACATGTGATAATCATACATGGAAATTTCCCAGTGCTGGTCCCTCTACGGTATCATTCTCCTTGGAAGAGGGGAGAGCTGAGATGGAGAGGCTTAGCCAGTCATGTATGGAGCTGAGATAGCGCCCAATAGATGTGAAAGGGGGAGCGGGAGAGGGCGGAGTCTGGCCAGGCAGTGGGTGGAGCCAAACATATCTTCATCTGTGCATGGATGTCAATTGTTGACAGGAGGCCAATGTACGGTGGTGATAATAAACCAGTTCAACGATCCGAACACAAGCTATAGCCCAGGACAGTTTGTACTAAACGATACCATTAATAAAGCTCATGAAATAAATAAACAACACTATGTAAAGTAACCCATCTGTGGGATCAATGCTCTACTGTTCAAGATAAGCATCTATTCAAATCCTTTTAATGAACAATGCCCTTCAAACATAAATCTAAGGGTTATGAAATCCAGGTGAACACACATAGCAGTTTTATGTCAACCCGTGATTGATAACATAGCGTAATGTTAAATAAAATTATTTACTAAATGTGTTTTTGATGCCAAGGGCATTTAAATAACATTTTATCTTGCACATGACTTTAACTGCCTATAATACCTAAAGCTGTCAAACAGATGATGATGTGGAATCTTAACATGTTCAGACTCATTTTGCTGCTCTAAGTCACGTTTTTGTGTGTTCCCATATACAAGCTCCACATCTATATCCTACCCAGTGATATCATCAGTGCACTTTAGTGTATGTGTCATTTTTTGACACTTTGAGATCCAACAACTGAGCCAAGTCAGTTGAAATACATTACTCACCAGGGGTGCTTTAAGGATAACTCCGGCAGCAAGTTTGCAATTGTAATGACTGAGCAACAAAGTGTGACACATGTACAGAAGCAGTGGTGTACTTTTCTCATGCCAAAGTGGTTTAACAACTTTGATCAGCCATGCACACAGATCTCTGCTTAGAGCAATGTCACAGCTGCAAATGATTTTGCAGGGAAGCTATGTAAAAACACATGAACAGTTTCAGAGGACAGAGAGGATAACAATTATAGATGCCACCATTAGGAAACTGGTAACGGCAGTGATAGAGAGCAGATGGTAGATGCACACAAGGGTGTATCGGCAGGTGCACCTCATTTTACACCATAACTTATTTATACACAAGTTGTTTGCAAGGGCTGGTGTTTGTGTGGCGGTGCTTGCTCTTTAAATGTTTTTAAAAAGAGACTGAAACTGAGGGTGGATAAGGGTATATGCCTTATGCATGTACAAAGGTGGCATGGCATAGGTAGTCCTAATAATTTATCTCAAATGTTGAGTCAAATTCAGGTAAGAGTTCAGATGTCCAGAAGAAGGCATTGAATGCTAGTTTGATATTTGTGCTTTGTGAATGTTGCACCTTTGATCCATCGACATCCAGTTTTGACATGGATAGAGAAAAACTGGTGAGGGCGCACGTGTGCCCTGAGTGGAACATACAGTATGCATATATTTTGCAAATATAGTATTTGGAGTGGGCTGTCACACAAAGAAAAAGACAGGGCTAGTCCTCGATCGCACCCCAGGTAAGATGCTCTGTGGTGACTACTGGCGCCACTCTACTCCTGGTGCTCCAGACAACTTCTTAAGTCGCCTGGTACTGGAAGAGATACCTAATAAACTGTAGGTGTATAGAAGAAAACAATTTAGCTAGCCAAAATGAGAATTAATAAGGCAGCTAATGCTGGAAGCACCTATCAAGACAGAGGGCTAATTGCCTTCAAATTGCATTCCTGTATATTTAAACCATCATAACACAGTGAAATGGATTCTGCTGGTATTAAATGATGTTATAATCTTATATTAAAGATAGCATCTGTCCTCTGAAACTTTGAAGATTGGGGGAAGATAGCATCTCAACGTACTGATTTTTGTGGTGATTTCTTTCAATTAAAATGCCAAAAATGATTTGGCTTCTTTAAACAAAAATAAGCTAGATTTAACAAACTTAATTACAGCAAAATGCTTTGAAGACTGAAGTCTAAGTATAAAATAGAGGTCAGTACTAAACATGAAAATAGTTATGTTACCTTAGCTGGAGGCACTCACCTCCATATAGGAGCTGGGAGAGGATGATGTCATAGCCATGTGCAGGCCCGGACTGGCACAGTGGGCGGAGCCACACACTCATCAGATGGGGTGCTGCAGAATGCGCATAAAACATACTGTGTGGCGGCGCATATCCTTGGATCTGTGGATATAGTATAAAGTGGAAGGAGGTAGACCAGGCAAGAAGTAGGTGGAACCAGGACATGAGTTGGTTGAGTTAAGCTGTACTCCCCAACCAGCTGCCATACAGTATCTGGTCATACATACAGGTCTGTAGCAATCCTAAGTAGAATGTTGCTTCTTCTCTACATTGGGTTTTTTCCATTTGGAATTGATCTTAGACTAGCCATTTCCATTCAGTTACAATACAAATAATGTGGTCTACAAGAGCCTGGGAAATGGTCCTGCTATTATATGGAAAATATATATCTCTCAGCAGGAAACGTATGGAATAACACATTGAAAGTTACATAGATTCTTTGATCTACATATCAAAAATCTAACACTTCATTATGTGCAGATGATTATGGGTCAGTTAAAATCAGTTTGAAATCACCAATTTAAGATATATTTAAGGGATTATTTCAAATGGCAACTTGACAATAAGCATGTCATCCAAAACTTCTTCTGGCATGCCCTTCGATTTGAAAGAATATGGTTCACAAAAAAAGCCTTCTGACTCTTACAGAAAAAAAGAAAATCAAGTGGTAAAAAACCAAACAAAATAAAATGTTGAGGTAAGCTACATCAATCCCAGCTGGATCAACATGGTGGAGAAATGACAAATGAGATTTTGCCTTTTGTATATATATTATGACTAGGAGCCCTCAGGTCTAACCTCTTCTTCCCATATCTTTAAAACAGCTGCCACAACTAATTTTGCAAGGTAGTGTGAGGATAGCCTCTAGAAGACAATCTAAGTGAGGGTGTATTTTTCTATTTAATGATGCGTTACGTTCATTATTCATAATAATTTTTTCAAATGTGTATGGCAATGCTATATCACCCTGGTGTCAGCTAAATGTATAGAATTACTGACAAAACACGTTTTACATGAATTATGATTTTCATATGTTACTGTACAAACAAGAAAATGTCAGATTAGTCCACACATACAAAGATGTGCAAAGTCTAAAGAGATTTTTGAGGTTCAGCAACTTAAATTGACAATGAGACTTAAAAGACTTAACAAGCAATAGTTGCACCATTATACCTTTAGTACCTATTGATACTATAGAAACAGCACATTGTTCTTTCGACAACCCAGATATTCAAAATATTGTGACATATTGTACTAGTTTATTGAAATTTGCCAATTTGAGTTAATTTCCATGAATGTCCCAAAATGAAGAGTGGCCCCAACAAAACAAACGAAAAGTAAGCTGAAAGCACACACTCTCTGTCACGCTCCTTTTCCACAGCTCCGCTTCTTGCTCTCAACTTCTTGTTCTCCGCTTCATCTCCTTCTTTGCGTTTGCGGCGTCTTCATTTTCATTTTTCTCCAGTGATCCAATTCTCCCAATGATCTGCTGTGTTACCCTGGCCTCCTGGACCACTTCTGCATGATGCAGAAGCACTCCAGGAGGTTAGAATAATGCAGACAAATCAGCGGGAGAGAAGCCTTTTGGCACTTCTCTTTCTCTGCGTATCTATCTGCGTTATTCCAGCCTCTCCTCAGGCGAGAGGTTGTCCCCATGGTGCATGCCTAGGCTCTTCCCTGATAGCGAAGCGCTCCAGGAGGCGAGGGTAATGCAGCGGATAACCAGAAGAAGCGAATCACTGGAGAACAGGAAGAAAAAGGGGAAGAAGCGGAGGTGTGGAGATATGGAGAAGGTAGAGAGAGACATCGAGAGAGATCAAAGACTCGATCTTCTCTTGAACCAATACAATTGTATCTATTTTTCTCATCAGGGTGTATAGGTTAATAATGTTTATAGTAAGCAAAAATAACCATGACTGGATCTATTGGTGTAATTGGCAAGTTGCTCCTCCAGGGCAATGTTTAAATTTGGAGGGGGAAAGTGGTTTTGGGTCTGACCACACTAGTTTAAGTCTAAGTTTCTCCTGTATTTCATGCCCTTCTTCTTTCCCTTAATCTGAGTGCTATTTTTTATATATTTTTTATATAGTTGTTCTAAAAAATATGTTGTTGTGTTCTTTGCTTTTGATCTGAAAAAAAAATACTCATCACTGCAAATCATAGATCATATCTGGTGTAGACAGCACACCATAAGGACATACTTGTTCCCCTAGTAGAATTCCTGAAACGGTTACCAGTTGGGACCCCAATCAGCAAAGTATCTTGTCCGCCACACTTGCTAGGTCATTTTGCTTGTTCACTGGGAGAAAAGCCAGCGGGGTTGTTGAGGTTAGTGTGATGTCTCGCAAATCATATGCACATTATTTGCACTAAAATGTTATGTAGATTTTGCTTAAGAAAAATTTTGAAGTTAACTACATATGTGTGTTGTCATATATAGGACAGTGATTAAAAAATGACATCCAACCTTAATTCTAAGTAATAAAATATTATTTTAGACTGGATAACGGAAGGAACTGATGGAAATTAATATCTGCTGTCAGGTTATCCACAGCCAGAAAACATGTAAGTTAAGATGGTATTAAGAAGATGTGTTGACTTTGAGGAGGTTATGCAACGAACTTAACACAGGGATTCCTTTCTTTCCAACGCTAGTCCACACCAGTGCCATGTGGCTGTTGCCTGGGTGATGTCTGGGGATTATATGGAATGCATGAAAACCACATCCTTCTCTCGGACTCATAAGATGAAACAGAAGGGGGTGGATGGCTTTTCTCTCTTCATTTCTCCTTTTTTATTTAGAAGATTAGACAGACTGGTTGCTGTAGCAACTACACAGAGGAGGTCTCTGGCACACCTGCACCACAAACAAGGATCCCCTCCAAATCCAGACTCACAAAGTCCTGGAGGCAAAATTTGCTGTGGGAAAATACAGAATAAAATAAGAGATAGAAAAAAACAACTGCAGAAAAAAAAGGAGAAAAAATAACTCTCATGGTACTTAATTCCGTAACAAGACCACTGTTTCTGCAAAGCATGCAGTGCTGTTCCTTTGCTTATCATCAGCGTGTGACTTCTGAATCCCTAATTTGTTATTGACTTAGTGCCACACAAACTACTAGTTTATTTAAACTCTGCAGCCGTTGAAATACTTGCTCTCAGAGAAAGAGTCACCAGGAAATAATTAATACAAAAAAATGTTAGGTATTAGTACGTTTCTGCAAAGACCCCGCTCCACCATCACACCTGGTGCGTCGTATTTTTGTGAAGAATGTCATTAGATCTCTAGGCCTGGTTATAGGGAAGAAAGTATATGAAAATAAAAAAAAAAACAAAGATTCAAGGAGGTCTTAAAGGCAAATACACTGATCTGGAATGCCTTGGCAGCTCTCCAGGCACTGTTAATGAAGCAGTCAGCTCCAAGCAGTGTCCTTGCCTCACCTCTTGAGCACTCCTCATTCTCTTTCTTGCCCTTGTATTTTTCTAATGACTACAGCACTTTTATAACTTAATTACATTAGCAAACTTCCTCCACATGGGCTTTGGTCCGGGATTACACCAAATATTTTACCTTGTGCCATAAAGGGGCTAAGTAGGTACCTGAAACCACAATCATATTGTTAGTGTAATCACTTTAAAGGGACAGATTTTATGTGCAAGGGAGAAAGTCCAAAGAAGAAGAATTCCAAGAGAGCATACTTACCTTAGGTAGAACTTGCCGCTTCCTGGCTCCTTCATGAAGCACCTTCTGTGCATAAGCACATGGAGGTCTCATTAGACCCCTGTGGCATTCTCCAAGTCAGTAAGTATATGCCAGGAGATATGTTTGATGGAACGCATCTCTTGCATGGAAAATATCTGGAAGGGGCAAATGCATATAGTGGTTTACCAGAATTCCAACGTTGATTTGCGATGGGTACACCATGTAAATTTACATATCCATCAAATTACATTTGATTACTGGAGTGTTTTTAAAGGTGCGCCCTGTATCTTCTTGCTTATTACATGGCATCTTATTTATTTAAATAGCGCCAGCAGATTCTCTAGCGCTTATCAACTTTGAAAAAAGTTTTAGGGCACTCACCAATTAAAATTGGCCGAGCAAACGGGAATAAGCAGAGCAGCAGCTGCTGTTTATGCAGTTTATGTTACTTAAATGAGAATGTTTAGGGCAGTGAAGAAAACAAGTAGCTCTACAGATGCTGTACTTATTATTATTATTACTATTAGTATTATTAGTACTTGATACAAACCAAGACTGATTTAATTGATGATCAGAATTGTTAATGCACACTTGAATCAGCTCCCCACCAGCATTTAGATGGTTAAGAAATATGGGTGTTCAGCCTCTGGAAAGCTGAAACTGGGAAAGGTATTATAGCCCAAGGTGAAAACTTTCAGAAGTATCACCTAATGGTGAATAAACTGCCTCTGTCAACTGTAATTTCCTGTATTCAGTGTAATACACACACTGGTGTTCAATCTCCATTTGTCTAACACAGGATAATCATATTTGTTTTGCAATTCCAAGATTGACAGCCTGAAATGAACCAAAAAAGGTCCTACACAGTCTTTTCTTCTGCCTTCCATAAGGGGGTTACCTAAATAACCAAAAGAAAGTAAGCAAGATACGTTAGCAAACAGTTTCCATTGTTCCTTAATTCAGGGTGTGAAAGAGGCTTTAGTGTTTCAGCTCCAATCCCGAGAACCACACAACAATATACTAGTCTGATCAAGTTTGCAAGAATCCAATTGACAACTGTGTCCAGTGCCAGCATTTAACGTTTCCTGCCTTGTGCTGAAAATCCTCACAATTAATATGATAGACAAATGAAAGGTCACCAATACATGCGTCATTAATAGGAAACAGATTTTTAAAATATGTTAAAGGGATAAAAATGGTAACATTAATAATTAAGCAAATGCAAGTGGTACTTTCTAATGTTAACGTCTACTTCATTGTAGAGAGTTATAATAAAAGGTACAAAACATTTAAATTAGTGGGTATATTGCCATAACTTCAACTGTGCGTTATACATCATATTGGACAAAATAAAACTTGTTGATTACCCCTAATGTTTGTTAGGATAAGTTATGATAAGTATTGAACATTGCTATACTAAATCTAATTGCAAAACCGTGTTTAAGATATCCCCTATATATGATGAACCTATATTTAGAAAGGAATGATGCTTGCCATCTAGTGGGGAAACGCTAAACTTCATTAAACATTGGAAGGCTCAGCTTTACAAACATTGATGCCAATATACTGTCATACAAGGCATGCAAGAACTAAATTTGGAAATTTCAAGGACAACTAGGAGATTTGAGACATCCACGTGAAATGCCCATTTAATCTTGGTGAACAAGGCAAGGCTTGAACAACATTTTTAGACCAAACCTTTTTTTAAACCTGCATGAAGAAACTCACACATGTTTTACTGGAGTAGAAGGGAGGGAAATGTTGGATTTAAGAGCCCATTGTTTAATTAACTATAGAAGCAGAATGTTTTCTGCTAGGTGCTCAACCTCAAGGGTACTAGGTGGAGGGATGCTGGATGGGTTATAAACTTTCTTTTACCAGATCTCCTGGTCTTGAAGGGTATAATCTCAATCACCAACAACCATTGGCAGATAATGCCTGAGCACCCAATTGCCAAGCACAGTTACACTTCCTCCATCAGCTTAATGCCAGTGATGCTGGCTCATGCTAAAAGGGAAAATACCAGGCTCTTTTAAAACAGCCTAATCTCCCATGAACCAGTGCAAAATAGCTTGGTCATACTATTACTTCCAAGGGTCATTTCTTCCACTACTGCCCTTAGGACGTACCAGTACATCCTTGGAAGAACAACCTCTTGATTATGTTATGCCCTTATGCAAATCATTGTAAATTGGTTGGCACATTAAGGGGTCAGAATTAGCCATGGTCTCCCCCCGAGGGATGTCAATGCTAAATTATATACATCAGAATACCTGATGGGTGCACTGGAATTTTTGTGATGTTCCCCATGCAAACACAGACTTTCCTATTGCATTTACAGAGGTAACCAACATTATTCACCTCTGCAAGACACAACTAATCCATATGCTTTTACAGTATATATAAAAATAATACTGCATATCAGTTTTTGCAGAAGGTGGTATTTCAACTTGAGTTTGGGAATTTTAGTCATCATGGGAAAGTAAACTGAAAAGAAAATACATTCTTTTAAATATTTACATAAACTCTCTAGGGAAACAGAGGCACTCATACCTCATAAGGTCTACATAAAAAAATCCAGATTCAAGTATTTGTAACTGTAAGTAGATCCAATATTTATAAAATGAAATATGACAGGCTTTCCTTTAAATAAAGATTCCTTTCTCATAATTAGCTGTAAGCAATAAAAACGAATTTGGTATACAGTAGACATATGCACGGCAAGCAAAATCAATGAAAGTTACCTTTCGTTTTTGCCTCGTCAATTTTGTTCCCTGGCTGTTTGACTCGGATTAAATTCTGGGGCCTTTTTTGATCCGGAAAAACATTCGGGGGCATTCCCAAAGGGAGAGGCCTCTGACACCTTCTGGACTCAGCTTTCATTATAGAATTTTTTTAAAAAAAAAGGTTAAGATGGTCAAAGAGGTGCAGAAGCAGCAGTAGTATTAGTAGGGCACTGGACCTGGGCAGGCAAATGCTGACAGATTATATGAATTTCCACAATATTATATATTATTCATGTAATATTGTCACCAATATTTATTATCACCAATATTTATTTATCAATGTGTATTAGATAATATGATAGAAAGTTAATAAAAATAATTAGTTTGGCTAGTAGCCAGGGCCAGCCCTACAATGGAACAGAGTGGGGCAGTTGCCCCAGGCGGCACTTTTGAAGAGGCGGCACCAGGGCCGGCCCTACAATGGAGCCGACTGGGGCAATTGCCCCAGGCGGCACTTTAGAAGGGGCGGCACTTTGCTGCCCCAAGCGTTTTTTTTTGTTGCTCGTTTTGAAGCGGAGGAGAGAGAGAGGGGCGCCGAGTAGTTTTCGCTTACCCGCTCGGCGCCCCTCTCTCTCTCCTCTGCGGCGAGTCTCCCCATTCGGTCTTGGTGCTGGCTTGTAATGCTGGGCGCCGGAAGTGGCGTCAATTTCCGGCGCTCAGCATTACAAGCCGGCACTGTGGCAGAGCAGGGAGACTCGCCGCAGGACTCTTTAAAGGTAAGTATAGGGGGGGGGTAAATAATGGCGTCGGCGAAGTTTAAAATGCCGACGCGGGGGGGGGGCGGCATTTTAAACTTCGCCCCAGGCGGCGTTAAGTCTTCGGCCGGCCCTGGGCGGCACTTTGCCGCTCCAAGGGCTTTTTTTTTTTGTGGTAGCTTATGTGTCCCCTATATATTGTGCCTAGAGTTGCCACTGTTACCAGAGCTCACTTCCTTGTTACCAGAGCCCACAATTTGCACCTTGCAATGTGCCCATCTCCCAAGTGTTTGTGTTCGTCTTCAGGAAAAAAATATCATCATCATCGACCTGGGTCTTTTGTACCAGGGGTCATACTTTTTCATACATGTCTGCCACCTCCTTTGCCCAACCCACGAAAACTGGAACTGGAAACCTCACAGATGTTTCCAAATAAATTGTAGCCAGTAAAGATGTCTAATTTGCCACCAATATTTTCTGATTTATTATTTGCCTTGCTCAAAATGTAGAAGTTAAACCCAATCCAGGAACAGTATTTCAAGAACTGAAACACACTTATTTATTATTTGCCTTGTCCAAAATTAAGAGGTTTTGCTCGTAGTGTAAATGTGCAACTTAAACCCAATTCAGAAACAGTATTTGAATAATTAAAACAATATTTAATTTAAACATTATATTTAAACGCATTGCACAGTCCACCGCCTAATTTATCAATAACGTTAATGATCTATTGTTTTGTGATTTATTGACAGGATTTTATTTTATAACACTTTACACAGTTTTTCATTCAGTGTAGTTGTTACATTGTGAGGATTTGTTGGTGGAATGCGTGGGACTGGTACCAGGGGTTTAGGTGATAGTAGGGAGGCTGCATAGGAGTGGGAAAGAATATAAGAGCATGGCAGGAGATGGAGGATGCCATGAATGGAGCTGTTACTGTAAAAACGAAAACCATCAACATGAGGTGGTCTAACTGCAAAAGATTGGTGAAGGAGAAGACAGCAGACCTGGCAAGACATCACAGAGTCACGGGTGGAGGGCTCCTACAGCAAATCAATATAGGAAGCAGAGTGCCTGGGGCTGTGGACATTGCTGGACGCAGTCCTATCATCCCCGGGTCTTTCGATAACAATGATAGCAGCTAACAGCAGCTTAGATAATTAGACTATTCATTTACACAAATCAATTAGGCCCAATACCCGGAGGTCATAATAACACTTATTAGGATGGTAGCTTTTATTTTAAGATTTTAATACTTTAAGGTACAAACTGTATTTGCATAACCGCCTTGCCTTGTAATACTTTATTGAATCCCTTCGCCTGTTTGAATATTTGTATCATGTCTCTCCTCTTTTTCCAATCTGTCTGTGGTTACATAAATATTAATACCTGTAAAAATATGAATGCTTTCAATAATACAGAAACCCTGGAGTCATAGGCGTAAGGGGAACATGACCCTGCCAGTACTACAGGACGGTGCACATGGTATTAGGGCAGGAAAGGGTTAACCCAGCAAGGGTTAGCACGAGGTGAAAATGCACAGGGAACGAGGGGGAAGTCACAAGGAACGTTACTGTAGGGGGAAGGGGACAGGGCTATAAAGCCCCTCTTAGCACACGTGCAAGGGGCAATTACTGAACACCACAGGAGCAGTTTCCCGCCCGCCCTCCCTCTTTTTGTCTTTTGCTTTGTGTTTTGTGTTGGCTTTGTGTGTTTTTTCTTTCCCCCTTCCCTCTTTCTTTTTGCAGGATCCGTTTTCTTTGCGGATGGCGGAGGAGTTCCCTGGAGAAGTTTGAATGATAATGGGAGTGGCAAGTTGATGGTTTTGGTTAGAGGTTAGAGTTAATGCCCTCCCTGTACAGGATTAACCAAAGCGTTAAGGTGGAGCTCCCCTATCCGACCCGCGGTCGCTTGGGCGATTGTGGTATCCGGCGGAAGGGGTAGTGTGAAGCCATTGTTTTGTGTTTAGGTTGGGAACCCTCAGCTGTTTGTACACAGGTGTACAGAAGACTGTATACTATTTATACAGAAGTTATTATTAAAGTGTTTTTACAACAATTTATAAGATGTTAAATAAAGTTATGTCGAGACATTTGTTAAATAAATGTCTCGGCCTTTTCTAAATCCAATCCTGCTGGTGTCTGTCTTTTATTTCGGGTTTGGGAAATGGGGAACCTCCTGGGTATGGGCAGTGCAAGGGTCATGAGTTTGCAATACATATGTATCTAACCTTTCATGACAAGTAAAACATCTGCTAGTGTTATGTAGGTAGTATGCAAGAAATGCAGCCATTAACATCTGCAGCAGTACAGCTGGGGCCACCTATGTCACCCTATGTATGTATTATGGTCCTACCTGTCACTCAGCAGGGGTCCATTACCACCATCGCTATATCTCATGTGCTCTGCTCCAATGGGATACACCTTCTCAGGCTTCAACAGCACAGGGATCCACTGCCTTCAGCTACAGGTCCAGAATATCCCATATCAGCAAGACATCAGCAAGACCATCCGCAGAATCAGCTTTTCCATCCTTAGCTTACATATGAAAACTAAAGAACTAAATACAGAGAATTTTGGGGCCTGTATATTCAAACATGGAACATTGAACTATGCCAATAAATTAAATTGTCTTTTCAGTATACCCCATGGTACAGTTCACAGCATGAAAGGTAGAAATCCTTTACAAACCATTGAGTAACATAAGCACATCAACTAATGAGGAACTGCTTGATCTTATGGATGGAGTTGAGGATTTGGAAGAGACAGACTATAGTTTAGATTTAAGGGTTACTTATTGTTGACATGGTTTAAGATTCTGAGACTGTTTGATATTTGCAGACATGATGTCTATAACTAAGCAGGTTTATTGATATCATTGTAATCTTGGAGTGAAGTTAACACAATGTATAAAAAGACATGTTTCAACTTTAGCGACAGCGGCTGCTGTGTCTTTTTTGTGTTTATATTCTAAATTGCCTTTATGAAGATATATATGCCGCTTGGATGTTTGTTAAGTGATGATTGTATAACCCTGGAAAAACAATAACATGTCTAAACATAATTATATTTTATTTTTATTGACAAGGAAAATAGTTGGGTGCAGAAAAAATGGGCTCTTTTAGTATAAGTGCTCCAGGGCCCTAAGGTTAATAATATGGCCTTGAATATATATATTTATATATGTAAATACTGTATGTCCATCTGCATGTTTCTGCATGTTTTTGGGTGGTGTGGTCTATATATATATATTTAAGAGGCAGTTGGGAATCTGACCCATTGTGTTGCATATTTGCAACGTTAGAATGTTGCATATGACTATTAAAGCAAATATTAGAAATATTTTTTTTAGAATAAACAGAAATGTTCACATCATCAATACAATTTTAAAGCCATACTGTTTTCGTTTTACTTAATTACCAAATAATTAGCACCTGATCTACTTTACTAGATTTTTTTGCTAATTACAGGCATTACCTTGGACAGACATGACACGTCATGTATAGGTCGCTTTTACAGTCCAAATATGCTAATATGCAGATAATATAGACTTGTGTGGGGAGTTTGTAGTGAAAGTAGATACCTGAAAGCTAGAAATTATACGTAGTATTTTAATACCCTCATCATGGCACCCAATTGTTAGTCCCATAAGGTTCTTGTGCCGGTGCTAAGTAACGGCCAGATATGATTAGTGACAGACAGTGTCAAACTTTTGCCAGAAAAGATCTGCCAGGATTTGAACTGGCCTCTTGCTGCTTGCTAGCTTTCTGTTAAGATATGACAGTCTATATTATTCCAACACTTTTCCAAATATAAATAAATCCCCTGGCTTCTCATTACTTCCCCATGCAAGAAGACTTCAGCAACTTATTAAGGCTATTAGGTAGGTACTTTATCCTACCTCCTATTCCTTCCTGTTGCTTAATCATTGAGGCAAAGTTTCTGTACCCATATAACTTGTGCCATGATCTTACGTATTCTGATTTCTGTTCCCATTTCTTTGACAGGCGCATAGTCGAAATGTGGGCCCCAGGTAAAAACCCCACCAGCATACCCATCCCCAAATAAAACACAGACACCAGAAATGTAGTGGAAAATTATTTATAAGTCCACAGCTTGAAAACATTGAACAAAAATCATTGTCATACAAAAACAATAAAATACAAATAGCCCGACACCACCCACACCATGACAATGACCCAAACAATAAATTAACAGTGACCAAAAACATAACAATAAAGTCCCAATAATTTACATTTCCAACTCCTAAATAGGGGTATACCCAGATACCCCTACACCCCCAGGTTCTGAGCCACAGACCAGCTCGAAACCTACAAAAAATAACAACCAACAACCATTCATTAACTTTTTCCACGAAAACCCCCATTCAAAACTCTCCAAACTTGCCTCTCCACCCCGCCGCTGTGACAAAACGGGAACCACCACCCCTAAAACCATAAATAGGGAGGGAGGGAGGGACAACAACAGGTCTAACAAGCAGGTTAAAATTGTGAAAAACAAAATGGATGCTACCTATTTATATGACCCAGCCCCTAACCTTACCTGATCAATGAAATTAAATCAAAACCCTTAAGGCCCACCTCCTAGCACTGTCAGGGCCTCCTCCGCTAAGCTGCGCTTGCTCCAATGGCTTCAATATTTCTGTATTATGTTCTCCAAAGTTACTGGCACCCTTTCTTTTAGGTGTCTAACAGAGGGGGCAAAGGGTAAATATTGCCCTGCAGAATATTTTCAAGTGAACCTACCTGGTAATATTCAAATACGGGAAGGAATCTGGGATAATCGTAAAATTAAAAAACTACTAAAAGAGTGAATTGATTGAAATAAGGTAGGGCATGAAAGAAAGGTAATGGGAAAGACATGGCACTTTGATTTTTACTTTGCTCAGCCTCTTACACCTTATTACGGTCAAACTTGAGAACTTGGGTGGTACAGTGTTCTCCTGTTTTCATTATTTATAATAAATGGGACAGGAACGAGAGAGGAAAGTAGGGAAAATGTTTCAAAATAGATAATAGATTGTACATACTAGGGGCTTGATTTAAAAAAGTAGACTTTTTTTTGCGTAAAATGAATAGCGCAAATGATTGTTAAAATCATACCCACCAGCAAGCCACTCAACTCCCAGGGCACAAATAAAATGAATCACAAACGACTCAAATGCGTGTACATGTTTAGAGAGTGTATCACATTTTTCCTTCCTTAATTAAAATGCGTTCAGAATTTTGTAAAATATTTTTTCATTGATTTTTTGTTTGTATGGGACCAAATTCCCTGTACATCGCACAGCCTGCCCCTTTCTATTGAAGCAATGGATAGTTTCCATTTACCAAAAAATGTATGAGTTCAGGCTTTACCTTGTACAGATACAAATGTCTACATTTTTGTGTATGCAGAATTTTCATGATCCTGAGGCTACAAGATATTTTTGTTATACAAAAATGGGAAAAGACCAGCATTTTTAAGCTGGAGCAGATTTAGTAAAATAAATCTTGTAACTTGTCTACAAGAACTTTGTTGTGTTTACTGTGGATGATTAGATTTTTGGTGCCAGGAGGTTTTCGCTGGGCTAAAAAAAAATGCTTTGTGTTTCTGATTCTCTGTTCTCTATCAAACTCTATCAAATAATCTAATGTTATCTTTCTATGTCTCTATTACTAAAAATAAATCCACACATGCATCTATGGAATGTTTAGCATTATGAGTAATTATCCAGATTTGCCTTCTTATACCCCTAACAAAGGGCCGTAAACAAAGCCAAAGCTGTGGCTGTTCATGACCCAGTTATTCTTTGGGGCTCACACTGGGCCACCTGTTGGTTGAATAGACACTTTTGTTTTGTTTTACCCACCTTGAAAAAACCATATCCATGAAATTATAGCATGGATCTGAGATTGATGCTGAGGAATGGTGTAATGTAAACTATTTTAAAAAAAAGTGAGGTGGAAGAGATGGTTCTTGAAAAATCTTTGGGGATGGAGGCTTACATACAGAAGGTTGTCATCACTCCTGCAGTATATAGGAGATTGACCCATTTCTTCAGGTTTTATTGTTTCCTGGTTATTATGTTATATTGTATATTCACTTTGTACATCTAAAACATTGTGATATTTCACGTCAACTGATGTGATGGAATACAGTTTTTGGGGAAAAAAAACAATAAGAAACTCATGTATTGAGAACATAGGCAATTCTCAGGAAATTTAGGTAATTGCAGGCATTAATATATTAATAGATGTTCCTTGTTGATTTCTGTCTTTCCCAGATGGGCTATATAAATATTGTAATATTAATGTTAGTAATATAATGTGTGCAATAAAGACAAGTTATAACATGGAATGATATGTTGATTCCTATGCAAAACTACTGTAGGCTGCCATTTGAAATGTGAGACAATTGGAAACCAACTGGAAACACAGTGTGCTGTGTATAGAAAAAAGCTATACGACACATTCTAGAATTTAATATCCATGTAAGAGTTTGCATACAAGTATACAGGAAAGCTGTCACTTCAGAAACCTGAAAACAGACTTTGTACGAGTGAGAAGCATTTCACATACACAGTTACGGTATTGTGTAAGCCGGTAGTGTAGTGGTAGTGTATTAGATTCACCATGCCTCAGTACAGAACAAATTCTTATTAGCTTTTACTTTTTTTAACTCCTTTTATTGAAAGATGTCTGCAAATGTATACAGATGACAGAAGTATTTGACAGTAATAAACATGGTATACAATATATTGTAAAATAAGCAGACCTTGCCCACTTCACCATTGTCCATTTTCTTATATGAATCGAATGCCAGGGAGATCCCAATCGTGGATTGGTAGAAGAGGCATCCGCCCTTCGAAACTAAACCCAAAATAAAAATCAGAACAAATAAAAAAAAAAAGTTGAATGGTCAAATAGTGGATGAGAATTAGATCCCAGCTGGCTCTTGCCATGGAGGGAAAAGCCTAATTTAAAGGGAACATTTGGCTATCGCATGCCATAAAGTGCAGATGATTGTTTTAGGGATGACTGTTCCTTTAAACATGAAACATGAAACGGTGCACAACAACCACGTTTATGGGAAGAAATGTAAATGTTAGTCAAATTAAAAGATATTACCAGATACTGAAATTTTTTTTGCATAAATATAGATCCTTTAATGTTGTTAAACCAGAGCATTTTAAGTAACTTCAATTTGAGTGCTATCAGTGTGCACGTGTGTTGTATTTCTGCTATATTTTATTTATTGTATATCCACATAGAAGTGTCTCTTGCTGCAGGTTTTCCTTACATAAGGCCAATTGTCTTTTGAAGAAAGTCTAAACTACATTCCCATTTGCATATCTAAGATGTCTTAATTGTTTCCCATAAATTAGTATTCCGGGCACACTGAGGTCTACAGATTGCGGTAAATAATGGTAATTAATATGTATCTGTACAGAAGTCAAAGACATTGCAAACAGTAACTGTTAGACACTATCACAGTCAGGACTTTATTGCGTATACAATGGCTTCAGACGGCAAGAATTTTCAATGGGAAACTGTTCACCTCCTTAAAATAGACCCAGTCCTGGGAAGGGTGCAGCGCGGGCATTGTGTATCAGCTCCACATATGGTGCAAATCTGACCCCCTGATGCCACTTTTAATAGGACATTGAAAAGAATGGATGCTTTTTAAGAAGCACGTATTATCGGTCTATCAGCATTCTCTTACCCGATTTAACTATAATGAAATAAGTCCAACACATCTATAGTAATTAGATTCCATTATATATATATATATATATATATATATATATATATACACACACTTTTTTATACTTTTTTATACTTCAAATAATGCCTTTTAACCCTTTGTGGACATGTAGCTTTGTAATAACATGCAAGCATTTCTAGTGTTGAGTGAGTAAATGGTGGCATGAGATTAAGTGAAAGATTAGTACAAAAATGATGTTTTATTGAATTGAAATGTCAAACAAAATATGGTTTTCTTGATAATGAAGTATGTAAATAAAGGTAGGCAAAAATAAACAGACAAAATAAGGTATGAAACTGGTATGCCCCTTTTTAAGTGGTTGGCACTATGAAAGCTGTGGCACGATGTGAAGCTTTAAAACGTTTAGCAGTTTGCCACTGCAAGCTGATGCCTCTGTTAGCATCAATATGAGGCCAAAAATGGAGGCAGGTGCAAGGGCGGGGGTGTAAAATGAGTGAAAGGGGGAAAAATACAATCTAAAAAAGAACGTCTGTTGCTTAAATTCCCGCTTCGCCAGTTAAGATTCAAATTGTGCCTTATTTTTTATTTTTATTTTTTTCTATTATAGCTCATATTCCTGCATCCATCATTTCGTTTTTCTTTGAGATTCGGGTGCCAAAGTGAAAGAATTTTTCTGAAACACGTAAAATTTTCTCACAGAATGATGTGCATTATAATAGTTTTCTGTCTGAGACTCAGAGCATCTGCTTCTTAAGTGTCCCCCCCCCATTTTCTCTAAATCCCCCCACTGCAATGTGCCTAGGGCATGGGAACAGTGCCTGTTACTAAGCTCAAGCCTCTGTTATAACAGTGCAATGTCATGGGTTCAGTGCTCCTATATGCTGCTGTGTGATAAGAAATAACCACAGAACCAGACATCGGTGCCAACATTTATACGCTCCTTTTGTCTTCCCCTTGTGAAAATAGATATACTACCTGAATATCTAATAGTCTGTACAGACAGCATATAGCTTCGCTGTCTGCCGTCTGTCATAGATATATGCTTTTTCTTTTTTTCCTCCTTCCTTAGTGCAGTATTTTTTACCACTTTTTCTACTTGTTTATTGTTGTCCTTTAATTCTAGGTCCATCATATCTTAGTATAGAAAACACTAAGCCCCATCATTAGTTAAAGGGTAGCTAAAGGACCTATAGCCATTAGTGAAAGTCCTTAGTCTTGGGGATCAGGAATATGGAAAAGTATATATAACAGAGTATCTTAAAGTTAGATCAAGAAGCATTCCTTCCACTTTGGATTTTATGGAAGGTGCTGTCATCTGCCTTTTAGAACCTAATGTGACGATGTAGAGAAATTATTGCATGAACTGTAGAAGAAATGCTCTCAAAAAATGCAGAAGTGAAGAAATTCTTATTTTCCTGCATCCAAATAAGTTGAGAGGTTATGAGCACAATTTCACAAAATGTTTATTTATCTCCAAAAACAATTAAAAAAATTAAAAGGACACTATATCCTGGGTAACTGCAATCAATTGTAACTGTAACGGGAAAGGAGAGAAACTATATTATTGATAAATAAAGAAAATAAAAGCCTGAAACGTAAAGGTTATTGATGAAAGTTTTAGGGCCATTTCCTTAAAAAAAGAAGCCAATGTTATTTTTACTGTATTTAGTACATACAATACTGTATTTGCTCGATTATAAGACGACCCTGATTATAAGACGACCCCCCAAAATCTGAATATTAATTTAGGTAAAAAAGAAAAAGACTGAATATAAGATGACCCTATAGGAAAAAAAGTTTTACTAGTAAATATTAATTCATGTAAACTATTAATGTGATTGAGAAAAATTTTTTTTTTGTTTTTATTTCCTTTTATTTGTCAACCTGCCCCCCAGTTATGCACATCTGCCCCCCAGATATGTCTTATACCCCCACTATATTCCACTCTGCCTCCCTGATATGCCTTATACCCTCCTATATGCCACTCTGCCTCCAGAAATGCCTTATACCCCCTATATGCAGGTGGAGAATTCAGTATGCGCGATGTGCGTAGACAACCTCCGCTGGTACCGGCACTTCTGCCGGCGCTCGGTTATAGGCGCCCGGTGGAAGTGCCGGCAGCAGCGGAGGTTACCAGACAGGAGGATCCAGGTCCCCTGAAGCGCTGCGGGGGATCTGGATCTTAGTCTCATAATCAGACCTCTATTTGAGGTCTGATTATAAGACGACCTTGATTATAAGACGAGGGGTATTTTTCAGAGCATTTGCTGAAAAAAAACTTGTCTTATAATCGAGCAAATACGGTAATATGTAGACCTATGCAATTTGTATGTCCATTCCAAAACAATAAAGAAACTAGGTAAGGTGTGCAAAAATATCCCATACTTGACCAATGCATGGGTTCTAAGAATACACCTCACAGAGTAAAAATCAAGGAACAGAGAAATTTAATACGATGTACTTATTGCAGGCAGTAAACTATAGTGGAAGTGGCATCCGCCAAGATTAAATCATAGTCTAGAAATGTTAGCTGTGAATTCACGCCAAAGTAGGTGAACACCTCATAAATTGTAGAAAATATTAGGCTTGTAACAGAGTCAGATTTAAAAAAAAAAAATGTATACAGCGTGTAAAACAATGTATCAAAAATCCAGAATATTTTTTGCAAACTTTTCTCGACTCCTCTTACTTGACTTCCATCACATCTGGGGTACAGAAAGGGAGTCTCCACTCTACTAAACATGGTTTGGGGGAGAGATAGGGTCATTTGCCCATGGGTTTTATTTCCTTTTTAGCTGTGTTCCTCAAACTTTTTTTTTTACCATGACCGTGTGCCGTAATACCACAACCCTAATCTTGTGCTTACAGGGGAGGACAGGTAATGTGCTGAGTGTGTAATGCATATTCATAGGGTCAGACAAACACGGGTAACTTATGGTACATACAGCAAAGGTAGCCCGGTAATATAATGGTGCCTAAAACATATATTGCTTGGTTCCAAAAAGATCTGTGGCTGGAGCATATGACAATAACCATTCCCACACATCAAGGGAAACAGAATCAAAAAAAAAATCCCATACACATCAACAGAATGATAGCATGTTAAATAAAACTAAATAAATAAAACTGCTAAAGAAAATAAACATATCAAACTAGAATGAGCTGAGATGAGCAATTCTGCATAGGTGCAGTAATGTGAAAAACCTTTAAGCATCTTGTGACCCAATACTGTGTCCTGACTCTGATTTATACCATGTATTGAAGATTGAACTTCCTCTACTAGTGTAATGCATGTGTCACAAAACTGCATACTGTATTTCCCAGCCCATTCATTTCTATGAGAGTATTTTTACTTTATTGTATTTCTGCAGCAGGTTTTGAATAATCAGCAATCATTTTTTTAAATTAATATTTTAAAAGATTGAGCATTAGACATTTGGAGTCACCAGAACCTAGCCCTAGGGGACTCTTAATGCTTCATGCTGGCATTTGAAGATAGTACTTATTAATACGTAACTATTTATAACCAAACATGCACACACTATAACACACACACACAATTACACATACACACTCCCTCTGACACACACTACATCACACTCACTCCATCATCCTATGTTCTATCTCTCACACCTAACATCACACCTTTCTCAAACCCTTACCTTGCCCTGAGCTTTTCCTTATACGAGGTCATGTAATGTAACATTGCATGACTCCACACCAATCCCTCTTCCCTTGGCTGACCCTATATACTGCATAGCTCATTCGGTGATTTGGAGAATATCATCTCACAGAATCAATTATGCATTATGAATGGCTGGTTCAGCCACTCTTCCAGTAGAAACTTGCCAGGCTTGAGTTGAAACCACAACTCTCCAGGAAAACCCCACTGTAGTTAGTAAACCCCAATAACGCCTAACACTCAACACAGCATGGAGGCAGGTATGAATATTGTTCTTAATAGTTTTATTATTTACATTTGCAATTTTGTCCCATGTGACCCAATTAAAAATAAAATTATATATATATATATATATATATATATCCCTTCTTAAATTCAAAAATAGCACATGATAAAATCAGTATCATATATAAATCATAAAAAAATCTGATTTTTTAATTAGCATTTTGGAGGGCAAGGTCTCAAATCACTACCACTATAAATGTATATTTTTTAGAATGCATTATCCCTTTCTATAGTTCGCTGATTTTGGGAGCAATTGATGAAAAAATTGTGAATAATAATATAATCAGTCTAATGGCACAGATTGCCATTTCACGTAAAGTTATGACAGCATCAGAGAACTGAGCTTGTAAAATAGTAACACATCAGTGAGGTAAACGGTGATTTTCACCTAGAAACACCTCTCATTTAAAGGCGCTAAGTGGAATGGACTAATCATAATTAAAAGTAATAATCACAGAATTTTTTTATAAAGCTTTTCACTTGGAACATTACAAACGACTTATTTTTAAGATATTTCATATTTTCGTCTGCCTTACATATAATTAATAATTCTTGACCAGCCAAAAGGCCTTGGCATGATTTCACAATATATACCACTGTGTTTGTTAGAATGAATAACTGTGCATAAATGATGGCTTATGTTAAGTACCCAATTTATTTCATTATAAAGTAAGTTAATATTTAAGGCTCAAATTAACTGCAAAAGCTAACACCCTAAATTGACCTCTTCTTTTATTGCTGAATTACTTTTCAATTATTTTGCTTTTTTAGCAAATAGAAGAAACATTTTCACGCAAGTAGAAATCATGCTGATCCTTGGTTTATTTAAATTGCACACAAGCTTCTAATAAAAAAGATGAACATTAACTTCACAGTTTGGACCGATTATTTCCTTAATGTAGTTGGAACATCTTCAGCTACTGAGAGCAATTACTTATACTTTGTAATCTGAAATATGTATTTGAAACAACGCAGTCAAATGTCTTTTGTACTATACACACATAAATTTAAACAAACATCAGAGGTAAATCATTTGCATTTCTACTGTTACAGATAGATTTATTGGTTATTATTTTTATTATAATGCACACTGTTTTTATTTTCAAAGCATGACCCACAAAATACAGGGTGGAATTCTGTAAAGAGACATGGTCTGTGTTATAAGCTTAACCAAGACTCCCATGTGTTTCTTTATTGATATTTTGAAAGTCTAGTCTGCTGAATAAGGTCCAAATATTTCTTATTATGGCCTCCTGCATAATACTGCAAGCATATCACTTTAAAACAGCAGATTCTACTATTTACTATATACATATATACATTTGCCCCTTCCCCCACCCAAGCTATTTTCTGTGCTGGAGATGTGTTTTATAAAAAAGTCATGTCATTAGGGTGACCACATGCCCCTGATTGCCCGCAATGAGACTTTAATTCCCGGGCAGCCTCAATGCGTTGTCTCGGAATGAGAAGTCTGAGCGAAGGAGGTCTCAGCCAATTAGGAGAGACTTCTCAACTCACCTGGTTGCCTGAGTTCAGAAGCCTCTCCTGATAGGCTAAGTCCCTCCTTCACACCAACTCAGTGTAAGCTGCAGCCAGCACCAGGTATGTGTGCTTGACTGTGTATATGTGATTGTGTTTGTCTGTTTGTCACTGTGTTTGTCTGTTTGTGTGACTGTGTTTGTCTGTTTGTGTGATTGTGAGTAATGTCTCGTAATAGAGGGGTTAATGATCTGAATCTGCTCATGTCTGTAATTATTATATGTCTATTATAATATAAATATATTATTAAATCTGAAATCAACATGGTTCCCAAGGTTTCCTAATAATTAATATATAATAGTATATGTGAATTAGTGTTTATGTGAGATATATATATATATATATATATATATATAATATCAAATGTATTTTATGTGTATGTATATATATAGATATATATATACATATATATATGTATATATATATATATATATATATATATATGGGCAAAACTGCTTGTAGATCTCCGTGATAATGCCCAAAACAGCCAACTCAGGGGTAATCATTTGTAAGGGCAAACTCAATGTTTTATACAAGATGTGTGTGTTTTTCCAGAATTGCTGTATCTGCGGACATTGCCAAAAGCAAAGCTAAAGATCTGTACCACTGTCTGGCTCAATATATAGTTTTGCCTAGGGTGAAAGAAATCCTTGCACCAGCCCTGGGATTATAGGTGCTGTGGAAGAGCTCCATTAAAATGCGGCTACCACTGTTTGCTCCATCCCTGTAAGTCCCACATGTTTGTTCTTAAAAAGATTCCAACCCCAGCAGATTTCTTCTCTTTTGACCTGGACCAGTAAGAGGGCCCAGAGGTCCAGTCTTTCTTTATATGTCCATAAAGCCGTCCATGAACTATAGCACGGATTTACAGAAAAATGTCCAAATTTTATGTCAGCAAGTATGCAAACAAACCAGTCCTTCTGACAGGGCTCTTTAAACTCCTCACATTGAGTGAGGCTACAGTGAGATCCAGCTTGAGGCTCCGACTTCCACATATATGATGAAGAAGATAGATAGATAGATAGATAGATAGATAGATAGATAGATAGATAGATAGATAGATAGATAGATAGTATAGCTGTGCATATTTGCAACTGGACCCAGAAACCATCATGAGATGATTGTCTAGAACATGCATTCTATTCCCTCTGTTGCTCCCAAAGTTGCTTAAAACACAATGTGCTCACACTCTCCTACTACTCAGCAATTTTGTATAAGTAGAATACTAGTTTAAGACCTAGAAGAAGCTGACCAACATTTATCACACTTGACACATTTATTAACACATACACATGGATCTGAAATTAGATTGTGATATGAAAACATTTACTGACTTACTGCAGGACTCACTTTTACACATTTATAAATAGAATGCATCTATGCCAAAAATATTATTCTGATGCCCCTGTAGATACAAAAGGAAGCACTCATCAGTCTGGGAATTTAATATTTTTATGTGTTCTTGAGCAGGATATTGATATTGGCTTGTGTAGAATTGACATACAATTCATCACAGATAGTAAAGTAAAAAAAATCTTTATCTAAAACACATGGTGAGCTAAAATGCTGGGTGTGATTTCTCAATGCAATTTCACTTAAGAATGTCTACAAGGCTGACAAATAATAGCGGGATGGCGAACAATACAATATGCCAAATAAAAGAAAAAAAGTTCACATTTATTATAATTTACACAGCTCGATCCAAACATGCTTTATATGAAATACTCACAGTTTACACGCAAACACAGCCTCATCACAATGTTACAAAGAGCAGATTTCACTAATTGTTCAAAATGTATGAACACTTTTTTGGGATCCTAGAGAGAAAAAAATGATTTAATGGTGTTTATGGTAACTTGTGCATTCTCTGATGAAACTGATGAAAACTAACTGCAAAAGTTCAGCAATGGTGTGTAGCCACCATTACAAGCCATTTTGGTGCCATTAAAAGCTGTTTTGGCACTCGATGAGGTAAATTGGGCAGGACTGTGTGTAGGAGGGTACATGTCAATAATTGATGGGTAGAAGTATCCAAAAAAACGAGAAGTGGTCTCATTGATGGTTATGGCTGTGATTGATGGGTCCAGCATCCTGTGGGTGTGTTTCCCTACTTATATCACTCTGGCCAATAGGCATTTACAAGGGGAAGTGACAAGCATTAGATATATAAATGTCTGATCCCATTTGAAGTTCCAGTAGTGTCTGGCAAACTAAAGATGGTTGAGTTTGTTTTTGGATGAGAGTAGAGGCTTTTTTCTTTAAACCCTTTAAAAGAACTTGTGGTGAAGTAGGAGACATTGGATTGTAGTTTTGGAGACTTTCTGACCCGAAGATTCAATTAACTTTAGTAATTCTCCAGCTGTGACCCTTAGAGATTTTTTGGCTACTCGAACCATCCTCTTCACAGTGCAGTGAGACAATATAGACACATGGTTAATTCATAACAATTCTAGTTGACTTGAATTTCTTCATTATTGCCCTGATGGTAGAAATGGCCATTTTTAAAGGTTTTGATTTTGGTTTTGCGTGATCTAATCCAAATGTAAGTTTAAATGGCTATTAGAAAACCCTTTTGCAATTATGTTAGCACAGCTTGAAATTTCCTTTCTGACCCCAAACTTTTGAACAGTAGTGTATAACCCTGCCCCGATTTCAATTTGTTGTATTAATCAGCCCACCATGTTGAAAGTTGGCTGAAACCCAAGTACAGTACTTTTGAATAGCAGCGTCTTATATATATATATATATATATATATATATATGTGGGCCCATCGGCCAGAAAAAATAGCTAATAGTGAACGTGCTTCATATCACATGAAATATAATTAGATCTAAAGGAATAAATGGTACATGGCATATGCTATACACAGTAACTGCTTTATAGACTACAATGCAAAAATACCATCTTTCACAAGTAACTAGTTAAAGAGGAATAACAATGCATGCATTGATTACAGTTTTATTAAATATTTCACCAGGTGAGGTATTCTGCATTCTTTCTCTGCTATTCTCCAAATTATTTAGAGTATATAAAAGGTGCAAAATTGATTACATACCTGCGGCTTGTGCCATAGAATTTTTCCTGACAGGCATGAAACACAATTACTTCATTGTGAAAATCAATGTGAAGCTGTTTAACCTGCCAAAACTTGATGTAAACAAATGAAATATATTCAGGATCACTAAATAACAAGTAAAAGTGATTTTTTTGTCTATGTATGGCATGCTGTAGTGCAGATGTCTATTTAGCTGTGCTAAACAATATGTTTCAGAAGCAAATTAAAGGTTAGATTCTATGGGTAACTGAAATTCAGGGTGTGCCCGCACTGGCATAACTACAGGGGTCGTAGCTGTGACCGGGTCCATGCCTCTAGGTGCAACCCCTCCAACCCGTTCTTCTTGTCTCCTTGTACCGGTATAAAATAGTTTAGAAAGGTCCCTTGTGACCTGGACCGCACTGATCCAGGCCCTTTCTAAACTATTTTGAACATGCACGGGGAGACAGGAACGTATTGGGGTCACGTGACATCACGTGACCCCGTGGTGAAACGGAGGCTGCTCCCACACTGTGCTCGAGCAGCCAAAGAGAAAGCTGCAGAAACGGTGAAAGGTAAGTGGGGGCAGGATATATGTGTGTATACATTTATATATATATTAGGGCTGCAACAACTAATCGATAAAATCGATAATAATCGATAATGAAAATCGTTGCCATGAATTTCATTATCGATTAGTTGAATTGATTTTTGTCAATTATAAAATGAGGGTTTTTTCAGAGCAAACGCTCTGAAAATTACCCCTCGTTTTCTAATCCGTTTCAATGTGAATCACAGCAGTTCCTACTTACAGGCCCTTCCTGCAGTCACTCTGACAACTGGCCCCGCCCCTTCTTTTCTCCCAGTCCCACATGGCTAAGACACTCATCTAACTGTAAGTATAAAATTAATATTTGGGCTGCTGAAAGTTAGGGGAGGTGTGGGTTAATTTAGGGGCAGTTATGGTTAGTGGGGTGTTTAGGGTTAATTTAGGGGCAGTAATAGTTAATGGGGTGTTTAGGGTTAATTTAGGGGCAGTTGTTGATGGGGTCTTCAGGGTTAATTTTGGGGCAGTTGTGGTTGATGGGGTGTTTAGGGTTAATTTAGGGGCAGTTGTGGTTGATGGGGTCTTTAGGGTTAATTTAGGGGCAGTTGTGGTTGATGGGGTCTTTAGGGTTAATTTTGGGGCAGTTGGGGTTGATGGGGTATTCAGGGTTAATTTAGGGGCCTTGTGGTTGATGGGGTCTTCAGGATTAATTTAGGGGCAGTTGTGGTTAATGGGGTCTTCTCTTCAGGGTTAATTTAATGCTGAGGACTGAGGGTTAATTTAATTAATTTAATAAGGTTAACTTAAGGTGCAGTTGGAGGTAAAGGGGGGGGCAAACTGAGGGGAATCTAAATCCTGGGGGCAGTGAAGATTAACCCTGTATTTCTTTATAAAAGTATTGTGTCTGTGAATGAGTCTGCAAATCTATGAGTGCCCTATGGCATATCAGGTGGGTATACAGCATACCTGGGGAGTATGGAGTGACATATCTGCGGGTATAAGACATATAGGGTATATAAGGCCTATGTGGGGAAGGCGGAGTGGCATGTCTGGGAGGCAGTGTGGCATATCTGGGAGGCAGTGTGGCATATCTGGGGGTATGTGGCATTTCTGGGAGGCAGTGTGGCAAGCCTGGGCTCAAATGTGCATAACTGGGGGGCAGGTCAGGAAATAAAACCAAGAAATGCATTTTTATCAAAGTTTTTTTATTCTGCCATTTGTTTTTAACATCCTACTTTACTTTATTAAATTATTTTAAATAAATGAAAAATTTACATTTTTTATCCGATTAATCGATAAATCGAAAAAATTATCGGCCAACTGCATTATGAAAATAATCGTTAGTTGCAGCCCAATATATATATGGATGTGTACTTGTGTACGTGTGTGTGTGAGCATGCATGTGTACTTGTGTGTGAGAGCATGGGTGTGTAATTGTATAAGTGGGATGAGATGGAGTTTGTGAGTATGAGTAAGTGTGTGTAATGGCACAGACTAGTTGTTGAAATTGGGGGGGGGGGGATTTTTTGCACAAGGGCCCAGTGGTTTCTAGTTACTCATCTGTGTGCATTGGAGGTTGGTGTTGGTTTGGAATTTCTCAGGGGAATGACCACTTGCCTAAACATACTCTGTGATTTCAAGAGAAGGTGTCGATACAGGGACAGCGGGGGGAGGTAGGATAGGTAACCAGTGACCAGGAAGAAATTCAGAAGTATATTCTGCTGCTTGATGAAGTACAAGCAGGACCACAAGACTTACCTTTAGAGTGGTCAGTAGTGGGAGAGTTAGAAACAAGTAAGAAACTCAACAGCAGGTGATCAGAATGAGAAACAAACAACTAGAGTGCTTAGTCAGACTGTAAGCAGGAAAAGGATGCTATTGTAAACAATATGGTGAGCAAAAATACCAGAGGTCAGTAAGGCCAGGTTTGTTGACAGGTAGGCACAGATACAGGTAGCAGAAGTGTAAGACTAGGTACAGATGCCAGTAGTTTAAATACCATGTGCACCAAAATCGGTAGCTTTTAACAAAATTCCTTTTGCGCATGCAGGTATTTGAGATTATTTTCCAAATGTAGTTGTGTATTTCTTAGTTGGCAAACAAATATTCTAGGGCCCCTAAGCAAATCAGTTAAGAGGGACATCTTGTTATTCACAAACTAAGCAACATGCTACATTTTTTATATATATTTTAAAAATGTTATGACAAATGTGTAAATCCTTCATCTAGAAAGCAAGAAACCAGCAGCCTTAGCAGAGAGAACATACAGTAGGAACACCTATGCTACCAGTTTCTCTGGTGGTTTTATGGCTCCTTTTTTTTGTGCACTTAATTTTATAAGGCAAATAATAATACTACTTTTTAATACAAGAAAAACCTAGATTTTTCCTTGCATCTTGCAATATCCAAGATACATATAATTTCATGGAGCTTTTTCCATTTTTTTTTTAAATAACACAAAGTTAGCAATGACCATCAATGTTCAACACTTCCAAAGCATGCTTGTTGCTATCTCTATTATATATGAAACAGAACAGGGAAAGTAGAATATAGAACTCAAAACATGTACTATATAATTGCTGTGAATATCTTTAAGATGAGAAAAAAAGAATATGTAAGTAATCAACGCTGATAGTAATAAATAATTTAAGCAATCATTTTTTTTTTGTGGAGAGAGGTGTTATGAAGAGTTCTGGCATGACTGAAGTGTAATTTTTCTGGAAGACAAATACCTGAGTTATAAAAACATAACGGCAAAAAAATAATGGTCAATGTTTAACCAACCATTGCTGGCTTTATCACGACACATAAATGTAGTAAAAGTTATTTCTGTATGTGTTTTTCAAATGTGATGCTGCCCCTCCCATCTATGATTTACTACAATATAAAACCTAGAACTTACCGGCAGATAAAAAATGTAATAAGGCCACCCATTTGTCCTGCTATAAAGACTCAAGCCTTAACCAGTCACTTTGTTTTAAATTCAGGATAGTGTTATGTCTATCCCATTGGTATTAGCCTCTTCCACTCTTATCTACCACCCTCTCAGTAAAGCAAAACTTTCATACAATAGACTTATGCCTCTGACTGTCTAGTTTTAGATTACGACCTCTTACTCTAACATTTCTCTTCCTTGAAATGAACTTGCCTTCTGTACTTTGTTGTAGTTTTGTATTCAAATGCTTCTATAACACTCCTTCTATCTTCTTTCCTCCAAGTTCTACATATTTTCTTTTGTCCTTCAAAATTTGCCATTTTAGTAGACCTTCCCTAAACTCTCTAGGTGAGGAGATCTGTAAAATGGAAGGGACCATCTATCTCTTTCTACTACTAATGCCTCTAGCTATACAACCCAGCACCCGGCATGCTTTTTATGCTGCATTGCCTGCTTTCTCTTTTCCCTTACATAACAGAATGATGGTTGTTATGGTGATATTTTTTCACCTTTACCTCGAAACACCAAAATTGTTCCTTATTTGCCTCAAGTGCAAATAAAAATAGGCTCACAAATTTCACATTAGAGAACCCAGCAATTCATGAAAAAGAAACCACTAGAAAGAAACAGATCATACAAGATCTTGACTAGTAAATGTAAACGCATATGGTATGAGCATATTTCATAGCGTACAGCCTTGGTCGAGGCATGCTTACATATTCTCAGCGTCTATCAAGCCAAAGGCAAAAAGCTGAATCTTATTTAATATCAACAGTGTTTCATTGTATTTTATGGCAAAATAAATGTCTAACACGAACAAAGGAGTAAGGTTAAATATATTAAATCTCAGCGGTCTATATAGATTTTGCCAACAGTACAGTCAAACTCTCTGTACAAACCCATCTTTTATTAATTTATGTCACGTCACACACATTACATTCTTCACCTTATCTGTTTCCCATCAACTTGCATTTCTGTCATTGTATCCCTAAGGAGAGAACAAAACGAATTTAAACTGAGCTGAACTTTCTAAAACAGAAATACGATGAAAAACAGTCTCCTTAGGACATGTAGCCTGTGGATGTTGATTAGTCCCTGCAGTAGGGGAAACTTTAATTTGGTGGTTGAGACCCAACATGCTTTAGTGGTTTAATAATGCTATGGCCATCATCCAATGGCTGACAACCAAGAGCTGAGGTACTTTCTGTTCTGTACTTGCTTGTAGCACCTGGAAGTCCCGAGGCAAATCAAAGAGCGAATAGAGCTTAAAACTTCTCACCTATGGTGCTCATATAGAACTTTCATTAAATGCTCCAGGGCTAAAATACTGTAATGCAATAACGGTTTCATCTACATACACGGGAAACAAAGTTTTATTTACATGCAGTTCTCTTATTCACTTCTAGCATAGTAAAGATATATATATATATATGCATGAATATCTTTATATATAAAATAGATAGATAGATAGATAGATAGACAGATAAATATGATAGATAGATAGATAGATAGATAGATAGATAGATAGATAGATAGATAGATAGATAGATAGATAGGATAGACCCACACACAAACACACAAACACATACATATTATGTAAATAGGCATGTATATATGAAGCCATGGTAAAAAATATTACCTGCCCAGGTGCTAATCCTTAAATAAATTCCCCGGTGGTCACAAAAATGTTTTATAAAACAAAACAGAAGTGCTTTATCAAGATAATAAAATGCTCAAACAACCATCATATTAATTGATAACACCTTAGAACACTTATCCGCCACCTGGGTGCTTCTTTATTTTCGTGGTTTTATGTTATGGTATATTTTTGATTTCCGAATAAGCCTAAATTTGAATCCTGTGTCATTGTGATCGCTTAAGTTATGTTTATTGGTGAATTATTTTATGCTTTGAAGCCTAAAATATTATAATATTAAACATATCTTTAAATGACTTACAAACCTGTCTTTTACATGTTGCATCATATAGCAGTATTATTTCTAATAAATAAGTCTATGATTTTTCACTAGCTGATGACAATAACTAATTTCACATTTATATTGCATCTGGAGCTTGGACTCATTTTATGTTCTATAAATGAAAATGCACCAATGTTGACTGCTACTTAACATTCAAATCCTATTATACAAGTTGGAATGTTTCTATGTATAAGCCAAATCTTTGTGGTCTGTATCTACTCTAGAGGAGAATATATTGTTTTGAACCATATGGACAAAACGTGCTGGCAGATTTACACTAGTCCATATTTTTAACTTCATCTAAATTTGTGTCAAATTATTGTATAGGTTTCCAAAGCTGTTAAATTGTTTTCATGTCACGATATAAATTAAATTATCAAGGCCAAGCAAATGATCTTCATAGTATATTAAATAACTTAATATTCATATATTCAGTATTATCTACCAGTGATTGTAGTGGGATTTGCAAAAAAAGTAAATATTATGGCAGGGATCCCACAGAATCTGTAACTAAAGTTTAGGATGAACTATGAAGCAAAAAAAGCATAGGTCTAATTATTAATACAGCCATCCCAGAAATAAATCGGTTTCCTTGTGAGACTTGTGGGAACAGAATTTGTACTATTATTTTCTCATGACAACTCCGAATTGGAATTCAAGTTATTTAAGAATTTGGTCGCTGACAAGGGAAATGGGGTCATCTACTTAAATTTTATTAATGCCCACAGATGATTAGGTGGCCTACTGCATTGATCATTTGGATCACTGGAGAAAGCTTGACATACTGCATTTTTAATTCCAGGTCTCAAGAGCAACACACATCCTAGGACTTTTGGATGTGCCAGCTTGGACACCTGCAGCTCAAAATTATTACAACAGCTAAGACATTAGTGATACCTTTTAGTGTGCCAATGTTCACACATGACTTTGAAACCCGAGAGGGGCCTTTTTGATGGGATGTCAAGCTCAAGTGTGAGGATACTTAAATACAAGATAACATGTCTGTTCACTTGTAGTGCTAGAATAATTTATATACATCCATAATTCACTAGCTGTGACAAAATTAACCCAATATGTTATTGCATACATATTTTGCACACCATAATAAAACACATGTTGTTCCAATTTGGGTACCCACACCAAAACATAACTTGCCAAATTACCATTTTATGAGCTCCTGCAATATTCTGTATCCAGTAGCAGACATTTTAAAGACAATATTACATTTATTGCTAGTTTAATCTGAAACATTGACTTAATAAGTTACCATCTTCTAATGCAGTTCTTATTTTCTGTGTTTGTTATAACATAATAGATGGTATGCAAATGAGCCAAAAACTATTTGGACAAATTTTTCGGTCCATTCTTGGCCCATTATTTTTCGGGCAACAAATTACATTTCCTGCCCATTCGGTTCACCTTAGGGCAAAATGACAGCCCTTTTGGTGACATCCTTGGATTTAAGGATCAGAGAGAGGACATCGCCGGAAGCGCCATCATACTACCCTAAGTTTACCTTAGGGCAAACTGACGGCATTTTTGGTAACATCCTCTACCCCAATTGGAGGAATGGGGGGGTGTCCCCGAAAGAACCACCTTTTTGGCAGAAGTTCCCACTGGGTTATCTTTGGATATGTGGATGAAGATAGAAGCCTGCAAATTTCAGTCAAAAATTCAGAGCTTTTTGATTCCCTTTTATCCACTTTCTAGGGGGGTCTGGTCTCGTTTTTGTGGCTTTGTACAAATTGAGAATTTACCAAAATTCGGTAAGCTTGCTGTTGGTACGAATCCAAATGCACAAATCTATTAAATAGTTAGGACTATGCAGGTTTAGTGGGGATACATTTCTGTTAATTTAAAAGTTGGACACTAACTTGTTGGCTACAATAATAGCAATAACAATTTGTCCATGTGAACAGCAATACAAAATCTCCATGTAGAAGCACTCTACCCATGTTTACATCAATTATTGTAAGCCTATTACATATTATTATTATTATTAATAATAGAACATATTGGTTCTAAGGTTTTGGTACTGGTTTATTTATAAGTTTTAAAATAACTGCTCTTTGTTAGAACAAACAGTAGAATCGTCCCTTTTTAACTAAGAAACATTCTGTCCTAGTTTCAACAGTTAAACATTCCATTTCATCATATTCTCCTTAGGTTGTTTTCCAGCATATGTGAAGACATCACATTTACCTTTTCTTTTGTTTGAAAATTTGAAAAGTTGGCGGGAAAACATTCATGTGGTAGCTAATTGAAGCTCATATTATAACTGGATGGATGAAGACATTATGAACAAGGTATCTTGTCCTTCTCAGGTATAGATTGCAGAAATGTTGCTGCAGAGGTTTATTGCATATTCCGGATAGTTCTGTTTTTTTTGTCAATGCTGCGACCTATTACGTGGGGGGGAAAAAAAACATTTAACTCAGGAAAGAAAGCCCCAAAATGGACGTTTATTTTTGGGAAATTAATTGCACAAAAGAGTCATTATAAAACTTATAGGGGTAAGCGAAAGAAAAAAAAAAACATTCTGTAAATAAAACGAAAGTATAGGAAGGAAAGTGAACTAAAGTAGAAAAATGTTTTATTTCATGCTAAAAGTTAAATACAAGCATCCTAATGAAGCTTTAATGTGCCCATTATTTCTGATAAAATGTTGAAAGTATGTAATGTTTGTCCTTGACTTAAGTACAGTACCCTTTTTGACTGTGTTTCAAAATCTCCCAGACCATTAAAAGTTTTATGCATATGTTACATATTAGCCCTCTGCTAAAGATGAAGAAGTATAACAAAATATACAAATAATTAGGCCTAGAAAAGTAATAAATCTTACAAGGCTTTTTAAACTTTACATCCTGTGACATTTGCTCGTGCTGGTTCTTCTCATACAGTTGACTGACCTTAGTAGGAGTAGAAGTTATGTACTTTATATACAAACCATAGAGAAAGCCTTACAGATTAAAACCTGACTGAACGATGAAATGAACATTGTAAGGAGCACAAAACCCATATATGATGAAAACATGTACATATAGGTTGGGGAAAGATGCATTACATTTCAATCACTATTAAATTGTTCTAAACGATCAGGCAGTGAGGTAATGCTTTTTTGTGAAACGGTTCGTTATTGTAGAGAAATACATGTACTGAAACAAAAGGCCATAGGTATTAAATGCAGATGCATATATGCTATCGTGTTAACAACAATATGATTCTACAATATTATACTATCTGTATAACATGTTATAATGTTTAACATACAAGTTAACCAAAGTCAACCTATTGAGGTTTCTGTACATGTTGAACGAAAAGACAAAATTGACATCCATTTTCATATGTTTTGCGTACAGAAAATATGCTAGATCAGTTAGATTTTACAAAGACCTTTCCATGTCCATATCCAGGTTGACAGGAAATTATAAAACTTCCAGAATCTGCCCCATACACTCAATGTTTTTCCCTGCCTTTTCCTGGGAAGGTGTTTTATTTTCCTCCAATTTATTGTTTTATTGAGCTCTTGAGAGAGCTATATTCTTAGGCACTGTATCTTGCCTCTGTAGGTTTTTTTTTTACCGGGGGCAGTTCTGCCCCCAGTTGAGTCATTGGGCGAGACCTATTGCATCAGGGACCTATTCTGCATCGAAATCCAGCCTCCTGGAGACTGAGGACCTGTCCCTTGAAACTAACATGCTGATCAATCTTGGTCTATCTACAGAGGTGACAAACGCTATGATATTCCATTTTAAGCCTGTCACCAATGCCTGCTATTTCAGATCTGCGGTTCCTGATGTACTGATCGACATCTAAGTATCTCAGATGCTTCTATCAGCCAAATATCAGATCTCCTTCAGAAGGGATTTGGAGAAGGTCTTTAACTAGCTACCCTGGAGATACAGATGACTGCACAATTTAGCCAACTAGTCTTTAGGTAAGACATTTTCTTTAGTTATTTGTTGAATGTGACTTATCAACATCATGGCATCTACATTTTGTTCTTTCCCCACTAACCACAAAGTCCTTTGAATCTCTGCAAGAAGTATCTATAAAATTCCTCACAATCAGATTGCTTTGCCCATAGTTCTCACTCTAGCTAGGTGAGTAGGAGAAGTTCTAGAACTCTTGATTAAAAAACTGTATCTTAAGTTTTTGAAGATTGTGTTTTTTCTCAACTCCAATATTGTCGTCTAAAGTTATCCCGAATCAAAAATAATGTTATCAGTATTTTGTCCCAATCCAGGAAATGAGAAGGAATTCTGCCTCTCCCGATTAGATGTATGCAGATGCCTGCAAATTTACTTTACAAAATCCTGGAGAAGTCAATACTTTAAAGTGCATACTGTAGTACACTGCAGAAGTGGTGCTTATTTTGAAAGAGAAGATAACATTTAGGAGCTATAAGCAGGCAATGAATGGAAGATTTTGTACATCAAAGGGTGGTGGGTGCTGGTAAAACTGTTTACAGAACTATTGACATGAATGATTCCAGAATAATGGCATTTGTAGTTGGGTGACGCACAGAAATGTAGCAGAAAGGTCTTAAATTAGTAGTGGGGAAATTAATGCAAACCACGTTAAAGGAATGGATGTAAAAGTCTTGTAAGAGCAGACACAGCATGAGTTTACTGCAGGGAGATCTTGCTTCGGTCCTGGACAGCCCCGCTAAAGAAAAATTAATAGTAAAGTACTATGTGAGCACAAAAATGCTTACCTGGAGTAGAAGCTAGAGCTCACCCTTCATGGTTGGATGACTCTTGCTTGAAGAGGCCAATCAACAACATTAACTGGATTTAAAATTAGACTTGTACATTTAGATTCGTACAAATTTAAATTTGAAAGAAATGTATCAGATTCGTTAATTTGTACAAATCTCAGACCACAAACAAAAATTAAGCAAAGAGTTTAGCATTTTCGTTAGAATTTTGTTGTTTTTTTCACTCTTAGTCAAACTTTCAAACACTCCCTCTCACACTCTCATTCACGTTCTCTCACACTTCCGTTGACTTTTTCTCCAGCTCTCTATGAATGTCTCCCTATCTCCTGTGCTGACATGTCCCTGCCTTCTTGCTGCACAGCTCCATTTCTTGACTTCTTGTCTTGCATCACCTTCTTCTGTCTTCTTTTTTCTTTCATTTTTTAATTCGCTTCTCTGTGGACATGGTCCCCCAGTGAACTTCCGCAAAAGGATAGAGTCTCCTGGCACACCCTTTCCCCCAATTGGTGGAATGAGGAGCAGCTGTCCCCAGGGCTCCATCCTTTTGCAAAAGTGCACAGGGAGGCCAGAATAATGAAACGCTTCTCTTTCTCAGCGAATCTGTTTTCCTTATTCTGGCCTCCTGGTGAACTTCTGCAAAATGGCAGAGCCACGGAGACAGCCTCTCCCCTGTTCCGCCAATCGGGGAGACAGTGTGCCCAGAGGCTCCACCCTTTTACGGAAGTACACTATATTGCAAAATGTGTGATGTTGTCCATACACTTCCTATAAACTCCATTGTGGGAGCATTTCCCAGTAATTATCATAATAAAACTTTTGAAATTATTTGTTCTTCATAAATTCCCTGAAGTCTTTTGGAATCTTCTGTTTTATTTTGTGAATGTGCTGAAATTTCTTCATAATAGCACCTTTCTACTTCAGTTCCACCTTCCATAAAAAAGGATGCAACTACATAATACATATAGGACTTAAGGTAACAGCATCATCTCTGCCCCAATGATATCACTTTGCCTGTAGCATGTGGATGTGTGTATGCGCAAAGAGGTTCTCAGACTGGGCTGCTGTACCTCAGCACAGACCAACCAGACCCTCATGTTATATTCTGTTAGTCAAGGGCAGGCTCTGATCCTGACCTGTGACATCTGTAGAGATGGCCAACTCTAGTTAAATTCTAAATTCTAAACTAAAGACCAGTAGTCTCCTCTGAGCTTTGAGGTAGACTAGAAGGCCATTATAGTAATGACACTTAAAGATCTAACAATGCAGCAGAAAGAATGAGGGAAAGGGCGTGCAAGGAGGCTCCGCCTTTTTGTGGAGGTTCACTGGGAGGTCAGAATAATAAAGAGAAAGAGTAGCATTTCTGCACCTCTCTTTTACGATAATCTATGTGCATTATTCTGGTCTCTCTGTGTGCACGGAGGCTCCAACCTTTTACCGAGGTTTACCGAGTGGTCATGTCGACAGAGAAGCAGACGAAGAAAAAAAGACAGAAGATGCAAAGAGAAGAAGCAGAGCTGTGGGGCAAGGAGGCATAGACACAGAAGCGGTCGGCCGCGAAGGTAAGAAGACATTAAGAGAGAGTACAAAAGAGAGTGAAAGAGTGAGCGAAAGTGAATGAGAGGATGAGAGAAGGTGAGAGAGAGTGTGAAAGTAAGTAGGTGAGAGTGTAAAGGAGAATGAGAGTGTAAATGAGGGGGAGTGACACATTTTAATTCTAAATGTAAAAACCTCTCCGATTTTTATGGGCAGAAAACAAGTCTATTTAAAGTATATTTCTATTACTTTCATACATGTGGATGGACTAGCATTTAGCCTTATTTAACCATAATACACAGTATGTACATGCCTTTTGTCTACCGGGAGCAGTGTAAAAAATGATATTTTAGCAAACTGCTCCTGTTCTGATGTTTTATTTAGATTTTCATTATAAGATGTATAATGATACTAAACAGTAATGTTTATTCACATGCGTGGCTGGGTATTGTCAGATAGTTTGTGATCTCCAGGTAGAAAGTGTACTTAATGTATGTAAACAGTGTCTCTCTTAACTGCTAAGTGCCACTGCTCCTAAAAATTGTCAACTATCTCTCTATATTACACATTAAACATTATAAATGAAAGCATGGTACTGTATATTTGGAAGTTCTTGCTCTACATCTTCATGAACTGTAGATATGTGTTGTATGAACATGTAGTTTTGTGGAAATCTTTTGGCTCCCTAAATTACATGTTTTGCTGATTTTCGAAACAAAGTTAACATACCTCTGCAGTGAACACATTTAAACTTGACATATATTTCTGCAAATTTGAATGCACAGTTACTGTTTGCTGAATTTAACAGATGGGGGAAAATATGGAGCATTTGCAAAAGTTTGGATACCATTCCAGTTGATATAATAGTTTTATTTTTTGTATGCTCTCAGAACTTGACTCACTATGACTTAACCTAATTAGGGTAATTACAGTTACACAATTACAGACCTTGGTACATTTCCTGATGTTGTATTTATGCTAAAAAAACCCCCAAACCATACATTTCTCTAAGTAGTTGACTGGGGATCAAAAAATAAATGATTAATAATAATAACAGGAAACCTTACTGCCAGTCTCAAAACAAAAGTCAAGGGCTGTCTCTAATGCGGGACAAAAGCCTGCGGCAACCGTGATCGCAGGGGTCGCAGGAATCACTTCCACAGGGGACCTGCTGCTTACCTGTGCGTTGCTTGCACACACCGTGCCCTCCCCTGCTCAAGTTATTTGTTCCATGGCAATTCCTGTCCGAGTTGTTAGCAGTTGGTGAATGCTGCGAGACATAGGTTTTCCTCTGTCTCATAGAGAGGTTTCCTGTTTTGTGTGTGCAAAAAATGAATAAAAGTGGTACACTGTGTAAGTGAGGGCAGCATATGTATTATTATTTACAACCAGAAGGAAGCTCAGATATGGAGCAACACATTTACTGAGCTGAATTGTTTTCACTGTTTTTATTTTAAGGACTGATTTTTTTGGACCTATTTTGGTTTGGATTTTCCAACATGGAAGCTGGATGCTGCACGTTTTAAATGTAAGGTACTATTTTATGCGTAATAAGCCTGTTTACTACATCCATTCCAACCGATATTATTTTTGCTGGAAAACTATAAATGAAAAAAGGAAGACTACTTTATTGGCTTTGAAGAGTGCAATTATTGCCACACCCATCTTTGATCACATTTACCAAGGGTGCCAATATTAGTGGATATATATATATATATATATGCGTGTGTATTGCATACACTTCTATAAGTAATAGGTTGGACATATATTATACCCCATGTGCATAAATTACATGTATGGTGCACACCAACAGAATTAAAGATATAAGGGTGGCTATATTATACTTTTGGGGCTGTGTGGCAACCAGGGGTACGATAAGTATTTTGTGTATAGTATGAAGAAACAAATCCTAGAGGCTAATGTCCCAAAGTGTCTTCAGAATGACTAAACTGAATACCATGATTCAAACTTTAACGCAACATCAACCATAAACTTCTTAAAAAAACAAAGGATTTTGGAATTGCCTCTCCTGAGTTTGGATATTATTGCAAATCTGTGTTTGTTGTTTATTTACTGTAGGGATTGTATTAATTTATTTTGGTTTACAAATTAACAAAACATGGGGGCTGGATTAAACGTGTGAGCTTGTGAATGCTGCCTTTGGTCCGGTCTGAGAGAGCTCCACAGTTAGATACATTCATTATTTCAGAGTGTTTACTAGGATATTCTGGTTTCAATGGAAAAAGGCTAATTATTAAACTTGTGCACAGGTACCAAAAACTATTCTGACAATGTTTTTGTTTCGTCAATTGATTTTGTTTTCTGCCTGTCTGGCTCAGACGAAATTTGGATGGCTTTTTTGATTCGAAAATTAAATCTGTTGACACTTATTCTCATTCATTCTCTCACCATCTCTCTCTTCCTCTCAGCGTCTCCCTACCTTATCTGATAACCACTTCCGTGTCTCCAGTTCTCTGACTCCATCTATGCAGCTCCTCATCTTGTTCTTCTTCTTCCCTGGTCTCCCTTGCATTTTCCTGGCTTGTGTGTATTTTCACATGAGGGTGGCGCCATTGCGCAAATCCTCTCCCTCGACTGGAGGAATGGTGGAGAGGTTGTCCCCATGGTGCCGAGGCTCCAACTTGTACTCTCAAGAGGAAAGGATAATGCAGAGGAGAGCTAGGAGCAGCAAGGAGACCAGAAAAGAAGAAAGAGAAGACCAAGATTGGAAAAAAACTATAAGTGGAGACACTGAAGTGCTAATTGTCAACTTTCATTAAAATTTAAGTTTGTACGAATCTGAATGCTCAAGTCTACTTATTTCCATAAAAGGAACCTGCTTGCCCAATAGGGTGATCTATCCCTGTAATGTTGCAAAGGGGCTACTGATTCTAGGCCTCCAAGGTCCTGCTGCTCTTGGTCTATTCGGCCTAGGCAAAACATATCGCTTGCCATTTAAAATATTTATTACTTTAGTATTTCTTCTAATGCTTATTATTATTGTTACAGTCAGACCAAGACTGGGCTGCTGGAAGGTATCACTCTATACTGTGCTGAGATATGTCTGCCCGCATGCTGTGTAAACAAAATGTGTGTCCTTTTATCATGCCAGCGGCTACACCTACGTCATTTGGCAAGACTTGGCCTAAAAGTGACATGGCCAGCTCCTCATCCTTATTCTGGCCCTTGACACAGTCCTTATTATTACTGAGTAAGCTAACTCATCCTAGGGCCCTGTTAGATGGAGACACTGCAATACTCCAGACCCATACGGTTAGCATATTGGTGAGATCCATGGGTCAGGTAATAAGAGAGAAAGGTGTTACATAAGGCAAATACACAGTATTTATTCCGTAATAGTTTTATTTCAGTTATGTTATTGTAATAAACTTATCTTTGGGAAGTTACAAAAATCAATTAAGGAACATATTTGTAATAATTTCACATAAATTATTACATCGTGGCCAAGAAAGTAAAGTAATGTTGTATATAGGAAATCGCACAATTACTTCTCATGGGACCTTCTTGACTGAATTAAGCATTTTAATTTTTGTATGTTCTGTATGAATCTAATCATAGTGATTTATAAATATAAATTTATACAGATGGCTGTGCATTTTAAATGCTCTTGCCTTAAAATGTTGATATATGTTAAATTTTTTTTTTAAATGTCATTGCAACTTAACAGTTTTCATAGTTAAAAATAAAACTATTATTCTGAATTAAGTTTTTTTTATTTTTACCAACACCCGGAACATAATTTTGTAACCTGTATAAACTTTTATGTGGTTCATTAAACAGTAGGAATATTTTCAGCCAAATATACTTTCTTGAATCTTTGAACTAAGATTGTAAAGAAAATATACTGCTCATAGTGCAGCACTATCTTTTTGAAAGACATATAAAGTTAATGCGTAAATACGAGTGTCCAATAAAAGCAAGAGTTTCTGTAACTCACACTCGAAAACTGAACTACTCAAACTACTAACACAACTGGCTTGCTGCAAAAATCATTGGTACTACAAGGCATCATCCATCAGTCCATACACGCCCATTAACAAAGATTTCACGTTAAAAAAAAAAAGAAAAAAAAGAGAAATAAAGAATATTTAAAAATAAAAAAACCCAATGGTTTCACGTTAAAATGTTTTGTAAGTCATTTACCATGTATTCTTTACTTATAAAAATAAAATACATATGGCAAAAATGCTGCATTACCATTCCCTCCCTCTATCAGCTATGCTATGAGTTGTAACCATAACTGGGTACTCTCTGGGTTTAACCCACAGAAACTCCAGGTCTCTGGAGGCGCGTTGCGGCATGCCCCATTCCCTGCCCACTTCCCCTCCAACCATTGCCACTTTTCCTGCGTGCCCCACATGCAACATCAGAGGGACTGCCCACTGACATCAGTGAGACTGCCCGACAACTTCAGCAAACCGCTCTCACTGACATTGGAATGTCCACCAAAGTCAGTGTGACCGCTTCCCACTTAACAAAAAGGGAAGGTAGCTGTAGGCTGGATGTTCTCAGGTATAGCTATGTGGAAGCAGCTCAACAAGTGACCTCTACTCAGGCAACTGAGTATCACTTTACTGATGTAAACCATCACTTTACTGGTGTATAGTACATCAATGTAGACCAATTGTATTCATTTTAATTGCTGTTGGTGCTTAAGTCTACCTGTTTAAAACTTAAGTGCAGAACCAGCAGACATGTTTAAGTAGAATCTTCTTTTAATTGTAGAATTATACAATAGTAATAAAATACAAAAAGATATGAGTCCAATACATAAAAGAAATGGGAATGACATACAAAAGGTATATTCTAGTCAATAGTGTATGCACGTGCAAAAATATTATCTCAAACCTTTCCCACTTTCTAGCAGTCCATTGACCTCCAGTATCAATTCTTTTTCAGTAAAGGGGAACTTTAAGGAAATAGATGCAAACTTCTTGAATGCTTACCTTTAGTACAGGTCCTTTTAAGAGTTCATCGCACTCGAATTATTTCTATGTTATCAAGAATCAAACAAATAAGCCTATATTTTAAAAATTTACTCCAACAAAAGCTATTTTTTTTCTTTGAACCGTTATTCTTGATGGTTCTAATTTAGCTTTCCCCATTAGATGACTGCTTAGAAGGACAGTTTAAGAACAGTAGAATTTTCTGTGGGTTACCTAATTACTTCTGCCAACTGCATCATTTTACCATAAGCTTTAAACTTTAAATATGTACTTGGTAATGAAAAGTAAACAATCATTATGTACCCTTCAAAGCTCAAATAAAAACAAGGAAAATCGAACTCTGATTGTGGAATGCTCACAGTTGATGATTATGTATATAGAAGGAAGGCACATAGCTTACTCATATAAATTGCTTACACAGTAGCTGTCTTTTGCAATCATTTTGCTTTAATTATTGTATAATTCATTCATTAAGTTTGTTTTGCTCAACCGATGTGTATACTTACAACTCATTCAGCAAATACATATATAGTCATTGTTTGCTTAAGAAGTGCAAATTAGGTGAGGATAGTATATGATGATGATTTGTTGTTTTTTTTTTATAAAATTACTGTTCACCTGATTTACTGTCATTTCTTTGAGTGTTCGGGGCAGCTTTGTTGGGTTGATATATAACTCTGGGTCAGGCAGCTCTACCACAATATTGGTCCAGCACTCCTATTTTTTTTATTTGGGCTTGTCATAGATGTTTTTTTTTTTCCTGTGGGCTGCACATAGGGTCTAGATCCAGATCCATCTTTAGACAGTTTTGTGCAGCTCGCTTTCCTTTATGACACAGCAGTTCCTTTCTCTGCTTTCCCTCTAACATAGGTTAGGCCTATAATTGTACCTTCCCCCCTATTGTTTCTTCATTTCTTACCAAGACCTTCATTGCAACCATGTATGATGATATTGTCCAGAGCCTACCCTAGCTTTCTAGTGCAATACTAAACAGTGTAAATTAAGGATATGGATGTATTTGTCCTAAATCAGTGTAACAAAAATAATGATAATATTAAAATGCATGTCTCTTATTTTCCCGCCATTAATCCTCTGTGTTACCAAAAAAAAAAATACTGGCAATATCAGGATGGTTTTGCCAACTTGTGAAAACACAAACATAGTTTTTTAAAAATCAATTCACAAAATGGTAGAGTTCTCTATGTTTAATGGAAACGGCATTGTGATCAAGACTTAATATATGAATGCTACTAACTATTTACATTCTCCATGATTCCAAATGATTCATACAGCAGGTAAGAATGTGGTTACATCACACGCTCTCAGTTCTATTCTATGCGATTTCATAATTATTTTTCAATTTTGGACTATTTGGGAAATACTGAAACAACCAGGTTTTTATGACAAGAATCCTATTTTGAAAAGCGGTAAATAGCATTGTGTAACCATCTAACACAAGCAACAGCTATGGACTAATGACATAATAATAGCTCTTGGCAGCAAAACAGCAGAGGAAATTTAAAAGAGTGAGTATAATATATAAAGTGGAGTTTTATAAGCTTTCCATTAACTTCATATGAAATCTTTGTTTTTCAAATAAGGGAAAAGAAAGAAGTAAGGTTATAATTTAATAGAAACATACCATGGCTACCACTGTTGTGTTTCATTGACCAGCTTAAAGCCATAATGAAAATGTCATTACTTTTTCTACCTCAGACAAGGATTACCTGAGCGTTACATGGAGACAAATGTAAAGGTACAGTACCACCGAATTTTGATATTTTTTAAAGTGTTAAACTGCAGTGGACAACACTGATAATTTAAGTTTTCAATTACTGGTTTGAACAAAATGTTGTTATGGAAGCTTGTAGAGACCATCCAGTGTGACCGGTATAATGAGGACACTCTGTGCCACACAGCACTGTAGTATAGTTTTGAAAATCAATATAAACTGTGTTGTGTTGAGCCTTTGACTATCAGTCATCCTTGTTTTTCTGCCATAACATCCAGATACATACTGCTGATGGATGATTTTTGAGATTTTTTTAGCTTTGGGTTTGTTTTTTTTTCTACCCAGTTGAACTCTATCATAGCATGTGGGCCAATTTTATTAGTCGTGGCAACAGAAAGAATTGTTAATGGTCTCAAAGGCTCTGTTTGCTGTTCTGTGGCAAATGCGTGCCAATTCCAACATGGTAAAGTACCATTTCCTAGTTAGTTGTTATATATAATATATAATAATATAATCCCAGATAGCCCATGGTATGGATTTATAGATATAGATTTTAGATCCACAAAATCTGGTCTAGAAGTAACACACACGTAGCTAATATAGTGCAATATGAACATCATTAACTCATTCATGTATGTGTTTTAAAACAATACAAATGCAGAACATGGGATTACCAAATAGAAATTGTGTGCAATATGTGTCAATGTGAAAATCTTTGTAATTTAGCATTGACTGCAAACCATATATTCTGAATTACCTATATAAAATTCATTTAAGTTCCCTCCTATGTTCTTGCGATATAAATTAGGATTAGTTACTGTCCCTTACGGTGTGTTTTTTTTCCATAGTAACATTATTAACAATTTTTCTGTGAACCTTATTTGTCTGTATTTCATGATTCTTGACATGTAGGATGGTTTCGGCTGTAAGACCTCTAGAGATGCCTTTATTGTACTTGATAACATTGCAATACTAGTGCCTACTGGTATTATGTGCTCTATTTTGTAGCGTGAACGCCATGGTTGGTGTACTTTACAGAATTAGCTTCCTGACCTTTCCTGTGAGTTATTTTATAATCTTTGGAATATGATGGTGCTATATAAACCAATTAATAACAACAATAATAATAATAATAATAATAATAATAATAAAAATAATAATATCCATCCCAGCATGTGAAAATAAATATCTCTCCACTGCAATGTGCCTTTATTTTACCTATATACTACAACTACTACTATTTTAAATCTCATTGAAACAGGTGTCCTTGTGACAACTGAATGTTGGGGCAGGATTATCTTTGCAGGGGTTTGTTCTGTGCATCCTTTATGAATCCTTTTGATCACTGTTTTTGGAAAGCATCCTTACTCGTCAAATGCTTAGTGTTAATCCACGTTACTCTGTTACTCAAAAAAACATCTATTTTGTTTTTACAAGTTCTATCTAAAGCTAACTTTACAAATTATCTATATGTAAATAAATAGACGCAAATTAACAGATGCTATTGATTTTGGCTCCGTAAACCAAAAAAAAGCTTACACTCAAATCCATTTTACAGACAGTTTTCACTCACAGAAGCAGTGACTTGTAAGCAGAGCTGCTTCAGAAAGGCTTTTTCTCTATTGTGACAATTAAAGAACTGAAGTAATAAAAAAAGAGAAAGCACGACACTTAATCTGTATTGTAACTGTCATGCTGATTTAAGCTTTGTTATTCAGAGATTACATCCCATCAGGGGATGGACAACTGGGCACTCAATGGAGATTTTTTTTGTTTCTTGTTTTGCTTATTTTTCACACACCTTGCCAGGTTGGATTTAATTGGAAAACATCAGAAATGTCATAATTGTGTTCATACTCAGCATATTAACAGCCTGTGGGTATTATGGGAATTTTCCATTAACCTTTTTGTTAATTTTTCTACTCAAGAAAACCCCCAAAGTAACAATATAACCTGCTTTAGTTCATCCTACCATATAAAATTTGCAACAAGGCAAGCAGTACGTTTTATGTTTTATATATAAGAAACAAAAACTTAAGGATACATAAGGAGATTTTTGGGTATGTCATACCATCCCTTCAAATATGGCTGTGGAATTTGTAATGTTTGCAGCGCAAAACAGAAATATTTATATATAAGATACATCACTTTAATCTTGTGATTATCTTATCTGGTGACTCTCCAGGCTTGATCCAGGTAACTCTCCTCTTCCTACAGGGTAGTTGAGCATTTTTTTAGCCATGCTTACTCTCCACCCAATTCCCCTCCCACTCCCAACCCATTCCATGCTTTCTTGGGCTAGCCCTCATGTGGCTAATTGTGGCCTACCTGCAGGTAGCCCTAACCCCATGAATGGCTAGCCCTGCCTCTCCATAAGCCATTACCTCGGAAAATGGAAAGCTCTGGGTAGCCTGCCGCGGGAAGTTCCCAGGTATGGTGATTGTTTGCAACAAGCACAATCTATAGGTAGAATAATGACATTTAGTTACATTGCAAAGGCAACGTTTTAAGTTAGGGTCATTTTACAACTCCTATTGTACCACTTCTGTGTCAGGCTACAAAGCATAATAATAATAATATAATTAAAAGTGCGGTAATGTATTTTTTTTTTACAGAATCAGCGAGACAAATTGTGTTGTTTTTATTTGTTGAATCATGTTACTTACTTTGAAACCAGTTAGAACTGCACACACATGAACAGATATTCCCAAAAGTACCTCTGCGGAGACAGGGAACGGGAATCCTGCTGCTACATGGCATACAATGGAACACTAGACTGCATTTCATCAACCGCAAAAGGGTGGAATTCAGTGGAGCCTGGGAGGAATGATATTTTTGTGTCGGTGGGACGTATATGTCAAAACAGCTGACATGACTGTTACTTTAAGTGATCTGGGTAACAGTTTCTACCACCTTCCCTAATCTGTCATTTTTCATGCAAAAAAAATATGCAAATAAAACACGTGAAAAAATATTTTTGTGTATTTCTTGTACCATGCACTCCAGTGAAATACACTGCTTTATTACCTGATCTTACAAGCTCCCTGTACATTTACCTTCTTGAGTTCAATGTGTATGGACCTATAATATTTAAAAAAAATGACCGGATTGCTGACATAAAGAGTAATTCTGATGCAAAGTGGTAAAAGTGATGTTATCACCATAGAAAACAACAGAATGTTCCTGCTCGTTGCCCCTCTTTTAACCAGAACAACTTTTTATAAATAAATCTATGATCACGTTTTGTTGTTTCTAATAACGAGTGGTGTGGACCAACACCAGTGTCTTTATTTGAAACTGAATTTCACGTTGCTTTGATTCCAGGTCATTGAAACTAGCAATATCAATAGACTACCAATCATAGTTTGACATAAAACTAATCTTATCACCAGGAGAATCAGACTTTAATGAAAAACATTTTTTTTGCTAGCCCAAAGGCACTTAAAAGAATAGTAAGTGATTTTATAATACACCTACTACTTACTTAAAACATTTTTTGCAGCTTTTGATGATCCCAAATATGTCACTGGTCATACTTTCAGGGTTTTTACACTAGTGTTTTCTGATTCCCAACTGGTGGTTTTTTTCACAGGTTTGTCAAAGCTGAAACCTCTGACAAGTAATGGAGTTCATAAGGTTTATTTTAATAGAACTATTTAATTGAAATATGAATGAGTGTCTATAATGTCTGGGATGAACTATTAAATGTTTACCATTTCAAATATATCAGGGTCAGCTCTTTTATTAAATTCTGATGTATGGGCCAGGCACAGGTAGTCTAATGGAGAGCAGGTGGAAGGCATGTGCCTCTGTTAACACATACCTCCTTAAGAGAGAACTCTAACATTGCATTCTCCCTGTTGATGCTGATTAAGGGCATTCCCTAAAGTTGCTTTATTATGGACTAGTCAAAAGGTGATGTCTAATTTCCCCAAATGACCCTGCATCTTTGTCTGCCATCTAGTGGTGCCAAGACCTGGTGCAGGCAGCATAATCATTTTGGTGAACCCCTGAGTGTTTACCGTAGGGTAAAGTAACTAATAGACAATCTACTATTGTCTTAGTAACTGTCACTGGACTAGACAGGGGTTGTACTTTCCTAGGCCAGTTTTGATATTGGCACACCCAACTGTAACATTCTTTAAAATCCATTGTGTTTGGTTTGACTGTAATGAAAACAATGCCCTTTGTAGACTGGTTCCCGAGGCAGTGACCTAGCATTCTTATGGGCAACCCAGAGCAACTATCTGCCCAGTCACAGAATCCATCTAAAGATCTAGTTTGAATCCATATCTGTCTGATGAGAGCACTAAACTGAGATTCAATGACCAAAATGTGACATTGACCATTGGTGTTACTTTACAGATTTTGCCTAAATCCCCCAGAGAATAAAATTTGTATATACATTTTGCAAAAAAACCCACACACAAGCATACCTATGTTAATGTATCATTCCTGTATTTAAAAATATGAATAATATATATACCGTATATATTTTCAGAGCTCTTTGTAAAATACCGCAGTCATAAATCCCTTGAAGCCAGATTTCTAAGTTCTGCTATACACTCTGTCACTGCTGTAACATCTGAGCTCATTTTATCACTTCTCTAAACGCTGACATATGAAACGTCATTAAAAAGAAAAAGAAGAAAAGAAAGAAACAGAAAAGAAACTGCGCTCAGGACAGCTTTCATGGGGATCTCCTGTGTGAAGCCGTAAAAGCACAGTTTGCAGGAAAATTATTCTCAAACAGATTTCAATGGTTAAAAAACAATAAGTGGAATAATTATAAGATATTAGTATCCTGGAAATGTTCGGATAAATGTGTGTGGGAGTGGAGTTACATTTACAGGGTGCCCGTGGTACAGGGCTGATTTACTTGCCAATTAGATGCTATTACTGCTGATTAATTCACACATTTTCTAAGGGTATTAAATGCACCTGCATGAGTACAATACTTTTGTCACGGCAACCCACTAACATTTTCCTTATTAGAGCAGGCAGGAAGTGCTTTGTCAATCTGTTATCAACACAGACTTCTCAGTTTGTAGTATTTTGCTCTTCCCTAGTGGAAGGGATACTGCAAAAAAAAAGATAGATATTGTACATCTGTAACAAAGAAGGAGCGAGTGCGGTTTGGGAGCAGATCTAATAATCTGATGCTATCCCTTAAAATTAACATTTCTTCATTAACTAGCTAGCTTTGTACCGATGGAGAGGAAACCGGTTGCTTGCTGTTTTCTAAAGTAGTTTAACCGCAAGTCATGTGATTATATATATAATGTATATATATATATATATATATATATATATATATATATATATATATTTAAAACATATATGCACAAAACTTTATTGACAAGTTGTGGTTTCAGCTCCCTCACTTCATTATTATGAATAGCCAACATTCACATGTTTCCTCAGCAAGGAGGCCTCAGCCTGCCCGTGTTAATGGATAATTCAGCTGGTAAGGAGAATGGAGAGATCCCACCGACTTGAGAGAGAAGCTCACTGGAGTTGGACCTTCATAATGTATTGAAAGGTCAGGGGTTTAAAACTACAACTCCCTAATGACTTCCTGAAAAGTCATACGGATTGTAATGTAAACGGTATGTCATGCAAAAGCTTCTATGTGGCACAAAATAACTATTTTATTTTTATAATATGAGTAAACAGATAACGAGTTAGCAGAGGACAAAGTTGCCAATTGCAACAAATCCTATAATAAAGTACAGATGGGATTATTAATGGCTAATGCATTTTTTAAAATAAAAATGCCTCTTTATAGGCAAAAATTTGAAAATGAGGCAATGTTTCTGCTATGCAATTAGCCTTTTTGCCCTGCATGGCTTCTCCCTATGAAATAAATGTTTTACCACTTTGTAGTATGAGCATTAAACCGTGCAACTAGATAAATAAATAATACAGCACAATACAGTTTTTGGTATGATTTTATTTTCAGTTTAACTGATATTAAATGGGTAGCTACTTAACTTTCACTAACTTCATTTACAAATCAATTTGAATAAGTAAAATATCATAATGTAATGTTGCGTAAGTCAGAAATAGCATTTTATGTTTCATTAGTTGTTCTGTATTATTATATATTACATATTATAATAGTAAAACAGTTTATTGGGCAGGGATGCCTATTTAACTGTGTTGATTAGTCTTTCCAATGCATGAGTGAAACTGTCGCTTTGCCGTTTCTTTTCAAGCCTTATAACTGAACATTTACAAGAGCCAAATTCACTCATGAACAGTGTTACAGTGGAGTGTCCATTTATATATATTTAAGCATAGTTGCCATATGTCTTTTGGATAAGCATGATGGGGTTACAATCAAAATTATTCTTCATCCACATTTTAATATTGTCCCAAAACCTTTGGACTCAGTGTTGCCTTGTTATTTGTTACCGGATGTAGCTTAACGGGAGCCTCTAGCTATGATATACATCTCAATGCTTATGATAACTCAGCAACCCCTTCAAAATTAATGTTTTCACCTTGTAAATACATGGAGAGATCCATCAGAATACCCCCAGCTTGTTGGCTTAAGGAGATGCATTCACAGCATTTTCCTTCCTAAGCCACTGTGCCAAATAACACCTATAAATGAACATAGTACTGGTTTAAGGCCAGAAATGGTTATTTGGCCATATATCTACTCATATCTCCTGAGGTCCTGAACACCTTTATGTTGTACTTTAAGTATCTAAGGATTCTAGATGTTTGCATTGTCCCCCAAGGATACAAAAATGAACTTGTTAGCTTAGGGTATTTAATAGTACAGGCCTGAAGGACAGTTTGTCGATTGTTTGTCGAGCTCTGGTGAGAATGACATAAAAACTTCCACAGTTATGGGAACTCGAGGACAACATTTCAGAAATTCTGATCGAGACCTTTCCCTTTCAAACGGTATTTTAGAGAAGTTTGATCCTAGCCATTTCATAGGGACTATTAATACCAGGAAAAATGTTTTTATGCAATTTTGATTTACAATTTATAGATGAACTGCACTAGAAAAGCTGCAGTGAGCCCATAATCATAAAGATAATTATTTCCTGCCAGTTATTATTGAAGCTTATTGAACATGTATTTCAAATGTAACTAAATACAAGTAAGGTATTTTCCTACACTGGCAGGTAATCACTGCTAACAGTAATGAACAGTAATGAACATGAGTTAAACGGCGCCAAGTTGAGTTTATTACTTCTCCAATACCTGAAATGAATGGATGAAGATAAACACTAAAGTGAGTGATATTAATATAGAATATGCACATACAAGCATATATTAGTCTAAATGAATGTTGTTTATTTACAATTTATGGTTTATTTGCTGAGAACCATGCTAGTGGAGGCAACATCCATTGCTGAGGAATATCACAGTGCTCTACAAACCAATAAATAATAATAATCATGACAATTTCATTACAGAAACATAATTAAGATGTAGTATATGTTGGCCTTTTATTCCTTGTATTGCACAGTAGTTTAAGACACACAGGATATTTACCTCTGAACAACCTTAACTTCTAGATAGGACATCTGTAAGTTGTGGGATATAATTATTTAGCAGACTGATGTTGAAGAGAGCCAATGACACGTGGAGACAGCAAAAGTGTATGTGGTGTAGAGCAGTAAGGTTGTGCCAACAGGAGAAGTGCTCCGGATAGTGGAAAGCGTCGGCGACGAATTCCTCCCAGTGGCATAACGGAGCGGAGGTGAGCTAAAGAAATAGTAATAATAATTTTAAAAAAAAACCTGTGTTATGAGACACGGAGAGGAAAGGTAGTGGTCACGTCGTCCCAGGCGACTCAGGGCCTCTGCTAGCACATAGGCATGAAAAGTGACTGAAAAGTTCAGGTGTGTGTAGGAGAACCCTTGGAGTGTACTACTTCCCATTCTCGGGCGAGCCTCTTGCGGGGAGATCTGTTGGGTGGAAGCGGGTCCCGGGTAGAGGCAGCCTTCGCAGGTGTTTCTAGCAAGCCCCAGTCAGACAGCAGTTGAGAACCTGCAGCCGGTGTTCTAACCAGGTGCACAGTACCATCACTGTTGATGAGGAGACGAGTGGGATACCCCCATCTGTAGAGGATTTTGTGAGCCCGTAATGTAGCAGTAATGGCTGAAAAAGCCTTGCGTTGTTGCAGAGTGTATTGGGAGAGGTCTTGAAAGAACTGGAGATCACGGTATTGCCCCGGGAGAGCATGTTTGTGTCTTGCCTTCTGCATAAATTTATCTTTGAGCTCATAGAAATGGATCCGAAGGATGACATCTCGTGGGGGTGATCCTTGTAGCGTTTTGGGACGAGGCAGTCTATGGATACGATCTATTTTGACCTCCTCGGACATGGGAAGTTCCAGCACAGAACGGAACAACGTGGTGGCATAGGTGAGTAAATCCTCTGCAGCAACATCCTCGGGAATGCCGCGAATTCTTAAATTATTCCGCCGCGAGCGATCCTCCAAGTCGCTAAGTTTCAGGCGTTGTTGGAGGAGCTCCACCACCATGCGTCCTACTCCATCGCCAGCCAAGCCACGCCCCCTAGCAGACTGATGTAAGCTGTAGTCAGGGTACATTTTAGGTGGAGGGGCACAAGCATAAGCCAAACCAGTGCCAGCTAAAGTTAAAAGCACAACTTTCCATCTGCCAGTCAGTATTTGTGTGTCCTTCCAGGAACTTGGCTTATGCAGTAAGGGTTTGCTTGGGCTTGTGGGATGCTTCAGCCAGGTTGCTCTTCTCTAAGCGATATACTCACAACTGCAAATTAATTGTAAATACAAGGCTGAGGTCTTGTTAGCGTAGATGTGAGTAAAAACTATGATGGGGTTATGGGGTAATGAGGAAGGGATACAATAAATGAGAAAGAAGAAAATACCTATGTTTTAGTATTTTTTGTAGGCAATTACAGGAGATAACAGCAGGCTGCATTCTGAGGCAACCCCATGGGGCACGCTGGGCAAATGCCCAGTAGGCTGGCACACGTTTGTTCATCACAAGTACCATATGGGACACTTATACATCAGATTCATGTAGCCACATGCTGTAATAGCCTAAGATGTAGCATACAGCTGTGTGTATCCATGTGGGTAATTGGCCACTGGCCTTAAAGAGCCTGGGATGATTTTAATCCCCAGTATGTTCCCGTAGGTAGGGGTAAACTGAGAGGAAGAAAAGTTTACTAATGATGGATGAGAGAAGACCTATAACAACAGCTTTTGTAGGACCTTGATGACTTGAATAACAAAATACATAGAAGGCACAAATAACTATAACACAAGGGTAATTGGGTCATCCCACTCGCTAAAATATTAGTGTAGAAGCACAAATAAATGCAAAACAACATTCTATATACAAGCCTTGACTGTGGGAAAGTGATTTGGGTTGATTGAAAAGGGAGCGAAGGGCTTATTATCTCCATGGATGAAGTGTGAACCGCCGGTGGAAATTGATTGTGTCCTTATCTAAACAGACTTTAAATCTACTCGCAATATAACATCTCATTTAATAAGCCCCAGGAGAGATCTCATTATTTTGCATTGCAAATGTGCATAAGTGTACTAAACACATTTTAGCACCTCAAGTTAGACACTAAAACTATTTGCATGCAGAATTTCCCAAAGTAGGCAGACTGACACAAACTTATGTTACTGCCATATGTGCTGATGTGTTTGAGCCAGAAAAGCAGAAGATGTGGACACCATTTAAAATTTAATTTAGCTATACACTTCTTTTTTCACGTTATGAGTCTTAGCTGTGCAAATCTATATCCTGAAATAACACAGATTTTTTCCAACGGGACTAATCCTTCTTTAAAGATTGCATTTCTTAAATTGTTGTTTTGTTCTAATTACTGGCTAATCCACTTTGCTGAATTTATGGTCTGAACTGTTCACAAATACAGGAAGAATCTTGGCGTGTTGCTTCTTCAACATTGGCTTAAAGTCCTATCTATTTGGTGGCTGCGTCTCTATTATAGTGCCAGTGATACACCCACCGATTAAACATTATGCGCATAGCATCTAATTTTGTCAAAGGAAATAACAGACCAATCCTTTTTACACAATGCATGATGTATCAAATGTAGAATAACGCACACTTCTAAAAATGAATATATTAATATTTTATTTAAATAACTAGATATGTTGTAGCCAGGTATATTTAGTTTTTTTTTTGGGGGGGGGTGATATAACGACAGAAAGCATTATATGCTGAGAACCTTGCAAAAACCAAGGCAGTTGAAATATCTGGAGATTTCATTAGCAGTAACTAATTCAAGGAGCTTGTTAATGGCATTTTCTACATTTGGAAAAGTCAGGACAGTTTATATTTCCAGAAGCCACAAATATTCCATGCAAATAATTAATAAAATCCCAGGGTCACTGATGAGTGCAATTTCCACCCATATTTTAAGCTGACATCAATAAGGCTTATTTTCCTTTTTTTGGTAATTTGCAAACATTCTTAAAAAATATATATTATTTTGCATGCCTTGTTTTGACATGTGGCTACTGTTTCTTTTTTTTCCAATTGATTTACCATGTTTATTTTTAATGGACACATGAAAGAGGCAATATATTCTAATTCTCCTTGTATATATCATGTTAGGCAAAAATCTACCTTGGCATTATAACCCAAAATGATATCAGATTTACTTAAAGCATTTTATCTATTCTTATATGGAAAAAAATATTAAACTCTTAGCATAGTGAGTGAATTTTTTTTAAATGGGATATGTTTATTATAAATTGCAATGGAGAATTCTGAAATGTATTTATTGCCTAATCATGCAGGTCTTTATTTGGACCTGAACAATGATGGTCTGGCTTAAGCAACCATAACATATAGAGCTAGAGATTGGTAATTAATAATCAATCTAACCATATAAGGTAATATTAAGCACTAAAAATAAATACATTTCTAAACAAATAAAAAAAGCCTTGTTAAGAAAATGTTTTCACTCCACGATGCTGATCTCCTTTCTATGCGTTTACTCCTCTGTTAGTTTCCATAATGAATGCGTATTAAAGACCCTTAGTCATTAAACGAACCTTTTGTTAGAACAGAAAATGTTTTAACTGCGAAACAAGAAAGCCCTTAATAACTCATTCTATTCTTTATCCATGTGAATGCACTGATTGTGTGCGCAGGGTAGCTTGTTGGGAATTTCTACTTAAACTCACTCATGCTTACAAGAAAATATGCAGATTTCAACTGGGTGTGAGACAAAAATCTCAACCTGGGGGTTTATGCATTAAGATAGAAATGTATTTTGAGTGATAGACGCAATCTTTTTTTTTCCATGCAATATAAATAATGACATATGTATTCACTTCTGCATAATTTTTAAGAATGCTGTTTGTAATAAGGTGAAGTTTTCATTCATTCTTTTTTTCAGTAGCAAAAAATGCTTATATATACATGTACATTGTAGTTGTATTTTAATTTCCATATTAATATTTATTTCTCTAGTAATTAAAAAAGTGGTATAATGTAACGGGCATGTGAGTTTTTTTGTAACATTCACTAAAAAGATATATAATAAACATAGATATAATGAAGTCCAAAGACTCAAACAACCGGGTATTCTTAAAAAGGTCTGGCAAAAACAAAAAATGTTTATGTAGGGAAAGCTATAATTACTATGTGAAGAATTGCTATGTCTGGATTATTTTTCCTTTGTAGGGCACAAAAACTTTATTTTGGTCAACAATTGCATGATAATTAGGATTTATGTGTCATGGATCCATAAATGCCAGCAGCCCTTGATTACGTTGTCTCGATTTTAAGCCGTTTACTTTACATTGATCTCCAAGTGAAATGGTGTATGTTCTTTATTAAGTCATGCTTTCCTGTCAATGCGTTGTTTTGGCCATTTAAGCAAATTCTTCCCAATGTTTGTTTTTTTTTTTACTTAGAGAATATCATCATCACTGATTTATTATAGATTTGCTCTGCAAAGTATTTAGAACCTCATAATGTTTTGTGTACAACAGCAAATTATGGATGTACTGTACTTTTCATTATATTATATATAATTTTTACTGTCCATATCTCATTAATCACTGTATGGTCATATCACCGGATATGGGACCTTTGTGCAACCCCATTTATATAATTTAGTTTTATGTAAAAAACTGACTCCATATAAGTTCGCCGGGGTCATGAGGAATACTGTAAGTATGAATTCATTTCAGGTCTTCTGTTGATTTACAGCAAAATTACCTAACATTTCTCCTTAACACAGTGCACATAATACACCTGTTTTTGGGGTTTAAGGTATGGGAAAATGTAAATCCTTGTATCATGGTAATTGTATGACTCACTAAATTCTGCTCGTGCTAAATAGGTAAAAATGTATTTATAGGGTCATACAGAAGAAATGTACTTGGTTGAATATAACATATAAAAATGATCATATCTACCTGCAGAAAGACATGCAATTTGCACAACTATTTTTTTTATATTAATGTGGGAGATTGATTTCCAAAGTATTTATGAGTTATACTAATTTGACTTGGATTTGGTTCCATTGGTATCATAAATTTTATTTAACTAAAATGTACCTATTATACAAGCTATTGTATAGAAAGCTCACAGACTGCTTAAAGAAAATACATTTTGGCACCAAGCGGCCTCTTTGTATCGCATCTACAAGTACTCTGTACTGCTGATTGGCTTTTGCAAGTTATTATCCAACATACATTTCTGAGCACTAAACCATGATTCCATTTACTTATCTTTTTGAGTGCATACACCAAATATTTTATTAGAAACCTTAAATAACTTGGAGCCAATGTGACTTTTACCATTCATTTTACACCTTGATGACACTATGATGATGGTTTTGCATTGTTTTGTTAAATACCTTTCATGGCAATGTCAGCACTGTTAAGTCATATTTTCCACCATCTTGCTTGGCTGTATTAACTACAACATACATGATTTCAATTTTGCTCTCATGGCCTACAACAATCAAAGATAACTTACCCTCCCAGTTGCAAGATGGGTCATCACTCTCTTCTGCTCATTTAGCCACAAATTCAATGTTTATCATGTCACATTATACATTTGTTAAAGGTTCCATTTGTTGTCATCTGTACGAGTTTCCTTTTTTGAAAACTTGCTAAAGCTCTGTATTTCTCTGTATTCATTTTCTTTCAATTTTTCAAGAAAATCTAAAAAGTTATTACCTACAACGATGACAACACAACGGCAAATGTCACCCCATAACAGGATAAGCTTTTCCAGAGAATCTATGTTTTTAGACATTATGTTGGGCTGTCGTTTAATCACAAAAACACAAAAAAGAAAGAACTCTCCAGCACCTATCGCCAATTCCCACCCTTTCCACTATACATACAAGCCCTTTCTGGTCTTTCCTAATGAATCTTCGTTCAATACTCTGTTTCACAGATTCTGCTTGATGTTCTTTATTCTTTTTGAGAAGGGCAGAATAACAAGGCCCACAAACAACTATACACAGATAAAACATCATGATATTTTAAATAGCACTGCTAGCTGCACAATTTTGAAATGATAATATAAGAATGTATTCTTTTCTAAGAGAGCAAAATTTTTTTAACCTTAGGAATGCAAATTTAGTAGATATAGCATTTTTCGATTACTCTCCTACAGAACGAAGCACCCTGACCAAATTATCATGACCAAAAAAATGCAGATAGGTAGAGACACATTTAAGACAGGAAGGTTTATTTAAAAAAATGAGAAAATATTGTGAAATAATGAATGGTTATTTAAGTGGCACCACAAATAGGCGAAAGCAATGGATATCATCATGCGAAGCTAATGCCTTCAGCTCATCATTATATTCAGCATGAAAAATGCTAAATAATTTCAAAGTTTCTGAAAATATCCTGGTTGACTTCTGATTTCTGCAGAGTAAGTATTCAAAATAATTCTCAGGGGATCTGATAATGCTGGTTGAATTGAATGTTTAATAGAAAATGGAATTCTTTTGTTCACTTTTATATGTCCATATTAACATGCTACAGGGTGCAAAATGGAATAAAATTACTAATCTTGGAAGTGATCGGGAAAGAAGTCTTTTCCGTCATTATATGGCAATATTTCCCCCTACTGGCAGGTAAGAGAACTACTATGTACAAAAAGTATGAAAAAAGTTAAGAGAAGATCAAAAGTACGTTGAATTATATCAGTAAAGTTTTTACGGGCTTTTGATATTAATATTAATATACATCTGATTTCTATTAAACATCACACTTAAAATAGTAATGTTTGCATGGAAAATGTTTAAACATACATTTTAAAATATTATTTTTTCATCCTTTAAGGTAAAGTAAAAAAAGGGCCTATGGAAACTATATGTCATAGCAACTGTATAATTCTAAGTATATATTTCCATATTTGAATGCATAAACTAAACTTTAGTTTAATATTTTTAACTTCCTAGTCACTCTTTTTTAACTTGCAACTGAAAAACACCAATTTTACAAAGAAAATTAACTTTTGATGTTTTCTACACAATACACAAACACACATGGGTATTTAAATAAGCATAATTGACTTCATAATATAATTTTAGTTAAAAAGCGGGGGCAATTATATCTAGTTTGAATTAGAGATGAACCAGCATTAATGCCAAAGATAAATCCCTTTCAGACTGTTGCTTTGTTAAAAGGATTCCTTTTTTGAAAGAAAATTCTTGGTTCCCTCCCATGCTTTCAAGAAGTTTTCTCACTCTCTAAATCAGAGTCCCTCAGTGACCGACCTGGTACTTGGAACTTGCCACCCGAGCTGTGATCCCCTTGGATCTAGACCCATATTATCTAAGGAGATGAAGTGACAAAGGAGTTAAAGCATGGGATACTCCCTGGTAAGGAAGAAACCACCAAAAACATGGATAGTTAACCAGGTATTGTTACTCTTATTGGGTATTTACAGTATTTACAATAAACTGGTAAGGCTGAATTTCAAACATATGTCTCCTAAAAATTAAGTAGAAATCCTCAGTACCCATTTTCAGAAAAAAAAAACATCAACAAAGGAATTTTAGTCTTCTTTCTATCTGTGAATTGCCTTAATCTCTCATCGGCTTTATTTAGGTTTATTACATTCCTGTTTAATATCTACTGTCATTAATATTCCTTTGTAGAACTACATTGGAAATACTGTCGTTATCTATACAAAAAAAATAAAAGATAATAATAAAATGTTAGATCTACAATTTCTATTTTTCTCCACATATTTCTATCCATCTATGTATGTGCTTTGCTTTTTCTTTTCGGAATATATCATCGTTTGGGAATTTCTATTTAGAAGTAAATGACAATAATTTATTTCTACCCTTATAGGGGTATATATAGTTCTAACTCTTCAGAGTAAACTGATAATAATCATGTGAAGCACTTTTAACATTTAACCTATTTACATGTTTGATTGCCTATTCAGATTCTAACCCTTTGAGTGTCAAAGCAAATTCCAGCATAATAAAATTCTATACACCCCACCCCTTCCTGTCACCCTATAGGGTAATCTGAACCGTTTACTGAGGTCAACCCATATACTGAGCTAGACTGTAAAGATCAATTAGGATCTAGTGTATATAATATGTTGTCACATTAGGGATTTTGTACTTGGCTTACAAATATACCATATATCTTTATAATATGTTATGTTACACATACAACAGTCTAAATATTATATCCTTATACTTTATGGGTTTTATATTTAAAGTTACTTGTGCAGTGAGCATATGATACAATACTTAACTATTGCGGTATAGTGATTTTACTATAATATTATATAAACTAATTCAGTTTCAGAAGTCTGTGATATTCCATGACAGATGCTAAATACATAAAATTTGACTATATCATACTCTTATTTAAAAATATAACATTGGTTATAGTACTGCCCATAATGTGAATGTGGTCCTAGATATACCTCTGTTGGTGGTCTTAAGTTTCTAGAGCTTCTCACATGTGCTATGTGTGGGCACCTAAATTCATACCATAATAGAAAATGTATTAAAGCATTCTCTAATGTTGGGAATATAAGATTCCATGTCCTCCCAAACAAATGCCTGTTTACATTCAGAATGTCAAAGAAAGGCTACCAATTGACAGAACGTGATGTAGATTCCTATATCGCCTTGTGCAATGGAAAACACTAATTGCTTGGTTATGAGTGAGAAAAATATACTCACTTTTCTTATTTTTTTGCTTTGTTTTTAATGTTTCTAAGTATGCATAATCAATAACATAGCCATACTTTACTGAACATCAAATCAGTAATTTAAGGGGGAAATGTTACATCTCAGATTACCTTTGATCCCGATACTTACAGCTATAAATAGCATATTAATCAATATAATATTCCGTTATACTTTGATATAAAACAATTTCATTTATTTTCAGTTGTGTTGTATGTGGAAGCTGCCACTTTGTTTTGGATCATGCTTTTTACTGGTGTCTAAGGTATTTTTGATAATAACTTAATGCACTTAAGCATCAGTATGTTGCAACAATGAAGGAAGCATATTACAACTTCCTACATGGGCTCACAGTTAGAGTCCAATATAATATCCCCTGTGGTCTCATGGTAAATTATTTTTGTATGAAATGCACTGCCTATGGGGAAAGTTAGATCTGGAAAATATAAGTCTGGTAGGCAATCTCATTGCATGTGTGTCACAGAGAGAGATGGTCGGATTAAGATGATGATTGGATCTACTTTACTTACTCATATATATGTTTTAGTCCTTTAATTGCCATTACCCACATGGCAGTCAGATGGTTAACTGGTTTGTCTTGCTCAAAAAAATCTATTGAAAGAAGAGATAATTGGGACACATGGGATGAGGAAAAAAATAGGATTTTTGTTTAACTCAATTGCATTGCTGAAAACCATTTGGTAATTGGAAGAAATTATGGTGTTCTTAAATCGAAATTAAAGATCCTGAGAAATTGGGTTGACTAAGCCTCAATACATGTCATCATCATGCAGTCGTATGGCAAATTTATTAAGGCTGTAATTATAATTGTGTCAGATATTTATTGTTTCCTAAAGATAATGAGGGGCTTTAGGTTACAAAATTTACGTGTTTGTGTGTGCACGCCACAGCTGTCTTGAAAAAAAAAGAGCAAAACTAATTTCTTTATGTCATGGTGCAGGTGACTATAGACTAAACACTGCGAGAGATTATTGCAGAATTAAATGACTCTCAAGGGCTGTAAGATTTCGGTAATAATGCTCACTTTAATGACTTTATCACCCGTAAACTGACTCCTGGTCAAATGCCTGCAATAAATATAACCTTGGAAAAGTGATAACTGTGAAAAGTGGGTGGTTCTAGTTCATTACATATTGATGAGACAGCTTTATTGGCATTCCTAGCTCATTATGAGTTTATGTGCCAGCATTGTGCTCGTGCAATTGAATCATCACATTTCCATTTGTCAAATTTAATTCCATATGTGCTCACTAGTTCTCCAAACAACAGTCTAACTAGTGCAAGGAAGACTTATGTTTTTTCATTGAAAAAAAGATATTTAAAAAATGGAATTAGATATATTGTGTCAGAAAATCTCATCCATTAGAAAACATAAATATGTGTACACTCGGTACTGTGCAAAAGGTCTAGGCAGGTCTTAAAAAATACAAAGTGAGTGAAAAAAAATCTAAATCAAATCAATGTTTGGAGTGACAACCCTTCAAAACGGCATCCATTATTCTATTTACACTTTGCACAAAGTCAGGGATTTTGTAGACATATAGTTAGTGTATGATAAAACAATTATACCAAACAGGTGCTGATGATCATCAATTTAATATGTAGGTTGAAACACAATCATTAACTGAAACAGAAACAGCTGTGTAGGAGGAAAAAACTGAGTGAAGAACAGCCAAACTCACTAACAAGGAGAGATTGCGGAGGACAGTTTAATGTTAAAAGTCCTACACCTACGCAAGACTGTGCACAGCAAAAAGACACAAGGTAGTTATACTCCATCATCAAGGCCTTTCCCATGTAAAAAATTAAGGTAGATAGGGGTTTCCAGATGTTCTGTCTAAGCTCTTTTAAAGAAGCTCAAAGAAACGGGCAATGTTGACACAGCATGCAGTGGGACCCGGGATCTGCTGTCTGAAGAAGTCAGGTGAGAAGTGGTCTTCATCGAAGACTTGTGGCCAAAGAAACATACCACCGACATGGAAACAAAGCCAAGGGTCTCAACTATTCACAATAACACAGAAACTGGGGTGCAGAAATTGGATTGAATGAAATATTTGTCTGTAACAGAAGGCAGTTTGTTCGCTGAAGGGCTGGAGAGCGGTGCAAGAATTAGTTTTTTGAAGGTATGATGGAGGATACTTGCAAGTTTGGGCTGCATTTCTGCAAAGGAAGTTTGGTCAGAATTAATTGTCTCCTCAATGCTGAGAAGTACAGGCAGATACTTATCCATCATGCTGTATCATTAGCGGGGCATCTGATTGGGCCCAAATTTATTCTGCAGCATGACAATGATCCCAAACATGCACCCAAAACATTAAGAGCTATATTCAGCATAAAAAGTAATGGTATAACCCCCACAGAGCCCTTATCCCAACATCATTAAATCCATCTGGAATTATATGAAGAGAGAAAAGCAATCCACAGAAGAACTGAGTTCCTTAAAAAACGTGTAAGAAGAATCATGAAGAATTGATGCTGTATTGAATTCAGGGTGGTTCACACCAAATATTGATTTGATTTTTCTTCTGTTGACTCACATAAGAATTTAATTATTTATCTTGACTTAATGTATTTTAACAATACTAATCAATTGGTGTAACAAAATGTGGAAGTCAGAGGAGGTGTTCACAGTAGCTCTAGACCTGCTTTTTGTTCCAGATAAGTGGAAAAATAACATTAATATGTATTCTTCATTGTTAGGGCAGTATGGGGCATTGGACTCCCCATTCAACTGGAAAACTGCTGCTGTCACAGCATTCAGCATAACTAAACTAATTTATAGAAATTTAAAGTTACATATAGCTAGATTTTAGTTAATCAATCAATGTAGCTGTTTAGAAGATATTTACTTTAAACATTTATCTCATGGAAGCTGGGACTGTCTATGGACAATGACTTTCCTGTCCATATACATAACTTAGGTATGAATAATCATTGTAGAACAGGTGTATAATATATACTGTATATATATTACACATACACAGAATGGGCTGCATCGTGTATAAAACATCACACAATTGTATTTTGCAAGTGCTGTGTCATTATGCAAGGCCATCTTTAAACATAATGGGGCGTACAGCAAGCTCCTTGGCACATTTCTGCCCGGTCGTAACCGAGTGTGAGATAGGTTCATGCATAGTTAGTGGCTGTAAAGACCTTACCTCTGAACTTTGGACGCTGTTGATGGAGCCCATGGAACAGCTCCTGCGGGTCTTTAATATAAGCCTAACATTAAAAAAAGGCTTTATCTGAATAGCTGTTGCACGTAAATTCTGGCACATGCAGTACAGAGTATTTACATTATTGGAGGATCAATTAAGATTTAAATAGTATACCATCACATTTATTGGTGCTCTTAAAATCACGACTCGTATCGATTTTTTGTAAATACAACTGGATCCAATTTGCCATGTTAAATATGGCCCATATAATTTCCAGTTCTGTGGATTCTCAGTTTAATCTGGAAAAAAATAATGTAGATTATATAATTTAATGATGGTACCAGTTTTCTATGTTTTTTTTTCTTTTAACTAGTCAGCTAGCTGGCTTTTTAGATTATAGGGAAAATCAAGCAATAACACTCAGGGGTAGAATACAGAGAAGCACGATAAGAACAAGACATACCGAATCCCCAAAGGCAAGACATTTTGTGGAGCTCCAAGTAGACATTCCTGTCAGCCATGTGATATTCACTATGTTAGATAAGGTTTGTCAGTTTAGTGAAAGAGGGGAGACAGAATCCATCATGGAAAACCGAAGGATTACCATCATGACCTTGCTCTTACTGAAAGGGATGAATTAATCTCGTTTCCCACATTTTTAAAGTCCAGCAACGTTTCCATCTGGAAATACACTATCCGTAAGAATGCGTATGTATAGCCTTTATTAAAAAAAATGCAATCTTACACATTTTATACCTGTACAATTATTATTTACAGTGGGAAAAGTGCTTGAACACTTATTAAGGGGCAATACAATAGGGGAAATATTGGTTCTTTGAGAACATAAAATTATGATGAATTATTCAAAATGTCTAGGATTTCTTTTTATAGTTTTCAAAAATAAGCTAGACATGACTGATGACTACTGATTTTCCTTTTTTCCCTATTTCTTGATCTTTTAGAAGCGTGACACTATTTTTATTTGGTTAATATGGCTATATTGTTGAGGTCAACACAATTCGGTTTCTTTCTTGCACATAAGAATAGTAAATCAGAAATGTTGCAGTTGAAGTGATGATGCTAAACATAGAAATATACAAATTTTATGCACTGTATATGTATTCTACCCATTAAAAGTAGATGGAACCTACCTGCTTCGTTAGAAGTGAGAAGGCACAGAATTTGACCAAAGTCTTGACCTTGGGCAGTATAAAGGATATTGCTAGGCACTAAGGGGTTACATTTTATTTGACATTTAATTTTGTTATAGTTAGTTATACAGTACGAATATAAGCCATTATCTTAGCAATATGCCAATGTTCTTATTTCAAAGGTGGGGTATGTGCATTTGCACCCTCACATGCACCCAAACACTATCCTAACCTGCTTTCACAGTGACTCTACTGCTCCTAATAAAAATTAAACCACTTATTCCATTATTTTTTTTGTAGGTATGGAAATTCGTATTTTGTTATTGGCCAAGTAAACCATATCCCATTAAATTCTTTTTTTTCTGGAAATAACAATTTACATATGTCTAAACATATTTTTAAAAATACCTAACCTTTTGGAAGTAATGTTATGCACTAAAGACTCTAACACATGAGCATTTGTTGAACAAAAATATCTACATTATTAGATAATTATAATATTGTTTAAGAAAGAAAACGTGATAACTAAAACTTTGTCTAAAAAGGAATATTGTGACAATTCAACACTGACAGCTCCATCTGTGAAAGTATTAAAATTCATCTAAATCTACAAAAAAAAAACCCTCAAAACTTAACATCAGTAAACTCCAAGTAAACCAATTAAGAACAAGCAGATTTATTTTCTTTTCGGGAACTCTACGAATATCCTGTGACGTAAAAATATTAAAGTGGAAAGAATCCATGCTGTAATAACATTGGGTCTATTTGTCATGTTCTTTCCATTGCTTTCCCTGCTGCATATACATCTGCACTTTTTTTTTTACTGTCACTGGAATTCTGCAAAACGTTGTGATCTCATGGGTGTGATCCTGTAGAGGTCATGAGAAAATCAAATCCTTCTATCCCACGGTAAGCAGTACCATAACATAATAGATCAATAAACTTAAAGTTCTTCATATACATCGCTTGACAACAAAGGTGAACATAAATCGTTCTTTAGGGTACATGGAAATAGTACCATATTTTCTGGAATATAAATCAAAACTTGTGGAGAAAAAAAATATATATGTAAAATTGGTGTATTACAAATAACAGATAAATAAAATTATAATTAGCCTTTTCCAAACAAAATTAAATTTGGTGCATCTTTTTATGAGTTACCTATGTTACCTAAAAGGACATTTTCCATATTTTTCACAACGTTTCATCCGTGGGTTTTCTTTTAGCTTCAGTTGGAGATACAGGATATACTTCTTACTAGATATGCAATGGTAAAGGTGTGTTCTGAAATGCGAAAAAGGTAAGACAGCTATTTAATTAGAGTTCTTCAGACAGACTTCAGTGTGCATGAGACAAACAAAAAGTGCTCTAGTCACACATACATTTACACTTTAAATTAAGACGGAGATGAGAAGGCTTAAGACCTCAGTAACAAGAGCAACTAAACCATTATCTCACATGCGCCCAAAGATATCCTAACCTGCTTCCACAGTGACTCTAGTGCTCCTAATAAAAATTAAACCACTTGACTTATTCTAGTTATATGTTGTAGGTATGGAAATTCGTATTTTGTTATTGGCCAAGTAAACCATATCCATTAAATTCTTTTTTTTTTCTGGAAATAACACTTTACATATACCTAAAAATATTTTTAAAAGTACCGTAACTAAAGAAACGTTAGTGCTGGATTTTCTAAATGGCAGACTAGGCCTATCCTTCCTCCATCTAGACCACTCATTTTTGCACCAGTTTTTCTTCACTTCCTGTTCAAGGATGAATGAAATGCAGGTAAAGTGCACTAGACCAATGTCACATATTAAAAAAAAAACACCCATATACATTGTTATACTTCCGTTTTAGCACAAGGGTAAAAAAAATTCCATCTTCAAGCTGTAATGGGGAGTGGAGGACACCTGTGAAGTATTCGGTATTATTTTAGAAATCTGTATTACTGATCTGCGGTCTTAATCCTGAAGGCAACTGCTAGCAGCCTACAGGATCAATAACTTTTTAAATGATCTGACGCCAAAAGTCTTTAAATATCAACGCATTAATAGTCTATAAATATTAAAGTGATTTGTTGATGGTGGAAGAGTATTTTAATTGTGGTCCGGAAAAACATAGTGAGGCTAAGGACCTTTGCTACTGTCATCTGAAAAAATAAATGTATATATTTTAGTGATCGCTATTTTCTCCCCGCATAGGTTAACTAGTATGATGTGTGAAACATCAATTTGTAAAGGAACCAGCAATGTATGTATATTATTGAATTATATTATGGTAGAAAATTATCTGTAAGTAAAGAGTCTGGAAGCAGAACAGATGGAGAAAATTACATGTATATACAAACGCAACAAATGGAAAATATCCGTAAATGAGATGTTCAAATTGACCCATTCATGTAGGCTATTTGCATGACTTACTAATACTTTTGAACATTTCAGGAAATTCATTTGCCTTTTGAAAACGGAGGCTCTAGTGTTCAAATTAAGAGTCTACCCTTCAACTCAGTGGGTGTTTGATAGAGGAGAGCAGCTGCAACAACTTGAAATGTGTGTCCATTGTCTATTGCTTATTATGGGTGACCAAGAACAAGGCACGCACTGAACCAGTCATATTCTCAGCATTCACTGTGACTATCCCATTGCTTCTGGAAAGTTGGGAAAAAAAGCTCCATTTGTAACCTTGCTTTGCCAGACACTAGAAAATCCTAAAAAAAAAATAGGATTACATTTTTAAAAACTAGGACACGGATTATGGGTTGGATAAATGCTCAGAAAAAATATTGATCATGTTTTCCTTAATATGTGAGCATGTTTCCAACACCTTACTCAAAAAAACTGGTCAGCAGCCATTAATAATCATGACCGACAAGAATTCTGGACAGGTCTGCTAGGAAATCCTATAAGAGAATTAAAGCCTGATAATATTATAGACATTTCAAACAAATTCAGATGGTTGTAAAAATGTGTAAAATGCTCATATTTTATAATACCCAAAAACTTATTTTTTTTAATTACTCTGTTAACACTTACATAAAGATGAGATGTAGCATTTAAATGGAAAGTATACTGTTCAAAACAGGCTCACTTTCAATTAATAAATATAAAATCACTTGGTAAGTACATGTATTCTTTACTTGCCTCTGGAGATGCTGCTGCATACAGCGATTTGGATCGGTTTTGCCTTTTAGAAGCAAACCAACCTGAGAAAATCTCACCTGAGTCAGCCTGCACTGGCGGTGAGTACCTGTGAATGGTCACTGATAAGCAAGGGATGTGTATTTTGTTAATGTTGTTCTATTAAGATATTAATTGAGCTCTCTACCATGTTAAGCAAATAACCCTTACCAGATCTGTAATTTTAGGAAAGTTTATTCTTAATAAAAACTGCACAAAAAATAAAAAAAACGCCCTTACGAAAAAATTACTGCAGTTTTTCTGAAGTAATACTGCAGTTTTTTGGACATGAAAAAACTGCAATACTGCACTTTTACTGCAGTATTATTGCACATCTACTGCAGTTTTACTGCATTTGTACTTCACTGTACTGCAGTTTTACTGCAGGTATTTTTGTACGGAAGTACAAATGCAATAAAGCTGCAATACATTGAAGGACAACTGTAGGTTTGCAATATAAAAAAAAGAAAGTGCGGTAAATGTGCAGTAATACTGCAGTACAGTGAAGTACAAATGCAGTAAAACTGCAGTAAATGTGCAGTAATACTGCACTAAAAGTGCAGTATTGCAGTTTTTTCATGTCCAAAAAACTGCAGTATTACTTCAGAAAAACTGCAGTAATTTTTCGTAAGGGCGTTTTTTCTGTCTTCTTTTGTGTGCTGAAAATGAGGTAACATTTTACATGATTAAAAATGTATTTGTTAGTGCTGGGAATTATATTTGGAATGTAACAGTTCCTCTTTAAATGGTCTGTTTTGTAACAGCCACCAACATCATAGCCACTTTAATGCAAGCAAAATATGTGTGATCCCTTTAAATTTATATAATGTCCCTTTTACAAATGCATGGGGGCTAATAAAAAATTCTCAGATGCATTTGCCCTTTTCCCACTGCCCAGCTATTTGCCCTGAATGAGATGTTTTTACTGAAGTGGTCCTTTAATACATTTCAGGATAACTTTAGTAACACCTTTTTTCTCGAATGCTATAGAAATTATCAATATATATATATATATATATATATATATATATATATATATATATATATATACACACACACACACAAAATCTATAACAGATGTCTGATTTTGTATCCATAGGACATTAATCACTGATTTTGGATTGAGGCAAGACAAATTAAATAACTTTGAGATAATATACATTGTGATACAGCAATTACATTCGATTTGGGTTTAATATGTCATTATGAGTATCCATCCACACACAAAACAAAGCCTTTAGATAGATCATTTAATTCACATGTGCTTATCCCTCATCAATCACAGCTTGTGACACTTCCCTAATAACAGGCCTATTGTCTATTACAGGTGCAGAGGCATAAGCAGGATCAGGACTTGGGCTTCTTTGAAAGCAGGTCTCGGTCCATGTGTCCAGCATTTCCTAGCTTATTCCCGCAGGATGTTTTGCCAACAGGAAACTTCAAAAGAGATAATGTTTATCTGTCACTGGTTTCTGTGGAACCCATTATGTAATGACTGAGCGTATGAATGAACTGATGAGATACTTCCTTCCTCTATCAAATTCATCCTAAATACAAATGGGTAACAGTAAACTTATACAAAGGGATGAATAAAGAATAGGTCTCTAAATCTTGTCCACAAAATAAGAACTATATATAAATGATATATTAGTGTATGCTTACTAGCCTGTACACTTCAAGTATAATGCATTTTAAGGAGGTCACATTATGTTAACAATGCTACAGAAGACAGGTAGAAGAGAGGTAAGATGGTAAAATAGTATTAATGGCAGAAGGGAATACCTGTAAAATAACAGGTGGAAAGGCACTACAAAATGACTTGTGTCCTGTATTTAACTTTTTAGGGGAAGATAATGCCCTTTAAACAAACATTTTATTTCTGTCATATCTTACTTCTGTTTCTCTCATTCTGCTCTGCTCTTTATTCTATTTTCTTCTCTCCCCTCTGTCTTCTATATCTTCTCTTGGTTATCTTGTCTCTTCTTTCTTTCTTCCCTCTCTCTTTATTCTATCTCTTAAATGTCCTACATTTTCTGACTACAGACAGCTTCCATTACATTTAAACACGTTCTTAGATTTATTCTTTAAGTACATTCAAACCATCCATCCATCAATGATATTTCTTTAAGAAACTGTATTTAAATAGATTAAACAAAAGAGTCAACATTTTACATTTAGAATTAATTTAGAATACAATAATGTGTCACTTTTATAAGCAATGCAAATTGAAAACATAGGTCTTTGTTTATCCCAATCTTTAAGCTGAAAAAAGAGAAATGGGATTTACTTAGTAAAGACGGAAGACTTAGAATTTAAAAGAACATCATAGGTTTAAAAATATGCTTATGGTGTGATTGTTTCTTTGATGCATAACTTGCTTGTTCATTTTCATATAATGCTTTGTGTGTTTTTAGTAGGAATCGGGAAATATATACTACACAGTAAATTCTAAATTGTATGTGAAATTCTCTATGTTTTAAGAATTTATAGAATAAGGGCAAAAATTCCTGTACTCAACCCAATTAATACCTAGCTGAGAAAGAGATCGAACTGCGGCTCTTGACACTTTGCTTGGCCCTCTTGAATGTAGCAATCACTAGCTACCCTCTTGAGCATGTCTCAAATACATGCCTTCTCTCGTGATGGTACCTGCTTAAGTATCAAATACCTTTTGTCTTTGTTCGAGGATTTCCTTCATTTCCTAAAAGTGCCCAGAAATATAATTTATAACTGACCAAAAAACTAGGAATAATAACAATTGCTATTTATAAGTCTTGTGCATAATTTAATGTCAAATTGTAAAGTTTGAAGACCGATAATTGTTTTTCTGATAAATCTACTTGTAAATAATTTCTGCCTGCTTGACAAAGGACAGACAAGACATTTAAAGTGAATATGTAACTTTCCATTTCGCTAAACAGATGTCCCAAAGACACTATGTATATAAAACACTGGTAATTAAATAAAAGTCAATACTAGATGTCTGTAACTCAGTTATTAATCTGCTGTGACAATTATAACAGCATTTATTCCTATACATTATGAAATCCTCATGATTGGGAATAGAATTCTGAATAATGTTGTATTTTATCTCACTCTGTATAAAGGAGCAGACAGGCTTGTTTTTAACTTAGTTTGTTGCCTTTGACCCAAAAAGCATCTTCCCAACAACAGTCTTTTTAGTGATAAGTGTTTTCAGGATACATTTCAGTAAACTGTTTCCTATACGTATAATTTATTTTTCGGTTCGGTATTTCCAAGTATGTGACATGATATCTTCTTTTCTGTCATCTTTAGTAAGACGTATTAATATGAATGACCAAGATTTACAAAGTCAAAGGTGTTCGATGTAATTAAATAATTTATATATTAAGGCAAAGCAGAACACTTCTGTAGCAGAGTGGTCATTTTGAAATGATCAACAGTGACATTTTATTGTTTTTTGGGATGAATATAGCACTTTGCAACAGTGTGTGTATACATCATGTATAGGGTACAATGGAATCCAAACATAAAGAAAAGAAAGTGGAGTTAAATCGTGGGCAATATAAAAATATCCAGTAATGTGCTGACATTGGACCGTATTTCTGGAAATTGCAACAGTATAACAGTATACTCAAAATATAGGCAAACACATTAGTATCACTGAACATGTTGTGGACATTTTCTTCACTTGCTAAGTTACATTAAACTTGTTAGATGTATAGAATGGAGAAACAATTAGACATTACTGGAAAAGAGAGAAAAGAGAAAATGGACCTTTTGGTATGTACTAGCATATGTACTGGCTAAATGTAAAGTTAAGAGAGTGAGTATAACATTTTTTTCTTAAATCCCATACCAGCCTAGGCCCATCTGGCTGACCAGCTATGTGGGATACCAGAGCAGCTCAACAGGCCAATTAGTGTAGCCTTGGACGCCGTATTTAACGAAAGAAACTTCCAGAGCTGCTGCGTTGGGAAGTGACTGTAATCCCACAACAGACAGATGCTATGGCCTATCTAGCAAGCCAATTAAATTTGGTAAGAAACATACAATATATCTTAAATCTGCTCCAAATGTAAGCAAACATAAAGTCTATATTAACATAATGCAGCTCTGCAAAAGTAGGCGTTGCCAGTAGTAGCCCTACATTTTCTTAGTAACTATTGCAAAAAAACACACATTTTTATTCAAGTACTATTGTTATTTATTGATTTATATGGTGTCATCATAATCCACAGAACAGAATAATGGATAAACGGGACATAACGTAAGAATTTGGACTTACAAAAACTAAGGACAAGTAGGGTCCTGGTCAAATGATCTTCTAATCTAGAGAGCTACATGTTTGCCAAGAACCATAGCAACTGTTTAATTGGCAAACTTTTCTAATATGTATATAAACAGTTTTCTGCATTAATTGTTTATAAAATCGGACCTGATCTACCACTTAGTATAGACAAACACGGTATGCTTAAGGTAATAACACACAAACAATGATAACCTTTCATATCTTTATTGAAAGTAAGTGAACCCTTGGATTTAACAACTGGTTGAACCTCCTTTGACAGCAATAACCACAAACAAGTGCTTCCGGTAGCTACGGATCAGACCTGTACAACGTTCAAAAGGCGGATTTTCCTTTTTCAAAATAATTCTGTAGTAGATTTATTTTGATGTGTATGGTCATTGTCCCCTTAATGAATTCATTGCCCCGAGGTAGCAAAGACGCACTAAATCATGATGCTCCATCCACCATACTTCACCATTGAGATGATGTTTTCATGTGGGTATGTGGTGCCCTTTAAGATATACATAGTGTTGTGTGTTCCCAGCAACCAGAATGGGAGCAACTTGCGTGTTGCTTCTTGGTGCTTGTTGCTGTGAGGTGAGTATTATATCCAGAGCTGTCTCCCACTTGCCCACAAAAGGAGGACAAAGGTTGTATCATGAGTCAATAGTAGGGAATATATGCAAGAGATATCATGCACAACTTCTCAAAAGCGGTCAGTTCCCTGCATATACAATGTTTCTGTGTAATCGATTGCACAAACCTAGTGGAACTTGAAGCAATCCATAAAGGTTGGAGTCGTGTGCTCAAAAAAATGATTCAAAGTGATCAGGGAACTGGGCACCCTGGTAGACATGTGTAGAAGACTGGTGAAACATCTGCTATGCATCATGTCTCTTCCCAAAGTCTGGATTATGTCTCAGCGTCATAGGCGAGGGGAACGTTGTAAGCAAATATTTCATGTTTGTAGCATTCCATACCTTAAGCTTGGCATAGATCAAACAATGCTTTGTTCCAGAGAAGTTGATAATGGTATCAACTGGTATCAACCAGTTGCAGGGGTTACCAGGAGTTCTGTCTGTACCCCTATACTCATTTATAATGACTGGTAGGTAGGTACAGAGGGGATAATAAACAAATAATCGTATGCCAGGATATTGACTTAGGACAATGATCTCATTACTTCCAGGTGGGCATGAGGCCAATGTGCATAACGCATTTTGCCCAATCAGGCTTCCTTTACTATCTACAGTAATGTAAAAAAGAGTTTTTTTTCCATCATCTGTTTCTTAGCAGGTCTAAAAATTAGGTAAATACAGATAAATGGCAACACATGCCATATTACACCATGTGATGATTTATTCAACAAAAATAAAGCCAAAATGGAGAAGCTATGTGTGAAGAGCCACCTTTAGCAGCAATAACTTGAAGTACCGTATTTGCTCGATTATAAGACGACCCTGATTATAAGACGACCCCCCAAAATCTAAATATTAATTTAGGAAAAAAACAAAAAGTCTGAATATAAGACTACCCTATACAAAAAAAAGTTTTACTAGTAAATATTAATTCATGTAAACAATATTTTCATATTTAATAAAAGCTATGATTGAGAAAAATATATTTTTTTTTATTTCCTTTTATTTGCCAACCTGCCCCCCCAGTTATGCACATCTGCCCCCAGGGTTGCCACTCTGCCCCCAGAAATGCCTTATACCCCGTATTTGCCACGCTGCCCCATGATGTGCCTTTTAACCCTATATATGCCACTCTGCCTCCAGAAATGTCTTATACCCTCCTATATGCCACTCTGCCCCATGATATGCCTTTTAATCCCCTATATGCCAGAGTGGCATATAGGGGGTTAAAAGGCATATCATGGGGCAGAGTGGCATATAGGGGGTTAAAAGGCATTTCTGGAGTTATATATATATATATATATATATATATATATATATAAACTGCTAACAGCAATCACACTCCTATCAAGCCAAGGCAGCCAGTACATGCTGGAACCTGAGGATGATAGGAGTGTGAGTACAGCCTCCCTATGCCATGCTACCACCACCTTTACACATCCATACTAACACACACTCATTCACAAACATTTAAATACTCACTCATTCCATTAATCACACATACTTCACACATTAATCACAAAAACCCTCCCCCACCCCCTTACCTGAACTGCAGATCTCCCACTCGAAGACTTCTGCAGGGGCCCGGCTGTGCGTGCAACTTCTCTGGCCCCGCCCCCAGAGGAAGGAGGGGGGAGGCAGAGTTATGTGACACACTGCTAGCTTCTTGTTCTCCTGCTGCTCGCGACCAAAGCCCGGTAAGTAGCATGGCCCCAGCGGACATTTTGAGGTCTGATTAGAAGACGACCTCGACTATAAGACGAGGGGTATTTTTCAGAGCATTTGCTCTGAAAAAAACCTCGTCTTATAATCGAGCAAATACGGTAATTGTTTCTGACATCACTTCTGTACAATGCTGCTTCTGTTCATTGAGGTTTGCTGGCATTTGTTTATGCACAGCTCTTTTAAAGTCCCGCCACAACATATCAATCGCGTTGAGGTCTGGACTTTCACTGGGATATTGCAACATCTTGATTCTTTTCTTTTTTAGTAATTCTGTTGTAGATTTACTGGTGTGCTTTGGATCGTTGTCCTGTTGCATGACCCAATTTCGGCCAAGCTTTAGCTGTGGGTTAGATGGCCTCACAAATGACTCTAGGATACTTTGGTATACAGAAGAGTTCATGGTCAACTCAATGACTGCAAGGTTCCCAGGAGCTGTGGCTGCAAAACAAGCCCAAATCATCACTCCTCCACCACAGTACTTTGACCGTTGTTATGAGGTGTTATATGCTGTGTATGGTTTTCCCCAAACATGGTGCTGTACATTATGGCCAAACATCTCAACTTTGGTCTCGTCTGTCCAAAGGACATTATTCCAGAAGTCTTGTGGTTTGTTTAGATGCAACTTTGCAAACCTAAGCTGTGCTGCCATGTTCTTTTTAGAAAAAAGATTCTTTTTATTGTACTGTAATGAACATTAGCATTTAACATAACTGAGGCCTGTAGAGTATGACGTATAACACTTGTTTTTTTGCAATTTCTCTGAGCTTGGGGTGAATTTGCCAAGATGTCCACTCCTGGGAAGATTGGCACCTGTCTTGAATGTTTTCCATTTTGAATAATCTTTCTCTCTGTGGAATGATTTACTTTTTTTGGGGGGGGGGGGATGGCCTTATAACCCTTCCCAGATTGATGGGCAGCAACAATTGCTTCCCTAAGATCACCTCTAAGCGGAAACAGGAGGATTTTTGGCTTTTTTTTTGTTAGCAAGCAACTAAAACAAGTTGGAATCAAGTCAGATAGAGTGAATACATTGTAGGGACTCAGCTAATTACCTGTTGCTCAGATGAAGTGCCAAACCATTGATGAATCCCTTTGACATGAAAACAGATCCATTAGGTACCAAACTAACAACCTTTCATAAAAAAGATGAAGTTGAAACATTAAGTGTAAATTAACCACTGGTATTGTGACCTTGCTTGAACTGCAGTATAGACTGAGCAGGAATCCAAGATCTGAAAAAAATCAGCTGTAGAAGACCTTTCCTCAGAGGCCGTTTGCTATAGATTCCAGCAGAAAGCTTAAAATGCAAACTCTGTGGGATGCAAAGTCCTGGTCGACGTATACCACTCTTACCGTGCTATCTGCTTATTTATTCTGTGTGGGGTTTTTTGTTCTTAAATGTCCAAACCAAATCATTAAATGCTATGTATAAAAGTTAATATAACAGAGGTACTGTAAAATCTCAGGGAATGCAACTGAAGGGGAACATAATGAAATCCTGGAGGCCCCGTTAAGGGGTAACAGGAGCCACGTGGGGCTGATCCAACACATGCAGAACATCAAACTTTATCTCTTCTAATGCTAAAACAAGCACTAGGCCGAGTAGGAAGGAATGCCAATTTATTCTAAAGAAGCAGTCTGGATTGGAAATAGTCTTCTTTGCAGACAACATCAGAAACAACATAGTTTTAAAGTTTTGTGAGAAAAAGCAGTGTAAATGACAAGTATTACTAGATGCTGCTACATGTTTTTTTTTTAAACAAATATTAAAGACAGGGGTCACATAGCAGCTAGAAAATGTCAAAAAGAATGTAAATAGTACTATAATGCTTTAAGATATATCAGTATTTTACAGGGAAATGGTTATTAAAATAAATATAGTCTAGTAGATGGTAACCAAGATAACCTGATCACATTTTTTTTGCCGTTTTAGTTGTACTTAGGTTTATCTGCTATTTTTTTTACTTAAAATATTAATGGTATGCTTCGAAAACAGAAGCATTGGTGTCTTGTCTTTGTGTTGATTTTTTTTTTATTAAACAAATATATTTTTTCTTCTCCGGGGGCAAATTATTTTGACACAATTAAACGAAAATGTTGAAATGAGGGCTTTATGTTTTCAAAGACTAAAAAAAAAATTCTTGATCGAAAAGATTTGCTGACGAGGTAGATTCTCATATACCCAGTTACAGAAAGCTGTCCCCAAAATGTATTTATTTCTTATGATGTATATGTCGTGCTTGAATCATATTAACATATGAGTGCTATAAAGACATGAAAAAACAATATTAAAACAGTGAGGTAGGAAACCTCTGTATCACTATATTATTTATGAACTTAATCTAGTTCTTGTAAAGAGTATTGGTCTTTAGTAGAGGAAAAACAGCAAAAAACAACATGAAAAAGAGTCTCACTTCCATGCCTTTCTTTAATTCATATTTTCCCTTATGTAATTATACTGTTTGTTCAGTTCATTTCAGAACAATATATTTTGGTTTTAATTTAAACATATAAGCTCGACCGCTGTGAAAAAAAAACACATTTACTCAACTAACATAAAATGGCTGTACGTCCAG